>NC_072421.2:60322500-60947500 GCF_028858775.2 Pan troglodytes
GGGAATGTCTTCACAAAGAAACTACACAGAAGCATTCTAAGAAACATCTTTTTGATGTTTGCTTTCAAGTCACAGAGTTGAACATTCCTTTTCATAAGGCAGTTTTGAGACACTCTTTTTGCAGTATTTGCCAGTGGATCTTCAGTCCGCATTGAGGACTTCTTTGGAAACGGGATATTTTCACAAAAACTGGACCGAAGCATTATCAGAACCTTCTTTGGGATGTGTGCATTCAACTCACAGATTTGAGCCTCTCTTTTGATAGAGCAGTTTTGAAACCCTCTTTTTGTAGGATCTGTAAAGGGATATCTGGAGCGCTTTGAGGCTTATGATGAAAAAGGAAATATCTTCACATAAAAACTACACAGAAGCATTGTCAGAAACTACTTTGTGTGGTTTGCTTTCAACTCACAGAGTTGAACATTCCTTTTCACAGAGCAGTTTTGAAAAACTATTTTTGAATTACCTGCCCCAGGACATTTGGAGCGCTTTGAGGCCCATGGTGAAAAAGGAAATATATTCACAACGAAACTACACGGAAGCATTCTCAGAAACTTCTTTGTGATGTTTGCTTTCACCTCACAGAGTTGAACATTCCTTTTCATAGAGCAGTTTTGAAACACTATTTTTAATTTGAAAGTGGATATTTGGACCTCTTTGAGGCCTTCCCTGGAAACGGGATATCTTCACAAAAACTGGACAGAAGCATTCTCAGGAACTTCTTTTTGATGTGTGCAATCAATCAACTCACCGAGTTTAACCTTTCTTTTGATAGTTCAGTTTTGAAAGTCTTTTTGTAGAATCTGCAAGTGGGCATATGGAGTGCTTTGAGGCCTATGGTGAAAAAGGCAATATCTTCACATAAAAACTAGACAGAATCATTCTCTGAAACTTCTTTGTGATGTGTGTTCTCAACTCACGGAGTTGAACCTTTCTTTTGATAGAGCAGTTTTGAAACACTTTTTTTAGAATCTGCAAGTGGATATTTGGAGAGCTTTGAGGTCTGTGGTGAAAAAGGAAGTATCTTCACAAGGAATCTACACAGAAGCATTCTCAGAAACTTCTTTGTGATGTTTGATTTCAACTCACAGAACTGAACATTCCTTTTCATAGAGCCGTTCTGAAACATTCTTTTTGTACAATTTGAAAGGGGTAATTTGGACCGCTTTGATGTCTTCGTTGGAAAAGGGATATCTTCACAAAAACTGGACAGAAGAATTCTCAGAAACTACTTTGTGATGTGTGAATTCAACTCCCAGAGTTGAACCTTTCTTTTGATGTAGCAGTTTTGAAAAACCCTTTTTGTAGAATCTGCATGTGGATATTTGGAGCGCTTTGATGCCTATTGTGGAAAAGGAAACATCTTCACATAAAAACTACACAGAAGTATTCAGAGCAACTTCTTTGCAATGTGTGCATTCAACTCACGGAGTTGTACCTTTCTTTTGATTGAGCAGTTTTGAAACACTGTTTTTGTAGCATCTGCATGTGAATATTTGGAGCGCTTAGAAGCCTATTGTGGAAAAGGAAAAATTTTCATATTAAAACTACACAGAAGCATTCTGAGAGACTTCTTTGCAATGTGTAAATTCATCTCACAGTGTTAAAACTTTCTTTTTTTGAGCAGTTTTGAAAAACTCCTTTTGTAGAATTTACAAGTGGATATTTAGTGCACTTTGAGACCTATTGTGGGAAAAGTAATATCTTCACATTAAAACTACACAGAAGCATTCTGAGAAACTACTTTGTGATGTGTGCATTCATCTGATAGAGTTGAACCTATTTTTGATTGAACAGTTTGCAAACTCTCTTTTTGTACAATCTGCAAGTGGATATTTAGAGCCCTTTCCAGCCTTGGGTGGAAAAGGAAATATCTTCATATAAAAACTACCAAGAAGCATTCTGATAAACTTCTTTGTGATGTGTGTATTCAACTCAAAGAATTGAACCTCTCTTTTGATTGAGCAGTTTAGAATCTCTCGTTTTGTGGAATTTACAAGTGGATATTTGGAGACCTTTGCGGCCTATTTTGGAAAAGGAAATATCTTCACATAAAAACTACCCAGAAGACTTCTGAGAAACTTCTTTTCGATGTGTATATTCATCTCACAGTGTTGAAACTTTCTTTTGTTTGAGCTCTTTTGAAACAGTCTTTTTGTAGAATCTGCAAGTGGATATTTGGAGCGCTTTGGGGCCTAGTGTGGAAAAGGAAATATCTTTACATAAAAACTACACAGAAGCATTCTGAGAAACTTCTTTGTGAAGTGTGCATTTATCTCACAAAGTTGAAGATACTTTCTGATGGAGCAGTTTTGAAACACTCTTCTTGTAGAATTTGCAAGAGGATATTTGGAGCACTTTGAGGCCTGTTGTGGAAATGGAAATATCTTCACTTAAAAACTACACAGAAGCATTCTGAGAAACTTCTTTGTTATGTGTGCATTCAACTCACAGAATTGAACCTACCTTTTGATTGAGCAGTTTTGAAACTCTCTTTTTGTGGAATCTGCAAGTGGATATTTGGAGCACTTTGCTGCCTGTGGTGGAAAAGGAATATCTTCACATAAAAACTACACAGAAGTATTCTGAGAAACTTCTTTGCAATGTGCTCTTTCAACTCATAGAATTGAACCTTTGTTTTGATTGAGCAGTTTTGAAACACTGCTTTTTAGCATCTGCAGGTGGATATTTGGAGTGCTTTGGGGCCAATCGTGGAAAAGGAAATATCTTCACTTAAAAACTGCACAGAAGCATTCTGAGAAATTTCTCTGTGTTGTGTGCATTCTATTTATAGAGTTGAACTATTCTTTTGATTGAGCAGTTTGGAAACAATGTTTTTGTAGTACCTGCAAATGGATATTTGGAGACATTTGAGGCCTACTGTGGAAAAGGAAATATCTTCACATAAAAATTAGACAGAAAAATTCTAGAAACTTCTTTGTAATGTATGCATTGAACTCACAGAGTTGAACCTTTCTTTTTATTGAGCTGTTTTGAAACACTCTTTTTTTGGAAACTGCAGAAGGATATTTAGAGCACTTTGCAGACAATAGTGGAAAAGGAAATATCTTTACATAAAAACTAGACTGAAGCCATCTGAGAAACTTCTTTGTTATCTGTGCATTCATCTCACAGAGGTGAACCTTTCTTTCAATTGAACCATTTTGAAACACTCTTTTTGTGGAATCTGCAAGTGGATATTTGGAGCACTTTGAGGCCTACAGTGGAAAAGGAAGTATCTTCACATAAAAACTAGCAGAAGAATTCTGAGAAACTGCTTTGTGATGTGTGCATTCATTTCACAGGTTTAAAACTTTCTTTTGATTGAGCTGTTTTGAAACACACTTTTTGTAGAATCTGCAAGTGGATATTTGTAGTGATTTGAGGCCTACGGTGGAAAAGGAAATTTCTTCACAAAAAAACGACACAGAAGCATTCTGAGAAACTACTTCGTGAAGTTTACATTCTACTCACAGAGTTGAAGTTTCTTTTGATTGCACAGTTTGAAACACTCTTTGTAGAATCTGTAAGTGGATATTTGGTGAGCTTTGCGTCCTCTAGTGGAAAAGGAAATATCTTCACATAAAAACTAGACAGAAGCATACTCAGAAACTTCTTTGTGATGTGTGCACACATCTCACAGAGTTGAACGTTTCTTTTGATTGAGCTGTTTGGAAACATTCCTTTTGAAGAATCTGCAAGTGCATATTTGGAGCAATTTGATTCCTATGGCGGAAAAGGAAATATCCTCACATAAAAACTACACAGAATCATTCTGAGAAACTTCTTTGTGATCTGTGCATTCAGCTCACGTAGCTGAACCTTTCTAATGATGGAGCAGCTTGGAAACTGTGTTTTTGTGGTATCTGCAAATGGATATTTGGAGAGGTTTGAGGCCTATCGTGGAAAATGAAGCTTCTTCACATAAAAATTTTACAGAAGAATTCTAAGAAACTTCTTTGTGATGTGTGCACTCAACTCACAAAGTTTAACAACTTTCTTTTGATTGAGCAGCTTTGAAACACTCTTTTTGTAGAATCTGCAAATGAATATTTGGAGAGCTTTGAGGCCTAAGGTGGAAAAGGAAATATATTGACATAAAAACTACACAGAAGCATTCTGAGAAACTTCTATGTGATGTGTGCGTTCATCTCACAGAGTTGAATATTTGTTTTGATTCAGCAGTTTTGACATACTCTTTTTGTAGAATCTGCAAGTGGATATTTGGAGCGCATTCTGGCCTATGGTGGAAAAAGAAATACTACACAGAAGCATTCTGAGAAACTTCTTTTTGAACTATACATTCAAATCACAGAGTTGAAATTTTCTTTTGATTGAGCAGTTTTGAAACACTTTTTTTGTAGAATTTGCAAGTGGATATTTGGAGAGATTTGTGGCCTACAGTGGAAAAGGAAATATCTTCGTATAAAAACTAGACAGAAGAATTGTGACAAATTTCTTTGTGATATGTGCGTTAACCTCACAGAGTTGAAATTTTCTTCTCATTGAGCAGTTTGAAACACTATTTGTAGAATCTGCAAGTGGATATTTGGTGCACTTTGCAGCCTTTGTTGGAAAGGGAAATATCTTCTCATAAAAACTACACAGAAGCACTTGGAGGAACTTCTTTGTGATTTGTGTGTTCTTCTCACAGAGTTGATCCTTTCTTTTCATTGAGCAGTTTTGAAACACTCTTTTTGAAGAATCTGCAAGTGGAAACTTGGAGAGCTTTGAGACCTATTGTGGAAAAGATAATATCTTCACATAAAAACTACACAGAAGCATTATGAGAAACTTCTTTTTGATATTTCCACTAAACTCACAGAGTTTAACCTTTCTTTTGATTGAGCAGTTTGGAAACAGTCTTTTCAAAGTATCTGAAAGTGGATATTTTGAGAGGTTTGAGGCCAATGGTGGAAAAGGAAATATCTTCACATAGAAACTAGAAAGAAGCATTTTGAGAAACTTCTTCTTGATGTGTGCATTCATCTCTCAGAGTTGAACCTTTCTTTTCATTGGGCAGATTTGAAATACTCTTTTTATAGAATCTGCAAGAATTTAGTTGAAGCGCTTTGAGGCTTATAGTGGAAAAGGAATTATCTTCACATACAAATTACACAGAATCATTCTGAGAAACTTCTTTGTGATGTCTGCATTCATCTCACAAAGTTGAAGCTTTCTTTTGTTTGAGCAGTTTTGAAAAACTCTTTTTGAAGAATATGCAAGTGGTTATTTGAGCTCTTTGAGGTCTATTTTATAAAAGGAAATATCTTCACATAAAAACTACACAGAAGCATTCTGAGAAACCTCTTTGGGATGTGTGCATTCATCTCATGGAGTTGAACCTATCTTTTCAATGAGCAGTTTTGAAACTCTCTTTTTTTTAGAATCTGCAAGTGGATATTTGGAGCCCTTTGCGGCCTTTGGTGGAAAAGGAAATATCTTCACATAAAAACTAAACAGCAGCATAGTGAGAAACTTCTTTGTGATGTGTGCATTCATCTCACAGATTTGAAGCTTTCTTTTGATCGAGCAGTTTTGAAACACTCTTTTTGTGGAATCTGAAAGTGGATATTTGGGAGCTTTGAGTCCTACTGTGGAAAAGGAAATATCTTCACATAAAAAAGACAGAGAAGCATTCTGAGCAACTTCTTTGTGATGTGTGCATTCATCTCACAGATTTGTACCTTTCTCTTGATTAAGCAGTTTGGAAACAAACTTTTATAGATTCTGCAAGTGGATATTCGAGGCACTTTGAGGTCTGTGGTGGAAAAGGAAACATCTTCACATAGAAACTACACAGAGGCATTTTGAGAAACTTGTTTGTGCTGTGTGAATTCAGCCCACAATGTTGAACTTATCTTTTCACTGAGCAATTTTGAAACTTTCTTTTTGTACAATCTGCAAGTGGATATTTGGAGCCCTTTCCGGCATATGGTGGAAAAGGAAATATCTTCATATAAAAACTACACAGAAGCATTCTGAGAACCTTCTTTGTGATGTGTGCCTTCATCTCATAGAGTTGAACCTTTCTTTTGATTGAGCAGTTTTGAAACACTCTTTTTGTAGAATCTGCATGTGGAAATTCGGAACGCTTTGGGGCCTATTGTGGAAGTGGAAATATCTTCACATAAAAACTACACAGAAGCATTGTGAGAAACTTCTTTGGGATGCGTGCATTCATCTTACAGAGTTCAACCTATCTTTTGATTGAGCAGTTTGGAATCACTCTTTTTGTAGAATCTGCAAATGGTTATTTGGAGCCCTTTGCGGCCTATTTTGTAAAAGGAAATATCACCACATAAAAACTACACAGAAGCATTCTGAGAAACTTCTTTGTGATGTGTGCATTCGTCTCACAGAGTTAAACCTTTCTTTTGATTGAGCAGTTTTGAAACACTCTTTTTATAGAATCTGCAGTTGGATATTTGAAGAGCTTTGAGGCCTATTGTGTAAAAGGAAATATCTTAACATAAAAACTACACAGAAGCATTCTGAGAAACTTCTTTGTGATGTGTGCATTCATCTCACAGACTTGAAATTTTCTTTTGTTTCACCAGTTTTGAAAGACTCTTTTTGTAGAATCTGCAAGTGGAGATTTGGAGCTCTTTGAGGCCTATTGTGGAATAGGAAATATCTTCACGTAACAACTACACAGAAGCATTCTGAGAAACTTTTTTGTGATGTCTGCATGGAACTCTCAGAGTTGAACCTGTCTTTTGATATAGCAGTGTTGAAACTCTCTTTTTGTAGAAACTGCAAGTGGACATTGGGAGTCCTTTTCGGCTTATGGTGGATAACGAAATATCTTCACATAAAAACCACACAGGAACATTTTGAGAAACTTCTTTGTGATGTGTGCATTCATCTCACAGAGGTGAACTTTTCTTTTGATTGTGCAGTTTTGAAACACTCTTTTCGTAGAGTATGCCTGTGGATATTTGGAGCGATTTCAGGCCTATTGTGGATAAGGAAACATCTTCACATGTAAACTATACAGAAGCATTCTGAGAAATTTCTTTGTGATGGTGCATTCATCTCACAGTGTTGAACCTTTCTTTTGATAGAGCATTTTTGAAACACTCTTTTTGGAGAATCAGCAATGGATATTTGGAGCGCTTTGAGGCCTACTGTGGAAAGGGAGATATCTTCCCATAAAAACTACACAGAAGAATTCTGAGAAAATTCTTTGTGATGTGTGATTTCAACTCACAGAGTTTAAACTATCTTTTGATTGAGCAGTTTTGAAACTCTCTGTTTTTAAATCTGCAAGTTTATGTTTGGAGACCTTTGCGGCCAATGGTGGAAAAGGAACTATCTTCACATAGAAACTACACAGAAGCATTCTGAGGAACACCTTTGTGATGTGTGCATTCAACTCACAGTATTGAACATATCTTCTGATTGAGCAGTTTTGAAACTCTCTTTTTGTAGAATGTGCAAGTGGATATTTGGAGCCCTTTGCGGCCTATTGCGGAATAGGAAATATCTTCACATAGAAACTATACAGAAGCATTCTGAAAAACTTCTTAGTGATGTATGCATTCATCTCATAGAGTTGAACTTTTCTTTCTTTTGATTGAGCAGTTTTGAAACACTCTTTTTATAGAATCTGCAAGTTCATACTTGGATTGCTTTCAGGCCTATTGTGGAATAGGAAATATCTTCACATAAAAACTACACAGAAGCATTCTGAGAAACTTCTTTGCAATGTGTGCATTCATTTCACAGAGATAAAGCTTTCTTTAGATTGAGCAGTTTTGAAACACTCTTTTTGTATAATCTGCTAGTGGATATTTGGAGCGCTTTGAGGCCTATGTTGGAAAAGGAAATATCTTCACATAAAAACTACACAGAAGCGTTCTGAGAAACTTCTTTGTGATGTGTGCATTCAACTCACAGAGTTGAACCTATCTTTTGATTGAGCAGCTTTTAGTCTCTCTTTTTGTAGGATCTGCAAGTGGATATTTGGAGCACTTTGCAGCCTATTGTGGAAAAGGAAATATCTTCACATAACAACTACACAGGGGGTTGGAGCCAAGATGGCCGAATAGGAATTGCTCTGGTCTACAGCTCCCAGTGTGAGTGATGCAGAAGACGGGTGATTTCTACATTTCCATCTGAGGTATTTTGTTCATCTCACTAGGAAGTGCCAGACAGTGGGCACAGGATAGTGGGTGCAGCACACCACGCATGAGCCAAACCAGGGTGAAGCATTGCCTCCCTCGGGAAGTGCAAGGGGTCTGTGAGTTCCCTTTCCTAGTCAAAGAAAGTGGTGACAAAGGGCACCTGCAAATTCGGGTCTCTCCCATCCTAATACTACGCTTTTCCGACGTGCTTAAAAAACTGTGCACCAGCAGATTATGTCCCACACCTGGCTCAGGGGATCCTACGCCCACGGAGTCTCGCTGATTGCTAGCACAGCAGTCTGAGATTGAACTCAAGGCAGCAGCGAGGCTGGTGGAGGGGTGCCCACCATTTCCCAGGCTTGCTTATGTAAACAAAGCAGGCAGGAAGTTTGAACTGGGTGGAGCCCACCACAGCTCAAGGAGACCTGCTTGCCACTGTAGGTTCCACCTCTGGGGGCAGGGCACAGACAAACAAAAAGACAGCAGTAACCTCTGCAGACTTAAATGTCCCTGTCTCACAGCTTTGAAGAGAGCAGTGGATCTCCCAGCACGCAGCTGGAGATCTGAGAACGGGCAGACTGCCTCCTCAAGTGGGTTCCTGAGCCCTGGCCCCCAAGCTGCCTAACTGGGAGGCACCCCCCAGTAGGGGCAGACTGACACCTCACACGGCCGGGTACTCCTCTGAGACAAAACTTCCAGAGGAATGATCAGACAGCAGCATTTGCAGTTCACGAAAATCTGCTGTTCTGCAGCCACTGCTGCTGGCATCCAGGCAAACAGTGTCTGGAGTGGACCTCTAGCAAACTCCAACAGACATGCAGGTGAGGGTCCTGCCTTTTAGCAGGAAAACTAACAAACAGAAAGGATATCCACACCAAAAACCCATCTGTACATCACCATCATCAAAGACAAAAAGTAGATAAAACCACAAAGATGGGGAGAAAACAGAGCAGAAAAACTGGAAACTCTAAAAAGCAGAGCACCTCTCCTCCTCCAAAGGAACGCAGCTCCTCACTAGCTTCGGAACAAAGGTGGACAGAGAATGACTGACGAGTTGAGAGAAGAAGGCTTCAGATGATCAAACTACTCCGAGCTACAGGAGGAAATTCAAACCAAAGGCAAAGAAGTTAAAAACTTTGAAAAAAATTTAGACGAATGTATAACTAGAATAACAAATTCAGAGAAGTGCTTAAAAGAGCTGATGGAGATGAAAGCCAAGGCTCGAGAACTACGTGAAGAATGCAGAAACCCCATGAGCTGATGCGATCAACTGGAAGAAAGGGTATCAGTGATGGAAGATGCAATGAATGAAATGAAGTGAGAGGGGAAGTTTAGAGAAAACAGAATAAAAAGAAATGAACAAAGCCTCCGAGAAATATGGGACTATGTGAAAAGACCAAATCTATGCCTGATGGGTGTACCTGAAAGTGTTAGGGAGAATGGAACCAAGTTGGAAAACACTCTGCTGGATATTATCCAGGAGAACTTCCCCAATCTAGAAAGGCAGGCCAACATTCAGATTCAGGAAATACAGAGAACGCCACAAAGATACTCCTCGAGAAGTGTAACTCCAAGACACAGAATTATCATATTCACCAAAGTGGAAATGAAGGAAAAAATACTAAGGGCACCCAGAGAGAAAGGTCGGGTTACCCACAAAGAAAAGCCCATCAGACTAACAGTGGATCTCTCAGCAGAAACTCTACAAGCCAGAAGAGAGTGGGGGCCAATATTCAACATTCTTAAAGAAAAGAATTTTCAACCCAGAATTTTATATCCAGCCAAACTAAGCTTCATAAGTGAAGGAGAAATAAAATACGTTACAGACAAGCAAATGCTGAGAGATTTTGTCACCACCAGGCCTACCCTAAAAGAGCCCCTGAAGGAAGCACTAAACATGGAAAGAAACAACCAGTACCAGCCACTGCAAAACCATGCCAAGATGTAAAGACCATCAAGGCTAGGAAGAAACTGCATCAACTAATGAGCAACATAATCAGCTAACATCATAATGACACGATCAAATTCAAACATAGCCGTATTAACATTAAATGTAAATGGACTAAATGCTCCAATTAAAAGATGCAGACTGGCAAATTTGATAAAGAATCAAGACCCATCAGTGTGCTGTATTCAGGAAACCCATCTCACATGCAGAGACACACATAAGCTCAAAATAAAGGGATGGAGGAAGATCTACCAAGCAAATGGAAAACAAAAAAAGGCAGGGGTTTCAATCATAGTCTCTGATTAAACAGACTTTCAACCAAAAAAGATCAAAAGAGACAAAGAAGGCCATTACATAATGGTAAAGAAATCAATTCAACAAGAAGAGCTAATTATCCTAAATATATATGCACCCAATACAGGAGCACCCAGATTCATAAAGCAAGTCCTGAGTGACCTACAAAGAGACTTAGACTCCCACACAATAATAGTGGAGACTATAACACCCCACTGTCAACATTAGACAGATCAACGAGACAGAAAGTTAACAAGGATATCCAGGAATTGAACTCAGCTCTGCACCAAGCAGACCCAATAGACATCTGCAGAACTCTCCAACCCAAATCAACAGAATATACATTTTTTTCAGTACCACACCACACCTACTTCAAAATTGCCCACATAGTTGGAAATAAAGCTCTCCTCAACAAAAGTAAAAGAACAGAAATTATAACAAAGAGTCCCTCACACCACAGTGCAATCAACCTAGAACTCAGGATTAAGAAACTCACTCAAAACTGCTCAACTACATGGAAACTGAACAACCTGCTCCTGAATGACTACTGAGTACATAACGAAATGAAGGCAGAAATAAAGATGTTCTTTGAGACCAACGACAACAAAGACACAACATACCAGAATCTCTGGGACACATTCAAAACAGTGTGTAGAGGGAAATCCATAGCACTAAATGCCCACAAGGGAAAGCAGGAAAGATCCAAAATTGACACCCTAACATCACAATTAAAAGAACTAGAAGAGCAAGAGCAAACACATTCAAAAGCAGGAAGAAGGCAAAAAATAACTAAAATCAGAGCAGAACTGAAGGAAATAGAGACACAAAAAACCCTTCAAAAGATTAATGAATTTAGGAGTTTTTTTTTGAAAGGATCAACAAAATTGATAGAACGCTAGCAAGACTAATAAAGAAGAAAAGAGAGAAGAATCAAATAGATGCAATAAAAAATGATAAAGGGGATATCAGCACAGATCCCACAGAAATACAAACTACCATCAGAGAATACTACAAACAACTCTACACAAATAAACTAGAAAATCTAGAAGAAATGAATAAATTCCTGGACACATACACTCTCCCAAGACTAAACCAGGAAGAAGTTGAATCTCTGAATAGACCAATAACAGGCTCTGAAATTGTGGCAATAATCAATAGCTTACCAACCAAAAAGAGTCCAGGACCAGGTGGATTCACAGCCTAATTACACCTGAGGTACAAAGAGGAACTGGTACCCTTCCTTCTGAAATTATTCAAGTCAATAGAAAAAGAGGGAATCCTCCCTAACTCATTTTATGAGGCCAGCGTCATCCTGATACCAAAGCAGGGCAGAGACATGACCAAAAAAGAGAATTTTAGACCAATATCCTTGATGAACATTGATGCAAAAATCCTCAATAAAATACTGGCAAACCAAATCCAGCAGCACATCAAAAAGCTTATACACCATGATCAAGTGGCTTTCATCCCTGCGATGCAAGGCTGGTTCAATATATGCAAAACAATAAATGTAATCCAGCATATAAACAGAACCAAAGACAGAAACCACATGATTATCTCAATAGATGAAGAAAAGGCCTTTGACAAAATTCAACAACCCTTCATGCTAAAAACTCTCAATAAATTAGGTATTGATGGGACGTATCGCAAAATAATAAGAGCTATCTGTGACGAACCCTCAGTCAATATCATACTTAATGGGCAAAAACTGGAAGCATTCCCTTTGAAAACTGGCACAAGACAGGGATGCCCTCTCTCACCATTCCTATTCAACATAGTGTTGGAAATTCTGGCCAGGGCAATTAGGCAGGAGAAAGAAATAAAGCGTATTCAATTAGGAAAAGAGGAAGTCAAATTGTCCCTGTTTGCATATGACATGATTGTATAGCTAGAAAATCCAATCATTTCAGCCCAAAATCTCCTTAAGCTGATAAGCAACTTCAGCAAAGTCTCAGGATACAAAATCAATGTACAAAAATCACAAGCATTCTTATTCACCAATAACAGACAAACAGAGAGCCAAATCATGAGTGAACTCCCATTCACAATGGCTTCAAAGAGCATAAAATACCTAGGAATCCAACTTACAAGGGACGTGAAGGAACTCTTCAAGGAGAACTGCAAACCACTGCTCAAGGAAATAAAAGAGGATACAAACAAATGGAAGAACATTCCATGCTCATGGGTAGGAAGAATCAATATTATGAAAATAGCCTTACTGCCCAAGGTAATTTATAGATTCAATGACATCCCCATCAAGCTATCAATGACTTTCTTCACAGAATTGGAAAAAAACTACTTTAAATTTCATATGGAACCAAAATACAGCCCGCATCACCAAGTCAATCCTAAGCCAAAAGAACAAAGCTGGAGGCATCACACTACCTGACTTCAAACTATACTACAAGTCTACAGTAACCAAAATAGCATGGTACTGGTACCAAAACGAGATATAGACCAATGGAATAGAACAGAGCCCTCAGAAATAACGCTGCATATCTACAACTATCTCACCTTTGAGAAACCTGACAAAAATAAGAAATGGGGAAAGGATTCCCTATTTAATATATGATGCTGGGAAAACTGGCTAGCCATGTGTAAAAAGCTGAAACTGAATCCCTTCCTTACACATTATACAAAAATCAATTCAAGATGGATTAAAGTCTTAAACGTTAGACCTAAAACCATAAAAACTCTAGAAGAAAACCTAGACATTACCATTCAGGACATAGGCATGGACAAGGACTTCATGTCTAAAACACCAATAGCAATGGCAACAAAAGCCAAAATTGACAAACGGGATGTAATTAAACTAAAGAGCTTCTGCACAGCAAAAGAAACTACCATCAGAGTGAACAGGCAACCTACAAAATGGGAGAAAATTTTCCCAACCGACTCATCTGACAAAGGGCTAATATCCAGAAAATACAACGAACTCAACAAATTTACAGGAAAAAAACAAACAACCCATCAAAAAGTGGGCAAAGGACATGAACAGACACTTCTCAAAAGAAGACATTTATACAGCCAAAAAACACATGAAAAAAATGCTCACCATCACTGCATCAAAGAAATGCAAATCAAAACCACAATGAGATACCATCTCACACCAATTAGAATGGCGATCATTAAAAAGTCAGGAAACAACAGGTGCTGGAGAGGATGTGGAGAAATAGGAACACTTTTACACTGTTGGTGGGACTGTAAACTAGTTCAACCATTGTGGAAATCAGTGTGGCGATTCCTCAGGCATCTAGAACTGGAAATACCATTTGACCCAGTCATCCCATTACTGGGTATATACCCAAAGGACTATATATCATGCTGCTATAAAGACACATGCACACGTCTGTTTATTGCAGCACTATTCACAATAGCAAAGACTTGGAACCACCCCAAATGTCCAACAATGATAGACTGGATTAAGAAAATGTGGCACATATACACCATGGAATACTATGCAGCCATAAAAAATGATGAGTTCATCTCTTTTGTAGGGACATGTTTGAAATTGGAAATCATCATTCTCAGTAAACTATCGCAAGAACAAAAAACCAAACACCGCATATTCTCACTCATAGGTGGGAATTGAACAATGAGAACACATGGACACAGGAAGGGGAACATCACACTCTGGGGACTGTTGTGGGGTGGGGAAAGGGGGGAGGGATAGCTTTAGGAGATATACCTAATGCTAAATGACAAGTTAACGGGTGCAGCACACCAGCACGCCACATGTATACATATGTAACTACCTGCACTTTGTGCACATGTACCCTAAAACTTGAAGTATAATAATAATAAAATTTAAAAAAAATGAAAAAGAAAATCAGGGAAGCATAGACAGGTGAGCACTAGTTTTGTGCCTTCAGTGTCCCTTGAGATTTAAGCAGGTTCAGAAATAGAGGCCCAGGCCTGAAAATCTGAAAGAAAGGAGGGTTCAAGAGGACTCAGAGTCCAGCAGAGCATTAAAAATATCTCATATGGCCACAGGTGAAAAACTGTCCCTAACCACTACAGAAAATGAGGGATCCTGACACATACTGAGGTCTTGAGGTGAAATATTGCTATGGAAACATAACAGGATGAGGAAGCTCCAGGAGTAGCATGGCACCACCATGCTGATACCAAGGCCCAAAGTAGGGCATTTTTTGATGGCATTAACTAGGTACAGCCCTAGCATTTCATTCTGGCAGAATAAGAAGTAAATCCTCTCTGGAGTGTAAAATTATTCCACAGCCCAAAATTGCTTCTAAAATGTTGTAGGGCAAGTATCAATTTAAATCTACATAGATGTTAAGTGTATTAAACATAGTGTGATTTCAATCAACAAAAACAAAACACACAAAATGGAGAGAAAAAAAAGCCAACAGAGAAGGACCAAAATAATTGGCGGATATTGGGCCACTAATATATGATATGCTGAATGCATTCCATGACAAGGTCAAGAAATTTAGCAGAGAACCAGAAACTATAAAAAGAAATCAAACAAATGTCAAATATAAAGTAATTCAAACCAATAACTCAATGGATGAATGTAAACAGTAAATTTGACAGTTAAATTTGCTCTTGCAAGTGATCTGCTGGAAGTTTGGTCAGGCCATGAGGCAATTTGTAATAAGTAAAAGAATAAAATCATTTCTAGACAAAATAAAAAACGACAGAAAAAGAGAAACACTTTTTGTAGAATCTGCAAGTGGATAGTTGAAGCACTTTGAGGCCTGTTGTGGAAAAGAAAATATCTTCACATAAAAACTACACAGAAGCATTCTGAGAAACTTCTTTGTGTTGTGTGCATTCATCTCACAAAGTTGAAGCTCGGTTTTTTTGAGCAGTTTTGAAACACTCTGAAAAATCTACAAGTGGATATTTGAAGCGCTTTGAGGCTTATTGTGGAAAAGGAAATATCTTCACATAAAAACTACACAGAAGCATTCTGAGAAACTTTTTGTGATGTGTGCATTCATCTCACAGATTTGAACCTTTCTTTTGTTTAAGCAGTTTTGAAACACTCTTCTTGTAGAATCTGCAATTGGATATCTAGAGCGCTTTGGATCCTATGGTTGAAAGGGAAATGTCTACACTATAAAGCTACACAGAAGCATTCTGAGAAACACCTTTGAGATGTGAACATTTATCTCACAGAGTTGAGGCTTTTTGATTGAGCAGTTTTGAAACACTTTTTTGTAGAATTTGCAAGTGGATATTTAGAGGAATTGGGGCCTATTGTTGAAAAAGACATATCTTCACATAAAAACTACACAGAAGCATTCTGAGAAACTGCTTGTGAAGTGCGCATTCATCTCACAGTGTAGAACGTTTCTTTTGATTAGCAGTTTTGAAACTCTTTTTGTAGAATCTGAAAGTCGATATTTGGAGCGCTTTGAGGCCTATTGTTAAAAAGGAAATATCTTCACATAAAAACTACACAGAGGCATTCTGAGACACTTCTTTATGATGTGTGCATTCATCTCACAAAGTTGTACATTTCTTTTGATTTAGCAGTTTGGAAACACTCTTTTTGTAGGATCTGGAAGTGGATATTTGAAGCGCTTTGAGGCCTATTGTGGAAAAGGGTATATGTTCACATAAAAACTACACAGAAGCATTCTGAGAAACTTCTTTGTGATATGTGCATCCATCTCACAGAGTTGAACCTATCTTTTGATTGAGCAGTTTTTAAACTCTCTTTTTGTAGAATCTGCAAGTGGACATTTGGAGAACATTACGGCCTATGGTAGAAAAGGAAATATCTTCACATAAAAACTACAAAGAAGCATTCTGAGAAACTTCTTTGTGATGCATGAATTCAATTCAAAGAGCTGAAACTATCTTTTGATGGAGAAGTTTATAATCTCTCTTTTTGTGGAATCTGCAAGTGGATATTTGGAGCCCTTTGCAGCCTATTTAGGAAAACGAATTATCTTCATATAAAAACTACACAGAAGCATTCTGAGAAACTTCTTTGTGATGTGTGCATTCAAATCACAGAGTTGAACCTTTCTTTTGATTGAGTAGTTTTGAAACTATCTTTTTATATAATCGGGAAGTGGATATTTGAAGTGCTTTGAGGCCTATGGTGGAAAAGGAAATATTTTCACATAAAAACTACACAGAAGTATTCTGAGAAACTCCTTTGCATTGTGTGCATTCATCTCACAGAAGTGAACCTTTCTTTTAATTGAAGAGTTTTGAAACACTCTTTTTGTAGAATCTGAAAGTGGATATATGGAGCGCTTTGAGGCCTTTGGTGGAAAAGGAAATATCTTCACATAAAAACTACACAGAAGCATTCTGAGGAACTTCTTTGGGATGTGGGCATTCATCTCACAGAGTTGAATATTTCTTTTGATTGAGCAGTTTTGAAACACTCTTTTTGTGAAATCTGCAAGAGGATATTTGGAGGGCTTTGAGGCCTATTGTGAAAAAGGAAATATCTTCACATAAAAAGTACACAGAATCATTCTGAGAAACTTCTTTGTGATGTGTGCACTCATCACACAGAATTGTACTTTTCTTTTGATTGAGCAGTTTGGAAACACTGCTTTTGTAGAATCTTCAAGAGCATATTTGGAGCGCTTTGAGGCCTGTTGTGGCAAAGGAAATATCTTCACATAAAAACTACAAAGAAGCATTCTGAGAAATGTCTTTGTCATGTGTGCATTCAACTCACTGCATTGAACCGATCTTTTGATTGAGCAGCTTTGAAACTCACTTTTTGCAGAATCTGCAAGTGGATATTTGGAGCCCTTTGTGGCTTAATGTGCAAAACGAAATACCTTCACATAAAAACTAGACAGAAGCATTCTCAGAAACTACTTTCTGATGTGTGCATTAAACTTATAGTGTTGAACCCATCTTTCGATTGAGCAGTTTGGAATCTCTCTTTTTGTAGAATCTGCAAGTGGGTATTTGGAGACTTTTGCGGCCTATTTTGGAAAAGGAAATATCTTCACATAAAAATTACACAGAAGCATTCTGAGAAACTTGTTTGTGATGTGGGCATTCAACTGACAAGTTTGAACCTGTCTGTTGATTGAGCAGTTTGGAAACTCTCTTAGTATAGAATCTGCAAGTGGATATGTGGAGCCCTTTTCAGCCTATGGTGGAAAAGGAAATATCTTCACAAAAAAACTACACAAAAGCATTTTGAGTAACTTCTATGTGTTGTGTGCATTCATCTCAAAGAGTTGAACCTTTCTTTTGTTTGAGCAGTTTTGAAACAGTCTTTTTGTAGAATCTGCAAGTGGATATTTGAGCACTTTGAGGCATAATGTGGGAAAGGAAATATCTTCACATAAAAACTACACAGAAGCATTCTGAGAAACCTCTTTATGATGTGTGCATTCATCTCACAGAGTTGAACCTTTCTTTGGATTGAGCAGTTTTAAAACACTATTTTTGTAGAATCTGCAACTTTATATTTCTAGCGCTTTGAGGCCTATGGTGGAAAAGGAAATACCTTCACATAAAAACTCCACAGAAGCATTCTGAGAAACTTCTTTGTGATGTGTGCATTCATCCCACTGAGTTTAACCGTTCTTTCAATTGAGCAGTTTTGAAACACACTTTTTGTAGAATCTGCAAGTGGATATTTGGAGGGCTTTGAGGCCTGTTGTGGAACAGGAAATATCTTCACATAAAAACTACACAAAAGCATTCTGAGAAACTTCTTTGCAATGTGTGCATTCACCTCATGGAGTTGAAGCTTTCTTTTGATTGAGCAGTTTTGAAACACAATTTTGTAGAATCTACAAGTGTTTATTTGGAGCGCTTTGAGGCCTAATTTGGAAAAGGAATTATCTTCATATACAAACTACACAGAAATATTCTGAGAAACTTTCTTGTGTTGTGTGCATTCAACTCACAGAGTTGAACCAATCTTTTGATTTAGAGGTTTTGAAACTCTCTTTTTGTAGAATCTGCAAGTGCATATTTTGAGCCCTTTGTGGCCTATGGTGGAAAAGGAAATATCTTCACATAAAAACTACACGGAAGCATTCTGAAAAAATACTTTGCGATGTGTGCATTCATCTCGCAATGTTGGACCTTTGTTTTGATTGAGCAGTTTTGAAACTCTCTTTTTGTAGAATCTTAAAGTGCATATTTTGAGCCCTTTGTGGCCTATGGTGGAAAAGGAAATATCTTCACATACAAACTACACAGAAACATTCTGAGAAACTTCTTTGTGATGTGTGCATTCAACTCACAGAGTTGAACCTTTCTTTTGATTGAGCAGTTTTGAAACAATCTTTTTATAAAATCTGCACTTGGATATTTGAAGCGCTTTGAGGCCTATTGTGGAAAAGGATACGGCTTCACATAAAAACTACAAAGAAGTCTTCTGAGAAACTTCTTTGCTATGTGTGCATTCATGTCACAGAGTTGAAGTTTCTTTTTGTTTGAGCAGTTTTGTAACACTCTTTTTGCGGAATCTGCAAATGGTATTTAGAGCGCTTTGAGGCCTATTTTGTGGAAAAAGAAATATCACATAAAAACTACACAGAAGCATTCTGACAAACTTCTTTGTGATGTGTGCTATCATCTCACAGGGTTGAACCTATCTTTTGAATGAGCAGTTTTGAAACTGTATTTTTGTAGCACCTGCAAGTAGATATTTGGAGCCCTTAGCGGCCTATGGTGGAAAAGGAAATATCTTCACATGAAAACTACACAGCAGCATTCTGAGAAATTT
Organism: Pan troglodytes; assembly: GCF_028858775.2. Taxonomy (NCBI): domain Eukaryota; kingdom Metazoa; phylum Chordata; class Mammalia; order Primates; family Hominidae; genus Pan; species Pan troglodytes. The sequence goes on from NC_072421.2 coordinate 60,341,567, forward strand.
CTTTGTGATGTGTGCATTCATCTCAAAGAGTTGAAGTTTTCTTTTGATTGAGGAGTTTTGAAACTCTCTTTTGTGGAATCTGCAATTGGATATTTAGAGTGCTTTGAGGCCTACTGTTGGAAAGGAAGTATCTTCACCTAAAAACTACACAGAAGCATTCTGAGAAACCTCTTTGTGATGTGTGCGTTCATCTCACAGAGTTTTACTTTTCTTTTGATGCAGCAGTTTGGAAACACTCTTTTCATAGAATCTGCAGGTTTATATTTGGAGCACTTTGAGGCCTATTGTGGAAAAGGAAATAACATAAAAACTACACAGAAGCATTCTGAGAAACTTCTTTGTGATGTGTGCATTCATCTCACAGGGATGAAGCTTTCTTTGATTGAGCAGTTTGGAAAAACTCTTTTTGTAGAATCTGCAAGTGCATATTTGGAGCGCTTTGAGTCCTACTGTGGAAAAGGAAATATCTTCACTAAAAATTACACAGAAGCATTCTGAGAAACTTCTTTGTGATGTGTGCATTCGTCTCACAGAGTTGAACCTATCTTTTGATTTAGCAGCTTTGAAAATCTCTTTCTGTAGAATCTGCAAATGGATATTTGGACCCTTTCTGTCCTAAGGGGGAAAAGGAAATATCTTCACATAAATACTACCCAGGAGCATTATGAGAAACTTATTTGTGATGTGTGCATTCATCTCACAGAGTTGTACCTTTCTTTTGATTGAGCAGTTTGGAAATACACTTTTTGTAGAATTTGCAAGTGGATATTTTGAGCGCTTTGAGGCCTATGGTGGAAAAGGAAATATCTTCACATAAAAACTACACAGAAGCATTCTGAGAAACTTCTTGGGGATGTGGGCATTCATTTAACAGGGATGAACGTTTCTTTTGATTGAGCAGTTTTGAAACATTATTTTTGTGAAATCTGCAAGAGGATATTTGGAGGGCTTTGAGGCCTATTGTGGAAAAGGAAATATCTTCGCTTAAAAACTACACAGAATCATTCTGAGAAACTTCTTTGTGATGTGTGCACTCATCACACAGAATTGTACCTTTCTTTTGATTGAGCAGTTTGGAAACACAGTTTTTGTGGAATCTGCAAGTGGATATTTGGAGCACTTTGAGGCCTAATGTGGAAAAGGAAATATCTTCACATAAAAACTACACAGAAGCATTCTGAGAAACTTCTTTGTCACGTGTGCATTCAACTCGCTGCTTTGAACCGATCTTCCAATTGAGCAGCTTTGAAACTCACTTTTTGTAGAATCTGCAAGTGGGTATTTGGAGCCCTTTGCGGCCTAATGTGCAAAACAAAATACGTTCACATAAAAACTAGACAGAAGCATTCTCAGAAACTTCTTTCTGATGTGCGCATTAAACTCATAGAGTTGAACCCATCTTTCTATTGAGCAGTTTTGAATCTGTCTTTCTCCAGAATATGTAAGTGCATATTTAAAGACTTCTGCGGCCTATTTTGGAAAAGGAAATATCTTCACATAAAAATTACACAGAAGCATTCTGAGAAACTCCTTTGTGAGGTTTGCATTCATCTCACAGAGTTGAAACTTTCTTTTGTTTTAGCAGTTTTGAAACAGACTTTTTGTGGAATCTGCAAGTGGATATTTCGAGTTCTTTGAGGCCTATGGTGGAAAAGGAAATATCTTCACATAAAAACTACACAGAAGCATTCTGAGAAACTTCTTTGTGATGTGTGCATTCACCTCACACAGTTGTACATATCTTTTGATTGAACAGTTTTGAATCACTCTTTTTGTAGAATCTGCAATTGGATATTTGGCACCCTTTATGGTCTCTTTTGGAAAAGAAAATATCTTCACTTAAAAACTACACGGAAGCATTCTGAGAAACTAATTTGTGATGTCTGCATTCCTCTAACAGAGTTGAAGCATTCTTCTATTTCAGCACATTTGAAACAGTCCTTTTGAAGAATCTGCAAGTGGATAATTGGATCGTTTTGAGGCCTGTTGTGGAAAAGAAAATATCTTCACATAGAAAGTACATAGAAGCATTCTCAGAAACTTCTTTCTGATTTCTGCATTAAACTCACAGAGTTGAAGCTTTGTTTTGATTGAGCAGTTTTGAAACACTCTTTTTGTAGAATTTTCAAGTGGATATTTGGAGCGCTTTGCGGCCTATTGTGGAAAAGGAAATATCTTCTGATAAAAACTACACAGAAGCATTCTGAGAAACTTCTTTGTGATGTGTGCATTCATCCCACAGAGAGGAAGCTTTCTTTTGATTGAGGAGTTCGGAAACACTGTTTTTGTAGAATCTGCAAGTGCATATTTGGAGCGCTTTGAGGCCTACTGTGGAAAAGGAAATATCTTCACTTAAAAACTACATAGAAGCATTCTGAGAAACTTCTTGGTGATGTGTGCATTCAACTCACAGAGTTGAACCTATCTTTTGATTTAGCAGCTTTGAAAATCTCTTTTTGTAGAATCTGCAAATGGATATTTGCAGCCCTTTCTGGCCTAAGGTGGAAAAGGAAATATCTTCACATAAAAACTATACAGAAACATTCTGAGAAACTTCTTTATGATGTGTGCATTCAACTCGCAGAGTTGAACCTTTCTTTTCAATGAGCAGTTTTGAAACAATCTTTTTATAGAATCTGCAAGTGGATATGTGAAGCACTTTGAGGCTTATTGTGGAAAAGGTTATGACTTCAAATAAAAACTACACAAAAGCCTTCTGAGAAACTTCTTTGCTATGTGTGCATTCATCTCACAGAGTTGAAGTTTCCTTTTGATTGAGCAGTTTTGTAACACTCTTTTTGCAGAATCTGCAATTGGATATTTGGAGCGCTTTGAGGCCTATTGTGGAAAAGGAAATATCATCACATAAAAACTACACAGAAGCATTCTGAGAAACTTCTTTGTGATCTGTGCAATCATCTCACAGGGTTGAACTTATCTTTTGAATGAGCAGTTTTGAAACTCTATTTTTCTAGGATCTGCAAGTAGATATTTGGAGCCCTTAGCGGCCTGTGGTGGAAAAGGAAATATCTTCACATGAAAACTACACAGAAGCATTCTGAGAAACTTCTTTGTGATGTGTGCATTCATCTCACAGAGATGAAGCTTTCTTTTGATTGAGCAGTTTGGAAACACTGTTTTTGTAGAATCTGCAAGTGCATATTTGGAGAGCTTTGAGGCCTATTGTGGAAAAGGAAATACCTTCACTTAAACACTACATAGGAGCATTCTGAGAAACATGTTTGTGATGTGTGCATTCATCACACAGAGTTGAACCTTTTGATTCAGCAGCTTTGAAAATATCTTTCTGTAGAATCTGCAAATGGATATTTGGAGCCCTTTCTGGCTTAAGGTGGAAAAGGAAATATCTTCACATAAAAACTAACCAGAAGCATTCTGAGAAACTTCTTTGTGGTTTGTGCATTCATCTTAAAGAGATGTACCTTTCTTTTGATTGAGCAGTCTGGAAAAACACTTTTTGTAGAATTTGCAAGTAGATATTTGGAGCGCTTTGATGCTTGTGGTGGAAAAGGAAATATCTTCACAAAAAAACTACACGGAATCATTCTGAGAAGCTTCTTTGTGAGGTGGGCATTCGTCTCACAGAGTTGAAACTTTCTTTTATTTTAGCAGTTTTGAAACCCTCTTTTTGTAGAATCTGCAAGTGGGTATTTGGAGTGCTTTGAGGCCTATGGTGGAAAAGGAAATATCTTCACATAAAAATTACATAGAAGCATTCTGAGAAACTTCTTTGTGATGTGTGCATTCAACTCACACAGTTTTACCTATCTTTTTATGGAACAGTTTTTAATAGCTTTTTTTGTAGAAACTGCAATTGGACATTTGGAGCCCTTTGTGGCCTCTTTTGGAAAAGGAAAAACCTTCACATAAAAACTACAAGGAAGCATTCTGAGAAACCACTTTGTGATGTGTGCATTCCTCTAGCAGAATTGAAGCGTTCTTTTATTTGAGCAGTTTTGAAACACTCCTTTTGAAGAGTCTGCAAGTGGATATTTGGAGCCCTTTTTCGCTTACAGTGGAAAAGGAAATGTCTTCAAATAAACACTACACAGAAGAATTCTGAGAAACTGCTTTGTGATGTGTGCAATCATCTCACAGAGTTGAAACTTTCTTTTGATTGAGCAGTTTTGAAACACTCTTTTTGTGGCATCTGAAAGTGGATATTTGAAGCGCTTTCAGGCCTACTGTGGAAAAGGAAATATTCTTCACATCAAAACTACGCAGAAGCATTGTGAGAAACATTTTTGATATGTGTGCATTCAACTCACAGAGTTGAACCTATCTTTTGATTGAGCAGTTTTGAATCTCTCTTTTTGTATATTCTGCAAGTGGATATTTTGTGCTATTTGCGGCCTGTTTTGGAAAAGGAAATATCTTCATATAAAAACTACACAGAAGCATTCTGAGAAACTTCTTTGGGATTCGTGCATTCATCTCACAGAGTTGAATCTTTCTTTTGATTTAGCAGTTTTGAAGCGTTCTTTTTGTAGAATCTGCAAGTGGATATTTGGAGTGCTTTGAGGCCTATTGTGGAAAAAGAAATATCTTCACACAAAAACTAGCATTAAAGTCAGAGAGTGGAACCTATCTTTTCATTGAGCAGTTGTGAATCTCTCTTTCTGTAGAATCTGGAAGTGGATATTTGGAGCCCTTTGCGGCGTATGGTGGAAAGGGAAATATCTTCACATAAAAACTACATAGAAGCATTCTGAGAAACTTCTTTGTGATGTGTGGATTCATCCAACAGAGTTGAACCTTTCTTTTGATTGAGCAGTTTGTAAAAATATTTTTTGTAGAATCTGCAAGTAGATAATTGGAACACTTTGTGGCCTGTGGTGGAAAAGGAAATATCTTCTGATAAAACTACACAGGAGCATTCTGAGAAACTTTTTTGTGATATGTGAATACACCTCACACATTTAAACCTAACTTTTGATTGAGCAGTTTTGAAACTCTCTTTTTGAAGTATCTGCAAGTGGATATTTAGAGCCCTTCTCGGCCTATGGTGGAAAAGAAAATATCTTCACTAGACAGAAGGATACTGAGAAACTTATTTGTGACGGGTGCATTCATCTCACAAAGTTGAAGCTTTCTTTGATTGAGTGGTTTCAAATCACTCTTTTTTTTTGGATAATATGTTTTTTTTATTATACTTTAAGTTTTAGGGTACATGTGTACATTGTGCACGTTAGTTACATATGTATACATGTGCCATGCTGGTGCACTGCATCCACTAACTCATCATCTAGCATTAGGTATATCTCCCAATGCTATCCCTCGCCCCTCCCCCTACCCCACAACAGTCCCCAGAGTGTGATATTCCCCTTCCTGTGTCCATGTGATCTCATTGTTCAATTCCCACCTATGAGTGAGAATATGCAGTGTTTGGTTTATTGTTCTTGCGATAGTTTACTGAGAATGATGGTTTCCAATTTCATCCATGTCCCTACAAAGGTCATGAACTCATCATTTTTATGGCTGCATAGTATTCCATGGTGTATATGTGCCACATTTTCTTAATCCAGTCTATCATTGTTGGACATTTGGGTTAGTTCCAAGTCTTTGCTATTGTGAATAATGCCGCAATAAACATACGTTTGCATGTGTCTTTATAGCAGCATGATTTATAGTCCTTTGGGTATATACCCAGTAATGGGATGGCTGGGTCAAATGGTATTTCTAGCTCTAGATCCCTGAGGAAATGCCACACTGACTTCCACAATGGTTGAACTAGTTTACAGTCCCACCAACAGTGTAAAAGTGTTCCTATTTCTCCACATCCTCTCCAGCACGTGTTGTTTCCTGACTTTTTAATGATCGCCATTCTAACTGGTGTGAGATGGTATCTCATTGTGGTTTTGATTTGCATTTCTCTGATGGCCAGTGATGATGAGCATTTTTTCATGTGTTTTTTGGCTGCATAAATGTCTTCTTTTGAGAAGTGTCTGTTCATGTCCTTCGCCCACTTTTTGATGGGGTTGTTTGTTTTTCTCTTGTAAATTTGTTTGGGTTCATTGTACATTCTGGATATCAGCCCTTTGTCAGATGAGTCGGTTGCGAAAATTTTCTCCCATTTAGTAGGTTGCGTGTTCACTCTGATGGTAGTTTCTTTCGCTGTGCAGAAGCTCTTTAGTTTAATTAGATCCCATTTGTCAATTTCAGCTTTGGTTGCCATTGCTTTTGGTGTTTTAGACATGAAGTCCTTGCCCATGCCTATGTCCTGAATGGTAATGCCTAGGTTTTCTTCTAGGGTTTTTATGGTTTTAGGTGTAACGTTTAAGTCTTTAATCCATCTTGAATTGATTTTTGTATAAGGTGTAAGGAAGGGATCCAGTTTCAGCTTTCTACATATGGTTAGCCAGTTTTCCCAGCACCATTTATTAAATAGGGAATCCTTTCCCCATTGCTTGTTTTTCTCAGGTTTGTCAAAGATCAGATAGTTGTAGATATGTGGCATTATTTCTGAGGGCTCTGTTCTGTTCCATTGATCTATATCTCGTTTTGGTACCAGTACCCTGCTGTTTTGGTTACTGTAGCCTTGTAGTATAGTTTGAAGTCAGGTAGTGTGATGCCTCCAGCTTTGTTCTTTTGGCTTAGGATTGACTTGGTGATGTGGGCTCTTTTTGGTTCCATATGAACTTTAAAGTAGTTTTTTCCAGTTCTGTGAAGAAAGGCATTTGTAGCTTGATGGGGATGGCATTGAATCTGTAAATTACCTTGGGCAGTATGGCCATTTTCACGATATTGATTCTTCCTACCCATGAGCATGGAATGTTCTTCCATTTCTTTGTATCCTCTTTTATTTCCTTGAGCAGTGTTTTGTAGCTCTTTTTATAGAATCTGCAGGTGGATATTTAAAGCGCTCTGAGGCCTATTGTGGAAAAGGAAATATCTTCACATTAAAACTGCACAGAAACATTCTGAGAAACATGTTTGGGATGTGTGCATTCATCTCACAGAGCTGAAACTTTCTGTTGATTGACCAGTTTTGAAACAGTCTTTTTGTAGAATCTGCAAGGGGATATTTGGAGCCATTTGTGTCCTATTTTGGAAAAGGAAATATCCTCACATAAAAATTACACATAAGCATTCTGAGAAACTTCTTTGTGATGTGTGCATTCATCTCACAGAGTTGAAAGCTTCTTTTGATTGAGCAGTTTTGAAACACTCTTTTTATAGAATCTGAAATTGGATATTTGAAACTCTTTGAGACCTATTGTAGAAAAGGCAATATATTCACATAAAAACTACACAGAAGCATTCTGAGAAACTTCTTTCTGATGTGTGCATTCATCTAACAGAGCTGAGCTTTTCTTTTGTTTGAGCAGTTTTGAAACAATCTTTTTGTAGAATCTGCAAGTGGATATTTGGAGGGCTTTGTGGCCTATTTTGGAAAAGGAAATATCTTCACATAAAAACTACATAGAAGCATTCTGAGAAACCTCTTTGTGATGTGTGCATTCAACTCACAGAGTTGAACCTATCTTTTGATTGAGTGGTATTGAAAATCTCTTTTTGTAGAAACTGCATATGGATATTTGGAGACCTTCACGGCCAATGGTGGACAAGGAAATATCTTCACATAAAAACTACACAGAAGCATTGCGAGAAAAAGCTTTGTGAGCTGTGCATTCATCTCACAGAGATGAACCTTTCTTTTGTTTGAGCAGTTTTGAAACACTCTTTTTTTAGAGTCTGCAAGTGGATATTGAGAGCGCTTTGAAACCTATTATGGAAAAGGAAATATCTTCACATAAACACTACACAGAAGAATTCTGAGAAACTTCTTTTTGATGTATGCATTCAACTCACAGAGTTGAAGCTCTCTTTTGATTGAGCAGGTTTGAAACACTCTTTTTGTGGAATCTACAAGTGGATATTTGCAGCACTTTGAGGCCCATTGTGGATAAGGAAATATCTTCATATGAAAACTACGCAGAGGCGTTTTGAAAAACTACTTTGTGATGTGTGCATTAATCTCCCACAGTTGAACTTTTCTTTTGGTTGAGCAGTTTGCAAACACTCCTTTTGTAGAATCTGAAGGTAGATATTTGGAGTGCTTTGAGGTTTATGGTGGAAAAGAATATATTTTCACATAAAAACTATATAGAAGCATTCTGAAAAACTTCTTTGTGATGTGTGCATTCATCTCACAGAGTTGAAGTTTTCTTTTGAGTGAGCAGTTTCGAAACGCTCTTTTTGTAGAATCTGCAAGTGCATATTTGGAGCGCTTTGAGGCCTATAGTGGAAAAGGCTATATCTTCACATAAAAATTACACAGAAGCATTTTGGAAACTTTTTTGCGATGTGTGCATTCACCTCATAGATTTGAAGCTTTCTTTTGATTGAGCAGTTTTGAAACACTTTTTTGTAGAACCTGCAAGTGTATCTTTAGAGCACTTTGAGGACTATGATGGAAAAGGAAGTATCTTCACATAAAAACTGCACAGAAGAATTCTGAGAAACTTCTTTGTGATGTGTGCGTTCAACTCACAGAGTTGAACCTATCTTTTCATTGAGGAGTTTTGAATCTCTCTTTTTGTAGAATCTGCAAGTGGATATTTAGAGCCCTTTGCGACCTATTGTGGAAAAGGAAATATCTTCACATAAAAACTACAGAGAAGTATTCTCAAAACTTCGTTCTAATGTGGTCATTCATCTCAAAGAGTTGAACTTTTCTTTTATTTGAGCACTTTTCAAACACTCTTTTTGTAGAATCTGCAAGTGTATATTTGGAGGGTTTGGAGGCCTATTGTCGAAAAGGAAATATCTTCACATATAAACTACACAGAAGCATTCTGAGAAACTTCTTTGTGTTGTATGCATTCAGTTAGCAGAGGTGACCATTTCTTTTCATTGAGCAGTTTCAAAATTTTTTTTTTTTTTTGTAGAATCTGCAAGAGGATATTTGGAGCACTTTGCATTGTATGTTGCAAAAGGAAATACCTTCACATAAAAACTAGACAGAAGCATTCTGAAAAACTTCTTTGTGATATGAGCATTCGTCTCACAGAGTTGAAACTTTCTTTTGATTCAGCATTTTTGAAACACACTTTTTGTAGTATCTGCTAATGGATATTTGGAGCGGTTAGAGGCTGACCATTGAAAAGGAAATATCTGCACATAAATAATACACAGAAACATTATGAGAAACTTCTTTGTTATATGTGCATTCATCTCACAGAGCTGAAATGCCCTTTGATTGAGCAGTTTTGTAACAGTGTTTTTGTGGTATCTGCAAATGAATATTTGGAGAGGTTACATGCTTATTGTGGAAAAGGAAATATCTCCACATAAAAACTACACAGAAGCATTCTGAGAAACTCCATTGTGATGTGTGCATTCATCTCACAGATTTGAACCTTACTTTTGATTGAGCAGTTTTGAAACACTCTTTTTGTTAGAATCTACCAGGGAATATTTTGAGCCCTTTTGTGGCCTATGGTGGAAAAGGAAATATCTTCACATAAAAACTACATAGAAACATTCTGAGAAACTTCTTTGTGATGTATGCTTTGAACTCACAGATTTGAAACTTTCTTTTGATTTTGCTGTTTTGAAACACTGTTTTTGTAGAATCTGCAAGTGGATATTTGGAGCACTTTGCGGCCTATTGCACAAAAGGAAATATCTTCACATAAAAACCTAATGGAAGCATTCTGCGAACCTTCTTTCTGATGTGTGTATTCATCTCACCGAGTTGAACTTTTCTTTTGTTTGAGCAGTTTTGAAACTCTCTTTTTCTAGAATCTGCAAGTGGATACTTGGAGCACTTTGTGGACTACAGTGGAAAAAGAAATATATTCACATAAAAACTAAACAGAATAATTCTGAGAAACTCCTTTGTGATGAGTGATTTCATCTGACAGAGTTGAACGTCTCTTTTGTTTGAGCAGTTTTGAAACAATCTTTTTGTAGAATCCGCAAGTGTATGTGTGGAGTGATTTGAGGCGAATGGTGGAAAAGGAAATATCTTCAGATAAAAACTAGACAGCAGCATTCTGAGAAACTTCCTTGTGATGTGTGCATTCATCGCACAGAGTTGAACCTTTCTTTTGATTCAGAAGTTTTGAAACACTCTTTTTGTAGAATCTCCAAGTGGATATTTGGAGCGCTTTGAGGCCGATGGTGGAAAAGGAAATATCTTCAAATAAAAACTAGACACCAGCATTCTGAGAAACTTCTTTGTGATGTGTGCATTCATCTCACAGAGTTGAAGCTTTCTTTTGATTCAGAAGTTTTGAAACACTCTTTTTGTAGAATCTGCAAGTGGATATTTGGAGTGCTTTGAGGCCTATGGTGGAAAAGGAAATATCTTCAAATTAAAACTAGACAGAAGCATTCTGAGAAATTTTTTTGATGTGTGCATTTATCTCACACTGTTTTACATTTCTTTTCATTGAGGAGTTTAGAAACACTCTTTTTGGGGAATCTGCAAGTGGATATTTGGAGCGCTTTGAGGCGTATTGTTGAAATGGAAAAATCTTCACATAAAAACTAGACAGAAGCATTCTGAAAAACGTCTTTGTGAGGTGTGCATTCAACCCACAGACTTTAACCTTTCTTTTGATCAAGCAATTTTGAAACACTCTTTTTGTAGAATTTGTACATGAATATTTGGAGAGGTTTGAGGCCTATGGTGGATAAGGAAATATCTTCACAAAAAAACTACAGAGAAGCATTCAGAGAAACTACTGTGTGATGTGTGTGTTGAACTCACAGAGTTTTAATTTAATTTTGATTGAGCAGTTTTGAAACACTCTTTATGTAGAATCTGCAAGTGGATATTTGGAGCGCTTTTAGGCCTATGGTGGAAAAGGAAATATCTTCAAATAAAAACTAGACAGCAGCATTCTGAGAAACTTCTTTGTGATGTGTGCATTCATCTCACAGAGTTGAAGCTTTCTTTTGATTCAGAAGTATTGAAACACTCTTTTTGTAGAATCTGCAAGTGGATATTTGGAGCGCTTTGAGGCCTATGGTGGAAAAGGAAATATCTTCAAATTAAAACTAGACAGAAGCATTCTGAGAAATTTTTTGGGTGTGTGCATTCATCTCACACTGTTTTACATTTCTTTTCATTGAGGAGTTTAGAAACACTCTTTTTGGGGAATCTGCAAGTGGATATTTGGAGCGCTTTGAGGCATATTGTTGAAATGGAAAAATCTTCACATAAAAACTAGACAGAAGCATTCTGAGAAACTTCTTTGTGATGTGTGCATTCAACTCACAGAGTACAACCTTTCCTTTGATTGAGCAGTTTGGAAACAGGGTTTTTGTAGTACCTGCAAATGGATATTTGGAGAGATTTGAGGCCTATGGTGAAAAGGAAATATCTTCACATTAAAACTACACAGAAACATTCTGAGAAGCTTCTTTGTGATGTAGGCATTGAACTCACGGAGTTGAACCTTTCTTTTGATTGAGGAGTTTTGATACGCTCTTTTTGTAGTATCTGCAAGTTGATATTTGGAGCCCTTTGTGGTCTATAGAGGAATAGGAAATATCTTCACATAAAAACTAGACAGAAGCATTCTGAGAAACTACTCTGTGATGTGTGTATTCATCTCACAGAGTTGAACCTTTCTTTTGATTGACCAGTTTTGAAACACTCTGTTTCTGGAATCTGCAAGTAGATATTTGGACTGATTTTCGGCCTCTAGAGAAAAAGGAAATATCTTCACATAAAAACTAGACACAAGAATTCTCAGAAACTTCTTTGTGATGTGAGCATCCAACTCACAGCGTTCAAACTTTCTTTTGATGGATCAGTTTTGAAACCCTCTTTTTGTACAATCTGCAAGTGGATATTTGGAGAGCTTTGAGGCCTATGGTGGAAAAGGAAATATCTTCACTTAAAAACTACACTGAAACATTCTGAGAAACTTCTTTGTGATGTGTGTATTCAACTGATAGAATTGAAGCTATCTTTTGATTGAGCATTTTTGAATCTCTCTTTCTGTAGAATCTGCAACTGGGTACTTGGAGCCCTTTGAAGCCTATTTTGGAAAAGGAAATATCTTCACATAAATCTACCAAGAAGCATTCTGAGAAAGTTTTTGTGATGTGTGCATTCACCACACAGAGTTTAAACTTTCTTTTGTTTGAGCAGTTTTGAAACACTCCTTTGTACAATCTGCAAGTGGGTATTTGGAGCTCTTTGGGGCCTAATGTGGAAAAGGAAATATTTTCACCTTAAAAACTACACAGAAGCATTGTGAGAAACTTCTTTGTGATGTGTGCACTCATCTCACAGAGTTCAAGATTTCTTTTAATGGAACAGTTTTGAAACACTCTTTTTGTAGAATCTGCGAGTGGATATTTGGCGTGATTTGAAGCCTCTTGTGGAAAAGGAAATATCTTCACATAAAAACTACACAGAAGCATTCTGAGAAACTTCTTTGTGAAGTGTGCATTCAACTTACAGAGTTCAACCTAACTTGATTTAGCAGTTTTGAATATCTCTTTTTGTAAAATCTGCAAGTGGATATTTGGAGATCTTTGCGGCCAATTTTGGAAAAGGAAATATCTTCACATAAAAACTACACAAAAGCATTCTGAGAAACTTCTTTGTGATGTGTGCATTCATCTCAAAGGGTTGAAGCTTTCTTTTGACTGATCAGTTTTGAAACAGTCTTTTACAGGATCTGCAAGTGGTTATTTGGAGTGCTTTGGGGCCTATGGTGGAAAGGAAATATGTTCACATAAAAACTACACAGAAGCATTCTGAAAAACTTCTTTGTTATGTGTGTATTCAACTCATGTAATTGAACCAACCTTTTTATTGAGCAGTTCAGAATCTCTAGTTTTGTAGAATCTGCAAGTTGATATTTGGAAACATTTCAACCTATTTTGGAAAAGGAAATATCTTTACATAAAAACTACCCAGAAGTGTTCTGAGATACTACTTCATGATTTGTGCATTCATCTCACAGAGTTGAACATTTCTTTTGTTTGATCAGTACTGAAACACTCTTTTCTTAGAATCTGCAAGTGGATATATGGGGCGCTTGGGTCCTACTGTGGAAAAGGAAATACCTTCACATAAAACTACACAGAAGCATTCTGAGAAACCCCTTTGGGATGTTTATATTCATCTCACAGAGTGGAAGATTTCTTTTGATGGAGCAGTTTTGAAACACTCTTTTTGTAGGATATGCAAGTGGATATTTTGAGTGCTTTGAAGCCTATTGTGGAAAAGGAAATATCTTCACATAAAAAACACAGAGAAGTATTCTGAGAAACTTCTTTGTGATGTGTCAGTTGATCTCACACAGTTGAATCTTTCTTTTCTAAGAGTAGATTGAAACACTCTTTTTGTAGAAACTGATAGTGGATATTTGGAGCTCTTTCGGTCCTTTTGTGGAAATGGACACATCTTCACATAAAAACTACACAGAAGCATTCTGAGAAACTTCTTTGCAATGTGTGTATTCATCTCACAGAGTTGAACCTTTCTTTTGATTGAGCAGTTTTGAAACAATCTTTTTGTAGAATCTGCAAGTGGATATTTGGAGCATTTTGAGGCCTATGGTGGAAAATAAGATATCTACACAAAAACTGCACAGAAGCATTCTGAGAAACTTCTTTGTGATGTGTGCATTCAACTCACAGAACAGAACCTATTTTTGCACTGAGCAGTTTTGAATCTCTCTTTTTGTAGAATCTGCAAGGGGATATTTGGAGACCCTTGTGGCCTATTTTTGAAAAGGAAATATCTTTACATAAAAAATACACAGAAGCATTCTGAGAAACTCCTTTGTGATGTCTGTATTCATCTCACAGAATTGAAACTTTCTTTATATTGAGCAGTTTTGAAACACTCTTTTTATAGAATCTGCATGTGGATATTTGGCGCGCTTTGAGGCCTACTGTGGAAAAGGAAATATCTTCACATAAAAACTGCACAGAAGCTTTCTGAGAAACTTCTTTGTGATGTGTGCATTTATTTCACAGAGTTGAAACTTTGCTTTGATTAGGCAGTTCAGAAACACTCTTTTTGTAGAATCTGCAAGTGGATATTTGGAGCTCTTTCAGGCCTATGGTGGAAAAGGAAATATCTTCACATAAAAACTACACAGAAGCATTCTGAGAAACATCTTTGTGATGTGTGTATTCAACTCAAAGAATGGAATCTATCTTTTGATTGGACAGTTTTGAATCTCTCGTTCTGTAGAATCTGCAGCTGGATATTTACAGCCCTTTGTGGCCTATTTTTGAAAAGGAAATATCTTCACATAAAAACTACACAGAAGGATTACGAGAAACTTCTTTGTGATTTGTGTATTCAACTCATAGAACTGAAACTATCATTTTATTGAGCAGTTTTGAATCTCTAGTTTTGTATAATCTGCAAGTGGATGTTTGGAAACCTTGGCGGCCTATTCTTGAAAAGGAAATATCTTCACATAAAAACAACCCAGAAGCATTCTGAGAAACTTCTTTGTGATTTGTGCATTCACCTCAGAGTTGAACCTTTCTTTTGTCTGAGCAGTTTTGAAACAATCTTTTTGTAGAATCTGCAAGTGGATATTTGGAGCACTTTGGGGCCTGCAGTGGAAAAGGAAATACCATCACTTAAAAACTACACTGAAGCCTTCTGAGAAACTTCTTTGGGATGTGTGCATTCATCTCACAGAGTTGAATATTTCTTTTGATGGAGCAGTTTTGAAACACTCTTTTTGTAGGATCTGCAAGGGGATATTTCGGGCGCTTTGAAGCCTATTGTGGAAAAAGAAATATCTTCACATGACAACTACACAGAAGCATTCTGAGAAACTTCTTTGTGGTGAGTGGATTCATCTCACATAGTTGAACCTATCTTTTGATTGAGCAGTTTTGAAACTCTCTTTTTTGCAGAATCTGCAAGTGAATATTTAGAGCCCTTTGCGGCCTGTGGTGGAAAGGAATTATCTTCACATAAAAACTACACAGAAACATTCTGAGAAACTTCTTGGTGATGTGTGTATTCAACTCATGGAATTGAACCTATCTTTTGATTGAGCATGTTTGAATCTCTCATTTGGTAGAACCGGCAAGTGGCTATTTGGAGCCCTTTGTGGCCTTCTTTGGAAAAGTAAATATCTTCACAGAAGAACTACCCAGAAGCATTCTGAGAAACTTCTTTGTGGTTTGTGCATTCAACTTACATAGTTGAAGCTTTCTTTGGTCTGAGCAGTTCTGATACACTCCTTTTGTAGAATCTCCAAGTGGATATTTGGAGCGCTTTTGTTCCTACTGTGGAAAAGGAAATATCTTCACCTAAAAACTACACAGAAGCATTCTGAGAAACTTCTTTGTGATGTGTGCATTCATCTCACAGAGTTGAAGCTGTCTTTTGATTGAGCAGTTTTGAACACTCTTTTTGTAGAATCTGCAAGTGAATATTTGGAGTGCTTTTAGGCCTCTTGTGGAAAAGGTAATATCTTCACATAAAAACTACAGAGAAGAATTCTGAGAAACTTCTTTGTGATGTTTACATTCAACTCACAGAGTTGAACCTATCTTTTGTTTGAGCAGTTTTGAAACACTCTTTTTGTAGAATCTGCAAGTGGATATATAGATCCCTTTGTGGCCTACGGTGGAAAAGGAAAGAGCGTCACATAAAAATACACAGAACCATTCTGAGAAACTTCTTTGTGATGTGTGTATTCAACAAATAAAATTGAACCTATCTTTTGATCGAGCTGTTTTGAATCTCTCTTTCTGTAGAATCTGCAAGTGGATATTTGGAGCCCTTTGTGGCTTATTTTGGACAAGGAAATATCTTCACATAAGAAACATACAGAAGCATTCTGAGAAACTTCTTTGCAATGTGTGCATTCGTCTCACAGAGTTGAATATTTCTTTTCATGGAGTAGTTTTGAAACACTCTTTTTGTAGCATTTGCAATTGGATATTGGAGCGCTTTGAGGCCTATTGTGGAAAAGTAAATATTTCACATAAAACTACACAGAAACATTCTGAGAAACTTCTTTGTGATGTGTGCATTCAACTCACAGATTTGAAACTATCTTTTGATTGAGCAGTTTGGAAACACTGATTTTGAAGCATCTGAAAGTGGATATTTGGTGCGCTTTGAGGCCTATTGTGGAAAAAGAAATATTTCTGAGGTATGCATTCATGTCACGATCTTGAAACTTTGTTTTGATTGAGGAGTTTGGAAACACTATTTTTGAAGAATCAGCATTTAATATTTGGAGCGCTTTGAGGACTAAGGTGAAAAAGGAAATATCTTCACATAAAAACTACACAGAAGCATTCTGAGAAACTTCTTCGTGATGTGTGCACTCAACTCACAGAGTTGAACCTATTTTTTGATTGAGCAGTTTTGAAAATGTCTTTTTGTAGAATCTGCAATTGGATATTTGGAGCCATTTGCTGCCTGTGGTGGAAAAGGAAATATCTTTACCTAAAAACTACACAGAATCATTCTGAGAAACCTCTTTGTGATGTGTGTATTCAACTCACAGAGTTGAACCTATCTTTTGATGGAGCACTTTGGAAACACTCTTTTAGAAGAATCTGCCAGTGGATATTTGGAGCCCATTACTGCCTTTGGTGGAAAAGGAAATATCTTCACATAAAAACTACACAGAAGTGTTCTGAGAAACTTCTTTGTGATGTGTGCATTCAACTCTTAGAGTTGAAGCTTTCTTTTGATTGAGCAGTTTTGAAACACTTTTTTGTGTAATCTGCAAGTGGATATTTCGAGTGCTTTGAGGCCTATTGCAGAAAAGGAAATATCTTCACATAAAAGCTTCACAGAAGCATTCGGAGAAACTTCTTTGTGATGTGTGCACTCAACTGACAGAGTCGAACCTGTCTTTCGATTGAGTAGTATTGAATCTTTCTTTTTGGAGAATCTGAATGTGGATATTTAGAGCCCTTTGCGGCCTATTTTGGAAAAGGAAATATTTTCACATAAAAACTATCCAGAAGCATTCTGAGAAACTTCTTTTTGATGTGTGCATTCTTCTCACAGAGTTGAATTTCTCCTTTGTTTGAGCAGTTTTTAAAAACTTTTTTGTAGAATCTGTAAGGGGATATTTGGAGCGCTTTGAGGCCTACTCTGGAAAAGGAAATATCTTCACATAAAAACTAGACAGAAGCATTCTGAGAAACTTCTTTGCAATGTGTGCATTCGTCTCACAGAGTTGAAGATTTCTTTTGATGGAGCAGTTCTGAAGCACTCTTTTTGTAGAATCCGCAAGTGGATATTTGGAGCGCTTTGAGGCCTATTGTGGAAAAGGAAATATCTTCACATAGAAACTACAGAGAAGCATTCTGAGAATCTTCTCTGGGATGTGTGCATTCATCTCACAGAGTTGAAACTTTGTTTTGATTGAGAGACGGAGTCTCACTCTGTCGCCCAGGCTGGAGTGCAGTGGCGCGATCTCGGCTCACTGCAAGCTCCGCCTCCCGGGTTCACGCCATTCTCCTGCCTCAGCCTCCCGAGTAGCTGGGACTACAGGTGCCCGCTACCACGCCCGGCTAATTTTTTGTATTTTTAGTAGAGACGGGGTTTCACCGTGTTAGCCAGGATGGTCTCGATCTCCTGACCTCGTGATCCGCCTGCCTCGGCCTCCCTGGAAACACTCTTTTTGTACTATCTGCAAGTGGATATTTGGAGCGCTTTGTGACCTGTAGTGGACAAGAAAATATCTTCACATAAAAACTACACAGAAGCATTCTGAGAAGCTTCATTGTGATGTAAGCATTCAACTCACAGAGTTGAACCTATATTTTGATTGAGCAGTTTTGAAACACTCTTTTTGTAGAATCTGCAAGTGGATATTTGGAGCCATTTGCTGCCTATGGTGGAAAAGGTAATATCTTCACATAAAAACTACCCTGAAGCATTCTGAGAAACTT
Organism: Pan troglodytes; assembly: GCF_028858775.2. NCBI lineage: Eukaryota > Metazoa > Chordata > Mammalia > Primates > Hominidae > Pan > Pan troglodytes. The sequence goes on from NC_072421.2 coordinate 60,359,462, forward strand.
CTTTCAGATGTGTGCATTCATCTCACAGAATTGAACTTTTCTTTTGTTTGAACAGTTTTGTAATACTCTTTTTGTAGAATCTGCAAATGGATATTTGTAGTGCATTGGGGCCTACTGTGGAATAGGAAGTGTCTTCACATAAAAACTACACTGAAGCATTCTGAGACATTTCTTTGTGATGTGTGCATTCCTCTCACAGAGCTGAACCTCTCTTTTGTTTCAGCAGTTTTGAAACACACTTTAGGTAGAATCTGCAAGTGGATATTTGGAGCACTTTGGGGCCTACTGTGGAAATGGAAATATCTTCACATATAAACTACACAGAAGCATTCTGAGAAACTTCTTTGTGATTTGTGCATTCAACTCACAGAGTTAAACCTTTCTTTTGATGGAGCAGTTTTGAAACTGACTTTATGGAAAATCTGCAAGTGGATATTTGGAGCACTTTGAGGCCTATGTTGGAAGAGGAAATATCTTCACATAAAAACTACACAGAAGCATTCTGAGTAACTTCTTTTTGATGTGTGGATTCCCCTCACAGAATTGAACCTTTCTTTAGATTGAGCAGTTTAGAATCACTCTTTTTATAGAATCTGCAAGTGGATATTTGGAGCACTTTGAGGCCTACTGTGGAAAAGGAAATATCTTCCCATAAAAACTGCACAGAAGCTTTCTGAGAAACTTCTCTGGGATGTGTGCATTCAACTCATAGGGTTCAAACTTTTTTTGATTGAGCAGTTTGGAAACACTTTTTTTGTAGAATCTGCAAGTGTATAATTGGAGCACTTTGAAGCCTATGGTGGAAAAGGAAATATCTTCACATAACTACACAGAAGCATTCTGAGAAACTTCTTTCAGATGTGTGCATATATTTGACAGAGTTGAACCCATATTTTGACTGAGCAGTTTTGAAACCCACTTTTTGTAGAATCTGCAAGTGGATATTTAGAGCCCTTTGCAGCCTATGGTTTAAAAGTTAATATCTTCACATAAAAACTACACTGAAACATTGTGAGAAACATATTTGTGATATGTGTATTCACATCATAGAATAGAACCTATCTTTTTATTGAGCAGTTTTGAATCTGTCATTTTGTAGAATCTCCAAGTGGATATTAAGAGCCCTTTGTGGCCTATTTTGGAAAAGGAAATATCTTCACATAAAAACTACCCGGAAGCATTCTGAGAAACTTCTTTGTGATTTTTGCACTCATCTCAAAGAGTTGAACCTTTCTTTTGTTTGAGCATTTTTGAAACCCTCTTTTTGTAGAATCTGCAAGTGGATATTTGGAGCGCTTTGGGACCTACTGTGGAAAAGGATATACCTTGACATAAAAACTACACTGAAGCATTCTGAGAAACTTCTTTGAGATGTGTGCATTCATCTCACAGAGTTGAAGATTTCTTTTGATGGAGAAGTTTTGAAATAATCTTTTTTTTGATTTTTTTAATAATACTTTAAGTTTTAGGGTACATGTGCACATTGTGCAGGTTAGTTACATATGTATACATGTGCCATGCTGGTGCGCTGCACCCACTAACTCGTCATCTAGCAGTAGGTATAACTTCCAATGCTATCCCTTCCCCCTTCCCCCTTCCCCCACCCCACAACAGTCCCCAGAGTGTGATATTCCCCTTCCTGTGTCCAAAATGATGAGTTCATGTCCTTTGTAGGGACATGGATGAAATTGGAAATCATCATTCTCAGTAAACTATCACAAGAACAAAAAACCAAACACCACGTATTCTCACTCGTAGGTGGGAAGTAAACAATGAAATAATATTTTTGTAGAATCTGCAAGTAGATATTTGGAGCGCTCTGAGGCCTGTTGTGGAAAACGAAATATCTTCACATAAAAACTACATGGAAGCATTCTGAGAAACTTCTTTGGGATGTGTGCATTCATCTCATAGATTTGAAACTTGGTTTTGAGTAATCAGTTTGGAAACAATCTTTTTGTAGAATCTGCAAGTGGATGTTTAGAGTGCTTTGAGGCCTTTGGTGGAAAAGGAAATATCTTCACGTAAAAACTACACAGAAGCATTCTAAGAAACTCCTTTGTGATGTGTGCATTCAACTCACAGAGTTGAATCTATCTTTTGATAGAGCAGTTTTGAAACTCTCTTTTTATAGAATCTGCAAGTGCATATTTAGAGCCCTTTGCTACCTATGGTGGAAAAGGAAATGTCTTCACATAAAAACTACAAAGAAGCATTCTGAGAAACTACTTTGTGATAAGTGTATTCAACTCATAGAATTGAACGTATCTTTAGATGGAGCAGTTTTGAATCTCTCATTTTGTAGAATCTGCAAGTGGATATTTGGAGCAATTTGTGGACTATTCTGGAAAAGGAAATGTCTTCATATAAAAACTACCCAGAGGCATTTTGAGAAACTTTTTTGTGATGTGTGCATTCATTTCACAGAGTTCAACCTTTCTTTAATTTGGGCAGTTTTGAAACACTCTTTGTGTAGAATCTGCAAGTTGATATTTGGAGTGGTTTGTGGCCTACTGTGGAAAAGGAAATATCATCACATAAAAACTTCACAAAAGCATTGTGAGAAACTACTTCGTGATGTGTGCATTCATCTCACAGAGTTGAACACTTATTTTGATGGAGCAGTTTTGAAACACTTTTTTGTAGAGACTGCAAGTGGATATTTGCAGCCTTTTGCAGACTATGGTGTTAGGAAATATCTTCACATAAAAACTAGATGGAAGCATTCTCAGAATTTCCTTTGGGATGTGTGCATTTATCTCATAGAGTTGAAGATTTCTTTTGATAGAGTAGTTTTGAAACACTCTTTTTGTAGAATTTGCAAGTGGATATTTGAAGTGCCTTCAGGCCTATGGTGGAAAAGGAAATATCATCACATAAAAACTAGACAGAAGCATTCTCAGAAACTTCTTTGTGATGAGTGCATTCAACACACAGAGTTGAACCTTTCTTTTGATAGAGTAGTTTTGAAACACTCTTTTTGTAGAATCTGCAAGCGGATATTTGGAGCACTTTGTGGGCCATGGTGGATAAGGAAATATCTTCACATAAAAACCAAACAGAAGGATTCTCAGGAACTTCTTTCTGATGTGTACATTCAACTCACAGAGCTGAACTTTTCTTTTGATAGAGCAGTTTTGAAACACTATTTTTGTGGAATCTGCAAGTGGCTACTTGGAGAGATTTGGGGCCTTTGGTGGAAAAGGAAATATCTTCACATAAAAACTAGACAGAAGCATTGTCAGAAACTCCTTTGTGATATGTGCATTCAACTCATGGAGGTGAAATTTTCTTTTGATAGAGCAGCTTTGAAACACGGTTTTTCTAGAATCTCCAGGCAGATATTTCCAGCGCTTTGAGGCCAGTTGTGGAAAAGGAAATATCTTCAAGTAGAAACTGGAATGAAGCATTCTCAGAAACTTCTTTGTGATGTGTGCATTCAACACACAGAGTTGAACCTTTCTTTTGTTAGAGCAGTTTTGAAACACTCTTTTTGCAGAATCAGCAAGTGGATATTTGCAGTAGGTTGAGGCCTATATTGGAAAAGGGAATATCTTCACATAAAAACTAGACACAAGTATTATCAGAAACATCTTTGTGATGTGTGCATTCAACTTACAGAGTTGAACATTTGTTTTGATAGAGCAGTTTTGAAGCACTGTTTTTGTAGAATCTGCAAGTGCATATTTGGAGCGCTTTGAGGCCTACGGTGGAAAAGGAAATATCTTCACATAAAAACTAGACAGAAGCCTTCTCAGAAACTTCTTTGTGATGTGTGTATTCAACGCACAGAGTTGAACCTGTCTTTTGAAAGAGTAGTTTTGAGACACACTTTTTGTAGAATCTGCAAGTAGATATTTGGAGCGCTTTGAGGCCTATGGTTTAAAAGGAAATATCTTCACATAAAAACTAGACAGAATCATTCTCAGAAACTAATTTGTGATGTGTGCATTCAACTAACAGATTTGAACCTATCTTTTCATAGAGCAGTTTCGAGAGTCTCTATTTGTAGAATCTGCAAGTGGATATTTTTAGCACTTTGAAGCCAATGGTGGAAAAGGAAATATCTTCACATAAAAACTAGACATAAGCCTTCTCAGAAATTTCTTTGTGATGTGTGCATTCAAGTCTCAGAGTTCAACCTTTCTTTTGATTGAGGAGTTTTAAAACCCTCTTTTTGTAGAATCTGCAAGTGGATATTTGGGGTGATTTGAGGCCTGTGGTGGAAAAGGAAATATCTTCACCTAAAAACTAGACAGAAGCATTCTCGGAAACATCTTTGTGATGTGTGCATTCAACTCACAGAGTTGAACCTTTCCTTTGATAGAACAGTTTTGAGACACACCTTTTGTAGAATCTTCAAGTGGCCTCTTACAGCGCTTTGAGGCCTGTGGTGGAAAAGGATATATCTTCACCTAAAAACTATACAGAAGCATTCTCAGAAACTTCTTTGGATGTCTGCATAAAACTCACAAAGCTGAACGTTTCTTTTGATTGAGCGGTTTTGAAACTCTCTTTCTGTAGAATCTGCAAGTGGATATTTGGTGCGCTTTGAGGCCTATGCTGGAAAAGAAATATCTTAACATAAAATCTAGACAGAAGCATTCTCAGAAACTTCTTTCTGTTGAGTGAATTCAACTCACAGAGTTGAAACTTTCTTTTGATTGAGCAGTTTTGAAACACTCTGTTTGTAGAATCTGCAGGTGGATATTTGGAGCGTTTTGAGGCCTATGGTGGAAAAGGAAATATCTTCACATAAAAGCCAGACAGAAGCTTTCTCAGAAATTTTTGAGATGTGTGCATTCAACTCACAGAGTTGAACCTTTCTTTTGATTAGGCAGTTTTGAATCACTCTTTTTGTAGAATCTGCAAGTGGATATTTGGTGCGCTTTTATGCCTACGTTAGAAAAGGAAATATATTCACAGAAAACCTGGACAGAAGCATTCTCAGAAATTTCTTCATGATGTGTGCCTTCAACTCACAAAGTTGAAACTTCCTTTTGATTGAGCAGTTTTGAAATTCTCTTTTTGTCAAACTTGTAAGTGGATATTTGGAGCGCTATGAGGCCTATGGTGGAAAAGGTATATTTTCACATAAAAACTAGACAGAAGCATTCTCAGAAACTATTTTGTGATGTGTGCTTTCAACTCACAGAGTTGAACCTTTCCTTTGATTGAGCACTTTTGAATCACTATTTTTGTAGTATCTGGAAGTGGATAATTGGAGTGCTTTGAGGACTGTGGTGGAAAAAGAAATATCTTCCTATAAAAACTAGACAGAGGAATTCTCAGAAACTTCTTTGTGATGTGTGAATTCAACTCACAGAGTTCAACTTTATTGTGATAGAGCATTTGGAAACACTCTTTTGGTAAAATCTCAGGTTCAACTCACAGTTGAACCTTTCCTTGGAGCAGTTTTGAAACACTCTTTTTGTTGAATCTGCAGGTGGATATTTGGAGGGCTGTGAGGCATATGGCGTAAAGGGAAATATCTTCACAAAATAACTAGACAGAAGCATTCTCAGAAACATCTTTGTGATGTGTGCATTAAACTCAGAGAATTGAACCTTCCTTTTGATAGAGCAGTTCTGAAACACTGTTTTTGTAGAATCTGGAAGTGGACGTTTGGAGTGCTTTGAGGCCTATGGTAGGAAAGGAAATATCTTCATATAAAAACGAGACAGAAGAATTCTCAGAAAATACTTTGTGATGTTTGCATTCAACTCACAGCGTTGAACATACCTTTTTATAGAGTAGTTTTGAAACACTCTTGTAGAATCTGCAAGTGTATATTTGGAGCGATTTGAGGCCTTCGTTGCAAACGGGAATATCTTCACATAAAAACTATACAAAAGCATTCTCAGAAACTTCTTTGTGATGTGTGCATTCAACTCAGAGAATTGAACCTTCCTTCTGATAGATCAGTTTTGAAACAGTCTTTTTATAGAAACTTCAAGTGGATATTTGGAGCGCTTTGAGGCCTTCGGTGGAAACGGGAATGACTTCACATAAAAACTAGACAGAAGCCGTCTCAGAAACTTCTTTGTAATGTGTGCATTCAACACACAGAGTTGCACCTTTCTTTTGATAGAGCAGTTTTGAGACACTCTTTTTGTAGGATCTGCAATTGGAAAGATGGAGAGCTTTGAGGCCTGTGGTGGAAAACAAATTATCTTCATATAAAAACTAGACAGAAGCATTCTCAGAAACTTCTTTGTGATGTGTGCATTCAACTCACAGAGATGAACCTTCCTTTTCATATAGCTGTTTTGAAACACTCTTTTTGTAGAATCTTCAAGTGGATATTTGGAGCCATTTGATTCCTAGGCTGAAAAAGGGAATATCTTAACATAAAAACTAGACAAAAGCATTCTCAGAAACTTCTTTGTGATGTGTGCATTCAACTCAGAGAGTTGAACCTTCCTTTTGATAGAGCAGTTTTCAAACACTCTTTTTGTAGAGTCTGCAAGTGGATAATTGGAGTCCTTTGATTCCTTCGGTGAAAAAGCGAAGATCTTCACATAAATACTGGACGGAAGCATTCTCAGAATCTTCTTTGTGATATGTGCATTCAACTCACAGAGTTGAACCTTTCTTTGGATAGAGCAGTTTTGAAACACTCTTTTTGTAGAATCTGCAAGTGGACATTTGGAGCGCTTTGAGGCCTGTGGTGGAAAAGGAAATATCTTCATATAAAAACTAGACAGAAGCATTCTCAGAAACAACTTTGTGATGTTTGCATTCAACTCATAGAGTAGAACATTCGTTTTGATAGAGCAGTTTTGAAACACTCCCTTTGTAGAATCTGTGAGTGGATATTTGGACCGCTTTGTGGCCTTCGGTGGAAACGGGAATATCATCACGTAAAAACTAGACAGAAGTATTATCAGAAACTTCTTTGTGATGCATGCATTCAACTCAGAGGGTTGAAACTTCCTTTTGATAGAGCAGTTTTGAAACAATCTTTTTGTAGAATCTGCAACTGGATATTTGGAGCGGTTTGAGGCCTATGGTAGGAAAGGAAACATCTTCATATAAAAACTGGACAGAAACATTCTCAGAAACTTTTTGTGGCTTGTGCATTCAACTCACAGGGTTGGACCTTTCTTTTGATAAAGCAGTTCTGTAAACATTCTTTTTTTAGGATCTGCAAGTGGACATTTAGAGCGCTTTGATGCGTACGGTGAAAAATGAAATATCTTCACATAAAAACTAGACACAGGTATTCTCAGTAACTCCTTTGTGATGTTAGCATTCAACTCATAGTGTTGAACATTCCTTTTGATAGAGCAGTTTTGAAACACTCTTTTTGTAGTATCTGCAAGTGGACACTTGGAGCACTGTGAGGCTTGTGGTGGAAAAAGAGATATCTTCATATAAAAACTAGTCAGAAGCTTTATCAAAAACTCCTTTGTGATGTGTGCATTCAACGCACAGATTTGAACATTCTTTTTTATGAAGTAGTTTTGAAACACTATTTTTGTAGAATCTGCAAGTGGCTATTTGGAGCGCTTTGAGGCCTTCGGTGGAAACGGGAATATCTTCATATAAAAACTAGACAGAAGTATTCTCAGAAACTCCTTTGTGAAGTGTGCATTCAACTCAGAGAGTTGCACATTCCTCCTGATAGAGCAGTTTTGAAACACTCTTGTTGTAGAATCTGCAAGTGGATATTTGGAGCACTTTGAGGCATTCTGTGGAAACGGGAATATCTTCACATAAAAACTAGACAGAAGCATTCTCAGAAACTTCTTTGTGATGTGTGCATTCAACTCACAGTGTTGAACCTTCCTTTTGACACAGCAGTTTTGAAACACTCTTTTTGTAGGATCTGCATGTGGATATTTGGAGCGCTTTGAGGCCTTCGGTGGAAACGGGAATATCTTCACATAAAAACTAGACAGAAGCATTCTCAGAAACTTCTTTCTGATGTGTGTATTCAACTCACAGATTTGAACCTTCCTTCTGATAGAGCAGTTATGAAACACTCTTTTTGTAGAATCTGTATTAGAACATTTGGAGCGCTTTGAGGCCTGTGGTGGAAAAGGAAATATCTTCACATAAAAAGTAGACAGAAGCATTCTCAGAAACTTCTTTGTGATGTGTGCATTCAACTCAGAGAATTGAACCTTCGTTTTGATAGACCAGTTTTGAAACACTGTTTTTCTAGAATCTTGAAGTCGATATTTGGATCGCTTTGTGGTTTATGGTAGAAAAGGAAATATCTTCATATAAAAACTAGACAGAAGCATTCTCAGAAACTACTTTGTGATGTTTGCATTCAAATCACAGAGTTGAACATTCCTTTTGATAGAGCAGTTTTGAAACACTCTTTTTGTAGAATCTGCAAGTGGATATTTGTAGCTATTTGAGGCCTATGGTGGAAACAGCAATATCTTCACCTAAAAAATTAGACAGAAGCATTCTGAGAAACTTCTTTGTGATTCATGCATGGAACTCAGAGAGTTGAAACTTCCTTTCGACTGAGCAGTTCTGAAATATGCTTTTTGTAGAATCTGCAACTGGATATTTGGAGCGATTTGAGGCCTAAAGTAGGAAAGGAAATATCTTAATATAAAAACTACACAGAAGCATAATCAGAAACTACTTTGTGATGTCTGCATTCAACTCAGACTGTTGAACATTTCTTTTGATAGAGCTCTTTTGAAACACTGTTTTTGTAGAATCTGCAAGGGGACGTTTAGAGTGCTTTGATGCCTATGGTGAAAACGGAAATATCTTCACATAAAAGCTGGACAGAAGCATTCTCAGAAACTTCTTTTTGATGTGTGCATACAACTCACAGAGTTGAACATTGCTTCTGATAGAGCAATTTTGAAACCCTCTTTTTGTAATATCTGCAAGTGGACATTTTGACCACTTTGAGGCCTTCGTTTGAAACGGAAATATTTTCATATAAAAACTAGACAGAATCATTCTCAGAAACTTCTTCATGATGTCTGCAATCAACTCACAGAATTGAATCTTCCTTTTAATAGAGCAGTTTTGAAACACTCTTTTTGTAGAATCGGCAAGCGCATATTTGGAGCCCTTTGAGGCCTTCAGTGGAACAGGTAATATCTTCACATAAAAACTAGACAGAAGCATTCTCAGAAGCTTCTTTGTGCTGTGTGCCTTCAACTCACGGAGATGAATCTTTCTTTTGATAGAGCAGTTTTGAAGCACTCTTTACGTAGAATATGCAAGTCGACATTTGGAGTGCTTTGAGGCACGTGGTAGAAAAGGAAATATCTTGATATAAAAACTAGACAGAAGCATTCTCAGAAACAACTTTGTGATGTTTGCATTCAACTCACAGAGTTGAACATTCCATTTGATAGAGCAGTTTTGTAACACTCTTTTTGTAGTATCTGCAAGTGGATATTTGGAGAGCTTTGAGGACTTCAGTGTAAACGGGAATATCTTCACATGAAAACTAGACAGAAGCATTCTCAGAGACTTCATTCTGACTTTTGCATTCAACTCACAGAGTTGAACCTTCCCACTGATAAAGCAGTTTTGAAACACTCTTTTTGTAGAATCTGCAAGTGGATATTTGGAGAGCTTTGAGGACTTCGGTGTAAACGGGAATATCTTCACATAAAAACTAGTCAGAAGAATTCTCAGAAAATACTTTGTGATGTGTGCATTCAACTCACAAGTTGAACATTCCTTTTTATAGAGCAGTTTTGAAACACTCTTATTGTAGAATCTGCAAGAGGATCATTGGAATTCTTTGAGGCCTATGGTAGAAAAGGAAATATCTTCATATAAAAACTAGACAGAAGCTTTCTCAGAAACTTCTTTGTGATGGCTGCATACAACTCACAGAATCGAACCATTCTTTTGACAGAGCGGTTTTGAAACACTCTTTTTGTAGAATCTGCAAGTGGACATTTGGCGTGTGTTGAGGCCTGCAGTGGAAAAGGAGATATCATCACATAAAAACTAGACAGAAGCATTCTCAGAAACTACTTTGGGATGTTTGCATTCAACTCACAGTGTTGAACATTGCTTTTCATAGATCAGTTTTGAAACACTCTTTTTGTAGAATCTGCAAGTGGATATTGGGACTGCTTTGAGGACTTTGGTGGAAACGGGAATCTCTTCACATAAAAACTAGACAGAAGCATTCTCAGAAACTTCTTTGTGATGTGTGCATTCAACTCACAGAGTTGAATTTTTCTTTTGATTGAGCAGTTTGGAAACATTCTTTTTCTAGAACCTGCAAAGGGATATTTGGGAGCCCCTTTAGGCCTATTTTAAAAAAGGAATTATCTTACATAAAAATTGGACAGAAATTTTCTGAGAAGCCACTTTGTGATGTGTGTATTCATCTCACAGAGGTGAAACTTTCTTTAGATTGAGCATTCCAGAAACAGTCTCTTTATAGAATCTACAAAGTGATATTTGGGGGCACTTTGAGGCCTATGGTGAAAAAGGAAATATCTTCACATAAAAACTAGACAGAAGCTTTCTGAGAAACTTCTTTGTGATGCATGCATTCATCTCACAGAGTTGAAACTTTCTTTTGATTGAGCAGTTGGTAAACAGTCTTTTTGTAGAATCTGCCAAGGGTTATTTCTGAGCAGTTCCAGGCCTATGGTGAAAAGGGAAATATCTTCACAAAACATTTGAACAGAAGCTTTCTGAGAAACTTCTTTGTGATGTGTGCATTAATCTCACAGAGTTGAAACTTTCTTTTGATTGAGCAGTTTGGAAACAATCTTTTTCTAGAATCTGCAGAGGTATATTTCTGAGTGGTTTGAGGCCTATGGTGAAAAAGGAAATATCTTCAAATAAAAACTAGACAGAAACTTTCTGAGAAACTTCTTTGTGATGTGTGCATTCATCTCATAGAGTTGAAACTTTCTTTTGATTGAGCAGATTGGAAAGAGTCTTTTTGTAGAATCTGCAAAGGGATATTTGAAGGTGCTTTGAGGCCTATGGTGAAAACGGAAATATCATCACATAAAAACTAGACAGAGGATTTCTGAGAAACATCTTTGTGATGTGTGCATTCATCACACAGAGTTGAAACTTCCTCTTGGTTGAACAGTTTGGAAACAGTCTTTTTTGTACAATATGCAAAGGGATACTTGGGAGCAATTTCAGGCCTATGGTGAACAAGTAAATATCTTCACATAAAAAACTAGAAGCTTCCTCAGAAACTTCTTTGTGATGTGTGCATTCATCTCACAGATATGAACCTTTCTTTAGATTGATCAGTTTGGAAACAGTCTTTTTCCAGTTGGCAAAGGGATATTTCTCAGCAGTGAGATGACTGTGGTGAATAAGGAAATATCTTCAAATAAAAACTAGACAGAAGTTTTCTGAGAAACTTCTTTGTGACGTGTACATTCAAGTCACAGAACTGAACTTATCTTTTGATTGTGTAGTTTGGAGACAGTCCTATTGTAGAATCTGCAAAGGGATACCTGGGAGCCATTTGAGGCCTATGGTGAAAAAGGAAACATCTTCATATAATAACTAGACAGAATCTTTCTGAGAAACTTCTTTGTGATGTGTGCTTTCATCTCGCAGAGTTGAACCTTTCTTTTGATTGAGCAGTTTGGAAACAGTCTTTTTGTTGAATCTGCAAAGGGATATTTCAGAGTGATTTGATTCCTATGGTGAAAAAGGAAATATCTTCACATAAAAACTAGACGGAAGCTTTCACGGGAACTTCTTCGTGATGTGTGCATTCATCTCACAGAATTGAACCTTTCTTTTGATTGAGCAGTTTGGAAAACGTCTTTTTGTAGAATCTGCAAAGGGATATTTCTGAGCATTTGGAGGCCTAAGGTGAAAAAGGAAATATCTTCACATAAAACTAGACAGAAGCTTTTAGAGAAACTTGTTTGTGATATGTGCCTTCATCTCACAGAATTGAGCCTTTCTTTCGATTGAGCAGCTTGCAAACAGTTTTTGTAGAAGCTGCAAAGGGATACTTGAGGGTGCTTTGAGACCTATGGTGAAAAAGGAAATATCTTCACATAAAAACTAGACAGATGCTTTCTGAGAAACTTCATTTTAATGCGTGCATTCATCTCACAGAGCTGAAACTTTCTTTTGATTGAACAGTTTGGAAACAGTCTTTTTCTAGAATCTGCAAGTGGATATTTTGGAGGCCTTTTTTCCCTAAGCTGAATAAGTAAATATCTTCCTATAAAAACTAGACAGAAGCTTTCTGAGAATCTTCTTTGTGATTAGTGAATTCATCTCACAGAGTTCAACTTTTCTTTTGATTGAGCAGTTTGGAAACAGTCTTTTTCTACAATCTGCAGAGGGATATTTTGGAGCCCTTTCAGTCCTATTTTGAAAAAGGAATTATCTTCACATAAAAAATAGAAAAAAATTTTCAGAGAAACTCTTTTGTGATATGTGCATTCATCTCACAGAGTTGAACCTTTCTTTTGATTGAGCAGTTTGGAAACAGTCTTTTTGTAGAATCTGCAAAGTGATATTTGAGGGTGCTTTGAGGCCCATGGTGAAAAAGGAAATATCTTCACATAAAACCTAGACAGAAGCTTTCTGAGAAACTTCTTTGTGATGCATCCATTCATCTCACAGAGTTGAAACTTTCTTTCAATTGAGCAGTATGGAAGCAGTCTTTTTGTAGAATCTGCAAATGGATATTTGTGAGTGGTTGGAGGCCTGTGTTGAAAAGGAAATATCTTCACATAAAAATTAGACAGAAGCTTTCTGAGAAACTTCCTTGTGATGTGTGGATTCATTTCACATAGTTGAACCTTTCTTCTGCTTCAGCAGTTTGGAAACTGTCTTTTTGTAGAATCTGCAAAGGGATATTTGGGAGCCCTTTGAGGCCTGTGGTGAAAAAGGAAATATGTGCACATAAAAAGTAGACAGAAGCTTTGTGAGAAACATTTTGTGATGTGTGCATTCTTCCCACAGAGTTGAACCTTTCTTTTGATTGAGCAGTTTGGAAGCAGTCTTTTTGTATAATCTACAGAGGGATATTGGAGGGCTCTTTTTGACCTACAGTGCAAAAGGAAATGTCTTCACTTTAAAACTAGACAGAAGCTTTCTGAGAAACTTCTTTGTGATGTGTGCATTAATCTCACAGAGTTGAGCCTCTCCTTTGATTGAGCAGTTTGGAAACAGTCTTTGTGTAGAATCTGCAATGGGATGTTTGGATCCTTTGAGGACTGTGGTGAAAAAGGGAATATATTCACATAAAAACTAGACAGAAGCATTCTGAGAAACTTCTTCATAATGTGTGCATTCATCTCACAGAGTCGAACCTTTCTTTTGATTGAGCAGTTTTGAAACTCTTTTTGTAAAATCTGCAAGTGGGTATTTAGAGCGCTTTGAGTCCTATTGTGGAAAAGGAAATATCTTCACATAAAAACTAGACAGAAGCATTCTGAGAAACTTCTTTGTGATGTGTGCATTCATCTCACAGAGTTTAACTCTTCTGTTGATTGAGAAGTTTGGAAACATTCATTTTCTAGTATCTTGAAAGGGATATTTGGGAGCCCTTTTAGGCATATAATAAAAAAGAAATTATCTTCACCTAAAAATTGGAAAGAAATTTTCTGAGAAGCCCTTTTGTGATGTGGGCATTCATCTCACCGAGTTGAATGTTTCTTTACATTGAGCCTTCTGGAAATAGTCTTTTTTATGGAATCTGCAAAGTGATATTTGAGGGTGCTTTGAGGCCTATGGTGAAAAAGAAAATATCTTCATATAAAAACTAGACAGAAGCTTTCTGAGAAACTTCTTTATGATGCGTGCATTCATCTCACAGAGTTGAAATTTTCTTTAGATTGAGCAGTTGGCAAACAGTCTTTTTGTAGAATCTGCAAAGGGTTATTTCTGAGTGGTTTGAGGCCTATGGTGAAAAAGTAAATATATTCACAAAAAACAAGACAGAAACTTTCTGAGAAACTTCTTTGTGATGTGTGCATTCATCTCACAGAGTTGAAACTTTCTTTTGATTGAGCAGTTTGGAAACGGTCTTTTTCTAGAATCTGCAAAGGGATATTTCTGAGTGGTTTGAGGCCTGTGGTGAAAAAGGAAATATCTTCACATAAAAACTAGACAGAAACTTTCTGAGAAACTTCCGTACAATGTGTGCATTCAACTCAGAGAGTTGAACCTTTCTTTTTATTGAGCAGTTTGGAAAGAGTCTTTTTGTAGAATCTGCAAAGGGATATTTGGATCCCTTTGAGGCCTATGGCGAAAAAGGGAATAACTTCACATAAAAACTAGATAGAAGATTTCTGAGAAACTTCTTTGTTATATTTGCATTCATCTCAGAGAGTTGAACCACTGTTTTCTTTGAGCAGTTTGGAAACATTCTTTTTGTATGATCTGCAAAGGGATATTTCTGAGCAGTTTGAGGTCTATGGTGAAAAACACAATATCTTCATGTAAAAACTAGACAGAAGCCTTCTGAGAAACTTCTTTCTGATGTGTGCATTCATCTCACAAATTTGAAATTTTCTTTTGATTGAGCAGTTTGGAAACAGTCTTTTTGTGGAATCTGCAAAGGGATATTTCAGAGCCCTTTGATGCCGATGGTGAAAAAGGAAATATCTTCACATAAAAACTACACAGAAGCATCCTCAGAAACTTCTTTGTGATGCACATATTCATCTCACAGAGTTGAACCTTTCTTTTGATTGAGCAGTTTGGAAGCACTCTTTTTTACAATCTGCAAAGGGATAATTCTGAACGGTTTGAGACCTATGGTGAAAAAGTAAATATTTTCACATAAAAACTAATCAGAAGCTTGCTGAGAAACGTCTTTGTGATGGGTGCATTCATCTTACAGAGTTGAACATTTCTGTTGATTGAGCAACTTGGAAACAGTCTTTTTGTAGAATCTGCAAAAGAATATTTGGGTGCCCTTCGAGGCCTATGGTGAAAAAGGAAATATCTTCACACAAAAACTAGACAGAAGCTTTCTGAGAAACTTTATTGTGATGCGTGCATTCTTCTCACAGAGTTAAAACTATCTTTTGATTGAGAAGTTTGGAAACAGTCTTTTTGTAGAATCTGCAAAGGGATATTTGGGAGCCCTTTGAGGTCTATGGTGAAAAAGGAAACATCATCACATAAAAACAAGACAGATGCTTTCTGAGGAACTTCTGTGTGAAGTGTGCATTCATCTAACAGAGTTGAAACTTTCTTTTCATTGAGCAGTTTGGAAGCAGCCTTTATATAGAATTTGCAAAGGGATATTTCTGAGCGGTTTGAGGCCTATGGTGAAAAAGGAAATATGTTCATAAAAGAACTACACAGAAGCTTTCTGAGGAACTTTTTTGCAATGTGTGCATTCGTCTCACAGAGTTGAACGTTTCTTTTAATTCAGCAGTTTGGAAACAGTATTTTTGTAGACTCTGCAAGGGTATATTTGGGAGCCCTTTGAGGCCTATGGTGAAAAATGAAATAACTTCACATAAAAAGAAGACAGAAGCTTTCTGAGAAACTTCTTTGTGATGCTTGCACTCCTCTCACAGAATTGAAACTTTTTTATTGAGCAGTTTGGAAACACTCTTTTTGAAGAATCTTTAAAGTGATATTTCTGGCTGGTTTGAGGCCTAAGGTGAAAAAGGGAATATCTTGACATGAAAACTAGACAGAAGCTTTCTGAGAAACTTCTTTGTGATGCGTGCATTCATCTCACAGAGTTGAATCTCTTTTTTGATTGAGCAGTTTGGAAAATACTTTTTTGTAGAATCTGCAAAAGGATATTTTTGAGCATTCTGAGGCCTGTGGGGAGAAGGGAAATATCTTCACATATGAAATAGACAGAAGCTTTCTGAGAAACTTCTTTGTGATGTGTGCATTCATCTCACAGAGTTGAATCTCTCTTTTGATTGACCAGTTTGGAAAAAGTCTTTTTGTAGACTCTGCAAAGGGATATTTGCAGGCGGTTTGAGTCATATTTTGAAAAAGGAAATATCTTCACTTAAAAACTAGACAGAAGCTTTCTGAGAAAGTTCTTTTTGAGGCGTGCATTCAACTCACAGAGCTGAACCTTTCTTTTGATTGAGCAGTTTGGAAACAGACTTTTGGTAGAATCTGCAAAGGTGTATTTTTGAGCGGTTTGAGGCCAATGCTGAAAAAGGAAATATCTACTAATAAAAACGAGACAGAAGCTGTCTGAGAAACTTTTTTGTGATGTGTGCATTCATCTCACAGAGTTGAAGCTTTCTTTTGATTTAGCAATTTGGAAACAGTCTTCCTGTAGAATCTGCATAGGGATATTTGTGGGCCCTTTGACGTCTATGGTGAAAAAGGAAATATCTTCACATAAAAACTTGACAGAATCTTTCTGAGAAACTTCTTTGTGATGTGTGCATTCATCTCACAGAGTTGAACCTTTCTTTTGATTGACCAGTTTGGAAACAGTCTTTTTGGAGAATCTGCAATGCTATATTTTTTTGTGGTTTGAGGCTTATGGTGAAAAAGGAAATGTCTTCACATAAAAACTAGACAGAATCTTTCTGAGAAACTTCTTTGTGATGTGTACATGCATCTCACAGAGTAGAACCTTACTTTTGATTGAGCAGTTTGGAAACAGTCTTTTTGCAGAATCTGCAAGGGATTATTTGTGAGCCCTTTGAGGGCTAAGGTGAAAAGGGAAATATCTTCGCATAAAAACTAGACAGAAGGTTTCTGAGAAACTTCTTTGTGATGTGTGCATTCATCTCACAGATGTAAACGTTTCTTTTCGTTGAGCAGATTGGAAAATCTGTTCTTGTAGAATCTTCAAAGGGATATTTATGAGTGCTTGGAATCCTGTTATGAAAAATGAAATATCTTCACATAAAAACTACGCAGAAGCTTTCTGAGAAACTTCCTTCTGATGTATGCATTCTTCTCACACAGTTGAACTTCTTTTTTGATTGAGCAGTTCGGAAACAGTCTTTTTGCAGAACCTGCAAAGGGATATTTGTGGTGGTTTGGGGCCTTTGGTGAAAAAGAAAATATCTTCACATTAAAACTAGACAGAAGCTTTCTTAGAAACTTCATTTTGGTGTGTGCATTCATCTCACAGAGTTGAACTTTTCTTTTTGTTGAGCAGTTTGAAAAGAGTCTTTTTGTAGAATCTGCAAAGAGATATTTGTGATCCTTTTGTGGCCTATGGTGAAAAAGGAAATGTCTCCCCATAAAAAGTAGACAGAAGTTTTCTGAGAAAATTGTTTGTGCTGTATAAATTCATACACAGAGTTGAAACTTTCTTTTCATTGAGCAGTTTGGAAACAGTCTTTTTCTAGAATCTACAAACGGATATTTCTGAACACTTTGAGGCTTATGGTGAAAAAGCAAACATCTTCTCATAAAAACTAGACAGAAGCTTTCTGAGAAACTTCTTTGTGATGTGTGCATTAATCTCACAGAGTTGAACCTTTGTTTTGATTGGGAAGTTTGGAAAGAGTCTTTTTGTAGAATCTGCAAAGGGACATTTGTGAGAGCTTTGAGGCCTGTGGTGAAAAAGGAAATATCTTCCCATAAAAACTAGACAGAAGCTTTCTGAGAAACTTCTTTGTTATGTGCACATTCACCTCACAGGGTTGAACATTTCTTTTGATTGAGCAGTTCAGAAACAGTCTTTTTGTAGGATCTGCAATGGGATATTTGTAGACGGTTTGAGGGATATGGTGAAAAAGGAACTATCTTCACATAAAATCTCTACAGAAGCTTTCTGAAGAACTTTTTCGGATGCATGCATTCACTTCACATAGTTGAACCTTTGTTTTGATTGAGGAGTTAGGAAACTTATTTTGTAGAATCTGCAAGGGGATATTTGTGAGCACTTTGAGGCATATGGTGAAAAGGGAAATATCTTCACACAAAAACTGGACAGAAGATTTCTGAGAAACTTCTTTGTGATGTGTGCATTCATCTCACCGAGTTGAACCTTTCTTTTGCTTGAGCAGTTTGGAAACAGTCTTTTTGTAGAATCTGCCAAGGGATATTTGTAGCTGTTTGAGGCCTATGGTGAAAAAGGAAATATCTTCACATAAAATCTAGACTAAATCTTTCTGAGAAACTTCTTTGTGATGTTTGCACTCATCTCACATTGTTGAGCCTGTGTTTTGATTGAGCAGTTTGTAAACAGTCTTTTTGTAGAATGTGCAAAGGGATATTTTTGAGTGTTTTGAGGCTTACGGTGGAAAAGGAAATAAACTACCATTAAAATTATACAGAAACTTTCTAAGAATCTTGTTTGTGATGTGTGCATTCTTCTCACAGAGATGAACCTTTCTTTTGATGGAACCGTTTTGAAACAGTCTTTTTTGTAGAATCTGCAAAGGGATATTTTTGAGTTGTTTGAGGCCTATGGTGTAAATGGAAATTTCTTCACATAAAAACTGTAGAGAAGATTTCCTAGAAACTCCTTTTAGTGATGTGAATTCATCTCACAGAGTTGTACGTTGCTTGTGATTCAGCAGTTTGGAAACAGAATTTTTTTTCAATCATCTGCAAAGGGATAGTTGTGGGCCCTTTGAAGCTAATAGTGAAAAAGTTAATATCTTCACATGGAAACTACACAGAAGCTTTCTGAAAAACTGCTTTGTGATGTGTGCACTCCTCTGACATTGTTGACCCCTTGTTTTGTTAGAGCAGATTTGAAACAGACTTTTTCTAGAATCTGCAAAGTTATATTTCTGACAGTTGGAGGCCTGTGGTGAAAAAGGAAATATCTTCACATAAAAACTAGATAGAAGCTTTCCGAGAAACTATTTTGTGATGTGTGCACTCATCTCACAGAGCTGAACATTCCTTTGATTTAGCTGTTTGGAAACAGTGTTTTTGTACAATCTGCAAAGGGATAGTTGTGAGCAGTTTGAGGCCTATGGTGAAAAAGGAAATATCTTCACATAAACACTAGAAAGAAGGTTTCTGAGAAACTTCCTTGTGATATGTGCATTCATATCACAGAGTTGAAACTTTCTTTTGAGTGAGCAGTTTAGAAAAAGTCTTTTTGTAGAATCTGCAAAGGGATATTTGTGAGTATCTTGAGGCGTATGGTGAAAAAGAAAATATCTTCACATAAAAACTAGACAGAAGCTTTCTGAGAAACTTCTTTGTGATTTGTGAATTTATCTCACAGAGTTGAATCTTTCTTTTGATTGAGCAGTTTGGAAACATTATTTTTGTAGAATCTGCCAAGGGGTATTTGTGAGTGGTATGAGGCCTATTGTGAAAAAGGAAATATCCTCACATAAAAACTAGACAGGTCCTTTCATAGAAACTTATTTGTGACGTGTGCATTCATCTCACAGTGTTGAAGCTTTCTTTTGATTGAGCAGATTGGAAACTATCTTTTTGTAGAATCTTCAAAGGGATATTTGGGGCACTTTGAGGCCTATGGTGAAAAAGGGAAAATCTTCATATAAAAACTAGACAGAAGGTTTCTGAGAAACTGCTTTGGATGTGCACTTTCACCTAACAAACAGAGGTAAAGATTTCTTTTCATTGAGCAGATTGGAAACTCTGTTCTTGTAGAATCTAAAAAGTGATATTTGTGACCGCATTGATGCCTATGTTGAAAAAGGAAATACCTTCACATAAAAACTAGACAGAAGCTTTCTAAGAAAGTTCTTTGTGATGTGTGCATTCACCTCACAGACTTTAACCATTCTTTTCGTTCAGCAGTTTGGAAACAGTCTTTTTGTAGAATCTGCAAAGGGATACTTTTGGGCCATTTGGCGCCGGTGGTGAAAAAGCAAATATCTTCACATAAAAACTGGAGAGAAGCATTCTTAGAAACTTCTTCATGATATGTGCATTCATGTCACAGAGTTGATGCTTTCTTTTTATTGAGCAGATTGGAAACAGTCTTTTTGTAGAATCTGCAAAGGGATATTTGTGAGTGCTTTGAGGCCTATGCTGAAAAAAGAAATATCTGCAAGTAAAAACTAGTCAAAAGCTTTCTGAGAAATTTCCTTGTGATGTGTGCATTCAGCTCACAGAGTTGAACCAGTCTTTTGATTGAGCAGTTTGGAAACAGTCTTTTTTTTTAGAATCTGCAGAGGGATATTTGTGAGTGCTTTGATGCTTATGATAAAAAAGGAAGTATCTTCACTTAAAAACTATACAGAAGATTTCTGAGAGACTTCTTTGTGTTGTGTACATTCATCTCACAGAGTTGAATCATTCTTTTCATTGAGCAGCTTGGAAACCATCTTTTTGTAGAATCTGCAAAAGGATATTTGAGTGCTTGGAGGCCTATGGTGAGAATGATAATATCTTCACATAAAAACTGTAGAGAAATTTTCAGATAAACTGCTTTGTGATGTGTCCATTCAACTCACAGAGTAGAATCATTCTTTTGATTGAGCAGGTTGGAAACAGTCTTTTGTGGAATCTGCAAAGGGATATTTTTGAGAGCTATGAGGCCTATGGTGAAAAGGGAAAGATCATCACATAAAAACTAGATGTAAGCTTTCTGAGAAACTTCTTTGTGATTTCTACATTCATCTGACAGAATTGAACCTTTCTTTTGATTCAGCAGTTTGGAAACTGTCTTTTTGTAGAATATGCAAAGAGATATTTGTGAGCACTTTGAGGTCAATGGTGAAAAAGGAAATGTCTTCACATAAATCTGGAAGAAAGGATTCTGAGACACCTCTTTGTGACGTTTGCATTCATCTCACCGAGGTAACCATTTGTTTTCATTGAGCAGACTGGAAACTCTGTTCTTGTAGTATCTGCAAAAGGAGATTTGTGAGGGTTTTGGGGCCTATGGTGAAATAAGAAATATCTTCCCATAAAAACTACACAGAAGCTTTCTGAGAAACTTCTTTGTCATGTGTGCATTCATCTCACAGAGGTAACCATTTTTTTTCGTTGAGCAGATTGGAAACTCTTTTCTTGTAGAACCTGCAAAAGGAGATTTGTGAGCGTTTTGAGGCCTATGGTGAAATAGCAAATATCTTCACATAAAATCTAGACAGAAGCTTTCTGAGAAACTTCGTTGTGATGTGTGCAGTCATCTCACAGAGATAAACGTTTTTTTTCATTGAGCAGATTGAAACTCTATTCTTGTGGTATCTGCAAAGGGATATTTGTGAGGGCTTTGAGGCCTCCAGTGAAAAAGTAAATACCTTCATATAAAAAGTAGAAAGAAGCTTTCTGAGAAACTTCTTTGTGATGTGTGCATTGATTTCACAGAGTTGAACCTTTCTTTTGATTGAGCAGATTGGAAACAGCTTTTTTATAGGATCTTCAAAGGGAGGTTTGTGAGCCCTTTGAGGCCTATGGTGAAAAGGGAAATATCGTCACATAAAAACTATACAGAAGGATTCCAAGAAACTGCTTTGTAATGCATGCATTCATATCACAGAGGCAAACGTTTCTTTTCTTTGAGCAGTCTGGAAACTCCATTCTTGTAGATTCTGCAAGTGGATATTTGTGAGTGCTTTGAGGTCTATGGTGAAAAAGGAAATATCTTGACATGAAAACTAGACAGAAGCTTTCTGAGAAATTTGTTTGTGATGTGTGCATTGATTTCACAGACTTGGACCTTTCTTTTGATTGACCACTTTGGAAACAGTCTTTTTGTAGTATCTGCAAAGGGATGTTTCTGAGCGGTTTGAGGCATATGGTGAAAAAGGAAATATCTTCATGTAAAAACTACACAGGAACTTTCTGAGAAGCTTCTTTGTGTTGTGTGCCTTCATCTCACAGAGTTGAAACTATCTTTTGATTAAGTAGTTTGGAAACGGTGTTTTTGTAGTATCTGCAAAGGGATATTTGTGAGCTCTTTCAGGCCTATGGTGAAAAAGGAAGTATCCTCACATAAAAACTAGACAGAAGCTTTCTGAGAAACTTCTTTGTGTTGTGTGCATTCACCACACAGAGTTGAACCTTTCTTTTGACTGAGCAGTCTGGAAACAGTCTTTAAGTAGAATCTTCAAAGGGATATTTGTGAGCACTTTGAAGCCTATGGTGAAAAAGGAAATATCTTCACGTAAAAACTAGACACAAGTTTTCTTGGAAACTGCTTTGTGATGTGTGCTTTCATCTCACAGAGGCAAAAGTTTCTTTTCATAAAGAAGATTGAATACTCTGCTCTGGTAGAAGCTGCAAAGGGATGCTTGTGAGCACTTTCATGCCTATGGTGAAAAAGGAAATTTCTTCACCTTAAAGCAGGACGGAAGCTTTCTGAGAATCTTCTTGATGTCTGCATTCATCTCACAGAGTTGAAAATTTCTTTTGATTGACTAGTTTTGAAACAGTCTTTTTGTAGAATCTGCAAAGGGATATTTTTGAGCGCTTTAGGCCTATGGTGAAAAAAGAGATAGCTTTACATAAAAACAAGACAGAAGATTTCTCAGAAACTTCTTTGTGATGTTCGCATTCATCTCACACAATTGAAACATTCTTTTGATTGAGCAGATTGGAAACAGTCTTTTTGTAGAACCTGCAAAGCGATATATTTGTGAGCACATTGAGGCCTATGCTGAAAAAGAAATATCTTCAAATTAAAACTAGTCAGAAGCTTTCTGAGAAACTTCTTTGTGATGTGTGCATTCACCTCACAGAGTTTAACAATTCTTTTCATTGAGCAGTTTGGAAAAAGTCTTTTTGTAAAATCTGCAAAGGGATATGTGTGAGCGGTTGGAGGCCTATGGTGGAAAAGGAAATATCTTCACATAAAAACCAGATAGAAGCTTTTGGAGAAACTTCTTTGTGATGTGTGCATTCAACTGACAGAGCTGAACCTTTCTTTACATTGAGCAGTTTGGAAGCAGTCTTTCTGTAGAATCTTCAAGGGTATATTTGTGGGTACTTTGAGGCCTATGGTGAAAACGGAAATATCTTCATATAAAAACTAACAGAAGGTTTCTGAGAATCTGCTCTGTGACGTGTGCATTCAGCTAACAGAGGTAAAGGTTTCTTTTCATTGAGCAGATTGGAAACTCTGTTCTTCAATAATCTGCAAAGGGATATTTTAGAGTGCTTTGATACCTATGTCAAAAAAGGAAATACCTTCACATAAAAGCTAGAGAGAAGCTTTCTGAGAAACTTCTTTGTTTCTCACAGAAACAGAACAAATGTTCATCTCACAGAGTTGAACATTTCCTTTCATTGAGCAATTTGGAAACAGTCTTTTTGTAGAATCTGCAAAGGAATATTTGTGAATGTTGTGAGGCCTACAGTGAAAAAGGCAATATTTTCACATAAAAATTATACAGAAGCTTTCTGAGAAACTTGTTTGTGATGTGTGCATTCATCTCACAGAGTTGAACCTTTCTTTTGAGTGAGCAGTTTGGAAACAGTCTTTTTGTAGAATCTCCAAAGGGATATTTGTAGGCTCTTTGATGCCTATAGTGATAATGGAAATATCTTCACATAAAAACTAGACAGAAGCTTTCTGAGAAACTTGTTTGTGATGTGTGCATTCATCTCACAGAGGGGAACCTTTCTTTTGAGTGTGCAGTTTGGAAAGAGTCTTTATGTAGAATCTGCAAAGGGATATTTGTAAGCTCTTTGAGGCCTATGTTGGAAATGGAAATATCTTCACTTAAAAACTAGTCAGAAGGTTTCGGAGAAACTTCTTTGTGATGTGTGCATTCATCTCACAGAGTTGAACCATTATTTTAATTGAGGAGTGTGGAATCCGTCTTTTTGTAGAATCTGCAAAGAGACATTTGTGAGCACAATGAGGCCTATGGTGAAAAAGGAAACATCTTCACATAAAAACTAGAAAGAAGGTTTCTGAGAAACTTCTTTGTGATGTGTGCATTCATCTCACAGAGGTAACAATTTGCTTTCATTGAGCAGATTGGAAACTCTGTTCTTGTAGAATCTACAAAGGATATTTGGAAGCGTTTTCAGGCCTATGGTGAAAAAGGAATTATCTTCACATAAAAACTAGACAGGATCTTTCTTAGAAACTTTTTTGTGATGTGTGCATTCATCTCAGACAGTTGAAACTTTCTTTTGATTGAGCAGTTTGGAATCAGTCTTTTTGTAGAATCTCCAAAGGGATATTTTTTAGTGCTTTGAGGCCTATGGTGAAAAAGAATATATCTTCATATAAAAATTAGACAGAAGCTTTCCGAGAAAGTGCTTTGTGATGTGAGCATTCACCTCACAGAATTTAATGCTTCTTTTGGTTGAGCAGTTTGGAAACATTCTTTTTGTACAATCTGCAAAGGGATACTTTTGAGCTATTTGAGGCCTATGGTGAAAAGGAAATATCCTCACATAAAAACTAGAGAGAAGCATTCTTAGAAAATTCTTTGTGATGCGTGCATTCATCTCACAGAGTGGAAGGTTTCTTTTGATTGAACAGATTGGAAACAGTCTTTTTGTATAATCTGCAAAGGGATATTTGTGAGTGCTTTGAGGCCTATGCTGAAAAAGGAAATATCTTCAAGTAAAAACAAGACAGAACATTTCTGAAAAACTTCTTTGTGAGGTGTGCAGTCATCTCACAGAGTTGAACCATTCTTCTGATGGAGCAGTTTAGAAACATACTTTTTTTTTAGAATCTGCAAAGGGATATTTGTGAGCGCTTTGATTCTTATGGTAAAAAAGGAAATATCTTCACATAAAAACTAGACAGAAGCTTTCCGAGAAAGTGCCACATGACGTGTGCATTCATCTCACACAGTTGAACCTACCTTTTGATAGAGAATTTTGGAAACAGTCGTTTTGTAGAATTTGCAAAGGGTTATTTCTGAGCTGTTTGAGGACTATGGTGAAAAAGGAAATATCTGCACATAAAAACTAGATAGAAGCTTTCTGAGAAACTTCTTTCTGTTGTGCGCATTCATCTCACAGATATGAAATTTCTTTTGATTGAGCAGTTTAGAAAAAGTGTTTTTGTAGAATCCGCAAAGGGATAATTGTGAACACTTTCAGGTCTATGGTGAAAACGGAAGTATCTTCCATAAAAACTAGATAGAAGCTTTCTGAGAAACATCTTTGTGATGTGTGCATTCAACTCACTGGGTTGAACCCTTCTTTGATTGAGTAGTTTGGAAACAATCTTTGAGTAAAATCTGCAAAGGGATATTTGTGAGCCCTTTCAGGCCTATGGTGAAAAAGGAAATACCTTCACATAAAAACTACACAGAAGGTTTCTGAGAAAGTGCTTTGTGATGCGTGCATTCATCTCACAGAGGAAAACGTTTGTTTTCATTGAGGAGATGGGAAACTCTGTTCTTGTATAATCTGCAAAGGCATATTTGTGAGTGCTTTCATGCCTATGGTGAAAAAGGAAATATCTTCACATTAAAACTGGACAGAAGCTTTCTGAGAAACTTCTTTGTGATGTGTGCATTCATCCTACAGAGTTGAACCTTTCTTCTGATTGAGCAGTTTGGAAACTGTCTTTTTGTAGCATCTGCAAAGGGATATTTGTGAGCCCTTTAAGGCCTATGTGCAACAGGAAATATCTTCACATATAAACTAGATAGAAGCTTTCTGAGAAACTTCTTTCTGTTGTGTGCATTCATCTCACAGAGTTGAAAATTTCTTTTGATTGAGCAGTTTGGAAACTGTTTTTGTAGAATCCACAAAGGGATATTTATGAGCACTTTGAGGCCTATGGTGAAAAAGGAAGTATTTTCACATAAAAACTAGACAGAATCTTTCTGAGAAGCTTCTTTGTGATGTGTGCATTCATCTCACAGAGTTGAACCTTTCTTTTGATTGAGCAGTTTGGAAAGAGTCTTTTAGTAAAGTCTGCAAAGGGATATTTTTGAGCCATTTGAGGCCTGTGGTTAAAAAGGAAATATTTTCACATAAAAATTAGACAGAAGGTTTCTTAGAAACTGATTTGTGATCTGTGCATTCATCTCACAGAGGTAAACGTTTCTTTTCATGAGCAGATTGGAAACACTGTTCTTGTAGAATCTGCAAAAGAATATTTTTGAGCCCTTTGAGGCCAACAGTGAAAAAGGAAATATCTTCACATAAAAAGAAGACAGAAGTTTCTGAGAAACTTTTTTGTGATGTGTGCATTCATCTCACAGGGTTGAAACTACCTTTTGATTGAGCAGTTTGGGAACAGTCTTTTTCTGGAATCTGCAAAGGGACACTTGTGAGCGCTTTGGGGCCTAAGGCAAAAAAGGAAATATCTTTACATAAAACCTAGACAGAAGCTTTCTGAGAAACTTCTTTGTGATGTGTGCATTCATCTCCCAGAGTTGAACATTTATTTTGATTGAGCAGTTTGGAAACAGTATTTTTGTAGAATCTGCAAAAGGATATTTGTGAGCACTTTGAGGCCTATGATGAAGAAGGAAATTTTTTTCACATAAAAACTAAACAGAAGCTTTCTGAGAAACTTCTTTGTGATATGTGCATTCATCTCATGGAGTTGAACATTTCTTTTAATTGAGCAGTTTCAAAAATGTCTTTTTGTAGAATCTGCAAAGGGATATTTGTGATTGCTTTGAGGGCTATGGTGAAAAAGGAAATATCTTAATGTAAAAACTAGACAGAAGGTTTCTGAGAAACCTTTTGTGATGTGTGCATTCATCTCACAGAGTTGAACCTTTATTTTGATTGAGCAGTTTGGAAACAATCTTTCTGTAGAATCTTCAAAGGGATATTTGTGAGCGGTTTGAGGCCTATGGTGAAAAAGGAAATATCTTCACACAAATACTAGCAGAAGCTTTCTCAGAAACTTCATTGTGATGTATGAATTCATCTCACAGAATTGAAACTTTCTTTTGATTGAGCAGTTTGGAAACAGTCTTTTTGTAGAATCTGCAAAGGGATTTTTTGAGTCCTTTGAGGTCTATGTGAAAAAGGAAACATCTTCACATAAAAACTAGCCAGAAGGTTTCTGAGAAAAAGCTTTGTGATGTGTGCATTCATCTCACAGAGGTAAACGTTTCTTTTCATTGAGCAGATTGGAACCTCTGTTCTTGTAGAATCTGCAAAGGGATATCTATGTTCACTTTGAGGCCAATGGTGAAAAAGGAAATATCTTCATATAAAAAGGAGACAGAAGCAGTCTGAGAAACTTCTTTGTGATGTGTGCATTCATCTAACAGATTTGAACCTTTCTTTTGATTGAGCAGGGCAGAAACAGTCTTTTTGTAGATGCTGCAGAGGGATTTTTTGAGCCCTTTGAGGCCTGTGGTGAAAAAGGAAATATCTTCATGTAAAAACTAGACGGAAGCTTTCTGACAAAGATCTTTATGATGTGTGCATTCATCTCACAGAGTTGAACCTATCTTTTCATTGAGCATTTTGGAAACAGTCGTTTTGTAGAGTCTGCAAAGGGATATTTATGAGCAGTTTGTGGCCTACGGTGAAGAAGGAAATGTCTTCATGTAAAAACTAGACAGAAGCGTTCTGAGATACTTCTTTCTGTTGTGTGCATTCATCTCACAGATTTGAACATTTCTTTTGATTGAGCAGTTTGGAAACAGTCTTTTTGTAGAATCTGCCAAGAGATATTTGTGAGCGGTTTGAGTCTTACGGTGTAAAAGGAAATATCTTCATGTAAAAACTAGACAGAAGCATTCTGAGAAACTTCGTTCTGTTGTTTGCATTTGTCTCACAGAGTTGAAAATTTCTTTTGATTGAGCAGTTTGGAAACAGTCTTTTTGTAGAATCAGCAAAGGGATGTTTGTGAGTGCTTTGAGGACAATGGTTAAAAGGTAGTATCTTCACATAAAAACTAGACAGAATCTTTCTGAGAAACTTATTTGTGATGTGTGCTTTCATCCCACAGAGTTGAACCTTTCTTTTGATTGAGCAGTTTTAAAAGGGTCTTTTAGTAGAATCTGCAAAGGAATATTTGTGAGCCCTTTGAGGGAAATGGTGAAAAAGGAAATATCTTCACATAAAAACTAGACAGAAGGTTTCTGAGAAACTGCTTTGAGATATGTGCATTAATCTAACAGAGGTAAAAGTTTCTTTTCATTGAGCAGATTGGAAGCTCTCTTTCTGTAGAATCTGAAGAGGGATATTGGTGAGTGCTTTCAGGCCCATGGTGAAATAGGAAACATCTTCACATTAAAACTGGACAGAAGCTTTCTGAGAATCTTCTTTGTGATGTGTGCATTCTTCTCACAAAGTTGAATCTTTTTTTTGATTGTGCACCTTGGAAAGAGTCTTTTTGTAGAATCTGCACTGGGATATTTTTGAGTGGTTTGAGACCTATAGTAAAAAGAAACATCTTCAAGTAAAAACTAGACAGAAGCTTTCTGAGAAACTTCTTTCTGTTGGGTGCATTCATCTCACAGAGTTGAACATTTCTTTTCATTGAGCAGTTTGGAAACAGTCTTTCTGTAGAATGTGCAAAGGGATATTTGTGAGTTCTTTGAGGCCTATGTGAAAAAGGAAATATCTTCATATAAAAACTGGACAGAAGTTTACTGAGAAAATGCTTTTTGATGTGTGCATTCATCTCACAGATGTAAACGTTTCTTTTCATTGAGTAGATTGGAAAGTCTGTTCTTGTACAATCTGTGTATGGATATTTGTGAGTGCTTTGATGCCTATAGTGAAAAAGGAAAAAAGTAGACAGAAACTTTCTGATAAACTTCTTTCTGATATGCGCATTCATCTCACAGAATTGAACCTTTCTTTTGATTGAGCAGCTTGGAAAAACTCTTTTTGTAGAATCTGCAAAGATTTTTGAGTGGTTGGAGGCCTATGGTGAAAAAAGAAATATCTTCCCATAAAAACTAGACAGAAGCTTTCTGAGAAACTTCTTTCTGTTGTGTGCATTCATCTCACACATTTGAACTTTTCTTTTGATTGAGCCATTTGTAAACAGTCTTTTTGTAGAATATGCAAAGCGGTATTTGTGAGCCCTTTTTAGGCCTGTGTTGAAAAAGGAAATCTCTTCACGTAAAAATAGACAGAAGGTTTCTGAGAAACTGCTTTGTAATGTGTGCATTCATCTCACAGAGGTAAACGTTTGTTTTCATTGAGCAGATTGGAAACTCTCTTCTTGTAGAATCTGCAAAGGAATATTTGTGAATGCTTTGAGGCCTATGGTGAAAAAGGAAGTATTTTCACTTAAAAACTAGAAGTAAGCTATCTGAGGAATTTCTTTGTGATGTGTGCATTCATCTCACACAGCTTAACCCTTCTGTTGGTTGAGAAGTTTGGAAACAGTCTTTTTGTGGAATCTGCAAAGGGACACTTTTGAGTGCTTTGAGGCCTATGGTGAAAAGGAAATATCTTCACATAAAAACTAGACAGAAGCTTTCTGAGAAACTTCTTTGTGATGTGTGCATTCACCTCACCGAGTTGAACCTTTCTTTTGATTGAGCAGTTTGGAAACAGTCTTTTTGTAGAATCTGCAAAGGGATATTTATGAGCACTTTGAGGCCTATGGTGAAAAAGGAAGTATCCTCACATAAAAACTAGACATAAACTTTCTGAGAAACTTCTTTGTGATGTGTGCATTCATCTCAGAGAGTTGAAACTTTCTTTTGATTGAGAACTTTGGATATAGTCTTTTTGTAGAATCTGCAAAGTGAAATTTGTGAGTGCTTTGAGGCCTATGGGGAAAAATGAAATATCTTCACATAAAAACTAGGCAGAAGCTTTCTGAGAAACTTCTTTGTGATGCATCCATTCATCTCACAGAGTTGAACATTTCTTCTGAATGAGCAGTGTGGAAAAAGTCTTTTTGTAGAATCTGCAAAGGGATATTTCTGAGCACTTTGAGGACTGTGGTGAAAAGGGAAATATCTTCACATAAAAACTAGAGAGAAACTTTCTTAGAAACTTCATTGTGATGTGTGCATTCGTCCCACATATTTGAATTTTTCTTTTGATTGAGCAGTTTGGAAACAGTCTTTTTGTAGAATCTGCAAAGGGATATTTGTGAGCTTTGATGCCTATGGTGAAAAAGGAATAACTTCACATGAAAACTAGACAGAAGCCTTCTGAGAAACTTCTTTTTGATGTGTGCTTTCATCTCAGAGATCTGAAACTTCCTTTTGATTGAGCAGTTTGGAAACAGTCTTTTTACAGAACCTGCAAAGGGATATTTGTGAGCGCGTTAAGGCCTGTTGTGAAAAAGGAATAACTTCACATGAAAACTAGACAGAAGCTTTCTGAGAAACTTTTGTGATGTGTGCATTCATCTCACAGAGTTGAACATGTCTTTTGATTGAGCAGTTTGGAAGCATTCTTTTTGTAGAATCTGCTAAGGGATATTTTCGACTGCTTTGAGGCCTATGGTGAAAAAGTAAATATCTTCACATAAAAACTAAACAGATGCTTTCTGAGAAACTTCTTTTTGATGTGTGCATTCATCTCATGGAGTTGAACCTTTCTTTTGATTGAGCAGGTGGAGACAGTCTTTTAGTAGAATCAGTAATGGGATATTTGTGACCCCTTTGAGGCCTATGGTGAAAAAGGAAATATCTTCCCATAAAAACTAGACAGAAGCTTCCTTAGAAACTTCTTTGTGATGTGTGAATTTATCTCACAGATTTGAAACTTTCCTTTTGATTGAGCAGTTTGCAAACACTCTTTTTGCAGAATCTGCAAAGGTATATTATTTGTGAGCGGTTTAAAGCCTGGGGTGAAAAAGTAAACATCATCAAATTAAAACTAGACAGAAGGTTTCTGATTAACTTATTTGTGATGTGTGCATTCATCTCACAGTGTTGAATCTTTCGTTTGACTGAGCAGCTTGGAAACAGTCTTTTTGTAGAATCTGCAAAGGGATATTTGTGATAACTTTGAAGGCTGTGGTGAAAAAGAAATATCTTCACATAAAAACTAGCCAGAAAGTTTATGAGAAACTGCTTTGTGATGTGTGCATCCTTCTCACAGAAGCAAACATTTCTTTTCATTGAGAAGATTGGAAATGCTGTTCTTGTAGAAACTGCAAAGGGATATTTGTGAGCACTTTGAAGCCTATGGTGAAAAAGGAAATATCTTCACATAAAAACTAGACAGAAGGTTTCTGAGAAACTTCTTTGTGATGTGTGCCTTCATCTCAGAGAGTTGAACCTTTCTTTTGAAGGAGCAGTTTGGAAACAGACTTTTTGTAGAATTCGCAAAGGGATATTTGTGAGTGGTTTGAGGCCTATGGTGAGAAAGGAAATATCTTCATGTAAAAACTAGACAGAAGCATTCTGAGAAATGTCTTTCTGGTGCATACATTCATCTCACAGAGTTGAATATTTCTTCCAATTGAGCAGCTTGGAAACAATCTTTTTGTAGAATCCACAAAGAGATACTTGTGAGCGCTTTGAGGCCTATGGTGAAAAAGGAAATATCTTCCCATAAAACCTAGACAGAAGCTTTCTGAGAAACTTCTTTGTGATGTGTGGATTCACCTCACAGTGTAGAAACTTTTATTAGATTAAGCAGTTTGGAAAGAGTCTTTTCATAGGATCTGCAGAGGGATAATTTTGAGCACTTTGAGGCCTATGGTGAAAAAGGAAATATCTTCACATAAAAAGTAGACAAAAGCTTTTGGAGAAACCTCTTTGTGATGTGTGCATTCATCTCACAGTGTTGAACCTTTCTTTCATTGAGCAGTTCAGAAACTGTCTTTTTGTACATTCTACATAGGGATATTTTTGAGCCCTTTGAGGCCTATGGTGAAAAAGTAAATATCTTCACGTAAAAACTAGACAGAAGTTTTCAGAGAAACTGCTTTGTGATGTGTGCATTCATCTCACAGAGTGAACCTTTGGTTTAATAGAGCAGTCTGGAAGCAGTCTTTTTGTAGAATCTGCAAAGGGATATGTGTGAGCGGTTGGAGGCCTATGGTGAAAAAGGAAATATCTACACGTAAAAACCAGACAGAAGCTTTCTGAGAAACTTCTTTCTTTTGTGTGCCTTCATCTGACAGAGTTTAACCTTTTTTGATTGAGCAGTTTGGAAACAGTCTGTTTTAGAATCCACAATGGGATATTTGTTAGTGTTTTGAGGACTATGGTGAAAAAGGAAATATCTTCACGTTAAAGCTAGACAGAAACTTTCCGAGAAACTTCTTTGTGATGTGGGCATTTATCTCACAGAGTTGAACCATTCATTTCATTGAGCAGTGCAGAAACAGTCTTTTTGGAGATTCTGCAAAGGGATATTTGTGAGCCCTTTGAGACCTATGGTGAAAAAAGGAAATATCTTCACATAAAATCTAGACAGAAGCATTCTGAGAAACTTCTTTTGATGTGTGCATTCATCTCAGAGTTGAACCTGTCTTTTGATTGAGCAGTTTGGAAGCATTCTCTTTGTACAATCTGCAAAGGAGTATTTCTGAGTGATTTGGAGCCAACAGTGAAAAAGGAAATATCTTTCCATAAAAATTACACAGATACTTTCTTAGAAACTTCTTTGTGATGTGTGCATTCATCTCATAGAGTTGAAACTTTATTTTGATTGAGCAGTTTTGAGACAGTCTTTTTGTAGAATCTGCAAAGGATTATTTCTGAGTGCTTTGAGGGCTATCATGAAAAAGGAAATATCTTCACATAAAAACTTGACAGACGTTTCCTTCGAAACTTCTCTGTGAATTCATCTCACATATTTTAAACATTCTTTTGATTGAGCAGTTTGCAAACAGTCTTTTGCAGGATCTGCAAAGGGATATTTGTGAGAGGTTTGAGTCCTAGAGAGAAAAAGTAAATATCATCACATTAAAACTAGACAGAAGCTTTTTGGGTAACTTCTTTGTGACTTGTGCATTCATCTCAGAGAGTAGAACCTTTCTTTTGATTGAGCAGTTTGGAAACGGTCTTTTTATAGAATCTGCAAGGGATATTTGTGAGCTCACTGAGGCCTATGGTGAAAAAGGAAATGCCTTCACAAATAAACTAGACAGAACGTTACTGAGAAAATGCTTCTTTGTGATGTGTGCTTTCATCTCACACAGGTAAATGTTTCTTTTCATTGAACCGTTTGGAAACTCTGTTCTCTGCAGAATCTGTAAAGGGATATTTGTGAGTGCTTTGAGGCCTATGGTGAAAAAGGAAATATCTTCACATAAAAACTAGACAGAAGCTTTCTGAGAAACTTCTTTGTGATGTGTGCATTCATCTCACAGACTTGAACCTTTGTTTTGATTGAGCAGTTTGGAGACAGTCTTTTTGTAGAATCTGCAAAGGGATATTTGTGAGTGCTTTGAGGACTATGGTGAAAAAGGAACTAACTTCTCATAAAAACTAGACAGAGACTTTCGTAGAAACTTATTTTTGATGTGTGCATTCATCTCACAGATTTGAAACTTTCTTTTGATTGAGCAGTTTGCAAACAGTGTTTTGGCAGAATCTGCAAATGGATATTTTTGAGTGCTTTGTGGCCTATGGTGAAAAAGGAAATAAATACTTTCACATAAAAACTAGACAGAAGCTTTCTGAGAAACTTATTTGTTATGTGTGCATTCATCTTACAGGGTTGAACCATTCTTTTGTTTGGGTGGTTTGGAAAGAGTCTTTTTGTAGAATCTGCAAGGGGATATTTTTGAGCACTTTGAGGCGTATGGTAAAAAAGGAAATATCTTCACGTAAAAACTATAAAGAAGGTTTCTGAGAAACTGCTTTGTGATCTGACAATGTATCTCACAGAGTTGAACCATCCTTCTGATTGAGTAGTATGGAAACAGTCTTTTTGTAGAATCTGCAAATGGATACTTGTGAGCACTCTGAGGCCTTCGTTGGAAAAGGAAATATCTTCACATAACTACTAGAGAAAAGGTTTCTGAGAAACTTCTTTGTGACTTGGGCATTCAACTCAAAGAGGTACCCATTTCTTTTCATTGTGTGTATTGGAAACTCTTTTCTTGTAGACTCTGCAAAGAGATATTTGTGAGCATTTAGAGGCATATCATGAAAAAGGAATATCTTCACCTAAAAACTAGACAGAAACTTTCAAAGAAAATTCTTTGTGATGTGTGCATTCATCTCATGGAGTTGAACCATTCTTTTGTTTGCATGGTTTGGAAACAGTCTTTTTGTAGATTCAGGAAAGGGATATTTGTGGGTGCTTTGTGGTTGATGGTGAAAAAGGAAATATCTTCACATTAAAATTAGACAGAAGCTTTCTGAGAAACTTCTTTGTGATGTGTCCATTCAACTCACAGAGTTGAAACTTTCTTTTGCTTGAGCAGTTTGGAAAGTCTCTTTTTGTAGAATCTGCAAAGGGATATTTGTGAGCGGTTTCAGTCCCATGGTGAAAAAGCAAATGTCTTCACATAAAAACTAGACAGAAGCTTTCTCAGAAACTTCTTTGAGATGTGTGCATTCATTTCACCGAGGTACCCATTTATTTTCATTGAGCAGATTGATAACTCTCTTCTTGTAGAATCTGCAAAGGGATATTTGTGAGCGTTTTGAGGTCTATAGAGAAAAAGGAAATGTCTTCATATAAAAACTAGACAGAAACTTTTGGAGAAACTTCTTTGTACTGTGTTCATTCATCTTACAGAACTGAACCATTCTTTTGATTGGGCAGTTTGTAAACAGTCTTTTTGTAGAATCTCCAAAGGGATATTTGTGAGCACTTTGAGGCCTATGGTGAAAAAGGAAATATCTTCAAATAAAAACTAGACAGAAGCATTCTGAGAAACTTCATTGTGATGTGTGCCTTCATCTCACAGACTTGAACCATTCTCTTCATTAAGCACTTTGGAAATAGTCTTTTTGTAACATCTACAAAGTGATATTTGTGAGCACTTTGAGGACTATGGTGAAAAAGGAAATATCCTCGCATAAAAACTAGACAGAATCTTTCCGAGAAACTTCTTTGTGATGAGTGCATTCATCACACAGAGTTGAACCATTCTTTTGATTGAGCAGTTTGGAAACAATCTTTTTGTATAATCTGCAAGGGGATATTTTTGAGCACTTAGAGGCCTATGGTGAAAAAGCAAATATCTTCACATAAAAACCAGACAGAAGCTTTCTGAGAAACTTCTTTTTGATGTGTGCATTCATGTCCCAGAATTGAACCATTTTTTTTCTTGAGCAGTTTGGAAACAGTCTTTATGTAGAATCTGCAAAGGGATATTTGTGAGCTCTGTGGGGTTGAAGGTCAAAAAGGAAATATGATCACAAAAAAAATAGAAGGAAGGTTTCTGAGAAACTGCTCCCTGATGTGTGCATTTTCCTCACAGAAGTGAAAGTCTCTTTTCATTCAGCAGTTTGGAAACTCTGTTCATATAGAATCTGCAAAGGAATATATGTGAGTGCTCTGAGGCCTATGGTTAAAAAGGAAATATCTTCACATAAAATCTAGAAAGAAGCTTTCTGAGAAACTTCTTTGTAATGTGTTCATTCGTGTCACAGAGTTGAACCATTCTTTTGATTGAGCAGTTTGGAAACAATCTTTTTGTAGAATCTGCAAAGGGTTATATGTGAGCACTTTCAGTCCTATGGTGATAAAAGAAATATCTTCAGATAAAAAGTAGACAGAAGGTTTCTGAAAAACTGCTTTGTGATGTGTGCATTCATCTCACAGAGTTCAATGTCTCCTTGGATTGAGCAGTTTTGAAACAGTCTTTTTGTAGAATCTGCAAAGGGATATTTTTAGGTGGTTTGAGGCATATGGTGGAAAAGGAAATATCTTCACATAAGAACTAGACAGAAGCTTTTGAAGAAATTTGTTTGTGATGTGTGCATTCAAGTCACAGACTTGAACAATTCTTTTGATTGAGGAGTTAGGAAACAGTGTTTTGTACAGTCTGCAAATGGATAATTTTGAGCCCTTTTGGGCCTATGGTGAAAAAGGAAATATCTTCACATTAGAACTAGAAGGAAGCTTTCTGAGAAACTGTTTTGTGATGTGTGCATTCATCTCACAGAGGTAAACGTTTCTTTTCATTGAGCATTTTGGAAACAAACAGTCTTTTTGTAGAATCTGCAATGGGATATTTTTGAGCGCTTTGAAGTCTATGTGGATATCTTCACATAAAAACTAGAAAGAGGGTTTCAGAGGAACTGCTTTGTGATGTGTGCATTCATCTCACAGAAGTAAACATTTCTATTCATTGAGCAGTTTGGAAGCTCTGTTCTTGTAGAATCTGCAAAGGGATATTTGTGAGTGCTTTGAGGCCTATCATGAAAAAGGAAATATTTTCACATAAATACTAGAAAGAAGTTTTTTGAGAAACTGCTTTGAGATGTGTGCATTCATCACACCAAGGTAAAAGTTTCTTTTCATTGAGCAGCTTGGAAACTGTTTCTGTAAAATCCACAAAGGGATGTTTGTGAGCACTTTGAGGCCTATGGTTAAATAGGTAATATCTTCACATAAAAACTAGACAGGAGCTTTCTGAGAAGCTACTTTATGATGTGTGCATTCATCTCACAGAGGAAAACGTTTCTGTTCATTGAGGAGTTTGGAAACTGCAGTTTGGAAAACTGCAAAGGCAGTTCCTCAGAAACCTTCTTTCTAGATTTAATGTGAAGATAATTCCTTTTTCATCATGGGCCTCAAAGTGCTCAGAGCTATCTCTTTGCAGATTCTACAAAAAGACTGTTTCCAAACTGCTTCATCAAAAGAATGGTTCAACTCTGTGAGATGAATGCACACATCACAGACAAGTTTCCCAGAAAGCTTCTGTCTAGTTTCTTTGTGAAGATATATTCTTTTTCACCATTGGCATCAAACCCCTCACATATATCCCTTTGCAGATTCTACAAAAAGATTATCCAAACTTATCAATCAAGAGAATGGTTCAACTCTGTGAGATGAATGCACACATCAAAAAGAAGTTTCTCAGAAAGGTTCTTTCTAGTTTTTATTTGAAGATATTTCTTTTTTCACCATAGGCCTCAAGTGCTCAGAAATATCCCCTTGCAGATTCTAGAAGAATAGAGTTTCCACACTGCTCAATGAAAAGAAACTTTTACATCTGTGAGATGAATGCACACATCACAAAGCAGTTTCTCAGAAATCATCTTTCTAGCTTTTATGTGTAGACATTTCCTTTTTCACCATAGGCCTCAAAGCACTCAAAATATATCTTTTCAGTTTCTACAAAAAGACAGATTCCAAACTACTCGAACAAAAGAATGGTTCATCTCCTTTAGATGAATACACATGTCACAAACTAGTTTCTCAGAAAGCTTCTGTCTAGTTTTCATGTGAGTTTATTTCCTTTTTCACTGTAGGCATGAAAGTGATCCCAAGAATCCCTTTGCAGATTCTATAAGAACAGATTTTCCAAACTGCTGACTGAAAAGAAACCTTTACCTCTGTGTGATGAATGCACACATCACAGAGCAGTTTCTCAGAAACCTTCTTTCTTGTTTTTTGTGAAGATATTTCCTTTTTCACAACAGGCCTCAAAGCACTCCCAAGTATCCTTTCGCAGATTCTACAAAAAGACTGTTTCCAGACTGCTCAATCAAAACAAAATTTCAATTCTGTGGGATGAATGCACTTATCCCAAAGAAGTTTCTAGGAAACCTTCTTTCTGGTTTTTATGTGAAGATATTTCCTTTTTCACCATAGGCCTCAAAGCACTCAAAAGTATCCCTTTGCAGATTCTACAAGACCAGAGTTTTCAAACTGCTCAATGAAAAGAAACATTTACCTCTGTAAGATGAATGCACATATCTCAAAGCAGTTTCTCAGAAAACTTCTTTCTAGTTTTTTGTGAACATATTTGTTTTTCACCATAAGCCTCAAAGTGCCCACAAAAATCCCTTTGCATATTGTACAAAAAGAAGGCTTCCAAACTACTCAATCAGAAGAATGGTTCAACTCTGTGAGGTGAATTCACATCTCACAAAGAAGTTTCTCAGAAAGCATCTGTCTAGTTTTTATGAGAAGATATTTCCTTTACCATCACAGGCCTCAAAGTGGTCACAAATATCCCTTTGCAGATTCTACAAGATCAAAGTTTTAAAACTGCTCAACGAAAATAAATGTTTAACTCTGTGAGATGAATGCACACATCACAAATCAGTTTCTCAGAAACCTTTTGTCTAGCTCTTATATGAAGATATTTCCTTTTTCACCATATTCTTCAAAGTGTTCCAAATATCCCTTTACAGATCTTACAAAAAGACTGTTTCCAACCTGCTCAATCAAAAGAATGGTTCAACTCTTTGAGATCAATGTGCACACCACAAAGAAGATTGTCAGAAAGCCTCGGTCTAGTTTTCATGTGAAGATATTTCCTTTTTCTCCATAGTCCTCAAAGAGTTCAAAAATATCCCTTTCCAGATTCTACAGGAACAGACTATCAAAACTGCTCAATGAAAATAAACGTTTACATCTGTGAGATGCATGCATGCATCACAAAGCAGTTTATCAGAAAGCTTCTTTCTAGTTTTTATGTGAAGATATTTCCTTTTTCACCACAGGCCTCAAAGTGCTCCCAAATATCTGTTTGCAGATTCTGCAAAAAGACTGTTTCCAAACTGCTCAATCAAAAGAATGTTTCAACTCTGGGAGATGAATGCACACATCACAAAGAAGTTTCTCAGAAAGCTTCTGTCTAGTTATTATGTGAAGATGTTTCCCTTTTCAACATAGGCCCCAAAGGGCTCACAAATATCCCTTTGCATATTCTACAAGAACAGAGTTTCCAAACTTTGCAATGAAAGGAAATGTTTACTTGTGTGAGATGAATGCACACATCACAAAGCAGTTTCTCAGAAACCATCTTCCTAGTTTTTATTTGAAGATATTTCCTTTTTCACCATAGGCCTGAAAGTACTCCCAAATATCCCTTTACAGATTCTACAAAAATACAGTTTCCAAAGTGCTCAATCAAAAAAATGGTTCAACTCTCTGGGATGAATGCACACATCACAAAGAAGTTTCCTGGAAAGCTTCTGCCTAGTTTTTATGTGAAGATATTTCCTTTTTCACCATAGGACTCAAAGCAATCACAAATATCCCTTTGCAGATTCTAAAAAAGGCTGTTTCCAAACTGCTCAATCAAAAGTATGGTTCAACTGTGTGAGACGAATGCACACATCACAAAGAAGTTTCTCAGAAAGCTTCTGTCTAGTTTTTATGTGAAGAGATTTCTTTTTGCATCATAGGCCTCATAGCACTCAGAAATATCCCTTTGAACATATTTCAAAAAGACTCTTTCAAAACTGCTCACTAAAAAGAAACGTTTACCTCTGTGGCACGAATGCACACATGACAAAGTAGTTTCTCAGAAAGCTTCTGTCTAGTTTTTATGTGAAGGCATTTCCTTTTTCACCACAGGCCTCAGAGCACTCACAAATATCCCTTTGCAGATTGTACAAAAAGACCCTTTCCAAACTGCTCTATCAAAACAATTTTTCAAATCTGTGAGTTGAATGCACGCATCACAAACAAGTGTCTCAGAATTTATCTGTCTAGTTTTTATGTGCAGATATTTCCTTTTACACAATAGGCCTCAAATCGCTCACAAATATCCCTTTGAAGATTCTACAAGAACAGAGTTTCCAAACTGCTCAATGAAAAGAAATGTTTATCTCTGTGAGATGAATGCACACATCACAAAGCAGTTTCTCAGAAACCTTCTTTCTAGTTTTTATGTGGGGACATTTCATTTTTCACCATAGGCCTCAAAGTGCTCAAAATTATCCCTTTGCAGTTTTACAAAAAGAATGTTTCCCAACTGCTCAAGCAAAAGAATGTTTCATCTCTGTGAGATTAATGCACACATCACAAAGTAGTTTCTCAGAAAGCTTCTGCCTAGTTTTTATGTGATGATATTTCCTTTTTCACCATAAGCCTCAAAGCACTCCCAAATATCCCTTTGCAGAATCTACAAAGGACTGTTTCCAAACTGCTCAATCAAGAGAATGGTTCAACTCTGTGAGATGAATGCACAC
This sequence comes from Pan troglodytes, assembly GCF_028858775.2. Classification (NCBI taxonomy): domain Eukaryota; kingdom Metazoa; phylum Chordata; class Mammalia; order Primates; family Hominidae; genus Pan; species Pan troglodytes. Next base: position 60,399,187 of record NC_072421.2, read on the forward strand.
ATCACAAAGATGTTTCTCAGAAAGCTTCTGTGTAGCTTCTATGTGAAGATATTTCCTTTTTCACCATAGGCCTCAAAGCACTCACAAATATCCCTTTGCAGATTCTACAAAAATGGTGTTTCCAAAATGCTGAATCAAAAGAAAGTTTTAACTCTGTGAGATGAGTGCACATATCACAAATTATTTTCTCTGAAAGCCCCTTTCTAGTTTTTATGTAAGGATATTTCCTTATTCACCACAAGACACAAAGGACTCCCAAGTATCCCTTTCGAGAGTGTACAGAAACAGTGTTTCGAAACTGTTCCATCAAAAGAATGGTTCAACTCTGTGAGATGAATGCACACATCACAGAGCAGTCTCTCAGAAAGCTTCTGTCTCGTTCGTATTGGAAGATAATTCCTTTTCACCACAGGCCTCCATGTGAATCCAAATATCCCTTCACAGATTCTACAAACATTGTGTTTTCAAACTGCTCAATCAAAAGAATGGTTTAACTCTGTGAGATGAAAGCACAGATCACAAAGCAGTTTCTATGAAAGCTCCTTTCTAGTTTTTATGTGGGGATATTTCCATTTTCAACATAAGCCACAAAACACTCACAAGTATCCCTTTGCAGTTCCTAGAAAAATAGTGTTTCTAAACTGCTCAATCAAAAGAATGGGTCAGCTCTGTGGGAGAAATGCACACTTCACAAAGCAGTTTCTCAGAAAGCTTCCTTCGAGTTTTTAGGTGAAGATATTTCCTTTTTCACCTTAGGCCTGAAAATGCTCCCAAATATCCCTTTGCAGATTCTACAAAAACGGTGTTTCCAAATTGCTGAATCAAAAGAAGGTTTTAGTTCTGTGAGACAAATGCACACATCACAAAGCAGTTTCTAAGAAAGCTCCTTTCTAGTATTAATGTGAGGATAATTCCTTTTTCATCATGGGCCTCAAAGCACTCACAAATATCCCTGGGTAGATTCTAGAAAAACAGTGGTTCCAAACTGCTCAACCAAAAGAATGGTTCAACTCTGTTAGAGGAATGGACACATCACAAAGCAGTTTCTCAGAAAGATTATTTCTAGTTTTTATGTGAAGATATTTCCTTTATTACCATAGGCCTCAAAGCACTCCCAATTATCCCTTTGCAGATTCTGCAAAAACAGTGATTCCAAACTGCTCAATCAAAAGAATGGTTCAACTCTGTGAGATGAATGCACACATCAGAAAGCAGTTTCTGAGAATGCTTCTCTCTAGTTTGTATTGGTAGATATTTGTTTTTCACCACAGGCCTCCAGGTGAATCCAAATATCCCTTTGCAGATTCTACAAACACTCTGTTTCCAAACTGCTCCATCAAAAGAATGGTTCAACTCAGTGAGAGGAATGCACACATCACAAAGCAATTTCTCAGAAACTTACTTTGTAGTCTGTATTGGAAGATATTTCCTTTTTCACCATAGGCCTCAAAGGGCTCCAAAATAGCCCTTTGCACATTCTAGTAGAACAGAGTTTCCAATCTGCTCAATGAAAAAAGCGTTTAACTCTCTGAGGTGAATGCACACATCACAAAGCAGTTTCTCAGAAAGCTTCTGTCTAGTTTGTATCATCAGAGGTTTATTCCTTTGTCACCATGGGCCTCAAGGTGAATCCAAATATCCCTTCGCAGATTCTACAAAAACTGTTTTTCCAAACTGCTCCATCAAAAGTATAGTTAAACTCTGTCATCCAAATGTACAGATCACAAAACAGTTTCTAAGAAAGCTCCTTTCTAGTTTTTAACGTGAGGATATTTTCTTTTTCACCATTGGCCTCAAAGCACTCAGAAATATCCCTGTGCGGATTCTAGAAAAACAGTGGTTCCAGACTGCTCAATAAAAAGAATAGTTCAACTCTGTTTTAGGAATGCACACATCACAAAGCAGTTTCTCAGAAAGCTTCTGTCTAGTTTGTATCAGAAGATATTTTCTTTGTCACCATAGGCCTCAAGGTGAATCCAAATATCTCTTCACAGATTCTACAAAAACAGTGGTTCCAAACTGCTCAATTGAAAGAATGGTTCAACTCTGTGAGATGAATGCACACATCACAAAGTAGTTTGTCAGAAAGCTTCTGTCCAGTTTGTACTGACAGATATTTCCTTTTTCAATATAAGACTCCATGCAAATCCAAATATCCCTTTGCAGATTCTACAAACACTGTGTTTTCAAACTGCTCAATCAACAGAATGGTTAAAATCTGTGAGCTGGATTCACACATCACAGAGTTTGTGAATGCACACACACAGACTTCCCAAACTGCTCAATGAAAAGAAACATTTAACTCTGTGAGATGAATGCACACATCACAAAGCAGTTTCTCAGAATGCTTCTGTCTAGTTTGTATCAGAAGTTATTTCCTCTGTCACCATAGGCCTCAAGGTGAATCCAAATATCCCTTCACAGATTCTACAAACACTGTGTTTCCGAACTGCTCAATCCAAAAAATTGTTTAACTCCGTGAGACAAATGCACAGATCACAAAGCCGTTTCTAAGAAAGTTCCTTTCTAGTTTTTGTGTAAGGATATTTCCTTTTTCACCATAGGCCTCAAATCACTCACAAATATCCCTTTGCAGATTCTAGAAAAACAGTGGTTCCAAACTGCTCAATCAAAGGAATGGTTCAACTCTGTGAGAGGAATGCACACATCACAAAGCAGTTTCTCAGAAACCTTCTTTCTAGTTTTTATGTGAAGATATTTCCTTTTTCACTATAGGCTTCAATGCACTTGCAAATATCCATTTGCAGATTGTAGAAAAACAGAGTTTCCAAAATGCTCAATATAAAGAAACATTTAACTCCTTGAGATGAATGCACACAACACAAAGCAGGTTCTAAGAATCTTTCTCTCTAGTTTGCATGTGAGGATATTTTCTTCTTCAACATAAGCATCAAAACACTCCAAAATATAAACTACAAAGATTCTGCAAAAACTGTTTCCAAACTGTTCAATGAAAAGAATGGTTTCACTCTGTGAGATGAATGCATGCATCACAAAACTGTTTGTTGGACACTTCTTTCTAGTTTACATCAGAAGATAATACCTTTTTCACCATAGGCCTCAGTTTAATCCATTTTATCCCTTCCTAGATTCTACCAAAACTGTGTTTCCGAACAGCTCAATGAAAGGAAGGTTTAACTTTGTGAGATGAATGCACGTATGACAAAGAACTTTCTCAGAAAGCTTTCTTTTGATTGAGCAGATTTGTAACACTCTTTTTGTAGAATTGGCAAGTGGATATTTGGAGCGCTTTGAGGCCTATGGTGGAAAAGGAAATATCTTCATATAAAAACTAGTCAGAAGCATTCTCAGAAACTTTCTGAGACCACATGTTCTCACTGTTATGTGGGAATTGAACAATGAGAACACTTGGACACAGGAAGGGGAACATCACACACCAGGGCCTGTTGTAGGGTGGGGGGAGGGATAGCATTAGGAGATATATCTAATGTAAATGACGAGTTAATGGGTGCAGCACACCAACATGGCACATGTGTACATATGTAACAAACCTGCAAGTTGTGCACATGCACCCTAGAACTTAAAGTATAATAAAAATATATTAAAACACACACACACACACAAAACAAAAATGGCTTGTTTCTAGTTTTTATCTGGCGATATTCTCTTTTTTCCCATAGGCCAAAATGGGCTCCCAAATGTCCCTTCACAGATTCTACAAAAAAAGTGTTTCTAACCTGCTGAATCAAAAGAAAGGTATTACTCCGTGAGATGAATCCACATATTTTAATACAGTTTCACAAGTAGCATTTTTCTAATTTTTATCTGGGGATATTTAGTTCTTCCAAATAGGCCTTAATTGGCTCCCAAATGACCCTTCACAGATTCTACAAAAAGAGTGTTTCCAACCTGCTGAATCAAAAGAAAGTTTAAACTCTCTGAGATGAATCAACACTTCACAAAGAAGTTTCACAGATAGCTTCTTTCTAGTTTTCATCTGGGGATATTCAGTTTTACCCCATATGCTTCAATGGGCTTTCATATGTCCCTTCATGGATTCTACAAAAAAAAAGTGTTTCCAATCTGCTGAAGCAAAAGAAAATTTTAACTTTCTGAGATGAATCTACACATCACCAAGCAGTTTCACAGATAGCTTCTTTCAAGTTTCTAATTGGGAATATTCCGTTTTTCTCCATAGGCCTCAAGGGGCTAAGAAAAGTTTCTTTGCAGCTTCTACATAAAGAGTGTTTCCAACCTGCTGAATAAAAAAAAACAGGTTTAATTTTGTGTAATGAATTCACATATCACCAAGAAGTTTCACAGATAGCTTCTTTCTAGTTTTTAATCTGAGAATATTAGTTTTTTCCTCACAAGCCACAAAGGGTTCCTAAATGTCTTTGTGCAGATTCTACAAAAAGAGAGTTTTCAACCTACTGCATCAAAAGAAAGTTTTAACTCTGTAAGAAGAATCCACACATCAACTGTCAGTTTCATAGATAGATCCTTTCTAGTTTTTAGCTGGGGATATTCATTTTTCCCCCTTTGCCCTCATTGGGCTCCCAAATGTCCCTTCACAGTTTGCACAAAAAAGTGTTTCCAAACTGCTGAATCAAAAGAAAGTTTTACCTCAGTTAGCTGAATCCACACATCTTGAAGCAGTTTCACAGATAGCTTTTGCCAAGTTTTTATCTGGGGATATTCAGTTTTTCTTCATAGGCTGAATGGACTCTTGAATCTCCCTTTGCTGATTCTACAAAAAGAGTGTTTTTAACTTGCTGAATCAAAAGAAACGTTTAACTCTGTGAGATGAATCCACACATCACCAGGCAGTTTCCCAGATAGCTTCTTTTTAATTTCTATCTGGTGATACAAAATTTTTCCCCATAGGCCTCTATGGGCTGCCAAATGTTCCTTTGCAGATTCTACAAAAAGAGTGATTCCAACCTGGTGAACCAAAAAAAAAAGGTTTAATTTTGTAAGTTGATTCCACCCATCACTAAGCAGTTTCATAGATAGCTTTTTTTTAAGTTTGTGTCTGTGGTCTTTTTCTTTCTTTCTTTCTTTCTTCTTTCTTTCTTTCTTTCTTTCTTTCTTTCTTCTTTCTTTCCTTCTTTCCTTCTTTCTTTCTTTCTTCTATCTTTCTTTCTTTCTTTCTTTCTTCTTTCTTTCCTTCTTTCCTTCTTTCTTTCTTTCTTCTTTCTTTCTTTCTTTCTTTCTTTCTTTCTTTCTTTCTTTCTCTCTTTCTTTCTTTCTTTCTTTCTTTGTCTAGGCCTAGATGGTCTCCCAAATTTCCCTTTGCAGATTCTAAAAAATAATGTTTCAAACCTGCTTAATCAAAAGAAAGTTTTAACTTTGTGAGATGAATCCACACATCACCAAGCAGTTTCACAGATAACTTCTTTCTAGCTTTTAACTGAGGATAACCTGGTTTTCCCTGTAAGCCTTGAGGTTCTCAGAAATCTCCCTTTGCACATTCTATAATAAGAGTGTTTCCAAACTGCTGAATTGAAAGAAAGGTTTAGCTCTGTGAGATGAATTCACACATCACAAAGCAGTTTCACAGGTATCTTCTTTCTAGTTTTAATCTGGTAGTATTCAGTTTTTCCCCACAGGCAATGATGGGCTCCCAAATGACCCTTCACAGTTTCTACACAAAGAGTCTTTCCAACCTGCTGAATCAAAAGAATGGTTTACCTAGGAGGGATGAATTCATATATCCTCAAGCAGTTTTACAGATAGATTCTTTCTAGATATTATCTGGGGATATTCGGTTTATCCAAATAGTCTCAATGAGCTCCCAAATGTCCCTTCACAGATTCTACAAAAAGAACCCTTTTAACCTGCTGAATCAAAAGAAAAGTTTAATTCTGTGAGATAAATCCACACATCACCTGGCAGTTTCACAGATAACTTCTTTCTAATTTTTATCTAAGGATGTTCGTTTTTTTCCCTGTAGGCCTCAATGGGTTCTCAAAACTCCCTACACACATTCTACAAAAATGTTTCCAACCTGCTGAATCAAATAAAAAGGTTTAACTCTGTTAGTTGAACCCACATATCACCAGACAGTTTCAGATATATCTTCTTTCTAGTTTTTATCCGGGGATATTCCCTTTACACCTCTATGGGCTTCCAAATGTCCCTTTGCAGATTCCTGAAAAACATTGTTTCCAACCTGGTAAATCAAAAGGAAGGTTTAACTTTGTTAGATAAGTCTCACATATCACCAAGGAGATTCACAGATATCTTCTTTCTAGTTTTTGTCTAAGGATATTTGATTTTTCCCCTTAGGTTTCAATGGGCTCTGTTGTGTCCATTTGCAGATTCTACAAAAAGAGTGTTTTCAATCTGCTGAATCAAAAGAAAGGTTAAACTGTCTGAGGTGAATTGACATTTCACAAAGCAGTTTCACGGATACCTTCCTTCTAGCTTTTATCTGGGGATATTCAGTTTTTCTCCGTAGGCCTTAATGGCTCCCAAATGTCTCTTGGCCAATTCTACAAAAAGAGTGTTTCCAACCTGCTTATTCAAATGAAAAGTGTAACTCTGTGAGATAAATCAAAATGTTAAAAAGCAGTTTTACAAATAGCCTCTTTCTAGTTTTTATCTGTGGATAATCAATCTTTCCCCATCGGCCTCAATGGACTCCTCATTGTCCCTTTGCTGATTCTATAAAAGGATTCTTTCCAACCTGCTGTATCAAAAGAAAGGTTTAACTTTATGAGATGAATCCACACATTACAAAGCAGTTTCACTGATACATTCTTTCTAGTTTTTATCTGGGTATATTTGGTTTTCCCCATAGGCCTCGATGGGCTCCCAAATATCCCTTCACAGATTATACTGAGAGAGAGTTTCCAACCCACTGAATCAAAAGAAAGTTTTAACTGTGTGACATGAATCCACGCAGCACAAAGCAGTTTCACAGATAGCATCTTTCTAGTTTTTGTCTCTGGATATTCTGTTTTCCCCACAGGCCTGAATGGTCTCCTAATTTTCTGTTCGCAGATTCTACATAGAGAGTATTATCAACCTATTGAACCAAAAGAAAGGTTTAACTTTGTTAGGTGAATCAATAAATAACAAAGCAGTTTCACAGACAGCTTCTCTCTAGTTTTTATCTGGTGATATTCAGTTATTCCCTATAGGCCAAAATAAGCTCCAAAATGTTCCTTTGCAGATTGCACAAAAAGAACTTTTTTAACCTCCTGAATCAAAAGAAAGGTTTAACTCTGTGAGATGAATCTATGTATCTCAAAGCAGTTTCACAGATAGCTTCATTCTAGTTTTTATCTGGGGATATTCGGTTTGTCTTCATAAGTCTCAGTGAGCTCTGAAAAGTCCCTTCACATATTCTGCAAAAAGTGTGTTTCCACCCTGCTGAAACAAAGGAAAAGTTAAACTCTGTGAGCTGAATCAACACTCCAAAAAGCAGTTTCATAGGTAGCTTCTTTCTAGTTTTTATCTGTAATATTCCGTTTTTCCCTTTAGACCTCATTTGGCTCTCAAATGCCCTTTTGCAAGTTCTACAAAAAGAGTGTTTCTAACATGCTTAATCAAAAAAAAATATAATTCTTTGAGTTGACCAGACACATCACAAAGCAGTTTCACAAATAGTTTCTTTCTACTTTTGATCTAGGGATATTCAGTTTTTCCCTCAGGCTTCAATGGGCTCTCAAATGTCCCTTTGCAGATTCTACAAAGAGTGATTTCAACCTGCTGAATCAAAAGAAAGCTTTAAATCTATGAGATGAATCCACGCAACACCAAGCAGTCTCACAAATAGCGTCTCTCTAGTTTTTAAGTTGGAATATTCAGTTCCTCCTCCTGATTGATTTTCTTCTCCAATGTCCCTTTGCAGATTCTACAAAAAGAGTTTTCAAACTGCTGAATCAAAAAAAGGTTTAACTCTGTGATACCATTCCACACATCACCAAGCAGTTTCACAGATAGCTTATCTTTTTTTTTTTAATCTAGGGCTAATTGATTTTTCCTCATATAGGCCTCAATGGGCTCTTAGGTGTCACCTCACAGTTTCTACAAAAGAGTATTTCCAACCTGCTGTATCAAAAAATAGGTTTAATTTTTGTGAGATGATTCCCCACATCACCAACCAGTTTCACATATAGCTTCTCTCTAGTTTTTATCTAGAAATATTCAGTTTTCCCCACATGCCCCAATGGGCTCCAAGGTGTCCCCTGGTTGATTCTACAAAAAGAGTGTTTTCCACCTGCTGAATCAAAATGAAGGTTTAACTCTGTGAGATGAATCCACATATCACCAAGCAGTTTCACAGATAGCTTCTTTCTAGTTTTTATCTGGGGATATTCAGCTTTTCCCCATAGGCCTCAATGGGCTCCCAAATGTTTCTCCACAGATTCTACAAAAAGAGTGTTTCCAACTGGCTGAAAGAAAAGAATTGTTTAACTCTGTGAGATGAATCCACACATCAAAAAGCAGTTTCACAAATGGCTTCATTCTGGTTTTTATCAGGGCATATTTTATTTTTCCTGATAGGAGTCAACAGACTCCCAAATGTCCCTTTGCAGATTCTACAAGAAAAGTATTTACAACGTGCTGAATCAAAAGAAAGGTTTACCTCTGAAAGATGAATTCTCACATCACCAAACATTTTCACAGATAGTTTCTTTCTATTTTTTATCTGGGGATATTCTGTTTTGTTCCCAGAGGTCTCAGTGGGGTCCAAAATGTCCCTTTACAGATTCTACAAAAAGAGAGTCTCCATACTGCTGAATCAAAGAAAAGTTTCACTTTGTGAGATGAATCCACACATCACCAAGCAGTTTCGCATATAGGTTCTCTTCAGTTTTTATCTGGAAATATTCAGTTTTCCCCCACAGGCCTCAATTGGCTCTGAAATTACCCTTTGCAGAGTCTACATAAAGAGTGTTTCCAACCTGATGAATGAAAAGGAAGTTATAAATCTGTGAGGTGACTCTACCTATCACAAAGCAGTTTCACACACAGCTCCTTTCTAGTTTTTATCTTGGGATTTTTGGTTTTTTCCCATATGCATCAATGGGTTTTGAAATGTCCCTTTGCAGATTCTACAAAAAGAATGTTTTCAACCTGATAAATCAAAAGAAAGGTTAAACTTTCTGAGATGAATCAACACTTCACAAAGCAGTTTCACAGATAGCTTCTTTCTAATTTCTATCCGGGGATATTCTTCTTTTCCACATAATCGTCAATGGGCTCTGAAAACTCCCTTGGCAGTTTCTACTAAAAGAGTGTTTCCAGCTTGCTGATTCAAAAGAAAGGTTTAACTCTTTGAGATGAATAAACACATCACAAAGCAATTTCACAGATAGCTTCTTTCTAGTTGGTATCTGTGGATACTCTGTTTTCCCCATAGTCTGAAATGGGCTCCCAAATGCCCCTTTGCAGAATCTACAAAAAGAGTGTTTCCAACCTGCTGAATGAAAAAGAAGCTTTAACTTAGTGAGTTGAATACCCACATCAAAGAGCAGTTTCACAGATAGCTTTGTTCTAGTTTTTATCTGGGGTACTCTCTTTGTCCCCATAAACTTTAATGGGCTCCAAAAAATCTCTTCTCATATACTACAGAAAGTGTGTTTCCTCCCTGCTGAATCAAAAGAAAAGTTAAACTCTTTGAGATGAATCAACACTTCACAAAGCAGTTTCACAGATAGCTTCTTTCTAGTTTGTATCTAAGATATTCAGTTTTTCCCTGTAGGCCTCAATTGGCTCCTAAATGTCTCTTTGCAGGTTCTATAAAGAGTGTTTCTAACCTGCTTAATCAAAAAATTTGTAACTCTTTGCAATGAATTGACACATTGCCAAGCAGTTTCACAGATAGCATCTTTCTAGTTTTTATCTAGAGTTATTCAGTTTTTCCCATAGGCTTCAGTAGTCTCTCAAATGTCCCTTTGCAGATTTTACAAAAATAATGTTTCCAACCTGCTGAATCAAAAGAACAGTTTACCTCTGTGAGATGAATCCACAAATCACCAAGCAGTTTCACAGATAACTTCTTTCTAGTTTTTAACTTGGAATACTTTGTCCACAATACAACGGGGCTCTCTCTTTGTCCCAAGGTGGATCAGCAGGTTGAGAAATAAGTGATACACACAAAAGAGTGAGAACACTGGGTCCAGGGAGGACACCGCCTTCTGGTCTTGTGATGTCACCAATTCACTGGATATACCAGCAATTATTATCAGGTCTAGTGAGGAAAGTGGTGAAAGAGTGAGGGGTTTGGGGTCGTATGATCATGGGGTGTGGTGATCACATGGGGATGAAGTAACTTCTTGTCATCCAAAGTATAGGTTTACAAAAGACAAACTTTTACAATATAGTGTGTGAGTCACCAGTTTAACAGAGCCATAAAGTAGGAACAACGTCTACCCATAACTTATGTTTAGCAAGATACTAATCAGCAGCAGCAGCTGCAGCAGAAGCTGGTTTCAGGCAAGCAATAGAAACAGGACGTGAAACTAGACAACTGGTTAGACCACAAATTCTCAGAAGCCAGTAGGCTTTAACCCCAAAGAGGCCTAGAAGGGCTGTGGTACCATAAGGGCATTTTAGCTCCATCTTATCCCTGAGAACAGGCACCACTCATGCTTCCACTTTAGGCTCTTCTCAAGGGTCGCCTTCCATTCTCAGAGCTATGAACACCTGCTTTTCTGTGATAGGAATCTTGGTGATGTGAAACCTCCTGATCTGCATGTCCGTTTATAGGCTTTCTGCAGTGGTAAGCACATCACTTGCTGTTGGCTCATTCTGGCAGTCCAACCCCATATTGTCTTTGCAACATTCCTGTATTCAATGTTTTATTTACAATGATTAAGAACGTTTCATTCCTTCATTCTGTAGAAACAGTTTCAGGGGGTGTCCCTACATCTCCCCCTTTGCTCTGATTTAAATGAACCATAGCAATCATTGCTTGACGGTGATCATGGTTAGATTGATGGATGCTTTTTCCAATCTTTTACACATAATCAATAAACCAATAGCACAGAATATGCATAGGATAAAATTTACAACTTTAGAACCTCCTAAGGATTTTACCCATTGAACAAGATTCAGGTTAGATAATCCTTCAGAAATACCATCTAATACTTCAGCACCTGGCAAGGCCTTTAGATGTGCTTGAGAGGCCTCAAAAATTTGTTCTTTCAATTTACTAATATCTCAACGTAAATTATCTCCACTTCCTTTTAAATAGCATTTCACGGATTCCCAATTATGAACAGACTCATTGTATTGAAAAGGTGTTATACAAAAATCAGAAGTATTCCAATCACATTGCATTTTTAGTCTATGTTCTAAACTCATAATTCTATCTCTCATCCATATTATAGTTTGTCTTAAATCATTAATTTGGTTGGCCAACTTTTGATCAATACCTGATCGAGAATTCCACATTCAGGTAGAATTTTTTTGCCATTTGCCCACAAAGTGAACAGTTTGGATAGATAGATCTAATGTAACTCCAGCCATGGCTGCAGTTGCTGTGACTGCAATTAGACCCATAACTACTGCAATTAGAGTGAAAATAAACCACCTACTTCATTTTAAAATTTTTTGTAAAATATAGTTAATAACATGAATAGAGGGAGAAGATTCCCAAAGTCGATGTAAGACTACTGGGAGCCATGAGCCTTCCCTAGTTCTAACAATAAGCACACTATGATGTTGATTAAAGGACAAATCAACACAAGTATACAAATAACAATTAGTACAGGTGATAATATTAGTCTCTAAACTAAAATGCATTTTCCTGCCAACAACGTATATGGGGGTTTAACGCAGCTTTTAAAAAGTACTGTTTTGTTAGATTCCATGTACACGGTATAAATATTTTGAGATGTTGTTCTTTGGGGACGTACTGTAAGGGGAGCAGGCTGCATAAGGGGTGGAAAATGTGCATTATAAACAGGGGGTTATTGATCTTCATAGTCCTCATTATCCCATTTTTGAATTGACCTTTTAACAACAGACATCATTACGTTTTTTGCTGTATGTGAATAATAATGTAAATCAATTTGTTTTCTAAGTTGTCAAGGTGATGTGGTAGATTTACTGATAACACTTTCTCTGGCCCAAACTCTCATGCCTGTCATGGCAATAGTCAATCTCCAAAATTCTGAATGTTCACGTCCTAAATGGGGAATGATAAGTCTGGGTTTAGGAGGGGCAATTCCTGCCCCTTTCCACTTAAAAAGAAAGAAAGAGTTAAACCTACTATATAATATGGGAGAATTGTCACTACCTTCTCAATATGTGATATAAAGAAAATGGTTGAGAGTCCCTTGGACCTTGTGAACAATCATTTGTATGATGTCCTTTCAGGGTCCAATCTATAATAGTATAGCCAGAAGGGTTAAATAAAAGTGTTCCTTCAGGACTGATACAACCATTCCATATTAGCTTTTCAGTGTGGGAAGACAAATTAAGAGGGCATGCAGGTCCTAGAGGTTTGAATTTTGAAGTATGGATATAATCAGCAATTCCTATTTTATATTGTCTTAAAGGTTTTAGAGAGAGTCCTGATACTAAATGTCCTAAAGGGGGAACAGAATGACCAGATGGTAATGTAACTGCCCAGGTCTGAATATCTAATGGGAGGCATCCTTCTGTTGGTCCTAAACATAGAGGTGGATATTTAAAACCTAGAGTAATATTGAATGGGATACCTTCCTCGGAAGTTTGAGTGGGACAATGATCATCTATGGAACCAGGCATCCAAATACTATCATCATTAACATAAACTTCAATAGGACCATCCATCCGTGTCATAGCTCTGATAAGTGGGGGGAAAGGAACATAGGCCCAATAAGAAGTATAGTTCTTAACAGTCTGTCTGTGGAGTGACTGGAGGCAGGAAAATCAGCGTCATCAGGAGAAGGCAGAGGTTGAGTCGAACCTGAATTGCTGGGGATGAATTGTTTGGGATAGCTGACTGAATTGTCTGTTGTAGGCGAGTGGTTATCCTCATCTTTTTGTTGACTGAGGGTCTCAGCTGACTCCTGTTGCAGCGTCTTTTCAGTAGTCTTTTACGTCTTTTGATCACGTACATTTTCAGGGCACAATTTCAAGTGTCTAGTGGGGATCCAAATGGGAGATTGATGTTCACCTGGGGAGACACAATCATAGCCTCTTTCCCAGGTAAGAATAGTGCCTTTTGACCATTTGTTGGATTGGGTATCTTCCACCATACTTCCCACCCTTGATTTACATTAGAGCAGTTAGCAGAGAAATGTTTTTCAGCAGCAATGACAGAACTGGATTTAGAGATATTAAGAAAATTTAACGTTAGTAATGCCAAATTTAATTGCAAGTGTGGGGTGGATAACTCCTTATCACTTCCCCTTTTTTGTTTAAGTAATTGTAGCTTTAACGTCCTGTTGCTCCTTTTCTACAATGGCTTGACCTTGTGGATTATAGGGAATTCCAGTAATAGGTTTAATATCCCATTGATCGAGAAAAATTTTGAAAGCCTTGCTGCAATATGCAGGGCCATTGTCTGTTTTGATTTCTCTTGCAACTCCCATAACTGCAAAACAAGACAACAAATGTCTTTTAACATGAGAAACAGTTTCTCTTGTTTGACAAGTAGCCCAGATGAAGTTTGAAAAAGTGTCTACCAACACATGAACATAAGCTAATTTCCCAAAAGAAGGAACATGAGTAACATCCATTTGGCAGATTACATTAGGAGAAAGACCACAAGGATTGACACCGGGAGATTGTGTAGGTAGACCAACCACCTGACACTGAGAGCAGTTTTGGATGATATGTTTTGCCTGTTTTCAACTAAAAGAGTATTTATGTTTAAGGCCTGAAACATTGGTATGAATAAGCTGATGAAACTGTGTGGCATCAGTGAAGGTTAGGGAAACAAGAGCATCTATTTTTTGATTGCCATTGGATAAGGGTCCAGGCAAATTGGTATAAGAAGGGATATGAGCAATGAAAAAGGCGTGATTTCTATTTCTGACCACTTGTTGTAATGAAGAAAACAGAGAAGACAGATTGGTGTCAGTGATATTTTTTATAGTAGCTGTTTCTATGGCTTTGGTAAGCATGAATAACATAAGCTGAGTCAGATACAATGTTAAGAGGCTGATCAAAATCTTGCAATGTTGTTATAACAGCAAATAATTCAGCCTTCTGAACAGAGGTGTGAGGAATAGAAATGAATTTATCTTTTGGCCTACATATCCAGCCTTTCCATTACCAGATCTGTCAGTGAACAGTGTAAATCTCCCTCTAATGGAGAAAGACAAATAATTTTGGCAGAATCCAAAAAGTATTTCGTAAAAACTGGAAGAATTTTGACTGGGGTAAGTGATAGTCTATTGGCCAACAAAATCATCCGAATTAGTTTGCCAACATAGGGAAGTAGAAAAGGCATTTTTTTACTTAACTTTTTTGACAGAGGGACCACAATAACATTAGGATCAAGACCAGAAATTTTAACAATATGTTGTCGTCCTAATCCAACTGATGTAGAAATTTGATCAAGATATACTGAAAGAGTTTTAGAGGCAGAATTTGGGGAAAACACCCATTCAATTAAGGAATCATTTTGTGCTATAAGTCCTGTTGGAGAGTGAAGAGTAGGAAAAACTAAAAATTGTAAAGTTTGGTTTGGATCTGTATGGAAATGAAACAATTGGTTTGGACCTGTGCCATACAGGTCAAAAAGGTTGGTTTGGATCTGTTCCGTACAGATCCATACAAGATCTGTATGGAAACCAAAAGGCTGGTTTGGACCTGTGCCTCTCTTACCCTTTGTTCTACAAAAGCCAACCCTCAATTAGCTGGTTCAGAAAGAACGTGAGGGTCATTTAGATCTGGATCTTCTGATAAGGTAGCAAATAAGTTGGAAACAGCATAGGTATAAATTTCTAATGTTGGTCTTAAATAATTAATGTCACTGAGTAATTTTTGAAAATCATTTGAAGTTTTTAAATTGTCTGTACGAAGTTGTATTTTTTGAGACTTAATAGAGGAAATTCGATTTGCATTCCTAAGTAAAGATATGGGGTAACTTGTTGAATTTTGTCAGGAGAAATGTAGAGTCCTGCATTAGCAATGGCTGCTTTTAAAGAAGTAAAGCAAGGAATTAATTTTTCTTTAGTAGGAGCAGCAATCAATGTCCATATAATGAAGAAGATAATTATCTTGGAAGGCCTGTCAGATAGGTTGTAATACAGTGCCCACAAAAAACTCACAAATAATAAGACTGTTAATCATTCCTTGAGGTAAAATTTTCCACTGGAACCTAGCTGCAGGAGCTGTTATTTATAGAAGCTATAGTAAAAGCAAATTTTTCACAATCTGATTTGTCTAGGGGAATATGGAAAAAACAATCCTTGAAGTCAATAATAGTTAGACGCCATTCTTTAGGAATCATGGAGGGGGAGGGCATGCCAGGTTGCAGTGCTGACATGGGTTTAATAACGGCATTAGTAGCTCTTAAATCTGTTACTGTTCTCCATTTCCCTGACTTTTTTGTACAACAAGCAGTGGAGAATTCCATGGAGACAAAGAGGACCCAATTATGTTTGATTTTAGTAAATCATTAACTATTTCAATTAAAACTTCCAACTTGTGTTTGGACAGCAGCCACTGCTCTACCCAAACAGGTGAGTCACACATCCACTATAAAGGAATTCGTGGGGGAGGCTCAGGAGTGACCACTCCTAAAAAGGCTATCCAAGTCTGGTTTTGTCAAGTTTTATGGTGGAGGTCTACGTGCTCTGCTATTACCCTCCCCTTTAACTCCTAATCCTCTTCCAGGAATAAAATTCATTTTATGCATCATGTTTTTACTAGCTTCACTGTAATTTGATAAAGGGATCAATATTTCAGCCCCCCATTATTGTAACAAATCCCATCCCCATAAATTAATGGGAATTGGAATAATGAAGGGCTGGATAGTGCCACCTTCATCATCAGGTCCAGCACAAGGGAGTATTAAAGAACTTTGACACACAACAGAAGATGTCCGATCTCCCACTAAATTAGTGGAAGAAGGCTGTTTAGGCCATGATGAAAGCCATTGGTTAACAGCAATGATAGAAACATCAGCTCCAGTATAGACTAGACCTTCAAACTTTTTTCCTCAAATTTTTATAATACATGTAGCTTGATGTGATGAAATCGCATTAACCCAATAAGTGGCTTTGCCTTGTTTAGAAGTATTTCCTATTGCTCCTGCTCGAGGGGTTGTCCCTGCAGCTAGAAACAGTGCTGTGAGAAGTAATTGAGCAATACACTCTCCTGATTCAATAGAAAATAGGAGATTTAGTGGAGATTACTAGACAAATTTCATCAGTGGTGTCAGCCTGTTTTAGATCAGTATGCAGGGTAACAGCTTTTAACGCTAGTGATGCTCTGCCTAAAATTAAACCAATGTGATCTTCAGGTAATGTCCCTTTAACTCCAGTGTGGGCTAAGACAGGCTGTTCCCCAGGAAGTAAGGATGAAGGAAGGGTACTACACAAGTCTATTGAGCCCCCTCCTGCAGTGGAAGTGGACAAGCATTGTACTGGGACAAGAGAAGAGATTGGCTGGTATTGGGTACTGGATATTGAATTTGAGGCAGTATTTGTGCTATAGTATACATCTGGGTCTGTGGCATAGCCTGTGCAGCTATAGATGTTGTAACTGGGAGGGTGAATCAAAACACTGGGGCCCCAATAGCGATCAGGGACCAAGGCCAGCCCCTCCCCCCATTTCCCTGAAACAGAATGGAATTAACTGTGTTATTAGCCACGTTTAAAAGTGGAAGTGGGTTGTCACTGATATCAAAGTTAGGGTGACAATATTTCATCCAACGTTTACCCTTTTTGCATCATAGACACACAGTAGCAGGGGCCTTTTGCGTATTTTGAGTTTGAGTAGTGGCTTGTGGAGGATTCAAATTGAGTAAAGGACAGGATTTTTTAAAGTGTCCTACTCCACCACATTTGTAGCAAGCACCAGGAAAAGTATTATGTACCCCTGCAGGAGGAACATTAGGAATAACAGTGGCTGCTTTTAGAGAAGTCATAGCTTGTGCCATAAGTACAGCTTTATGAGTTTCAGACCCAATTCCATCACAAGCAAAGATATAAGAAGGAATTATGGCATCATCAGGAATATTTTCAGTTTTATGATGTAAAGGTCAGATGGCAGCCTGGCACTCAATATTAGCATTTTCAAAAGCCATGAGTCTAATGACTACATCTCTGGCTCTAGTATCAGAAATAGCCTTTTCAGCAGCATCTGTTAATCATGCCACAAAATCAGGATACAGCTCAGAGGGGCCTTGTTTAATAGCACTAGAGGATTAAGGAGCTTTGCCTGTATCTTGAATTGACTCCCAAGCCCAAAGGCATACTTGTGTAACTTGAGTCAGTATACATGGAGTATATTGCAATTGCTATGTAGGAGTATTACACACATCACCATTTCCCATAAACATATTATAAGAACCTTCCTCCGTAATCTCAGAATTAATGGATGCTTGCATCATGGCCTCTTCTGATCAATAAGTTTTAAACTGCAAAAATTGGGAAGGAGTAAGAGGAGCATGAGATAACAGATTCCAATCAATAGGGACAAGTTGTTTTTCAGTGGTAAGAGAAGGTAAAACAGTCATAAGGTAGGGAGAGTAGTTTGGTCCATATTGATCACAAGCTGCTTTAAAATAAGTAATTGTAAAGAAAAAGTCTCCTAATATTTGCTACCTTTAGAAGTTCCTTTGGCAGTTTCACCAGTGACTTTGGTCTTAGGTGTCATGGCTATGGTGAATTGCCAGGCGTCCAAGCCACCAGAAGCCCTAGCTCTACCATCGCCTCTTGAATTGAGGTATGGATAGATCTAGATGAGGCAGAGGAAAAGAGAGGAGGAGAGCAAGACTGCCAGGATATGGACTGGGGGGACATGGTATTCCAAGCCTCTGAAAGAGGGGGTCCCATGGCATTGAAAGAAACAGTAGGCTTAGCGGAGGGGAGTGGTCCAAAAGGATGAGAAGATCAAGAAACAGGCCACTCAGTTGAATGTTACACGTCCTCTTCTGGCACAGAGGGCAGCGGCTTAGAAGAAGAATTGTTAGCATATATAGGTTTTTCCTCAGGGGGATAAAGAAAGAAAAGAATGAATTCTTGCTCATCATCAGAAGGAGGACTCAGAAGGGTTCAGGAACATGAGGTAAAAGAAGTGGCTCGCTGGCTGTGTTAAATTGTGGCAGTTGTAAAGGATCACCAGACTGAAAAGGAAGTAAAGCAACACGAATAAGATCCCAATCAGTCCAAACAGAAACAGGAAGAAAAACGCCATCTTTCATAAGTTGGCAGAGCATAGCACCAAAGTGGTCCCAATCCAAAAGGTCCATAGAACCTTTATCTGGAATCCAGGGACAATGTTTTTCAATAGTCTGAAATAAGATAATTAAGGTATGAGTATCAGCCTTAATTCCACCCTGTTTTAAAAGAAGTTTAATAAAGGAAAGTTAAGCCTGGTGTTTAGACTGTGATTGTCCCATATTTGCCCTGGAATAATACCAGTCAACAAACCCACAGAAAAGGGGAAACTCAGAAAAAAGCATAACCAGAGACCTTACTGTCAACACCATAGACTGGTCATCTTGAACCACACTCACAGTGCACTGAGTCAGGGAATGAAGAACACCATGTCAGACACCAGCCAGTGGCCTGCAATACAACAGGGCTCTCTCTTTGTCCCAAGGTGGATCAGCAGGTCGAGAAATAAGAGATACACAAAAAATAGAGAGAAACCTGGGTCTAAGGGGGTCACTGCCTTCTGGTCTTGCAATACCACCAATTCACTGGATATACCGGCATTTATTATCAGGTTTAGTGAGGGAGGGGGTGAAACAGTGAGGGGTTTGGGGTCGTATGATTGTGGGGTGGGATGATCACATAGGGATGAAGTAACTTCTTGTCATCCAAAGTATAGGTTTACAAAAGATAAGCTTTTACAATATAGTGTGTGCATCAGCAGTTTAACAGAGCCATAAAGTAGGAATAAATTCTACCCACAACCTATGTTTAGCAAGATACTAATCAGCAGCAGCAGCTGCAGCAGAAGCTAGTTGCAAACAATTAATAGAAACAGGACGTGAAACTAGACAACCGGTTAGATGACAAATTCTCAGAAGAGTGTAGGCTTTAACCCTAAAGAGGCCTAGAATAGCCACTGTAAGATAAGGGCGTTTATAGCTCTATCTTATCCATGAGAACAGGCGCCCCTCATGCATTCGTTTATAGGCTTTCCACAAAGGTTTCATTCCATTCCCAGAGCTATGAACATCTGCTTTTCTGGGATAGGAATCTTGGTGATGTGAATCCTCCAGATCTGCATAACCGTTTATAGGCTCTCTGCAGTGGGAAGAACATCAAACAAAGCTCAACCCCACATTGTCTTTGTGACAATCCTGTATTTAATATTTTATTTACAATGATTAAGAACATTTCATTCCTTTGTTCTATAGCAACCGTTTCAGGGGGTCTCCCTAAACTTTCTAGTTTTTACCTAGAAGTATTTAGTTTTTCCTAATAGGTTTCAATGGCATTTAAAATGTGCCTTCGCAGATTCTACAAAAAGAGTGTTTCCAACCTGCTGAATCAAAAGAACAGTTTACCTCTGTGAGATGAATCCACACATCATGAAGCAGTTTCACAGATAGCTTCTTTCTAGTTTCCAACTTGGAATATTCGGTTCCTCCCCGTAATAATCAATGGATTCCCAAATGTCCCTTAGCAGATTCTATAAAAAGAGTTTCCAACCTGCTGATTCAAAGGAAAGGTGTAACTCTGTGACCTGAATCAACACATCACAAGTCAGTTTCACATATAGCTTCTTTCTAGTTTTTATATGGGGATATTTAGTTTATTCCTTTTGGCCTAAATGGGCTCAAAAATGTCCCTTCACATATTCGACAGAAAGAGTGTTTCCAACCTGCTGAATCAAAGAAAGATTAAACTCTCTGAGATGAATCGACACTAAACAAAGCAGTTTCACAGATAGTTACTTTCTAGTTTTCATCTGGGGATATTCTGATTTTCCCAATAGGCCACAATAGGCTCCCAAAAGTTCCCTTGCAGATTCTAGTAAAAGAGTGCTTCCAACCTGTTGAATCAAAAGAAAGATTTAACTCTGTGACATGAACCCACACATCACAAACCAGTTTCACAGCTAGCTTCTTTCTAGTTTGTATCTGTGGATATTCTGTTTTTCCCCATAGGCTTCAAAGGGCTCCAAAATGTCCCTTCACAGATTTTACAAAAGGAGTGTTTCGACCTGCTGAACAAAAACAAAGTTTTAACTTTGTGTGTTGAATCCACACATCAAAAAGCAGTTTCACAAATAGCTTTTTTCTATTTTTTATCTGGGGATATTTCATTTATCCCCATAGGCCACAATGGGTTCCCAAATGTCCCTTTGCAGAGACTATAAAAAGAGTATTTTTAACCTGTGGAATTAAAAGAAAGTTTTTACTCTGTGAAATGAATCCACACATCACAAAGCTGTTTCACAGATAGTTTCATTCTAGTTTTTACTGGGGACATTCCTTTTTTCTCCTTAGGTATCAATGGGCTCCCAAACATCACTTCACGGGTTCTACAAGAAGATTGTTTCCAACCTGCTGAATCAAGAAATGTATAATTCTTTGAGGTGTATCAAGACATCACAAAGCAGTTTCACAGATACCTTACTTTCAGTGTTTATCTGGGAATATTCATTTTTTCCCCATATGACTCAATGGGCTCCCAAATGTCCATTCACAGATTCTACAAAAAGAGTACTTCCAACCTGCTGAATCAAAGGAAAGATTTGACTCTATGAGATGAATGCACACATCAACAAGCAGTTTCACAGATAACTTCTTTCTAGTTTTTATCTGTGGATATTCGGCTTTTTCCCATAGGCCTCAATGGGCTCCCAAATGTCCCTTTGCAGATTCTATAAAAACGGTGTTTCCAACCTGCTGAATTAAAATAAAAGTTTAACTCTGTGCATTGAATAAACACATCATTAAGCAGTTTCACAGTTAGTTTCTTTCTAGTTTTTATCTGCGGATATTCAGTTTTTCTCCTTACGTTTCAAAGCACTCCCAAATATCCCTTTGCAGATTCTACAAAAAGTGTGTTTCCGACCTGCTGAATCAAAAAAAGGGTTTAATTCTGCAAGTTTAATCCACACATCCCCAAGCAGTTTTTCAGCTACTTTCTTTTTTTTTTTAATAACCTGGGGATATTCAGATTTTTTCCATAAGCCTCAATGTTCTCCCAAACGTCCTGTTGCTGATTCTAAAAAAGATTGTTTCCAGCCTGTTGAATAAAAAAAGGATTAATTCTATGAGATGAATACACAAATCCAAAGCACTTTCCCAGATAGCTTCTTTCTACTTTTTATGTGAAGGTATTTGGTCTTTCCTTTTAAGCCTAAATGGGCTCCCAAATGTCCATTCACAGATTCTATAAAAAGAATCTTTCCAAGCTGCTGAATCAACAAAAGTGTTGGCTCTGTGAGAATAATCCACAAACCCGAAGCAGTTTCACAGATAGCTTCTTTCTGGTTTTTATTTGGGGATATTCCATTTTTCCCCATAGGCCCTAATGTGCTCCCAAATGTTTCTTAGCAGATTCTACAAAAGAGTGTTTCCAAACTGTGAATAAAAAAAAAAGGTTTAATTCTGTGAGATGAATCCACACATCACAAAATAGTTTCACAGCTAGTTTCTGTCAAGTTTTTATTGGGGATATTCTGTTTTTCCCCATAGGTTTCCATGGGCTCTCAAAAGACCCTTCACAGATTGTACAAGAAGAGTGTTTCCAAGCTGCTGAATAAAAAGACAGGTTTAACTCTGTGAGATGAATCCACGCATCATAAAGCAGTTTAAAAGGTAGCTTCATTATCATTTTTATCTGGATATATTCTGTTTTCCTAATATGCCTGAATTGGCTCCCAAATGTCCCTTCACAGTTTCAATAAAAAGAGTGTTGCCAATGTGTGGAATCAAAGGAAAGGTTTAATTCTCTGAGATTAATCCACACATCCCAAGGAGTTTCACAGTTATCTTGTTTCTAGTTTTTATCTGAAGATATTGGATTTTTCCCCATAGGACTCAAACAAGTCCCAAATATACCTTTGCAGATTGTACAAAAAAAGGGTTTTAAACGTGCTGAAACAAAAAAAAAATGTTTAACACTTTGAGATGAAGACACACATCACCAAGCAGTTTCACAGAATACTTGCTTTTAGTTTGTATCTTGGGATTTTCCGTTTTTCCCCCAATGCCTCAATGGACTCCCAAATGTCCTTTAACAGACTCTAGAAAAAGTGTTTCCAACCTGCTGAATAAAAAGGAAGGTTTAATTCTGTTTGATGAATCCACACATCACAAAGCAGTTTCACAGAGAGCTTCTTTCCAGTTTTTTTTTTTTTTGAGGTATATTCGGTTTCTCCCCATATGCCTCAATAGGATCTGAAAACTCCCATCACAGATTCTACAAAAAGACTCTTTCCAAAATGCTGAATCAAAAGAATGGTTTATCTTTGTGAGATGAATCCACACATCATAAAGTAGTTTCACAGATAGATCTTTCTAGTTTTTATCTAGGGATAATCATTTTTTCTCCACAGGCCTCAATGGGCTTTCAAATATTTCCTCACATATTCTACAAAAAGAGTTTCCAACCCGCTAAATCAAAAGAAAGTTTTAATTCTGTAAGATGAATCCACACATCCCCAAGCAATTTCACAGATAACTTCTTTCTAGTTTTCTCAGGGAATATTCAGATTTCCCCATAGGCCTCAGTGGGCTCCCAAATGTTTCTTCACAGATTCTACAAAAAGACTGTTTTCAACCTTCTGAATAATAAAAAAAAAAGTTTGAACTCTTTGAGATGTATTTACTATTCTCAAAGCAGTTTCACAGACACGTTCTTTCTAGTTTTTGTGTAGGGATATTCTGTTTTTTCCCACAGGCCTCAATGGTCTTCAAAATGTCCCTTCCCAGTTTCTACAAAAAGAGTATTTCCGACCTGCTGAATCAAAAGAAAATTTTAACCCTGTGAGATGAATCCACACAAAATTAAGCCATTTACAGATAGTTTTTTTCTACTTTCTATCTGAGTATATTCAGTTTTTCCATAGTCCTCACTGGGCTCCAAATGTCCCTTCATAGATTTTACAAAAAGAGTGTTTCCAACCTTCTGAATCAAAAGAAAGTTTTAACGCTGTAAGATGAATCCACACATCACAAAACAGTTTCACTGATAGCTTCTTTCTAGTTCTTATGTTAGGGTATTCAGTTTTTCCCCATGGGCCTCAAATGGTTCCCAAATGTCGCTTTGCAGATTCTACAAGAAGAGTGTTTCCAACCTGCTGAATCAAAATAATGTTTCAGCTCTGTGAGATGAATCTGTATATCACAATCAGATTCACAGATAGATTCTTTCTGGTTTGTATCTGGAAATTCTCAGTTTTTCTTCCTAGGTCTCAATGGGCTCCCAAATGTCCCTTTGCAGATTCTTCAAAAATAGTGTTTCCAACCTGCTGAATCAAAAGAAAAGTTAAACTCTGTGAGATGAATAAACACTTCACAAACCAGTTTCACAGGTATTTTCTTTGTAGTTTTCATCTGGGGACATTCATTTATTTCCCATAGGCCTCAATGGCCTCCAAAATGTCGCTTCACAGATTCTCCAAAAAGCGTGGTTCCAAACTGATGAATCAAAAGAAAGGTATATCTCTGTGAAATAAATCCCTATATCACCAAGCAGCTTCACTGATTGCTTCTTCCTATTTTTTTTTTACCGGGAATATTTGTTTTTTCCCCATAGACTCAATGGATTTCAAAATGTCTTTTTGCAGATTCTACAAAAAGGGTGTTTTCAACCCGCTGAATCAAAAGAAAGGTTAAACACTTTGAGATAAATTGACGTATCACAATGCAGTTTCACCGTTAGCTTCTTTCTTGTTTTTATCTTGGGATATTCAGTCTTTCCCTATATGCCTCGTGGGCTCCCAAATATCCCTTTGCAGATTCTACAAAAAGAGTGTTTTTGACACGCTGAACCAAAGGAAAGTTTTAACTCTGTAACATGAATCCACACATCACCAAATAGTTTCACAGATTGCTTCTTTCTACTTTTTATATGGGGATATTCGATTTTTCCCCATAGTCCTCATAAGGCTTCAAAAATTCCCTTCACAGATTCTACAAAAAGTGTGTTTCCCACGTGCTGAATCAAAGAAAAGTTTTAACTATGTGAGATGAATCCACACATCAGAAAGCACTTTCAGGATAGCTTATTTATAGTTTTTATCTGGGGATATTCGTTTTTTTAAAAATGGCCTCAATTGGCTCCAAAATCTCTTTTGACAGATTCTACAAAAAGATTGTTTTCAAACTGCCAAATCTAAAGAAAGGTTTAACTCTGTGAGCTGAATCCACACATCACCAAGCTGTTTCACAGATAGCCTCTTTTAGTTTTTATCTGGGCATATTCTGTTTTTCCCCATAGGCTTCAATGGGCTCCCAAGTCAATTCACATATACAACAAAAAGGGTATTTTCCACCTGCTGAATCAAAAGAAAGTTTTTACTCTGTGTGGTGAATCCACATATTAACTAGGAATTTCACAGATATCTTCTTCCCAGTTTTTATTTGGGGATATATATTTTTTCCCCCAAGGGCACAATTAGCTTAAATTGTCCCTTTGGAGATACTACAAAAAGAGTGTTTCCAACCTGCAGAATTAAAAGAAATGTTTAACTCTGTGAGATGAATCCATACATCACCAAGCAGTTCTACAGATAGCTTCCTTCTAGTTTTTAACTCAGGATGATTGGGTTTATCCCCTAGGCCTAAAAGGGCTCCAAAAGAGCACTTTGCAGATTTTTATCTAGGAATTTTTATCTAGTTTTTATCTAGGAATATTCGGTTTTTCCCCATTGGCCTCAAAGTGCTCCCAAATATCCCTTTGCAGATGCTACAAAAACAGTGTTTTACACCTGCTGATTAAAAAAAAAAAAAGTTTAACTCTATGAGAAAAATCCACAAATCTCCAAGCAGTCACAGGTAGTTTCTCTCTAGTTTTTACTTGGGTTATTCAGTTTTTCCCTATAGACCTCAAAGGGCTCCCAAATGTCTCTTAGCATATTCTACAAAAAAAAGTGTTTTCAACCCATCAAATCAAAAGAAGGGTTTAACTCTGTGAGCTGAATCCACTCACCACTAAGCAGACTCACAGATGCCTTCTTTCTATTTTTATCTGGGGATATTCATTTTCTTCACAGGCCTAAATGGGCCCTGTAATATCCCTTTGAAAATTCTACAAAAAGAATGTTTCCAACATGCTCAATCAAAAGACAGGTTTAACTCTTTGAGATGAATCTACACATCCCCAAGCAGACTCATAGACAGCATCTTTCTAGTTTTTATCTGGGGATATTCAGTTTTTCCCCAAAGCCCTCAAAAAGCTCCCATATGGCTCCTCACAGATTCTATGAAAAGAGTGTATCCAACCTGCTCAACGAGAAGACAGGTTTAACTCTGTGAGATGTAGTGACACATCAGCAAGCAATATCAAAGTACCCTCTTTCCAGTTTTTATTGGGGCATATTCAGTTTTTCCCCCATAGGCTTCAAAGGACTCCCAAATGTCCCATCACAGATTATACAAAAAGAGTTTTCCAAACTGCTGAATCAATAGAAAGCTTTAACTCTGTGAGATGAATTTTCACTTCACCAAGCACTTTCACAGACAGCTTCTTTCTAGTGCTTATCTGGGGGATATTCTGTTTTTCCCCATAGGCCTAAGTGGGCTCCAAAATGTCCCTTTGCAGATTCTACAAAAAGAGTGCTTCCAACTTGCTCAATGAAAAGAAAGTTTTAACTCTGTGGGATGAATCCACACCTCACCAAGCAGTTTCACAGACAGCTTCTTTCTACTTTTTATCTGGGGATATTGTATTTTTCCATATTGGCATCAATGGGCTAAAAAATATCCCTTGACAGATTATATAGAAAGAGTTTTTCAAACCTGCTGAATGAAAAGAGATGTTTACCTCTGTGAGAATAATCCACACATCACCAAATAGTTTCACAGAGGGCTTCCCTCCAGTTTTTACCTGAGGATATCCTTTTTTTTCATACACCTCAAG
The DNA here is from genome assembly GCF_028858775.2 of Pan troglodytes. NCBI lineage: Eukaryota > Metazoa > Chordata > Mammalia > Primates > Hominidae > Pan > Pan troglodytes. The sequence goes on from NC_072421.2 coordinate 60,425,346, forward strand.
TGGCTTTCAAATATCCCTTTGCAGATTCTACAAAAATCTGCTTCCAATCTTTTGAATCTAAAAAAAGTTTATCTCTGTGAGATGAAACCACACATCCCAAAGCAGTTAGTTTCACAGATAGTTTCTTCCTAGTTTTTGTTTGGGGATATTCAGTTTTTCCATATAGTTCTCAAAGGGCTTCCAAATACCCCTTCACAGATTCTAGAGATAGAGTGTTTCTTACCTTTTGAATCAAAAGACAGTTTTAATTCTAGTAGACTAATGCACACTTCTCCAAGCAGTTTCACAGACATATTCTTTATAGTGTTTATGTGGGGATATTCGTTTTTTTTTCCATAGATCTCAGTGGGCTCCCAAATGCCCCTTCATATGTTCTACTAAAAGAGTCTTTCCATCCTGCTCAATCAAAAGAAAGATTTGACTCTGTGAGATGAATCCAAACAACCACAAGCAGTTTCAGAGATCACTTCTTTCTAGTTTTTCTTTTGGGATATTCAGTTTTTCCCCATAGGCCCCAGAGGGCTCCCAAATGTCCCTTCACAGATTCTACAAGAAGAGTATTTCCAACCTGTTGAAACAAAAAAAAAAAGGTTTACTCTTTGAGATTAATCCACACATCATGAAGCAGTTTCACTGATAGCTTCTTTCCAGTGTTTATCTGAGGATATTCCATATTTCCCTATATGGCTCAATGGGCTTCCAAAAGACCCTTCACAGATCCTCCAAGAGGAGTGTTTCGAACATACAGAAAAAAAAAAACAAAGATTTCTCTCTGTGAGATGAATTAGACGTCAACACGCAGCTTCACAGATAGTTTCTTCAAGTTATTATCTTGGGATATTTGGTTTTTCCCCATAGGTCTCAAGGGGCTCCCAAATGTCCCTTTGCAGATTCTACAAAAAGAGTGTTTCCAACCTGCTAAATGTAAAGAAAGGTTTAACTCTGTGAGATGAGTCCACACATCACAAAACAGTTTCACAGATAGCTTCTTTCTAGTTTTTATCTAGGGATATTCCGTTTTTCCCCATAGGTTTCAATGGGCTCCAAATATCTCTTTGCAGATAGTACAAAAAGAGTCTTTCCAACCTGCTGAATCACAACAAAGGTTTAACTCTCTGACATGAATCCACACATCAAGAAGCAGTTTAACAGATAGCTTTTTGCTAGTTTTTATCAGAATATTAGGTTTTTCCCCAGAGACCTCAATGGGCTACCAAATGTCCCTTCCCACATACTACAAAAAATGTGTTTCCAACCTCTGAAACAAGAGAAGTTTACCTGTTTGAGATGAATGCACACATCACCAAGGAGTTTCATAGATGATAGTTTCCTTCGAGTTTTATCTGGGGAAATTTGCTTTTTCTTTATAGGTCTCAATGGGCTGCCAAAAGTCACCCTGCAGATTCTACAAAAAGAGTGTCTCCAACCTGCTGAATCTAAAGAAATGTTTACCTCTATGAGATGAATGCCCACATCACCAAGCAGTTTCACAGATAGCTTCTTTCTAGTTTTTATCTGGGGATATTCTGTTTCCCACCTAGGCTTCAATATGCTCATGAATGTAACTACACAGATTCAACAAAAAGAGTGTTTCCAAACTGCCAAATCAAAAGAAAGGTTTTAGACTGTCAGATAAATCCACACATCAGCGAGCAATTTCACAGATTGCTTCTATCCATTTTTTACCTGGGGATATTCTCTTTTTTCCCGTAGGCCTCAATGGGCTCTCATATGCACCTTCAAGATCCTACAAAAAGAGTGTTTCCTAACTGCCGAAACATAAAAAAGTTTTAAAGGTTTGAGATGATTCCAAGCATCACCAAGCACTTTTATGGATAGTCTCTTTCTGTTATTTATATGGAGATATTTGTTTTTCCACCATAGGACCCAATTGGCTCCCACATATCCCTTCATAGATTCCTTAAAAAAAAAGTATTTCCAACCCTCTGAATTGAAATAATGGTTTAACTCTGTGTGATGAATGCACACATCACCAAGCAGTTTCACAGATAGCTTCTTTCCAGTTTTTATCTGGGGATATTGGTTTTTTTTTTCCAATAGCCCTCAAAGGGCTCTTATATGTCAGCTTTCAGATTCCACACAAAAAAAGAGTTTCAAAGCTGCTTTATCAAAATAAAATTTTAACTTTATGAAATGATCCACATATCACCAAGTAGTTTCACAGATACATACCTTGTACTTTTTATCTGTGGATTTTCAGTTTTTTCCCATAGGCCATAATACGCTCCCAGGTGTCCCTTTGAAGATTCTAAAAAAATAGTGTTTCCAACCTGCTGAATTAAAAGAAAAGTTTAAATCTGTGAGATGAATCCACACATCACAAAGCACTTTCATGGATAGCTTCTTTCTAGTTTATATCTTGGGATATTCGGTTTTGCCCCATAGGCCTCAATGGGCTGTCAAATTTCCCTTTGCAAATTCTACAAACAGTGTTTCCAACCTGCTGAATGAAAAGAAAGGTTTAACTCTGTGAGATGAATCCACACATCACCAAGCAGTTTCACAGATAACTTCTTCTTAATTTTTATCTGGGGATACTTTGCTTTCCCTGACAGGACTCAATGGACTCCCTTAGTTGTCCCTTAGCAGATTCTACAAAAAAAGGGATTCCAAACTGCCAAATCCAAGGAAAGTTTGAACTCTGAGAGGTGAATCCACACATCACAAAGAAGTTTTACTGTGTTTGTTTCTCGTGTTTATCTGGGGATATTTGGTTTTTCCTCACAGACCTCGATGGGCTCCAAAGTGTCCCTTTGCAGATTCTACAAAAAGATAGTTTTCAACCTGCTGAATTAAAAGTATGGTTTAACTCTGTGAGATGAATCCCAAGCAGTTTCACAGATAGCTTCTTTCTAGTTTTTATCTGGGGATATTTGTTTTTTTCCAATAGACATCAATGGACATTCACCTGTCTCTTCACAGGTTCTACAAAAAAGTCTTTCCAAACTGCGGAATGAAAAGAAAGGTTTGACTCTGTCAGTTGAATCCAAACATAATGAAGCCATTTCACAGACAGCTTCCTTCTACTTTTTATCTGGGGATATTCAATATTCCCCATAGGCTTCAATGTGCTTCCAAATGTCCCTTCGCAGATGCTACAAAAAGATGTTTCCAATCGGCTGAATCAAAAAGAATGTTTTATAATCTGAGATGAATAGACACATCACAAAGCAGTTTCACAGATACCTTCTTTCCAGTGTTTATCTGGGGATATTCCATATTTCCCCATAGGCCTCAAAGGGCTTCTAAGTGCCCCTTCAGAGATTCTACAAAAGGAGGTTTTCAAAACTACTGAATCAAAAGAAAGATTTAACTCTGTGAGATGAATCCACACATTACCAAGCAGTTTCACAGACAGCTTATTTCTAGCTTTTATCTGAGGATATTTTGTTTTTCAACATAGGCCTCAACAGGCTCCCAAATGTACCTCTGCAGATTCTACAAAAAGAGTGTTTCCAACCTGTTGAATGAAAAAAAAGTTTTACCTCGTGAAAAGAATCAACACATCACAAAGCAGTTTCACTGAGAGCTTTTCTCTAGTTTTCATCTGAGGATATTGCATAGGCCTCAATGGGCTCCCAAATATCCCTTCATAGATTCTTTTAAAAAAGTGTTTCCAATCTTCTGAATCAAAAGAATACTTTAACTCTGTGAGATGAATCCACACATCATCAAGGAGTTTCACAGATAATTTTTTTCTAATTTTTATCTTGAACTATTCAGTTTTTTCCATAGGCCTCAATGGACTCCCACATATTTCTTGGCAGATCCTACAAAAAGAATATTTCCAAACTTCTCAATCTAAAGAAAGGTTTAACTCTTTCAGATTAATCCATACAACAAAAAGCAGTTTCACAGATAGCTGCTTTCTAGTTTTTATCTGGGGAAGTTCAGTTTTTCCTTTTAGTCCTCAATGGGTTCCCATGAGTCCATTTGAAAATTCTACAAAAAGAGTTTCCAACCTGCTGAATGAAAGGAAAGGTTTAAATTTGTGAGATGAATCCACACATCTCCAAGCAGTTTCACAGATAGCTTCCTTCTAGTTTTTATCTGTGGATATTCTATTTTTCCACTAAGGCCTCAATGGGCTCCCAAATGTCCGTTTGCAGATTCTACAAAAAAAGTGTTCTCAACTTGCTTAATCAAAAGAAAGTTTTCACTCTGTGAGATGAATTTAAACATCACCAAGGAATTTCACTGAGGGCTTGTTTCTATTTTTTTTCTTGGGACATTGGGTTTTTTTCCCATAGGCCACAATGGACTCCCAAAAGTCCCATCAGGGATTGTACAAAAAGAGTGTTTCCAACCTGCTCACTCAAAAGAAAGGTTTAACTCTTTGAGATGAATCCACACATCACCAAGCAGTTTCACAGATAGCTTCTTTCTAGTTTTTATCTGGTGATATTTGGATTTTCCCCAGAGACATCAATGGGCTTATAAATGTCCCTTAGCAGGTTATGTAAAAGCAGTGCTTCCAAACTGCTGAATCAAAAGAAACGTTTAACTCTGTGAGAATAATCCACACATCACCAAGCAGTTTCAGAGATAGCTTCTTTCTAGTTTTGTCTGGGGATATTCATTTTTTCTCCTTAGGCCACAATGGGGTCCCAAATGTCTCCTCGCAGAATCTACAAAAAGTGTGTTTCCAACGTGCTAAATCAAAAGACAGGTTTAACTCTGTGAGTTGAATCCACCCTTCACCAAGCAGTTTCACAGATAGCTTCTTTCTCATTTTTCACTGGGGATATTCGTTTTTTATTCCATAGACCTCAAATTGCTCCCTAATCACCCTTTGCAGATTCTACAAAAAGAGTTTTCCAACCTGCTGAATCAGAATAAAAGTTTAACTGTGTGATATAAACCACACCTCACAAAGCAGTTTCAGACATCACTTCTTTCTACTTTTTCCTTCAGGATATTCAACTTTTCCCCTTAGGCCTCAAAGGGCTGCCAAATGTCCCTTCAGAGATTCTAGAAAAGAGTGTTTCCAACCTGGTTAATCAAAGGACAAGTTTAACTCTTTGAGATGAATCTACTCAACACCAAGCAGTTTCATAGATTGCTTTTTCATGTTTTTGTTTGCGGATATTTTTTTTTTCCCATAGGCCTATATGGGCTACCAATTGTCCCTTCACAGAGTCCAGAAAAATAGTATTTTCAACTAGTTGAATAAAAAGTAAGGTTTATCTCTGTGAGATGTATCTAAACATCACCAAGTAGTTTCACAGATTGCTTCTTCCTAGTTTTTGTCTGGAAATGTTCTATTTTTCCCCATAAGCCTCAAAGGGCTATCGCATGTTTCTGCACAGATTCTACAAAAAGTGTGTTTCCAATCTGTTGAATCAAAAGAAAGGTTTAACAGTGTGAGATGAATACTCACATCACCAAGCAGTGTCAAAGTTAGCTTCTTTCAAGTTTTTCTCTGGGGATGTTCCATTTTTCCCCATAGGCCTCAATGGGCTGCCAAATGTACCTTCACAGATTCTACAAATAAAGTGTTTTCAACCTGCTGAATCAAAAGAAAGTTTTAACTCTGTGAGATGAAGCCACACATCATGAAGCAGTTTCACAGATAGCTTCTTTCTAGTTTTTATCTGAAGATATTTGGTTTTTACACATAGCTGTCAATTGGCTAAAAAATTACACATCACAGGTGATACAAAAAGAGTGTTTCCAGCCTGCTGAATTAAAAGTCACATTTAACACTGTGTGAATTATCCACACATCACAAAGCAGTTTCACAGATAGTTTCTTTCTAGTTTTTACCTGGGGATATTCTGTTTTTCCCCATAGGCCTCAATGGGTACACAATTGTTATTTGCAGATTCTACAAAAGGTGTGTTTCCAACCTGCTGAGGAAAAGACAGGTTTAACTCTGTGACATGAATCCACACATCAGCAAGCAGTTTCACAGAGATCTTCTCTGTAGTTTCTATTTGGAGATATGTCTATCTGGGGAAATTTCTATCTGAGGAAATTCTTTTATTTCCCACAGGCTTCAGTAAGCTACCAAATGTTCCTTCACAGATTATACAAAAAGAGTGTTTCCAACGTGCTGAATCAGAAGAAAGGTTTAACTCTTTGAGATGAATCATCTACACATCACAGAGCATTTCCACAGATTGATTCTTTCTAGTTTTTATCTGGGGATATTCAGTTTTTTCCCATAGGCCTCAATGGGTGGCCAAATATCCCTTCTCAGATTCTACAGAGTGTTTCCAACCTGCTGTATCAAAAGAAACAGTTAAGTCTCTGACATGAATCCACACATCACAAAGCACTTTAACAAACAGGTTTTCCCTAGTTTTTATCTGGGTGTATTAGATTTTTTTCCCATACACCTCAATGGGCTCCCAAATATCACTTTGCAGATCCTAAATAATGAGAGTTTCCAACCATCTGAATGAAAAGAAAAGTTTAATTCTGTGAGATGAATTCACACATGACAAAGCAGTTTCACACAGTGTTTCTTTCTAGTTTTTATCTGGAGATATTCTATATTTCCCCGTAGGCCTCAGTGGGCTCCCAAATGTTCCTTCACAGATTCTACAAAAACAGTGTTCCAACATGCTGAATCAAAAGAAAGATTTTATTCTGTGAGTTGAATCCACACATCACAAAGCAGTTTCATTTATAGCTTCTTTTTTGGTTTTATGTGGGGATATTCCCTTTTTCAACACAGGCTTCAATGGGCTCTTGAATGTCCCTTTGGAGATACTACAAAAAGTTGTTTCCAATATGCTGTATCAAAAGAGAGGTTTACCTCTGTGAGATGAGTCCAATTATCACAAAGCAGTTTCACATATAGCTCCTTTCTAGTTTTTATCTAAGGATGCTTTGTTTACCCATATGCCTCAATGAGCTCCAAGATATCCCTTGGCAAATTCTACACAACGATTGTTTCCAAGGAGCTGAATGAAAAAAAAAGGTTAATTTGTGAGATGAATTTATACATGACCAAGCAGTTTCATGCAGAGTGTCTTTCTAGTTATTTTCTGGGGATATTCTATTTTTCCCCATAGGCCTCAGTGGACTCCCAAATGTTGTTTTGCAGATTCTACAAAAAGAGTGTTTCCAACATGTCAAATCAAAAGAAATGTTTAACTCTGTGAGATGAATCTGCACATCACAAAGCAGTTTCACTTATAGCTTCTTTCTAGGTTTAATCTGGGGATATCTGCTTTATAAATATAGGCCTCAATGGGCTCTCGAATATCCCTTCACAGATTTTACAAAAAGTTGTTTCCAAACTGCCAAATAAAAAGAACGGAATCGTCTGTGAGATGAGACCACACATCACAAAGCAGCCTCCTTCTACTTTTTATCTAGGGATATTTGGTTTCTCCCCGTATGCCTCAAAACGCTCCAAAATATCCCTTTTGCATATTCTACAGCAAGAGTGTTTCCAAGTTGCTGAATCAAAAGAAAGGTTTAACAATGCGAGATGAACATACACTACAAAACCCACTTTCACAGATAGCTCCTTCCTAGTTGTTGTCTGTAGATATTCTGTTTTTCCCCCAGGCTTCAATGGGCTCCCAAATGTTTCTTTCAGAGATTACACAAAAAAAGAATTTACCACCTGCTGAATCAAAAGAAACGTTCAACACTGTGAGATGAACCTACCCATCAGAAAGTAGTTTCACAAAAAGCTTCTCTCTAGTTTTTATCTGGGGATATTCTATTTTTCCCAAAAGGCAACAATGGTCTCTTAAATGTCCTTTCAGAGATTCCACAAAAAGAGTGCTTCCAACCTGCTGAATCAAAATAAATGTTTAAATATTTGAGGTGAATCCACACATTACAAAGCAGTTTCACTGATAGCTTTTTTCTACTATTTATCTAAGGATATTCAGTTTTTCACCACAGGCCTCAATGGGCTCCAAAATGTCCCTTTGCAGATTCTACAAAAAATGTGTTTCCAACCTGCTGAATAAAAAGAAAGGTTTAACTCTGTGAGATGAATCCAAGCATCACAAAGCAGTCTCACTTACAGCTTCTTTCTGGGTTTTATCTGGGGATATTTGCTTTTTCAACGTAAAACACAATGGTCTTCCGAATGCCCATTCACAGATTCTGCAAAAACTTGCTTCCAACCAGATGAATAAAAAGAAAGGTTCAACTGTTTGATATGAATGCACAAATCACTAAGCAGTTTCACAGATAGCTTCTTTATAGTTTTTATCTGAGGATATTTTGTTTTTCCCCATAGGCCTCAAAGGGCTCCCAAATGTCCCTTGGCAGATCCTACAAAAAGAACGTTTCCAACCTGCTGAATGAAAAGAAAAGTGTAACTCTGTGAGATGAATCGACACATAACAAAGCAGTTTCATAGATAGTTCCTTTCTAGTTTTGATCTGGAGATACTCAGTCTTTTCCCTTAGGCCTCAAAGGGCTCCCAAATGTCCCTTCACAGATTCTACAAAATGGGTTTTTCCAACCTGCTGAATCAAAAGAATGGTTTACCTTCATGAGTTGAATCCACACATCACTAAATAGTTTCACAGATTGCTTCCTTCTGGTTTTTATATGGGGATATTTGATTTTTCCCTGTAAATCTTAGTGGACTCCAAAAATTGCCTTCACAGATTCTACAAAGAAATTTTCCAAACCTGCTGAATCAAAAGAAACGTTTAACTCTGTGAGATCAATCCACACATCACCAAGCAGTTTCAGAGATAGATAGATTCTTTCTAGTTTTTATCTAGGGATACTCAGATTTTCCCCATAAGCCTCAATGGGCTCCAAAATATCCCTTCACAAGCTCTACAATAAGAGTGTTCCCAACCTGCTGAATCAGAGGAAAGGTTTATTGGTGTGAAATGAATCCACACATCACAAAGCAGTTTCACATATAACTTCTTTCTAGTCCTTATCTTAGGATATTCTGTTCTTCCCTATAGGCCTCAAAGGACTCTTAAAAGTCCCTTTGCCAATTCTACAAAAAGAGAGTTTCCACCTGGCTGAATAAAAAGAAAGGTTTAACCCTGTGAGATGAATGAACACATCAGAAACCAGTTTCACAGACCACTTCTTTGTAGTTTTTATCTGGGGATATTCGGTTTTTCCCCATAGGCATCATTGGGCTTTCAAATCTCCCATCACAGCTTCTACAAAAAGAGTGTTTCCAATATGCCGAAACAAGAAATAATTTAAACCTGTGAGATCACTCCACAAGTACCAAAGCAGTTTCAATGATAGCTTCTTTCTAGTTTTCATCTGGGGATATTTGTGTTTTCCCCACAGGCCACAATGGGCTTCCAAATATCCCTTCACAGACTCTACAAAAAGAGTGTTTCCAAAGGGGTTAATCAAAAGAAAAAATTAACTCTGTCAGATGAATCCTGACATCATCCAACAGTTTCATGGAAAGCTTCTTTCTAGTTTTTATCTGAGGATATTCATTTTTTCCCTATAGGCCTCAATGGGCTCCCAAATGTCACTTCCAAGATTCTACAAAAAGAGTATTTCCAACCTGCTGAATCAAAAGAAACATTTAACTGTGAGATGAATCCACAAATCACAAAGCAGTTTCACAGACAGCTTCTTTCTAGTTTTTATGTGGGGATATGCTGTTTTTCTCCATAGGCCTCAATGACTCCCAAATGTTCCTTCACAGATTGTACAAAAAGAGTGTTTCAAATCTGCTGAATCAAAATAAAGGTTTAACTCTGTGAGATGAATCCAAACATCACCAAGCATTTTCACAGATACCTTATTTCTACTTTTTATCTGGAGATATTCAGATTTTCCCCATAGGCCTCAATGGGCTCCCAAATGTCACTTCACAGATTCTACAAAAACAGTGTTTCCAACCGGATTAATCAAAAGAAAAATTAACCTCTATCAGATGAATTCCAACATCACCAAACAGTTTCACAGACAGCTTCTTTCTAGTTTTTATCTGGTTAATTCGCTTTTTTCCCATATTCCTCTATGGACTCCCAAAAGTCCCTTCAGAGATTCTACAAAAAGAATGTTTCCAAAATGTGAATCAAAAGAACAGTTTAACTCTGTGAGATGAATCCACAAATCACAAAACAGTTTCACAGATAGCTTCTTTCTAGTTTTCATCTGGGGATATTTTGTTTTTCTCCACAGGCCACAATGGGCTTCCAAGTGCACCTTCACAGATTCTACAAAAGGAATATTTCCAACCCCCTGAGTCAAAGGAAAGCTTTATCTCTGTGAGATGAAGCCACACATCAGAAAGCTCTTTCACAGATAGCTTCTTTCAAGTTTTTATCTGGGTGTATTCTGATTTCTTCCGAGGCTTTAATGGGGTCCCAGATGTCCCCTCACAGATTCTACAAAAACACTTTTTACAACCTGCTGAATGAAAAGAAAGGTTAAACATTTTGAGATGAGTCAACATATCACAAAGTAGTTTCCCAGATAGCTTGCTTTTAGTTATTACCTGGGGGTATTAGGTTTTTCGTTTTAGGCCCCAATGTGCCACCAAAAGTCCCTTTGCAGATTCTACAAAAAGAATGTTTCCAACCTGCTGAATCAAAAGAAAGGTGCAACTCTGTGAGATAAATTGACACATCACAAAGACGTTTAATAGACAGCTTCTTTCTAGTTTTTATTTGGGGATATTCAATCTTTTCCCTTAGGCCTCAATGGGCTCGCAAATGTCCTTTCACAGATTCTACAGAAAGAGTGTTTCCAACCTGCTGAATCAAAGGAAAGGTTAAGTTTTGATGGATGGATCCACACTTTACAAGCAGTTTCACAGATTGCTTCTTTGTAGTTTTTATCTGGGGAAACTCTTTTTTTTCCCACAGGCCTCAATGGACTTCAAATGTCACTTCTCAGATTCTCCAAAAAGAGTGTTTACAACATGCTAAACCAAAAGAAAGATTTAATTCTGTAAGATGAATCCACACCCCATCAAGCAGTTTCACACATAGCTGCTTTCTAGTTTTTACCTGGGGATATTCTGTCTTTTCCCATATACCTCAATGGGATCCCAAATGTTCCTTTGCAGATTCTACAAAGGAATGTTTCCAACATGCAGAATCAAAAGAAAGGTTTAACTCTGTGAGAAGAATCCACACATCACGAAGCTGTTTCACAGATAGCTTCCTTCTTTTTTCTGGGGATATTCGGTTTTTCCCCATAGGCCTCAATCAGCTCCCAAATGTTTCTTCACATACTCTACAAAAAGAGTGTTTACAACCTGCTGAATCAAAACAAAAGTTTAATTCTGTGAGATGAATTGAAACATCACAAAGCAGATTCACAGATAGCTTCTTCCTAGATTTTATATGGGGATATGTCGTTGTAGGCCTCAGTGGACTGCAAAACGTCCCTTCACAGACTATACAAAAAGAGTGTTTCCAGCTTGATTAACGAAAAGAAAGGTTTAACTATGTGAGATGAACTGACCCAACACAAAGCAGTTTCACAGATTGTTTCTTTCTAGATTTTATCTGGGGATATTCAATTTCTCCTCATGATTAGTCCCTTCACAGATTCTAAGAAGAGTGTTTCCAACTGGCTGAATCAAAAGAAAGTTTTAACTTTGTGAGAAGAATCCATAAATCACAAATCAGTTTCATAGATAGTTCCTTCCTAGTTTTTATCTGGGGATATTCAGTTTCTCCCTAAGTCCTAAATAGGCTCCCAAAAGTCCCTTTCCAGATTCTACAAAAAGAGTGTTTCCAACCTGCTGAATCAAAAGAAAGGTTTAACTCCATGAGAATAATTCACACATCAAAAAGCCTTTTTACAGATAGCTTCTTTCCAGTTTTTATCTGGGGATATTTTGTTTTTCCCCATAGTCCTCGATGGGCTCTGAAATGTCCCTTTGAAAATATTACAAAAAGAGTGTTTCCAACCTGCTGAATCAAAAGAAAGGTTTAACTCTGTGAAATCAATGCACACATCACAAAGAAGTTTCTCAGAAAACTTCTTTCTAATTTTTATCTGGGGATATCAATTTTTCCCCATAGACCTCAATGGGCTCCAAAATGTGCCTTCACAGATTCTTTAAAAAGAGTGTTTCCAACTTGCTGTATCAAAAGAAATGTTAAAATCTGTGAGGTGAATCCACTCATTAGAAAGCATTTTCACAGATAGCTTCTTTCTAGTTTTTATCTGAGGATATTCAGTTTTTGTAAAAAGGCCTCAGTGGGCTCCCAAATGTCCCTTTGCAGATTCTACAAACAGAATGTTTCCAACCTCTTGAAGTAAAAGAAATGTTTAACTCTGTGAGATGAATCCACACTTTACAAAGCAGTTTCACAGAGGGCTTCATTCTAGTCTTTATCTGAGAATAGTTGGTATTTCCCCATAGGCCTCAGTTTCCTCCCAAGTGTCCCTTCACAGACTCTACAAAATGCTGTTTCTGAACTGCTGAATCAAAAAAAAGGGTTACATAGTGAGATGAATCCACCCAACACAAAGCAGTTTAAAAGAGAGATTCTTGCTAGATTTTATCGAGGGATACTTGGTTTTTCCCCATAAGCCTCCATGGGCCCCCAAATGTCCTTCATAGATTGTATAAAAAGAGTGATTCCATCCAGCAGAATCAAAGGAACGTTTTGAATCTGTGATATAAATCCACACATCACAAAGTACCTTCATAGAGAGCTTCTTTCTAGTTTTTATCTGGGTTAATCTTTTTATTCCATAGGGTTCAATGGGCCCCCAAATGTCCCTTCACAGATTTAACAAAAAGAGTGTATTCAACCTGATGAATCAAAAGGAAAATTAAACTCTGTGAGATGAATAACACATCACTAAGCCATTTCACAGATAACTTCTTTCTAGTTTTTATCTGAGGATAATCAGTTTTTGTAAAAAGGCCTCGGTGGGCTCCCAAATGTCCCTTTGCAGATTCTACAAACAGAGTGTTTCCAACCTCCTGAAGTAAAAGAAAGGTTTAACTCTGTGAGATGAATCCACACTTTACAAAGCAGTTTCACAGAGAGCTTCATTCTAGTTTTTATCTGAGAATAGTTGGTATTTCGCCACAGGCGTCAGTTTGCTCCCAGTTGTGCCTTCAGACCCTACAAAATGGTGTTTCTGAACTGCTGAATCAAAAGAAACAGTTACATAGTGAAATGAACCCACACAACACAAAGCAGTTTAAAAGAGAGATTCTTGCTAGTTTTTATCTAGGGATAGTTGATTTTTTCCCATAAGCCTCCATGGGCTCCCAAATGTCCTTTATAGATTGTACAAAAAGAGTGATTCCATCCAGCAGATTCAAAGGAACATTTTAAATCTGTGATATAAATCCACACATCACAACGTACTTTCACAGAGAGCTTCTTTCTAGTTTTTATGTGGGTTATTCATTTTTTTTCCATAGGGTCCAATGGGCCCCCTAATGTCCCTTCACAGATTTAACAAAAAGAGTGTATCCAACCTGATGAATCAAAAGGAAAATTAATCTCTGTGAGATGAATAATCACATCACTAAGCCATTTCACAGATTGCTTGTTTCTAGTTTTTATATGGGTATATTCTGTTTTCACTTTATGCCCCATTGGGCTCCAAATATCTCTTTGTAGATTGTACATAAAGAGGGTTTCCAAGCTGCTGAATCAAAAGAAATGATTAACTCTGTAAGATGAATCCACACATTACCAGGCAGTTTCACAGATTCCTTTTTTCTAGTTTTTATCTGGGGATATTCTGTTTTTCCCCATAGGCCTCAATGTGTTCCAAAATGTCCCTCCACAGATTCCACAAGGGTGTTTCCAACCAGCTGAATCAAAAGTAAGGTTTACATCTTGAGGTGAATCCACACACCACAAAGCAGTTTTATGGATAGCTTTTTTCTAGTTTTTATCTGGGAATATTCTGTTTTTCCCCATGGGCCTCAAAGGGCTCCCATATGTCCCTTCACATATTCTACAAAAAAGTGTGTCCGACCTGCTGAATAAAAAAAAAAAATAACTCTATGAGAAGAATCCACACATCACCAATCAGTTTCAGAGGTAATTTTCTTCTAGCTTTTTTTCTGGGGATATTCTGTTTTTCCGCTTAGGCTGCAATAGGTTCCAAAATGTCTCCTCAATGATTTTACAACAATAGTGTTTCCTACCTGCTGAATCAAAAGAATGGTTTAACATGTGAAATGAATCTGCACATCAAAAATCAGATTCACAGATACCATCATTTTGTTTGTATCTGAGAATTTTCGGCTTTTCACCTTAGGCCTCAATGGGCTCCCAAATGTCCCTTTGAAGATTCTACAAAAAGAGTGTTTCCAACCTGCTGAATCATAAGAAAGTTTTAACTCCATGAGATGAATGCACACATCACCAAACAGTTTCACAGACAGCTTCTTTCTAATTTTTATCTAGTGACATTTTTTTCCCACAGGTGTCGGTGGGCACCATATGTACCTTTGCAGATTCTACAAAACCAGTGTTTCCAACCTGTTAATCAAAGGAAAGGTTAAACTCCATGAGCTGAATCCAGACATAACCAAGCAGTTTCACAGATACCTTCTTTCTAGTTTTTATATGGAGATATTCGTTTTCATCCTGTAGGCCTCTATGGGCTCCCAAATGTCCCTTCACAGAGTCTACAGAAAGAGTGTTTCGAACCTGCTGAATCTAAAGAAAGGTTTAACTCTGTGGAATAAATCCAGACATCACAGGGTATTTTACAAATAGCTTTTTTTTCCCAGTTTTAACCTGGAGATATTCCATTTTTCCCTGTAGGCCTTAATGGGCTCCAAAAGTTTTTAGCATATTCTACAAACAGAGGATTCCAACCTACCATAGCAAAATAAAGGTTTAACTCTGTGCAGTAAATCTGCACATCACAAAGCAGTTTCACAGATATCTTCTTCCTAGTTTTTATCTGGGGATATTTGGTTTTTCCCCGTAGGCATCAATGGGCTTCAAAACGTACCTTCGCAGATTCTACCAAAAAAGTGTATGCAACCTCCTGAATCAAGAGAAAGGTTTAACTCTGTGACATGTATTGACCCATCACAAAGCAGTTTCACAGACAGCTTTTTTCTAGTTTTTATCTGAGGAGATTCTGTTTTTCCCATAGGCCCCAATGGGCTCCTAAAAGTGTCTTTGCACATCCTACAAAAAGACACTTTCCAAACTGCTTAATCAAAAGAAAGGTTTAACTCTGGGAGATACATGCCCACATCACAAAGTAGTTTCACAGATACCTTCTTTCTAGTTTTTATGCGGCGATATTCAGTTTTACACCATAGGTCTTAATATGCTCCAAATGTCACTTTGCAGATTCTACAAATAGTGTTTCCAACCTGCTGAATCAAAAGAAAGGTTTAACTCTGTGAACTGAATCCACACATCACAAAGCTGCTTCATAGATACCTTTTATCTTATTTTTATGTGGGGATATTCTGTTCTTGCCCATCGCCTAAATAAACTCCCCAATGTCCTTTTCCAGACTCTATAAAAAGAGTGTTCAAACTGGCAGCATCAAAATAAAGGTTTAACTCTGTGAGATAAATCCACACATCACCAAGCAGTTTAATAGATGGCTTCTTTCTAGTTTTTATCTGGAGATATTTACTTTTTCCCCAGAGCCCTTAATGAGCTCCCAAATGTCCCTTTGGAGATGCTACAAAAAGCGTGTTTCCAACATGCTGAATAAAAAGAAAGGTATAACTCTGTGATATGAACTCACACATCCCCAAGCAGTTTCACAGATAGATAGCCTCTTTCTAGTTTTTAATTAGGGATATACAGTTTTTCCATATAGGCATAAATAGGTTCCAAAATGTCACTTTGTAGATCCTGCAAAAACAGTGTTCTTACCCACTGAATCAAAAGAAGGGTTTCAATTTGTGAGATGAATCCACACATCAACAAGCAATTAAACAAATAGCTTTTTTCTAGTTTTTATCTGGGGATACTTGGTTTTCCTCCATAGGCCTCAATGGGCTCCCAAATATCCCTTCACTGATTTTACAAAAAGGGTTTTTCCAACCTGCTGAATCAAAAGAAAGGTTTACCTCTGTGAGATGAATTGACACATCACAAAGTGGTTTCACAGATTGCTTCTTTCTACTTTTTCAGGGGGGTATACATGGGTTTTCCCCATAGGTGTATATGAAGTTTGAAAAGTCCCCTGTGGATTCCTTAAAAAAAAAGTATGACCAATCTGCTAAATCAAAATAAAGTTTTAACCCTGTGAGGTGAATCCACACGTCACAAATAAGTTTCACAGATAACTTATTTCTAGGATTTATCAGGGAATAACCGTTTTTTTTCCATATGCCTTAATGGGGTCCCAAATTTTCCTTCACAAAGTCTACAAATACAGTGAGTCCAACCTGCTATATCAATACAAAGTTTAACCGTATGAGATTAATCCACACATCACCAAGAAATTTCAAAGACAGCTTCTTTCTACTTTTTATCTTGGGGTATTTGGCTTTCCCTGCAGTCCTCAATGGGCTCTCAAAAGTCCCATCCAAGATTCTATGAAAGGAGTGTTTCCAATCTGGTGAATTAAAAGAGAGTTTTAATTCTGTGAAACGAATCCACACATTAAAAAGCAGCCTCACAGATACCTACTTTTTAGTTTTTATCTGGGAATATTCTGTTTTTTTCCCATGGGCCCCAATGGGCTCCCAAATGTCCCTTCCCAGGGTCTATGAAAAGAGTGTTTCCAACCAGCTGAATCAGAGGAAAGTCTTCACTCTGTGAGATGATTCCTCACGTCACAAAGTAGTTTCTTCAATAGTTTATCTCTAGTTTTTATCTGGGGATATTCAGTTTCTGTCTATAGGCCACAATAGGCTCTGAAGTGTCCCTTCACTGATACTGCAAAAACAGTGTTTCCAACCTGCTGAATCAAAACAATATTTCATCCCTGAGAGATTAATCCACACATCACCAAGAAGTCTCACAGATAGCTTCTTTCTAGTTTTCACTGGTGATATGCGGTTGACATTTATTATCTTGTTTTGCTATCATGGGAGTTCCAAAAAAAATTAAAATGGATAATGGGCCAGGATACTGTAGAAAAACATTTCAATAATTCTTAAATCAGTGGAAAATTACACATACAATAATAATCCCCTATAATTCTCAAGGACCGGCCATAATTAAAAGAACTAATAAAACACTCAAAGCTCAATTGGTTAAACAAACAAACAAGGACAGTAAAGAGTATAATGCTCCCCAGATGCAACTTAATCTTGCACTCTATACTCTACACTTTTTAAACATTTATAGAAATCAGACCACTACTTCTGAAGAACAACTTTTCACTGGTAAAAAGAACAGCCCACCTGAAGGAAAACTGATTTGGTGGAAAGACAACAAAAATAAAATATTGGAAATAAGAAAGGTGATAATGTAGGGGAGAGGTCTTGCTTGTATTTCCCCCCAAAAAAACCAGCTTCCAGTTTAGGTACCTACAACTTACAGAAGAAGCTGTCATCCACCAAAAAAATAGAGCCACTGACTTGGGCACAATTAAAGAAGCTGACACAGTTAGCTGAAAAAAGTCTAAAGAACGTAAGGGCAGTGCAAACTCCAGAGAATATGCTGCTTTCAGCTTTGATGATTGCATCAACATTGTTAAGTCTCCCCATGTCTACAGGAGCAGTTGTAGCTAATTATAATTACTGGGTCTATGTGCCTTTCCCACAATTAATTCGGGCAGTCACATGGATGGATAATCCTATTAAAGTATATGTTAATAATAGTGCATGGGTACCAGGCTCCACAGATGATCGTTGCCCTGTCCAGTCTAAAAAAGAAGGAATGATGATAATTATTTCCATTGGGTATCATTATACTATTTGCCTAGGGAAGGCACCAGGATGTTTAACGCCTACAACACAAAATTGGTTGGTGAAAGTCAGTGCCACCAGTAGATTTACTTATCACATGATAAGTAGAATGTTACTCGAGGCACAGATAAATAATTTACATGACTCTTCTTTTCAAAGATCATTAAAATTTAGGCCTAAGTAAAGCCTTGCCCCAAGGAAATTCCCAAAAAATCAAAATGCCCAAAAGTCTTAGTTTGAAAAAAATGTTGTGTGGAGGTATTACAAAACAATAAATTTAAAACTACTATAGACTAGGCCCCTCAAGGCCAATTATATTGTAATTGTATGGGCCAGACTCACTCATGTTCACAGGCCCCATCCATCTGGCACATTAATCCAGGCTATAATAGTAATTTAACTGAAAGACTGGACAAAGTTTATACAAGGTTAGAAGCACTCTATCCATGGAAATGGGGTGAAAAGGAAATTTCATCACCTCGACCAAACTTAGTCCTGTTAATGGTCCTAAACAGCCAGAATTATTAAAGCCTACTGTGGCCTCACACCACATTAGAATTTGGTCTAAAAATCAAGCTACAGAAACAAGAGATTGTAAGCCATATTATACTATCAACCTAAATTCCAGTCTGACAATTCCCTTACAAAGTTGTGCAAAAACCCCTTATATGCTAGTTGTAAGAAACATAGTTATTAAACCAGATTCCCAAACTATAACCTGTAAAAATCATAGATTGCTCACTTGTGTTTATTTGACTTTTAATTGGCAACACTGTATTCTGCTAGTAAAGGCAAGAGAGGGCATGTGGATCCCTGTTTTCATGGATCAACAGTGGGAAGCTTCACCATCCATCCATATTTTAACAGAAATATTAAAATAAATTCTAACTAAATTCAAAAGGTTCACTTTTACTTTCATTGCAGTGACTATGGGTCTTATTGCAGTCACAGGTACTGCTGTGGCTGCTGGAATTGCTTTACACTCTTCTATTCAAACTACAAAATATGTAAGTAACTGGCAAAAAAAATCCTCAAAATTGTAAAATACTCAGACCCAAATAGATCAAAAATAAGCAAACCAAATTAATGATCTTAGACTAACTGTCATTTGGATGGGAGATAGACTCATGAGCTTGAAAAAACTTTTTCAGTTACAATGTGACTGGAACACATCAGAATATTGAATTACACCCTGAGCCTATAATAAGTCTGAGCATCACTGGGAAATGGTTAGACTCCATCTACAAAAAAATAAGATAATCTTACTTTAGATATTTCAAAATTAAAAGAACATATTTTTGAGGCATCAAAAGGCCATTTAAATTTGGTGCTACAAAGTGAGACAACCGTAAAATCTGCTGATAACCACACAAAACTTAACCCCTTCACTTGGGTTAAAACCCTAAGAAGTTCCACTATTGTAAATTTTGCATTAAACCTTGTGTGCCTGTTCTGTCTGTGGTTAGTCTACAGTTGTACCCAGTAGCTCCAAAGAGACAGTGACCAGAGAGAATGAGCCATAATGACGATGGTGCTTTTGTCAAAAAGAAAAGGAGGATATGTAGGGAAAAGAAAGAGAGATCAGACTCTTACTGTGTCTATGTAGAAAAGGAAGACATAAGAAACTCCATTTTAGAATACAGCGCTTTTCTGATCGGGTTAAAAAATGGAGCACCAGATTATATCCCGCACCTGGCTCAGAGGGTCCTACGCCCACAGAGTCTCATTGATTGCTAGCACAGCAGTCTGGGATCAAACTGCAAGGTGGCAGCCAGGCTGGAGGAGGGGCGCTCGCCATTGCCCAGGCTTGCTTCGGTAAACAAAGCAGCCAGGAAGCTCGAAATGGGTGGAGCCCACCACAGCTCAAGGAGGCCTGCCTGCCTCTGTAGGCTCCACCTCTGGGGGCAGGGCACAGACAAACAAAAAGACAGCAGTAACCTCTGCAGACTTAAATGTCCTTGTCTGACAGCTTTGAAGAGAGCAGTGGTTCTCCCAGCAAGCAGCTGGAGATCTGAGAATGGGCAGACTGCCTCCTCACGTGGGTCCGTGGCCCCGGACCCCCAAGCAGCCTAACGGGGAGGCACCCACCAGCAGGGGGAGACTGACACCTCACACGGCCGGGTACTCCCACAGACTTGCAGCTGAGGGTCCTGTCTGTTAGAAGGAAAACTAACAAACAGAAAGGACATCCACACCAAGAACCCATCTGTACATCACCATCGTCAAAGACCAAAAGTAGATAAAACCACAAAGATGGGGAAAAAACAGAACAGGAAAACTGGAAACTCTAAAAAGCAGAGCGCCTCTCCTCCTCCAAAGGAGCACAGTTCCTCACCAGCAATGGAACAAAGCTGGATGGAGAATGACTTTGACGAGCTGAGAGAAGAAGGGTTCAGATGATCAAATTACTCCGAGCTACGGGAGGAAATTCAAACCAAAGGCAAAGAAGTTGAAAACTTTGAAAAACATTTAGACGAATGTATAACTAGAATAACCAATACAGAGAAGCGCTTAAAGGAGCTGATGGAGCTGAAAACGAAGGCTCGAGAACTATGTAAAAATGCAGAAGACTCAGGAGCCGATGTGATCAACTGGAAGAAAGGGTATCAGCAATGGAAGATGAAATGAATGAAATGAAGTGAGAAGGGAAGTTTAGAGAAAAAATAATAAAAATAAATGAGCAAAGCCTCCAAGAAACATGGGACTATGTGAAAAGACCAAAACTACGTCTGATTGGTGTAACTGAAAGTGATGGGGAGAACGTAAACAAGTTGGAAAACACTCTGCAGGATATTATCCAGGAGAACTTCCCCAATCTAGCAAGGCAGGCCAATATTCAAATTCAGGAAATACAGAGAACACTGCAAAGATGCTCCTCGAGAAGAGCAACCCCAAGACACATAATTGTCAGATTCACCAAAGTTGAAATGAAGGAAAAAATATTAAGGGCAGCCAGAGAGAAAGATCGGGTTACCCACAAAGGGAAGCCCATCAGACTAACAGCTGATCTCTCTGCAGAAACTCTACAAGCCAGAAGAGAGTGGGGACCAATATTCTACATTCTTAAAGAAAAGAATTTTCAACCCAGAATTTCATATCCAGCCAAACTAAGCATCATAAGTGAAGGAGAAATAAAATCCTTTACAAACAAGCAAATGCTGAGACATTTTGTCACCACCAGGCCTGCTTTACAGGAGATCCTGAAGGAAGCACTAAACATGGAAAGCAAAAACCGGTAACAGCCACTGCAAAAACAGGCCAAATTGTAAAGACCATCATGGCTAGGAAGAAACTGCATCAAATAACAAGCTAAATAACCAGCTAACATCATAATGACAAGATCAAATTCACACATAACAACATTAACCATAAATGTAAATGGGCTAAATGCTCCAATTAAAAGACACAGACTGGCAAATTGGATAAAGAGTTAAGAACCATCAGAGTGCTGTTTTCCGGAAACCCATCTCATGTGCAGAGACACACATAGGCTCAAAAAAAAAAAGGAATGGAGGAAGATGTACCAAGCAAATGGAAAACAAAAAATGGAAAAACAAAATAAACAAAAAAAAGGCAGGGGTTGCAATTCTAGTCTCGGATAAAAGAGACTTTAAAGCAACAAAGATCAAAAGAGACAAAAAAGGCCATTACATAATGGCAAAGGGATCAATTCAACAAGAGGAGCTAAATATCCTAAATATATATGCACCAAATACAGGAGCACCCAGATTCATAAAGCAAGTCCTTAGGGACCTAGAAAGTGACTTAGACTCCCACACAATAATAATGGGAGACTTTAACACCCCACTGTCAACATTAGACAGATCAACAAGAAAGAAAGTTCTCAGAGATATCCAGGAACTGAACTCTGCACCAAGTGGACCTAATAGACACCTACAGAACTCTCCACCCCAAATCAACAGAACATACATTCTTTTCAGCAACACACCCCACCTATTCCAAAATTGACCACATAGTTGAAAGGAAAGCACTCTTCAGCAAATGTAAAAGAACAGAAATTATAACAAACTATCTGTCAGACCACAGTGCAATCAAACTAGAACTCAGGATTAAGAAACTCACTTTAAACCGCTCAACTACATGGAAACTGAACAACCTGCTCCTGAATGACTACTGGGTACATAACGAAATGAAGGCAGAAATAAAGATGTTCTTTGAAACCAACAAGAAAAAAGACACAACATACCAGAATCTCTGGGACACATACAAAGCAGTGTGTAGAGGGAAATTTATAGCACTAAATGCCCACAAGGGAAAGCAGGAAATATCTAAAATGGACACCCTAACATCACAATTAAAAGAACTAGAGAAGCAAGAGCAAGCACATTCAAAAGCTGGCAGAAGGCAAGAAATAACTAAGATCAGAGCAGAACTGAAGGAAATAGAGAAACAAAAAATCCTTCAAAAAATCAATGAATCCAGGAGCTGGTTTTTGAAAAGATCAACAAAATTGATAGACCACTAGCAAGACTAATAAAGAAGGAAAGAGAGAAGAATCAAATAGACACAATAAAAAATGATAAAGGGGTTATCACCACCGATCCCACAGAAATACAAACTACTGTCAGAGAATACTGTAAACACGTCTACACAAATAAACGAGAAAATCAAGAAGAAATGGATAAATTCCTCAACACATACACCCTCCAAAGACTAAACAAGGAAGAAGTTGAATCTCTGAATAGACCAACAACAGGCTCTGAAGTTGAGGCAATAATTAATAGCTTACCAACCAAAAAAACACCAGGTCCAGATGGATTCAAAGCCGAATTCTACCAGAGGTACAAGGCGGAGTTGATACCATTCCTTCTGAAACTATTCCAATTAACAGAAAAAGAGGGAATCCTCCCTAACTCATTTTATGAGGCCAGCATCATCCTGATACCAAAGCCTGGCAGAGACACAACAACAAAAAAAGAGAATTTTAGACAAATATCCTTGATGAACATCAATGCAAAAATCCTCAATAAAATACTGGCAAACAGAATCCAGCAGCACATCAAAAAGCTTATCCACCATGATCCAGTAGGCGTCATCCCTCGTATGCAAGGCTGGTTCAACATACACAAACAAATCAATGTATTCCAGCATATAAACAGAACCAATGACAAAAACCTCACGATAATCTCAATAGATGCAGAAAAGTCCTTTGACAAAATACAACAACACTTCACGCTAAAAGCTCTCAATAAATTAGATATTGATGGGGTGTATCTCAAAATAATAAGAGCTATCTATGACAAACCCACAGCCAATGTCATACTGAATGAGCAAAAACTGGAAGCATTCCCTTTGAAAACTGGCACAAGACAGGGATGCCCTCTCTCACCACTCCTATTCAACATAGTGTTGGAATTTCTGGCCAGGACAATCTGGCAGGAGAAGGAAATAAGTGATATTCAATTAGAAAAAAGGAAGTCAAATTGTCCCTGTTTTCAGATGAGATGATTGTGTATTTAGAAAACCCCATTGTCTCAGCCCAAAATCTCCTTAAGCTGATAAGCAACTTCAGGAAAGTCTCAGGATACAAAATCAATGTGCAAAAATCACAAGCATTCTTATATGCCAATAGTAGACAAACAGAGAGCCAAATCATGAGTGAACTCCCATTCACAATTGCTTCAAAGAGAATAACATACCTAGGAATCCAATGACAAGGGATGTGCAGGAGCTCTTCAAGGAGAACTACAAACCACTGCTCAATGAAATAAAAGAGGATACAAACAAATGGAAGAACATTCCATGCTCATGGGTAGGAAGAATGAATATCGTGAAATTGGCCATACTGCCCAAGGTAATTTATAGATTCAATGCCATCCCTATCAAGCTACCAATGACTTTCTTCACAGAATTCGAAAAAAAACTACTTTAAAGTTCATATGGAACCAAAAAAGAAACCTCATTGCCAAGTCAATCCTAAGCCAAAGAACAAAGCTGCGGGCATCAGGCTACCTGACTTTAAACTATACTACAAGGCTACAGTAACCAAAACAGCATGGTACTGGTAGCAAAACAGAGGTATAGACCAATGGAATAGAATAAAGCCCTCAGAAATAATGCTGCATATCTACAACTATCTGATCTTTGACAAACCTGACAAAACAAGAAGTGGGGAAAGATTCCCTTATTTAATAAATGGTGCTGGGAAAACTGGCTAGTCATATGTAGAAAGCTGAAACTGGATCCCTTCCTTATGCCTCATGCAAAGAGTAATTCAAATGGATTAAAGACTTAAGTGTTAGACCTAAAGCCATAACAAGCCTAGTAGAAAACTAGGCATTACCATTCAGGACATAGGCATGGGCAAATACTTCATGACTAAAACACCAAAAACAATGGCAACAAAAGCCAAAATTGACAAATGAAATCTAATTAAACTAAAGAGCTTCAGCACAGCAAAAGAAACTACCATCAGAGTGAACAGGCAACCTACAGAATGAGAGAAAATTTTTGCAACCTACTCATCTGACAAAGGGCTAATATCCAGAATCTACAATGACCTCGAACAAATTTACAAGAAAAAATCAAACAACTCCATCAGAAAGTGGGCGAAAGATATGAACAGACACTTCTCAAAAGAAGACATTTATGCAGCCAAAAAACACATGAAAAAATGCTCATCATCACTGGCCATCAGAGAAATGCAAATCAAAACCACAATGAGATAACGTTGCACACCAGTTAGAATGGTCATCATTAAAAAGTCAGGAAACAACAGGTGCTGGAGAGGATGTGGAGAAATAGGAACACTTTTACACTGTTGGTGGGACTGTAAACTAGTTGAACCATTGTGGAAGTCAGTGTGGCGATTCCTCAGGGATCTAGAACTAGAAATACCATTTGACCCAGCCATCCCATTACTGGATATATACCCAAAGGATTACAAATCATGCTGCTAAAAAGACACATGCAAACGTATGTTTATTACAGCACTATTCACAGTAGCAAAGCCTTGGAAGCAAGCCAAATGTCCAACAATGATAGACTGGATTAAGAAAATGTGGCGCATATACACCATGGAATACTATGCAGCCATAAAAAATGATGAGTTGATGTCCTTTGCAGGGACATGGATGAATCTGGAAGGCATCATTGTCTGCAAACTATCACAAGGACAAAAAACCAAAGACCGCATGTTCTCACTCATAGGTGGGAATTGAACAATGAGAACACATGGACACAGGAAGGGGAACACGACACACTGGGGACTGTTGATGGGTTGGGGGAGGGTGGAGGGATAGCATTAGGAGATATACCTAATGTTAAATGACGAGTTAATGGGTGCAGCACACCAAAATTGCACAAGTATGCATATGTAATTAGTCTGCACATTGTGCACACGTACCTAAAACTTAAAGTATAATAAATAAGTAAATAAATAAAGGAAGGAAGAGTGTTTCCAACCCACTGAAACAAAAGTAAGGATTAACACTGTGAGATGAATCCACACATCAGAAAGCAGTTGAACAGATATATTTTTCTAGTTTTTATCTGAGGATATTAGGTATTTCACCATAAGCCAAAATAGGCCACAAAATATCCATTTGCGGATACTACATGAACAATGCTTACACGATGGTGAATCAAATGAAAGGTTTAATTCTGTGAGATGAATGCACACATTAGAAAGTAGTTTCACAGATAAATTCTTTCTAGGTTTGATCCAGGGATATTCAGTTTTTCACTGTAGGCCTCAGTGGGCTCCCAAATGTCCCATCACAGATTCTACAAGGGGAGTGTTTTCAACCTGCTGAATCAAAAGAAATGTTCATCTCTGTGAGATGAATCCACATATCACAAATCAGTTTCAGAGATATCTTCTTTCTAGTTTTTATCTGGGAATATTCAGTTTTTCATAGTAGGCCCCAAGGATTCCCCAAATGTCCCTTCGCAGATTCTACAAGAAGAGTGTTTCCAACCTGCTAAATCTAAAGAAAGGTTTAACTCTGTGAGATGAATCTACATATCACAAAGCAATTTCACAGATAATTTCTTTCTACTTTTTATATGGAGATATTCAGTTTTTCATCATAGGCTGCAATGGGCTCCCAAAAGTCCCCTCACGGATTCTACAAGAAGAATGTTTCCTACTTGCTAAATCAAAAAAAAAGTTTTAACTCTGTGAGAGGAATCCACACATCAGAAAGCAGTTTCACAAATAGCTTCTTCATAGTTTTTAATCTGTTGATATTCACTTTTTCACCATATGCCTCAATGGTCTCCAAATGTCTTTTCACAGAAGCTACAAAAAGAGTGCTTCCAACATCTGGAAACAAAAGAAAGATTTAACCCTGTGAGATTAATCCATAAATCAAACAGCAGTTTCATAGATAGCTTCTTTGTAGTTTTTATCAGAGGATTTTGGTTTTTCACCATAGTCCTCAACAGCTTCCCAAATGTCCATTCACAGATGCTACAAGAATAGCATTTCCAACCTACTGAATGAATAAATTTAAATCTTTGAGATGAATCAAGACATCAGATAGCAGTTTGACAGTTAGCTTCTGTCTAGCTTTTATCTGGGAATATTCAATTTTTCACCATAGGCCTCAATGGGCTCCCAAATATCCCTTCATAGATTCTACAAGAAGAGCATTTACAACCTGCTTAATCAAAGGAAAGGTTTATCTCTGTGGGATGAATCTACACATCACAAAGGAGTTTCACAGATAGCTTCTTCTTAGTTTTTATATGGGGATATTCCGTTTTTCACATTAGGCCCCAATGGGATCCCAAATGGCCTTTCACGTATTCTACAAAAAGAGTGTTTCCAAACTGCTGAATCAAAAGAATGGTTTATCTCTGTGAGACAAATCCAGACATAATAAAAGGGTTTCACAGGTAGCTTCTTTCTAGTTTTTATCTGGGAATATTCCATTTTTCACCATAGACCTCCATGGCCCCCAAATGTCCTTTCACAGATTCGACAAGAAGAGTGTTTCCAATTTGCTGAAACAAAAGAAATGTTTAACACTATGACATGAATCCACACATCACAAAGCAGATTCACAGATAGCTTCTTCTTAGTATTTCTCTGGAGATATTCTGTTTTTCACATTGAACCACAAGGGGCTTCAAAACACCCCTTCGCAGATTCTACAAAAAGTGTTTCCAACCTGCTGAATTAAAAGAATGTTTTAATACTATGAGATGAATCCACATTTCACAAAGTGGTTTCACAGATAGCTTCTTTCTAGTTTTTTTTTTTTTTTTCTCTAAGGATATTCAGTTTTTCACCACAGGACTCAATGGTCTCCCAAAATTTCCTTCACAGATTCTACAAAAAGAGTTTTTTCCAACCTGCTAAAATAAAAGAAATATTTAACACTGGGATGAATCCACACATCGCAATGCAGTTTCACAGATGCCTTCTTTCTAGTTTTTATCTGAGAACATTGGGTTTTTCACCATATGCCTCAAGAGGCTCCCAAATGTCCACTCACAGGTACTACAGGAAGAGTGTTTCAAACCTGCTGAATCAAAAATAAAATGTTTACTTCTGTGAGATGAATCCACACATCACAAAGCAGTTTAATAGATTGCTTTTTAGTTTTTATGTGGATATGTGGTTTTTCACCACAGGCCTTAATGGCCTTCCAAATGTCCCTTCTCAGATTCTACAAAAAGAGTATTTCCAATCTGGTGAATCAAAAAATTGGTTAACCTCCAGGAGATGAATCCCCACATCTCAAAGCAGTTTCACAGGTACCTTCTTTCTTGTTTTTATCTGGGGATATTCCGTTTTTCACCATAGGCCTCAATGGGCCCCCTGATTCCTTTCACAGTTTCCAGAAGAAGAGTGTTTCCAACCTGCTGAAACAAAAGAAAGGTTTATCTCTGTGAGATGAATCCACACATCACACAGCAGGCTCACAGATAGCTTCTTCTTAGTTTTTATCTGGTGATATTCGGTTTTTCACGGTAGGCCACAATGGGCTGCCAAATGTCCCCTTGCAGATTCAAAAAAAAGAGTGTTTCCAAACTGCTTAATAAAAAGTATGGTTTAACTCTGTAAGATGAATCCACACAACACAAAACAGTTTCAGAGAGAGTTTCTTCTTTGTTTTTATCTGGGGATATTCCGTTTCTCACTATGGGCTTCAAAGGTCTCCAAAATGTCCCTTCACAGATTCTACAAGACGAGTTTTTCCAACCTGCTGAAGCAAAAGAAATATTTAACACTGTGAGATGAATCCACACGTCACAAAGCAATTTCACAGATAGCTTCTTTCTAGTTTGTTATCTGAGGATATTTGCTTTTTCACCACAGGCCTCAATAGGCTCCCAAATGTCCATTCACAGATGCTACTAGAAGAGTGTTTCCAACCTGCTGAAACAAAACAAAGGTTTAACTCTGTGAGATTAAACCACATATCTGAAAGCGGTTTCACAGAATGCTTCTTTCTAGTATTTATCCAGAAATATTCGGTTTTTCACCATAGGCCTCAATGGCCTCCCAAATATCCCTTCATGGATTCTACAAAGAGTGTTTCCCACTGCTGAATTAAAAGAAGCTTTAACTCTGTGAGGTGAATCACACATCACAACACTGTTTCTCAGATAGCTTCTTGTTCGTTTTTTTCTGGGTGTATTCAGTTTTTCACAGTAGGCCCCAATGGGCTCCAAAATGTCGCTTCACAGATTCTAGAAGAAGAGTTTTTCCAACCTGCTGAATCAAAAGAATGGTTTAACTCTGCAAGACGAATCCACACATCACAAAGCAGTTTCACAGATTGCTTCTTTCTAGTTTTTATCTGGGGATATTCGATTTTTTACCACAGGCCAGAAGGTCTCCCAAAAGTCCCTTCGCAGAGACTACAAGAAGAGTGTTCCCAACCTGTGGAATCATTTAAATCTGAGAGATGAATCCACACGTCACAAAGCAGTTTCACAGATAGCTTCTTTCTGGTTTTTATATGGGGATATTTGGTTTTTCACAGTAGGCCTCAATGGGCTCCCAAAAGTCCCATCACATATTCTACAGGAAGAGTGCTTCCAACCTGGTGAAACAAAAGAAAGTTTCAGCTCTGTGAGGTGAATCCACCCATCAAAGTGCAGTTTCACGAGTAGATTCTTTCCAGTTTTTATCCAAGGATATTCAGTTTTTTCATAGGCCTCATTAAGCTTCCCAATGTCCCTTCACAGATTCTACAAGTAGAGTGTTTCTAGCTTGCTGAATCAAAAGAAATATTTAAGTTTGTGAGATGAATCTACATATCACAAAGTAGTTTCACAGATTGCTACTTTCCAGTTTTTATCTGGGGATAATCAGTTTTTCACCGTATGCCTCAAAGGGCTCCCAAATGTCCCTTTGCAGATTCTTCAAGGAGAGTGTTTCCAACTGGCTAAAAGAAAGTTTTAACTCTGTGAGCTGAATGCATACATCAAAAAGCAGTTTCACTGATAGCTTCTTTCTAGTTTTTATCTGAAGATATTCGGTTTTTCACCACAGGCCTTAATAGGCTCCCAAATGTCCCTTCCTGGCTACTACAAGAAGGGTGTTTTCAACCTGCTGAATCAAAAGAAAAGTTTAACTCTGTGCATTGAATCCACATATCAGGAATCAGTTTCATAGATAGCTTCTTTCTAATTTATATCTGGGGACATTCTGTTTTTCACCATAGGCCTCAATGGGCTCTCAAATGTCCCTTTGCAGATTCTACAAAAACAGTGTTTCCAAGCTGCTGAATCAAAAGAAGGGTTCAACTGGGTTAGATGAATCCACACATCAGAAAGCAGCTTCACAGATAGTTTCTTTCTAGTATTCATCTGGGAATATTCAGGGTTTCACAATAGGCCTCAATGGGCTCCCAAATGTTCCTTCACAGATTCTACAAGAAGAGCGTTTCCAAACGGCTGAATCAAAAGAAGGGTTTAATTCTGTGAGATAAATCCACCCTTCACAAAGCAGTTTCACAGATAGCTTCTTCTTAGTTTTTATCTGTGGATATTCTGTTTTTCACAGTAGGCCTCAATGGGCTCCCAAATGTCCCTTTGAAGATTGCATAAAAAGAGTGTTTCCAACCTGATGAATCAAAAGAATGGTTTAATTCTCTGAGATGAATCCACACATCACAAATCAGTTTCACATATAGCTTCTTTCTACTTTTTATCTGGGGATATTCCGTTTTTTACCATAGGCCTCAATGGGCTCCCAAATGTCCCTTCTCAGATTCTGCAATAGAATGTTTCCAGCCTGCTGAAACAAGTCAAAGTTTTAACACTGTGAGATGAGTCCACACATCACAAAGCAGTTTCCCAAATAGCTTCTTTCTAGTTTTTATTTGAGGTGATTCAGTTTTTTACTGCAGGCCACAATATGCTCCCAAATGTCCATTTGCAGATAGTACAAAAAGAGTGTTTCCAATGGGTTGAATGGTTTAATTCTGTGAGAAGAATCCACACATCAGACAGCAGTTTCACAGATAGCTTCTTTCTAGTTTATATCTGGGGTTATTTGGTTTTTTACCATAGACCTCAGTGGGATCCTAAATGTCCCTTTGCACATTCTACAAGAACACTGTTTCTAACCTGCTAAATCAAAAGAAAGGTTTAACTCTTTCAGAGGAATATACACATCAGAAAGCATTTTCACAGGTAGCTTCTTTCTAGTTTTTATCTGGGGATATTCCTTTTCTTCACCATATGCCAAGACCAGCTCTTTCATGGAGACCCTAAAGCAGTGACGCTAGTAGAATTAAAGACACACACACTGAAATATATTGTGTGGAGTGAGAAATCAGGGTTCTCACAGCCTTCAAACCTGAGAGCCTTGAACAGAGATTTATCCACATATTTATTGACAGCAAGCCAGTGATAAGCATTGTTTCTATAGATTATAGTTTAACTGAAAGTATTTCTTACGGAAAATAAAAGGATGGGCTGAAATAAAGGGATGGGCTCTGGCTAGTTATCTTCAGCCTGAACATGTCCTTAAGGCACAGATCACTCATGCTATTGTTTGTGGGTCAAGGAAGCCTTTAAGCATTTTTCCACCCTTGGTGGGCCAGGGCTACTTCCCCTCATTCTGGTGAACTGACAGCCTTCCAGTGGGGGCCTCATGGCCATCACAAGCAGGTCACAGTGCTGTAGAGATTTTGTTTATGACCAGTTTGTGGCCAGTTTAAGGCCAGATTTGTGGCCTTTTCCCAACATGTCTTCCTTCTTCGTTTTGCAAAGTGATAAAAGCATAGGCAGCTTTGTCACAGTGAGCTACTTCTCACAGGATTCAGGATTCACATCTGCAGACTATACAAAGACCAAAAACACAGATTAATAACACAACCATCATTGAAATCACAGAGCTTTCAAGTGTTTTTATCCGTTTTAATGGGGTACTAGCTGCTAATCTCTCTGCAGCTCCTTCAAGCACTCCAGTTCCTGACATTAAGGCCAGGTGTGACTGGGATGCCTTAAATATTTGTTCTTTTAAATTTTGCATAGCCAAAGACAAGTTTGTAGAGTGTCTTAGATGCTTTTTATTCTTTCCCAAATTTGATCTTATTAAGAGCCATTAATAGTTTCCACAAGTTCATATGTTTAGCTCCCACAACGAGCCACATCATTTGAGGTTGAGGTGCCACTATACTGCAATGGTTCCAGATAATAGGAACTCTTGCCATACTTCTTACCATTTATACCATCTGACTGTTTTGTTCAGACCAGCTGAACATAGTGTGACTGTGGCACACCAGTTGAGAGGTGCAATTCAAGCTAAACATCCTCTTAGGGGACCAATCAATAGTGATTCCATAGGAGTCATTGCATAGCACCTCTGACTGTTCTGCAATGCAATCTTCCCAAACAAGTACATTTATTTTTTCTAACCAGATCCAATCATGTTTACAAATTAGTTTTTGAGGACAGTATGCCTCAATTATAGGAGCAAATTTATCATGGTTTATTCTGAGATTAGAAAGCATGTGTAACTGTGTCATACAGCGATTACATCCAGGCATTATTGCCAGCCAGGATTGATAGATATGTCCAGTAACTATAATTGTTCTCTGTGTCAGCAATTTTTGAAGGAATACGCATGGCAGTGGTGATCACTGCTATCATAGATATCATTAAATTACTAATAGTGACTGGTTGTCCCACTTTTCTTAGGTTTTCTTCCTCCTTCTGTGACAGCTTCTTGATCTGTCCCCATGTGGGTGGCTGTGTTCGACAGGTGTGTCTCATGATAGTTGGGGTCCTACTCAGTGTCATTCTTGACATGGCTGCAACCAGGGGGTCCTTGCAACCCTCTCAGAATATCTTCCTCAATATCTGGCTCATGATAAGGTTTCAGGTGTCTTGATGGTATCAAAATTGGCTGTTGATTCGGTCCTGGAGAAACACAAGCATAACCTCTACCCCAATTGATTATTTTACCTATTTTGCAAATTTTGCTATTGGATCTCTCCCTCAACCCAGTTGTTCTGCTTCTGTCTTTGCAGCAGGTTTCTGTAGATGCTGTTCAGCTGCTGATAACATCTGGCCTTTAAGAAGGCTCAAAAATTTAAAGTTAATAATGCTAGATGCAATTGCATACGGGGTGTCCCATAGTCACTGTTTCTCCCCCTTTTTGTTTTTCTAACTGGTGTTTCAGGGAGAGATTCATTCTTTCCACTATGGCTTGTCCTTGAGAGTTATATGGGATACCAGTAATGTGTTTCATATTACATATAGAGAAAAATGTAGCTAGAGCTTGGGGAGTATATCCTAGGGCATTATCTGTTTTAATAGAAGCTGGAATGCCCATCGCCACAAAACACTGCAAAAGGTGACATTTAACACAGGCAGAAGACTCTCCTGATTGGCATGTAGCCCAGACAAAGTGAGAAAAGGTGTCCACACATACATGTACATAAGCTAGTCTCCCAAACGAGAGAACATGTGTGACATCCATTTGCCAAAGAGAATTAGGTTCCAATCCTCAAGGATAAACTCTTCCAGTAAAAGATAAGGAATGCACCATTTGGCAAGTTGGGCATCACTGGATAATAGCTTTAGCTTCTTTCATTAATTGCCGAGGGCTAGTGAGACTAGGATCTCCTCTAAGAATAGAAAATAGATTACTCATGGCATAGGTAGGAACGCCTACAGCAGGTCATATCCAATTAATGTCCCCTAGTAATTTTTGAAAGTCATTAAATCTTTTCAATTGATCTCTATGTATGGCTACTTTCTGTAGCACAATGTTAGTGTCATTTACTAAGGTCCCCAAGTAGGAGTAAGGAGTAGTAGTCTGAATTTTATAAGGAGCTATAATTAAACAAGTACAAGAAATTGAATTTTGCAAGTGATCATAATATTGAAGTCATATTTCTCAGGTGGGGACAGCACAAAATATATCGTCCATATAATGAATAATGTAACACTGAAAATTTTTTACAAGTAGGTTCAATTGTTTGCCCTACATATGCCTAGCAAATTGTTGGACTGTTTAACATGCCCTGTGCAAAACTTTCCAATGAAAATGCTTAGCAGGCTGCAGGTAGTTTACTGCAGGAATCGTAAATGCAAACCTTTCACAGTCTTGCTCAGCTAAAGGGATAGTAAAGAAACAGTCTTTTAAATCTATGACTCTTAAAGGCTTTTTTAAAAAATCATAGCAGGAGAAGGCTGCAATATCCCCATAGGTTGTGTAACTGAATTAATGGCTCTTAAATCAATTAACATTCTCCATTTACCTGATTTTTTCTTAATTACAAAAACTGGAGAATTCCAATGGGAAATTTTGGAGCAATGTGTCCTTTTTCTAATCGTTCAGTAACTAATTCCTCTAAAGCCTCCAGTTTCTTTTTACTTAGCGGCCATTTTTCTATCCAAATTGGCTTACCTGTTAACCATTTTAAAGGTGTAGGTTCTGGAGGCTTAACAATGGCCACCATCAAAAATGGTATCCTAAACCTTGGCAGGAACTTTGTCTTTCCACTTGAAGTGGTTGCTTCAAATCTTGCAATTTTTTTCCTAGTCCCATACCAGGGACCTAACCCATTTCATGCATCATATGTTGACTTTGAGGGCTGTATAATTGCTCTGGAATTAGAACTTGTTCTCCCCATTTTGTAATAAATCTCTTCCCCATAAATTTATAGTTACAGAAGTTAGAATTGGTTGAATAGTCCCAGGTTGTATGTCGGGCCCTTCACAGTGAAAAATATAACTACTTTGATATACTTCAGGGGCTTTACTAACTCCAACTATGTTAAAATGAACAGGTTGAATTGGCCACGCAGATGGCCAGTGCTGTATAGAAATGATTGAAACGTCTGCTCCTGTATCTACCAAACCTTTGCATTTCTTTCCCTTAATAGTTATTTCACAGGTAGAAAGTTTATCAGTAATTGGATTTACCCAGTAAGCTGCTTTGCCTTTTTTATTTGTGCTTCCAAATTCTCCTGATCATTTAATTTTACTTTTCCCCATTTCCACATATGGCAAAATCAGGAGCTGTGCTATACGCTCTCCTGGCTCTGCTTTCCAGGAAACAGAAGTAGATATAACAATTTGAATTTCCCCTTTGTAATCTGAATCAATGAATCCTGTTTGTATTTGTACCCCTTTTAAATTTCAACTAGACCTGCCTAGATGTAATCCTATCATCCCTGCTGGCAAGGGTCCACAGGCTCCTGTTGGGACCCTTTGCAGGGGTTCCCTGGGCAGAAGTCTCACAGCTTTTGTGCAGCACAAATCTGCTCTGGCACTACCAGCTGTGACAGGGGACAGATATTGTACAGTGGTGAGAGAATGGCCTGAGCCAGAAATGCCTTGGTTTGGAATGGGGCCCAGGATAGGCCCCTCATGGCCTTTCCTGAAATCAAGTTACCATCTTTATCAAACTTAGAATGACACTGATTTGCCCAATGTTTTCCTTTTTTATATTTTGGACGTATTTCAGGCTCAGCAGTTTTCTTTTTTCCCCTACCTTGTGGCCTGACTTACCGATTTTTTTTACATTCTTTTTTAGTATGAACATGGTTTCCACAGTTAAAACAAGCTCCAGGAAAAGGAACATTTCCTTTATTCACTTTCAGTCCTGCCATAGCTTACACCAACAAAGTAGCTTTATGCAGATTGCTTCTGATACCATCACAGGCCTTGATATAATCAACTAAATGTGCTTTCCCTCTAATATGTCACAGAGCAGCCTGGCACTCAGGATTAGCATTTTCAAAAGCTAATAACCGCAACACTATATCCTGAGAAGCTGAATCTGCAATCACCTTTTTAAGAGACACCGATAACCAAGCTACAAAATATATATACTGTTCTTTTGGTCCCTGTTTTACAGCACTAAAGGAAGGGTATTGCTCTCCTCCTGAAGTTATTTTTCCCCACGCTCTAATGCACACTCCTGTAAGCTGCTCTATGGCATCATCCTGCATGACCACTTGTGCATTGAAACCAGCCCAACTGCTAACCCCCAAAAGGTGGTCTGCAGTTATATTAATTTGCAGTTGGGCCTGTGCATTGCAAGCAACCTGAATGGAACTTTCATCTGCCCACCAAGTTTTAAATTGTAAGAACTGAGCAGGAGTTAAGCAAGCTAGAGTAAGAGCATCCCAGACAGTAGGAATCATCCAAATGGAAACAGTAACATTCTTAAACAGTCCCATTACAAAAGGAGAACCTGGTCCATATTGTTTAACAGCTTTTTTAACTTCTCTGAGTAATTTAAAAGGAAAAGGCTCAAATGTAGATATAATATTTTCCTGTTGATCTTGGTGGTGTATTCTAAGGGGGAACTGCCAAGCCTCTAAATCACCTTCTCTTCCAGCTTGCTGAATTCCTGCCTGAATACAACTGAGAATGGTTGCTCAAAGCACTGCTTGAACAGTCACTGGAGCAACTACTTTTCACCTAGTGTCCTCCAGAAAAGAAAGATCTGGAGGGTCAGGACACTCCTTTCCTTCACAATAAGGAGGGGATGTAGAAAGGTAGGGAAAAACCTCTTCCTCCTTTGCTGCTTTAGGTTAGCTGGCAACAAACCTGCTCTGTTACTTCATTTTACTCTCCTTCCTCCTCCTCACCAGTGTGAAAATGTTCCAAGGTGGAATGAACTAGAGCCCACACTTGTCTTATTGTTACCATGATGCTTCCAAGCTCCCCTCCTTACTCACCACGGGGATTGCTTAAGAGCACTTGGGTGTTCTCCAGCTTAATTCCATGTTCTCCAATCATCGTTCTGGTGACCCTTTGACCCAGGTTTGATCCCCACATATGGGCGCCACTTGCCAAGATTAGCTCGGTTGTGGAGACCCTAACCCAGCATGCAGAGCTGAGAGCCTTGAACAGAGATTTACCCACATATTTATTGACAGCAAGCCAGTGATAAGCATTATTTCAAACAGACTATAGATTAACTAAAAGTATTCCTTACAGGAAATAAACAGATGTTCTGAAATAAAGGGATCAGCTCTGGCTTGTTATCTGTAGCAGGGAAATGTCCTTAAGGCACAGATTTCTCGTGCTACTGTTTGTGGTTCAAGAATGCCTTTAAGCGGTTTTCTGCCCTGGGTGGGCTAGGTGTTCCTGGCCTTCATTCTGGTAAACCGACAACCTTCCAACGTTGGCATCATGGTCATCACGAGCATGTCAGAGTGTTGCAGAGAATTCATATATGGCCAGTTTTAGGGCCAGTTAATCGCCAGATTTGGGAGCCTGTTCCCAACAAACATAGGCCTCAATGGGCTCCCATATGTGCCTTCGCAGATTCTACAAGAAGAGTGTTTCCAATCAGCAGAACCAAAAGAAAGGTTTAACTTTGTGAGATGAATCCAAACATCACAAAGCATTTTCACAGATGGCTTCTTTCTAGTTTGTATCTGGGGATAATCTGTTTTTCATAATAGGCCTAAACAGACTCCCAAGTGTCCATTCACAAATTCTAAAAGAAGAGTGTTTCCAACCTGCTGAATCAAAAGAAAGGTTTAACTCATTGTGATGTATCCAAACTTCACAAAGCAGTTTCACAGATAGTTCCTTTCTAGTTTTTATCTGAGGATATTTGGTTTTTCACATTAGGCCTGAATAGACTCCAAAATGTCCCTTTGCAGATTCTACAAGAAGAGTGTTTCCAACCTGCTGAATCAAAATGAAGGTTTAACTCTGTAAGATGAATCCATGCTACAAAAGCAGTTTCACAGATAGCTTCCTCTTAGTTGTGATCTGGGAACTTTCAGTTTTTCACAGTAGGCCTTAATGGGCTTCCAAATATTTCTTCACAGATTCTAAAAAAGGTGTGTATCTAACCTGCTGAATCAAAATAATGGTTTACCTCTGAGAGATGAATCCACACGTCACAAAGTAGTTTCACAGATAGCTTCTTTCCAGAATTTATCTGGGGATATTCCGTTTTTCGTCATAGGCCTCAATGGTCTTTGAAATGTCCTTTCAGAGATCCTACAAGAAGAGTGTTTCCAATCTGCTGAAACAAAAATAAGGTTTAAAATTGTGAGATGAATCCACACATCAAAAAGCGCTTTCACAGATAGCTTCTTTCTAGAATTTATCTGGGGATATTTGTTTTTTCCCATAGGCCTCAATGGGCTACCAAATGTCCCTTTGTAGATCCTACAGAAAGAGTGTTTCCAAACTGCTGAATCAAAAGAAAGGTTTAACTCTGTGAGATTAATCCACACATCAGAAAGCAGTTTCACAGGTAGTTTCTTTCTAATATTTATTGGGGGATATATGGTTTTTCACCATAGGAATCAATGGGCCCCAAGTATGCCTTCACAGATTCTACAAGGGTAGTACTTTCAACCTGCTAAATCAAAAGAAAGGTTTAACTCTGTGAGATTAATCCACACATCAGAAAGCAGTTTCACAGGTAGCTTCTTTCTAATATTTATCGGGGGATATATGGTTTTTCACCATAGGAATCAATGGGCCCCAAGTATGCCTTCACAGATTCTACAAGGGTAGTACTTTCAACCTGCTAAATCAAAAGAAAGGTTTACATCTGGGAGATGAATCTACACATCACAAAGCAGTTTCACAGATAGCTACTTTCTAATTTTTATCTGGGGATATCTGGTTTGTCACCTTATGCCTCAATGGGCTCCCAAATGTCTCTTTGAAGATTCTATAAGAAGAGTGTTTCCAACCTGATGAATCAAAAGAAACGTTCAACTCTGTGTGATGAATCCACGTATCACAAAGCACTTTCACAGATAGCTTCTTTCTTGTTTTATCTGGGAATAATCGGTTTTTCATAGTAGGCCTAAATGTGCTTTCAATTGCCTCTTCGCAGATTCTACAAGAAGAGTGTTTCCAACCTGCTGAATTAGCAGAAATGTGTAACTCTATCAGATGAATCTAAACTTCAGAAAGCAGTTTCACAGATAGCTTTATTCTAGTTTTTATCTGAGGATATTCAGTTTTTCACCATAGGCCTCCATAGGCTCCCAAATATCCATTAGCTGATACTACAAGAAGAGTATTTCTAACGTTCTGAATCAAAAGAAAGGTTTAACCCTCTCAGATGAATTCAAACTTCACAAAGTGTTTTCACAGATAGCTTTTTCCTAGTTTGCATCTGAGTATATTTGGATTTTCACATTAGACCCCAATGGGCTCCCAAATGTTCCTTCACAGATTGTAGAAGAAGAGTGTTTCCAACCTGTTGAATCAAAAGAAAAGTTTAACTCCATAAGATGAATCCACACTACAAAAGCAGTTTCACAGATAGCTTCCTCTTAGTTGTTATCTGGGGATATTCAGTTTTTCACTGTAGGCCTCAATGGGCTTCCAAATGTTTCTTCACAGATTCTACAGAAGGAGAGTTTCCAGCCTGCTGAATCAAAGGAATGGTTTATCTCTGTGAGATGAATCCACATATTACAAAGCAGTCTCACAGACAGCATCTTTCTAGTATTTATCTGGGGATATTTAGTTTTTCACCATAGGCCTCAATGGTCTTTCAAAGTCCTTTTGTAGATCCTACAAGAGAGTGCTTCCAACCTGCTGAAACAAAAGAAAAGTTTAAAACTGTGAGATGAATACACACATCAAAAAGCAGTTTCACAGGTTAACTCTGTGAGATGAATCTGCACATCAGAAAGCAGTTTCACAGATAGCTTCTCTCTAGTTTTTAGCTGTGAATATTTGGTTTTTCACCATAGGAATCAATGAGCTCCAAGTGTGCCTTTGAAGATTCTGCAAGAAGAGTATTTCCAACCTGTTGAATCAAGAGAAAGGTTTAAATATGTGAGACGAATCTACACATCACAAAGCAGTTTCACACATAGCTACTTTCTAGTTTTTATCTGGGGACATTTTGTTTTTCACAATAGGCTGAAATGGGCTCCAAATATCCCATCTCAGATACTACAAGAAGAGTGTTTCCCACCTGCTGAATCAAAAGAAAGGTTGAACTCTGTGTGATGAATCTATATATGACAAAGCAGTTTCACAGATAGCTTCTTTCTTGTTTTTATCTGAGGATATTCTGTTTTTCATAGTAGGCTTAAATAGGCTTTCAATTGTCCCTTTGCAGATTCTGCAAAAAGAGTGTTTCCAATCTGCTGAATCAAAAGGTTTAACTTTGTGACATGAATCTACACATCAGAAAGCAGTTTCACAGACAGCTTCTTCTTAGTTTTTGTCTGGTGATATGTGGTTTTCCCCATAGGCCTCAATGGGATCCCAAATATCCCTTCTCAGATTCTACAAAAAGAGTGTTTCCAACCTGCTGAAACAAAAGAAAGTTTTATCACATTGAACTGAATCCACAGATCACAAAGCAGTTCCACAGATATCTTCTTCCCCTTTTTTATCTGAGGATATTTTGTTTTTTACCATAAGCCTCAGTAGGCTCGCAAATGTCTCTTCACATATGCTACAAGAAGAGTGTTTTCAACCTGCTGAATCAAAAGAAAGGTTTAATTTTGTGAGATGAATCCAAACATCAGAAAGCAGTTTCACGGCTACCTTCTTTATAGTTTTATCTGGGGATATTCAATTTTTCACTGTAGGCCTCAATGGGTTCCCCAATGTCCCTTCACAGATTTTGCAAGAAATGTGTTTCCAACCTGCTGAATCAAAAGAAGGTTTAACATTGTGACATGAATCTGCACACCACAATGCAGTTTCACAGATACCTTCTTATTTGTTTTTATCTGATGATATTTAGTTTTTCACAGTAGGCCTCAATGGACTCCCAATTGTCTTTTCTCAGATCCTACAAAAACAGTGTTTCCAACCAGCCAAATCACAAGAAAGGTTTAACTCTGTGAGATGAATCCACACAGCAGAAAACAGTTTCACAGATAGCTTCTTTCTAGTTTTTATCTGGGGATATTTGGTTTTTCACCATAGGTCTCAATGGGCTTCTAAATGTTTCTTCGCAGATTCTACAAGAAGAGTGTTTACATCTTCCTGAATCAAAAGAAAGGTTTAACTCTTTGAGATGAACCCACACGTCAGAAAAAAGTTTCATACGGTTTTCTAGTTTTTATCTGGGAATATTCAGTTTGTCACCTTAAGCCTCTAAAGGCTCCCATATGTCCCCTTGCAGTTTCTACAAGAAGTGTTTCCAACTTTCTGAATCAAAAGAAAAGTTTAACTGGGATAGATGAATACACACATGAGGAAGCATTTTCAGAGATACCTTCTTTAGAGTTTTTATCTGGTATTCAGTTTTTCACCATAGGCCGCAATGGGCGATCAAATATTTCTTTAATAATTCTACTAGAAGAGTTTTTCCAACTGCTGAGTCAAAAAAAAAAAAAAAGTTTAACTCTGTGAGATGACTCCACACATTGGAAAGGAGATTCAAAGATAGCATTTTTCTAGTTTTTTTTTTTTTTTTCTGGAAATATTCAGTTTTTCACCATAGGCCTCAATTGGCTTGCAAATGTCCCTTTGCAGATTCTACAAGAAGAGTGTTTCCAACCTGCTAAATCAAAAGAAAGGTTTTACTCTGTGAGATGATTCCACACATGAGAAAGCAGTTACACAGATAGCTTCTTTCTAATATTTATCTGGAAAATTCAGTTTTTAACCTTAGGCCACAATATGCTCCCCAATGTGCCTTTGCAGATTCTATGAGGAGAGTATTTCCAACTTGCTGAACCACAGGAAGGTTTGTCTCTGTGAGATGAATCCACACATCAGAATGCAGCTTTGTAGATAGCTTCTTTCTAGGTTTTACCTAAGGATATTAGGTTTTTCATCATAGGCTTCAGTGGGCTCCCAAATATTTCTTCACAGATTCTACAAGAAGAGTGTTTACATCCTCCTGAATCAAAAGAAAGGTTTAACTCTTTGAGATGAACAGACACATCAGAAAATAAGTTTCATACATAGCTTTTTTCTAGTTTTTATCTGGGAATATTTGGTTGGTCACCTTAGGCCTCAATAGCCTCCCAAATGTCCCTTTGCAGATACTACAAGAAGAGTTGTTCCAACCTGCTGAAAGAAAAAAAAGTTTAACAACACTGTGAGATGAATCCACATATCACAAAGCAGTTTCACAGATAGTTTCTATTTTTTACCTGAAGATATTCCGTTTTTCACCAGTGGCCTCAATAGGCTCCCAAATGCCCATTCGCAGATAGAACTAGGTGTTTTCAAGCTGGCGAATCAAAAGAAAGATTTAAACTTTGAGACGAATCCACACATCAGAAAACATATTCACAGATAGCTTTTTTGTATTTTTTATGGAAGGATATTCGGTTTTTCACCCACAGGCCTCAATGGGCTCCCAAATGTCCTCACGCAGACTGTGCGAGAAGAGTGTTTCCAATCTGCTGAATCAAAAGAAAGGTTTAAATGGGTTAGATGAATCCACACATCAGAAACGAGTTTCAAAGATAGATTCTTTCCAGTTTTTTTCTGGGGATATTTGGGTTTTCACCACAGGCCTCAATGGGCTCCCAAATGTCCTCGTGCAGACTCTGCGAGAAGAGAGTTTCCAACCTGCTGAATCAAAAGAAAACTTTAACTCTGAGAAGAATCCACACATCAGAAAGCAGATTCACAGATAGCTTCTTTCCAGTTTTTTTGCTTGGGATATTCGGTTTTTCACCATAGGCCTCAATGAGCTTTCAAATGCCCTTTCGCAGATTCTACAAGAAGAGTGTTTCCAATACACTGAATCAAAAGAAAGAATTAACTGAGTTAGATGAATCCTCACATTACAAAGCAGTTTCACAGATAGCTTATTTTTAGTTTTTATTTGGGAATATTTGGTTTTTAACCATAGGCTTCAATGGGCTCTCAAACGTCCTGCCACAGATTCTACAAGAAGAGGCTTTTTAACCTGCTGAATCAAAAGAAAGGTTCAACTCTGTGAGACGAATCCACACATCAGAAAGCCTTTTCACAGATAGCTTCTTTCTAGTTTTTTATCATGGGATAATCTGTTTTTCACCATAGGCCTCAGTGGGCTCCCAAATGTCCCATTGCAGATTCTACAAGAAGAGTGTTCCCAACCTGCTGAATAAAACCAGATATTTAACTCTGTGAGATGAATCCACACATCAAAAATCCTTTTCACAGATAGATAGTTTCTTTCTGGGTTTTACCTGGGAATCTTTGGTTTTTCACCATAGGCCTTAATGGGTTTTCAAATATCCCTTCGCAGATTCTACAGGAAGAGTGTTTCCAATTTGCTGAATCAAAAGAAATATTTAACTGGGTTAGGTGAATCCACACATCACAAAACATCTCACATATAGATTCTTTCTAGTTTTTATCTGGGGA
The DNA here is from genome assembly GCF_028858775.2 of Pan troglodytes. Taxonomy (NCBI): domain Eukaryota; kingdom Metazoa; phylum Chordata; class Mammalia; order Primates; family Hominidae; genus Pan; species Pan troglodytes. Next base: position 60,467,842 of record NC_072421.2, read on the forward strand.
CATTCCATTTTTCACCTTAGACCTCAATGGGCTCAGAAAAGTCCCCTCACAGATACTACAAGAAGAGTGTTTCCAACCTACTGAGACAAAAGATAGGTTTCATACATTGAGAAGAATCCACACATCACAAAGCAGTTTCATAGATAGCTTCTGTCTAGCCTTTATCTGAGGATATTCGCATTTGCACCATAAGGCTCAACTGGCTCCCTAATGTCCATTTGGAGATATTTCAAGAAGAATGTTTCCAACCTGCTGAATCAAAAGAAAGATTTAACTCTGTGAGATGAATCCACACATCACAAAGCAGTTTCATGGATAGCTTCTTTCTAGTTTTTGTCTGAGGATATTCAGGTTTTCCCCATAGGCCTCAATAGGCTCTAAAATGTCTATTTGCAGATATTATAAGAAGAATGTTTCCAAACTGCTGAATCAAAAGAAAGGTTTAACTGTGTGAGATAAATCCACACATCAGAAAGCAGATTCACAGATAGCTTGTTTGTATTTTTTATCTGGAGATAATCTGTTTTTCACAATAGGCCTCAATGGGCTCCCCAATATCCCTTCACAGATTCTACAAGAAGTGTGTTTCCAACCAGCTGAAAAAAATCAAAGATTTAACCCTGTGAGGTGATTTCACACATAACAAGCAGTTTCACAGATAACTTGTTTCTAGTTTTTATCTGAGGATATTCAGTTTTTCACCGTATGCCACAATAGGCTCCCAAATGTCCAATCGCAGTTACTACAAGAAGAGTGTTTCCAACCTGTTTAATAAAAAGAAAGTTTCAACTATGTGAGTTCAATTCACATATCACAAATCAGTTTTACAGAGAGCTTCCTTCTAGTATTTATCTGGGGATATTTGGTTTTTCATAGTAGGTTTCAATGGGATCCCAAATGTCCTTTTGCAGTTTCTATAAAAAGAGTGTTTCCAACCTGCTGATTAATAAAAAAGGTTTAACTCTGTGTGATGAATCCACTTTTCAAAAGCAGTTTCACATATAGCATGTTTTTAGTTTTAATCTGAGGATATTCATTTTTTCACATTAGGCCTCAATGGGCTCCCAAATGCCCCTTTGCAGATTCTACAAAAAGAGTGTTTCCAACCTGCTGAATAAAAAGAATGGTTTAACACTGTGAGGTGAATCCACACATAACACAGCAATCTCACAGATAGCTTCTTTCCAGTCTTTATCTGGGGATATTCTGTTTTTCAACCTAGGCCTCAATGGGATCCCAAATATCCCTTCACAGATTCTATAAGAAAAGTTTTTCCAATTTGCTGAATCCAAAGAAAGGTTTAACACATTGAGATGAATCCACACGTCACAAAGCAGTCTCTCTGATAGCTTCTTTCTGGTTTTTATTTGGGAATATTCGGTTATTCACCATAGGACATTATGGGCTTCCAAATATCCTTTCGCTTATTCTACAAGAAGAGTATGTCCAACCTGCTGAAACAAAAGAAAAGTTTAGCACATTGAGATGAGTCCACAAATCACAAAGCAGTTTCACAAATAGCTTCTTTCTAGTTTTTATCTGAAGATACTTGGTTTTTCACCATAGGCCTGAATAGGCTCCCAAATGTCCTTTTGCAGACACCACAAGAAGAGTGTTTCTAACCTGCTGAATGAAAAGAAAGGTTTAGCCCTGTACCATGAATCCACACATCAGAAAGCAGTTGCACAGATAGCTTCTTTCTTTTCTTTATCTGGGGATATTCAGATTTTCACCATTGGCCTCAAAGGTCTCCCAAATATTCATTCACAGATTCTACAAAAAGAGTGTTTCCATCCTGCCGAATCATAAAAAAGGTTTAACTCTGTGAGATGAATCCACAATTCTAAAGCAGTTTCACAGACATCATCTTCTTAGTTTTTATCTGGGGATATACAGTTTTTCACCATAGGCCTCAGTGGGCTCCCAAATGTCCTTTTGCAGATACTACAAGAAATGTGTTTCCAACCTACTGAAACAAAATAAAGGTTTAACACATTGAGATAAATCCACGCATCACACAGAAGTTTCCTGGATAGCTTCTTTCCAGTTTTTATCTGAGGATATTCGATATTTCACCATAGACCCCAATAGGCTTCCAAACATCTATTTGCAGATGCTATAAGAAGAATGTTTCCAACCTGATAAATCAAAAGAAAGGTTTAACCCTTTGAGATGAATCCACACGTCAGAAAACGGATTTACAGATAGCTTGTTTGTATTTTTTATCTGAGGATAATCTGTTTTTCACCATAGGCCCCAATGGGCTCCCAAATATCCCTTCACAGATTCCATAAGAAGTATGTTTCCAACCAGCTGAAAAAAAATCAAAGGTTTGACACTGTGATGTGAATCCACACATCACAAAGCCATTTCACAGATAGCTTCTTTGTAGTTTTTATCTGAGGATATTCTGTTTTTCACCATAGGCCACCATAGGCTCCCAAATGTCCAATCACAGTTACTGCAAGAGTGTTTCCAACCTGCTGAAGCAAAATTAAGTTTCAACTGTGTGAGATGAATCCACGTATCACTAAACAGTTTCACAGATAGCTTCTTTCTGGTATTTACCTGGGGATAATCTGTTTTTCATAGTAGGCTTCAATGGGATCCCAAATGTCCTTTCACAGTTTCTACAAAAAGAGTGTTTCCAACCTGCTTAATCATAAAAAAAATTTAACTCTGTTTGATGAATCCACTCTTCAAAAGCAGTTTCACAGATAGCATCTTCTTAGTTTTTATCTGGGGATATTCGGTTTTTCACAATAGGCATCAATGGGCTGCCAAATGTCCCTTTGCAGATAGCACAAAAAGAGTGTTTCCAACTTGCCACATAAAAAGAATGGTTTAACTCTGTGAGATGAATCCATACATAACACAGCAATCTCACAGATGGCTTCTTTCTAGTTTCTATCTGGGGATATTAGGTTTTTCAACCTAGGCCTCAAAGAGATCCCAAATATCCCTTTGCAGATTCTATAAGAAAAGTTTTTCCAATTTGCTAAAACCACAGAAAGTTTTAACATATTGAGATGAATTCACACATCACAAAGCAGTTTCACTGATAGCTTATTTCTAGTTTTTATCTGAAGATATTTGGTTTTTCACCATAGGCCTGAATAGGCTCCCAAATGTCCATTTGCAGTACTAAAAGAAGAGTCTTTCCAACCTGCTGAATGAAAAGAAATGTTTAGCTCTGTACCATGAATCCACACAACAGAAAGTAGTTTCACAGATAGCTTCTTTCTTGTCTTTATCTGAAGATATTCGGATTTTCGCTATAGGCCTAATGGGCTTCAAAATGTCCTTTCGCAGATTCTCCAAAAAGAGTGTTTCCATTCTGGTGAATCATAAAAAAGTTTTAACTCTGTGAGATGAATCCACAATTCAAAAGCAGTTTCACAGACAGCATCTTCCTATTTTTTAAATGGGGATATACAGTTTTTCACCATAGGCTTCAATGGGCTCCCAAATGTCGTTTGCGGATACTACAAGAAGCGTGTTTACAACCTACTGAAACAAAAGAAAGGTTTAACACATTAAGGTGAATCCACATATCACAAAGAAATTTCGTAGATGTTTCTTTCTGGTTTTTATCTAAGGATATTTGATTTTTCACCATAGGCCCTAGTAGGCTCCCAAATGCCCCTTTGTAGATTCTACAAGAAGAGTATTTCCAATCTGGTGAACCAAAAGAAAGGTTTACCTCTGTGAGATGAATCCAGACATCAAAAAGCACTTTCACGGATTGCTTCTTCTCATTTTTTATCTGGAGATATTCGGTTTTTCACAGTAGACTTCAATGGGCTCCAAAATTTCCCTTTGCAGTTTCTATAAAAACAGTGTTTCCAACCTGCTGAATCAAAAGAATGGCTTATCTCTTTGAGTTGAATCCACGAATCACAAAGCAGTTTCAGATAGTTTCTTTCTAGTTTTTATCTGGGGATATTCAATATTTTCATAGCAGGCCTCAAAGAGCTCCCAAATGTCCCTTTGCACATTCTACAAAAAGAATGTTTCCTACCTGCTGAATCAAAAGAAATGTTTAACTCTGTGAGATGAATCTACACAACACAAAGCAGTTTCATAGATAGCTTCTTTCTAGTTTTTGTCTGGGGATATTTGGTTTTTCACCATAGGCCTCAATGGGTTCCCAAATGTCCCTTTGCAGATCCTACAACAAGAGTGTTTCCAACCTGCTGAAACAAAAGAAACGTTTATCATGTGAGATGAATCCACCTATAACAAAGCAGTTTCACAGAGAGTTTCTTTCTAGTTTTTATCTGGGGATGTCTGTTTTTTCACCATAGGTCTCAGTGGGTTCCCATATCTGCCATTGCAGATTCTACAAGAAGGCTGTTTTCAACCTCCTGAATCAAAAGAAATATTTAACTCTGTGAGGTGAATCTACACTTCAGAAGCAGTATCACAGAAAACTTCTTTTCAGTTTTTATCTGGGGATTCTTAGTTTTGCACAGTAGGCCTCAATCGGCTCCCAAATGTCCCTTCACAGATTCTACAAGAAGAGAATTTACATCCTGATGAAACAAAATAAACTCTTAACACTGAGATGGATCCACATATCACAAAGAACTTTCACAGATAGCTTCTTTCTCTTTTTTATCTGGGAATAATCAGTTTTTCATAGTAGGCATTAATGGGCTCCCAAATGTCCTTTTGCAGATTCTACACAGAGAGTATTTCCAACCTGATCAATCAAAAGAAAGGTTTAACTGTGTGAGATGAACTCAAACTTCACAAAGCAGTTTCAGAGATAGCTTCTTTCTAGTTTATATCTTGGGATGTTTTGTTTTTCACCATAGACCGCAAAAGGCTCCCAAATGTCCATTTGCAGATACTGCAAGAACAGTGTTTCCACCCTGCTGAATAAGAAAGCGTTTAACTCTGTGAGATGAACCTACACATCTGAAATCAGTTTCCCAGGTAGCTTCTACTTAGTTTTTATTTGGTGGTATTCGGTTTTAAACCATAGGCCTCAATGGGCTCCCAAATGTCACTTCGCAGATTCCACAAGAAGCTTTTCCAACCTGCTGAATTAAAAGAAAAGTTTAACTCTGTGGGATGAATTTACACCTCACAGAGCAGTTTCGCAGACAGTTTCCATCCACTTTTTATCTGAGTATATTATTTTTTTCACAGTAGGACTCCATAGGCTCCCAAATGTCCCATCGCAGACTCTATAAGAAGAGTGTTTCCAACCTGCTATAACAAAACAAAGGTTTAACTCTGTGAGACTTATCCTCAGATCAAAAAAGCAGTTTCACAGATAGCTTCTTCTTAGCTTTTATCTAGAGATATTTGGTTTTCCACAGTATGCCCCAGTGATCTCCCAAATGTCCCCTCACAGATTCTACAAAAAGTTTTTCAAAGCTGCTGAATCAAAAGAATGGTGTACCTCTGTGAGAGGAATCCACACATCACAAAGCAGTTACACAGATAGCTTCTTTCAGGTTTTTAACTGGGGATATTTGGTTTTTTATTTCAGGCCACAATGGTCTCCCAAAAGACCCTTCACAGATTCTACAAGAATAGTGTTCCAACATGCTGAAATAAAATAATGCTTTAACTCTGTGAGATGAATCCACACATCAGGAAGCAGTCTCACAGACAGGTTTTCTCTGCTTTTTATCTGGGGATATTCAGTTTTTCACCATAGGCCTCAATGGGCTCCAAAACGTCCCTTAGCAGATTCAACAAGAAGTGTGTTTCCAACCTGCTGAAACAAAAGAAAGGTTTAACACATTGAGATGAATCCACACATCACAAAGCAGTTTCACAGACAGCTTCTTTCTAGTTTTTATCTGGGGATATTCAATGTTTCACCATAGACCTCAATGTGCTGTCCAATGTCCCTACACAGATTTTACAAGAAGGCTCTTTCCAACCTGCTGAATAAAAAGAAAGATTTAACTCTGTGAGATGTATCCACACTTCAGAAAGCAGTTTCAAAGACAGCTGCTTCTCAGTTTTTATCTCAAGATACTTAGTTTTACACAGTAGGCTTCAATAGGCTCCCAAATGTCTTTTGCAGAATCTAGAAAAAGAGTGTTTCCCACCTGCTGAGTCAAAAGAACGGTTTAACTCTGTGAGATGAATCCAATCATCACAAAGCACTTTCACAGATAACTTCTTTCTAGTTTTTATTTCTGGGATATTCAGTTTTTCACCATAAGCCTCAGTGGGCTCCCAAATGTCCCTTCACAGATTCTATGAGAAGTGTGTTTCCAACCCGCTGAAACAAAATAAAGGTTTAACACATTGAGATGAATCCACACAACAAAAAGCAGTTTCACAGGTAGATGACTTGTACTTTTTATCTGAGGATATTCAGTTTTTCACCATAGGCCTCAATAGGCTCCTAAATGTACATTCACGTATATTACACAAAAAGTGTTTCCAACCTGCTGGATGAAAAGAATAGCTTAACTCTGTGAGCTGAATCCAAACATCAGAAAGCAGTTTCACAGATAGCTTCTTTCTAGTTTTTAACTGCGGATATGCTATTTTACATTATAGGCCTCCATGGGCTCCAAAATGTTTATTTGCAGATTCAACAAGAAGAGTTTTTCCAACCTGCTGAAAGAAAAGAAAGGTTTAACATATTGAGATGAATCCACACATTTCAGAACAGTTTCACAGATAGCTTCTTCCTAGTTTTCATCTGAGCGTATTCTGTTTTTCACCATAGGCCTCAATGGGCTCCCAACTGTCCCTTTGCGCATTCTAAAAAATGAGTGTTTCCAATCTGCTGATTCAAAAGAAAGGTTTCACTCTGTGCGATGAATCCACACATCAGAAAGCAGTTTCGGAGATTGCTTCTTTCTAGTTTTTATCTGGGGATATTCACTTTTTCACCAGAGGCCTCAGTGGGCTTCCAAATGTCCCTTTGCAGATTCTGCAAGAAAAGTGTTTCCAACCCGCTGAATCAAAAGAAAGGTTTAAATTGTGATATGAATTCACGCATCACAGTTAGTTTCACCATAGTTTCTTTCTACTTTTTATCTGGGGACATTTGGTTTTTCACCATAGGCCTCAATGCTCAACAAAATTTCCCTTCAAAGTTTCTACAAGAATAGTGTTTCTAACCTGATGAAAGAAAAGAAAGGTTTAACACTGTGAGATGAATGCACACATCACAAAGCAGTTTCACAGATAGCTTCTTACTCATTTTTATCTGAGGTTATTTAGTTTATCACCATAGGCCACAATAGGCTCCAAAATGTACATTCGTATATACTACACAAAAAGTGTTTCCATCATGCTGGATCAAAAGAATGGCTTAAATCTGTGAGATCAATCCAAACATGAGAAAGCAGTTTCACAGATAGCTTCTATTTAGTTTTTATCTGTAGATATTTTATTTTTCATTACAGGCCTCAATGGTGTCCCAAATGTCCCTTCACAGATTCCACGAGAAGAATGTTTCCAACCTGCTGAAAGAAATGTTTAACATATTGAGATGAATCCACACGTCACAAAGCAATTTCAGAAATAGCTTCTTTCTAGCTTTTGTCTGGGAATATTTGGGAATCTTCACAGATTTTACAGGAAGGATGTTTCCAACATGCTGAATCAAAAGAACTTTTAACTCTGTGAGGTGAATCCACCCATCAGAAAGCAGTTTCACAGACAGCTTCTTTCTATTTTTTATCTGGGGATATTGGATTTTTCAAGATAGGCCTCAATGGGCTTCCAAATGCTTCTTCAAAGCTTCTACAAGCAGAGTGTTTCCAACCTGCTGAATCAAAAGAAAGGTTTAGATCTGTGAGATGAATCCACATATCACACACAGGTTTCACAGATTGCTTCTTCCTAGTTTTTATCTGGGGATGATTGGTTATTCACCAAAGGCCTCAATGGGCTCCGAAATTTCCCCTCACAGATTTACAAAAAGAGTGTTTCCAACCTGCTGAGTTAAAAGAATGGTTTAACTTTTTGAGATGAATCCACACATAACAAAGCAGTTTCACAGATACCTTTTTCTAGTTTTTATCTGGGAATAATCAGTTTTTCACCATAAGCCTCAATGGTCTGCCAAATGTTTCTTTACAGATTCTACAAGAGGAGTGTTTACAACCTGCTCTAACAAAAGAAAGATTTAACTCTGTGATATTAATCCACACATCAGAAAGCAGTTTCACAGATAGCTTTTTTCCAGTTTTTATCTGTGAATATTTGGTTTTTCACCACAGGCCTCAATAAGCTCCCAAATGTCCACTCACAGATAGTACAAGAAGAGTGTTTCCAACCTGCTGAATCAAAACCAAGGTTTAACTCTGTGAGATGAATCCACACATCACAATGCAGTTTCGCAGATAGCTTATTCTTAGTTTTTATCTGGGGATATCAGTTTTTCACAGTAGGCCTCAATGGGTTTTCACGTGTCCCTTCACAGATTGTACAAAGAGTTTTTCCAACTTGATGAATCAAAAGAATGGTTTAACTCTGAAAGGTGGATCCACACATCACAAAGCAGTTTCACAGATAGCTTCCTTCTAGTTTTTTTCTGGGGATATTCTGTTATTCACCATACGCCTCAATGGTCTCCCAAATGTCCCTTTGCAGATTCTACAAGAAGAGTGTTTCCAAACTGTTCAAATGAAAGAAAGGTTTAACATATTGAGATGATTCCACACATCACAAAGCACGTTCACAAATAGCTTCTTTCTAGTTTTTATCTGAGTATATTCTGTTTTTCACCATAGGCCTAATTTGGCTCCCAAATGTCCATTCACAAATTCTACACGAATAATATTTGCAACAAGCTGAAGCAATAGAAAGGTTTAACTCTGTGAGATGAATCCACAAATAAGAAACCAGGTTCACAGATAGCTTCTTTCTAGTTTTTATCTGGAGATATTCGGTTTTTCACCATAGGTCTCCACGGTATCCCAAATGTCCCTTTGCAGATTCTACAAGAATAGTGTTTCCAACCTACTGAATCACAAGAAAGGCTAACTCTGTGAGATGAATCCACACTTCACAAAGGAGTTTCACAAGTAGATTCTGTCCAGTTTTTATTGGAGGATATTCAGGGGTTCCCTATAGGCCTGAATGACATCCCAAACATCCTTTCCAAGTTTCTATTAACAGAGCATTTCTGTCCTGCTAAATTAAAAGAAATGTTTAACTCTGTGTGATAAATGCACACATCACAAAGCGGTTTCCCAAATAGCTTCTTTCTAGTTTTTATTGGTGGATATTCAGTTGTTCAGTATAGGCCTCAATGGGCTCCCAACCTGGTAAATCAAAAGAAAGGTTTATCTCTGTGAGATGAATACATACATCACCCACCTGTTTCACAGATAGCTTCTTTCCAGTTTTTGTATGGGGATATTTGTTTTTTTCATAATAGGTTTCAATGGGCTCCCTAATGTCCCTTCACAGATTCTGCATAAGAGGGTTTCCAGCCTGCTGAATCAGAAAAATGTTTAACTCTGTGAGATGAAACCACACATCACAAAGCAGTTTCACAGATGATAGCTTCTTTCTACTTTTTATTGGCAGATATTCAGTTTTTTACTATGGGCCTCATCATTGTGCTCCCAAATGTCCCTTCACAGATTCTACAAACAGTGTTTCCAAACTACTGAAACAAAGGAAAAGCTTATATCTGTGAGATGAATTCACACATTGCAAAGCAGTTTCACAGATAGCTTCTTTCTAGTTTTGGTTGGAGTATATTTGGTTTTTCACTGTAGGCCTCAATAGGCACCCAAATGTCCCTTTGCATATTCTATATTAGAATGTTTCCAACATGCTCAATCAAAAGAAAGGACTAACTCTCTGAGATAAGTCCACACATCTAAAAGCTGTTTCACAGATACATTCTTTCTAGTTTTAATTGTGGGATATTCAGTTTTTCACTATAGCCCTATATGGGATTGCAAATGTTTTTTTGCAAATGCTACAAAAAGAGTGTTTCCAACTGGCTGAATCACAAGAAAAGCTTAACTCTGTGAGATGAATCCACAAATCACAAAACGTTTTCACATATAGCTTCCTTTCAGCTTTGATCTGAAGATATTTTGTTCTTCACTATAGGCCTCAATGGGCACCCAAATGTCCCTTCTTAGATTCTACAAAGAATGTTTCCAACTTGCTGAATCAAAAGAAAGATTTAGCTTTGTGACATGAATTCACACTTAACAAAACATTTTAACAGATTGTGTCTTTCTAGTTTTTATCAGAAAATTTTGGTTTTCATTATAGGCCTAAACATGCTCCCAATTATTCCTTCTCATATTATACAAAAAGTGTGTTTCCAACTTTATAAATCAAAAGAAAGGTTTAACTCTGTGAAATGAAACCACACATCACAAAGAGGTTTCACAGATAGCTTCTTAAGAGTTTTTATTGGGAGATATTCTGTTTTTCACTGTAGGCCTCAAAGAGTTCCCAAATGTCCTTTTGCATATTCTACAAACAGAGTGATTCCAAACTGCTGAATCAAAGAAAGATTTAACTCCATGAGATGAATCCACTCATCACAAAGTGGTTTCACAGATAGCTTCTTTCTAGTTTTTATTCACAAATATTGAGTTTTTCAATGTAGCCCTCAATGACTTCCCAAAAGTCCCTTCGCATATTCTACAAAAAGAGTGTTTCCAAACTGCTGAATCGAAAGAAAGTTTTAACTCTGTGAGATCAATCCACAGATTGCAAAGTGATTTCAAAAGTACATTCTTTAAAGTTTTTATCAGGGGATATTCAGATTTTCACTATAGGCCTCAATGGGCTCCCAAATGTCCTGTCCCAGATTCTACAAAAAGATTGTTTCCAACCTCTTGAAAAAAAAGACAGGTTCAACTCTGTGAGATGAATTCAACATCACAAAGTGGTTTCACAGATAGCTTCCTTCTGTTTTTTGTTTGTTTGTTTGTTTTTTGCTTTGTTTTGTTTTTTGTGGATAATTGGTATTTCACTATAGGTGTCAATGGACTCCCAAATGTCCCTTCAGAGATACTACAAGAAGAGTTTTTCCAACCTGCTTAATAAAAAAACAACAAAAAAAAGATTTACCTCAGGGACATGAATCCACACATCACAAAGCAGTAGAACAGATATTTTCTTTCCAGTTTTTATCGGGGCATATTCAGTTTTTCACTACATACCTCAATGGAATTCCAAATCTCTATTCACAGATTCTACAAACTGAGTGTTTGCATCCTGCTGAATCAAAAGAAATGTGTAATTCTGAGACATGAATCCACACATTGAAAGGAGTTTCAGAGACAGCTTCTTAATAGATTTTATTGGAGGATATTCTGATTTTCACTGTAGTCCTCAATGGGATTCCAAATGTCCTGTCACAGCTTCAACAAAAGGTGTTTTCCAACCTGCTAAATCAAAAGAAAGGTTTACCCCTGTGAGATAAATCTACACATCACAAAAGCAGTTTCCCAGTTAAATTTTTTTTTCAGTTTTTTTCAGGGGATATTCAGTTTTTCATTACAGGCCTCAGTGGTCTTCCAAATCTCTTTTTTCAGTTTCCTGAATCAAAAGACAGGTTTTCCTCTGTGAGATGAATCCAAACATCACAAAGCAGTTTAGCAGATAGCTTGTTTTTGGTTTTAAATGGTGGATGTTAGATTTTTCACTATAGTCTTCAATGGGCTCCAAGTGTCCTATCTCAGATTTTACAAAAGAGTGTTTCCAACCGGCTGAATCAAAAGACTGTTTTAACTCACTGAAATGAATCCACACATTGCAAAGCAGTTTCACAGAGAGCTTCTTTCTAGGTTTTATCGGGGGATATTCGGTTTTTCATTGTAGACCTCCGTAAGCTTCTTCAAGAAACAGAGTGTGTCTAACCTGATGAATCAAAAGAAAAGTTTAACTCTTTGAGATAAATCCACAAAATGTGAAGTGGTTTCACAGATCCTTTCTTCTAGTTTTTATTGGAAGATATTCCGTTTGTCACTATAGGCCTCAATGGGCCCCCAAATGTAAATTTGCAGATTCTACTAACAGATTCCAACTTGCAATTCAAAAGAAATATTTAACTCTGTGAGATAAATCCACACATCACGAAGTGGTTTCACAGATAGCATCTTTTTAGTTTTTAATCAGTGACTATTCCATATTTCACTGTTGGCTTTAATGGGCTCTCTAATGTCCCTTCACAGATTCTACAAACAGAGTGTTTTTGACCTGCTGAATCAAAAGAAAAGCTGAACCCTCTGAGATGAATCCATACATCACAAATAAATTTCACAGATAACTTCTTTCTAGTTTTTATCTAGGGATATTCAGTTTTTCACTATAGGCCTCAATGGGCTCCCAAATGTTTCTTCTTATATTCTACAATCAGGGTGTTTCCAACTGCTAAATGAAAAGAAAGGTTTAACTTTGTGAGATGAATCTACACATCACAAAGCAGTTTCACAGATAGCTTGTTTCTAGTTTCTTTAGGAAGATATACTTTTTTTATTATTGGCCTCAAAGGGCTCTCAAACTTGCCTTCTTAGATTTCACAAAAAGAGTGTTTCCAACCTGCTGAATCAAAAGCCAGGTATAACTCTGGGAGATGAATCCAAAAGTTGGAAAGCAGTTTCACACATAGCTTCTTTCTAGATTTTATTGGGGGATATTCAGTTTTTCACTGTAGTCCCCAGTGGTCTCCCAAATGTCCCTTCTCAAATTCTACAAAAACAGTGTTTCCAACCTCCTGAATCAAAAGACAGGTTTAACTCTGTGAAATGAATCCACACATCATAAAGCAGTTTCACAGATAGCTTCTTTTTAATTTTTATTGGTAGATAGATATTGGGTATTTTACTATAGGCCTCAATGGGCTCCCAAATGTCTCTTCAGAGATTCTACAGAGTGTTTCCAACCTGCCGAATCAAAAGAAAGGTTTAACTCTGTGAGATGAATGCACACAATGCAACGCAGTTTCACAGATAGTTTCTTCTAGTTTTTATCAGGGGATATTCAGTTTTTCACTACAGGCCTTACTGGGCTCCCAAATGTAACTTTGCAGATTCTACTAACAAAGAGTTTCCAACCTGCTGAATCAAAAGACACGTTTAACTCTGTGAGCTGAATCCATACATCACAAAGCAGATTCACAGGTAGCTTCTTTCTAGTTACTATTTGGGGATATTCGGTTTTTTACTCTATACCTCAATAGGCTCTCAATTGTTTTATCCCATATTCTACAAACAAGGTGTTTCCAACTACTAAATCAAAAGCAAGGTTTAACACTGTGAGGTGAATCCACACATTGTGAAGCAGTTTCACAAATAGCTTCTTACTAGATTTTATTGGGGGATATTTGGTTATTCATTATAGGCTTCAATGGTGTCCCAAATGTCCATTCACAGATTCCATAAACAGAGTGTTTCCAACCTAATGCATCAAAACAAAGGTTTAACTCTGTGAGCTGAATCCACACGTTGCACAGCAGTTTCACAGATAGCTTCTTTCTAGTTTTTATTCAGGGATATTCTGTTTTTCCCTGTAGTCCTCAAAGGTCTTCCAAATGTCCCTTCTCAGATTCTACAAAAAGAGTGTTTCCGACGGTCCCCATCTTCCTGGAGTGCTTTAAGCCAGCCAGTGGCACTGGGAAGTGGAGTCATTGGTGTTGTTGTTTGTGAGCCTGTGGCATGGCTCTGTGGGCCGGAAACTTAAAGATAGCCACAAAGGCTGAAAATGGTGATAATGAAAAGATGGCTGCCCTGGAGGCCAAAATCTGTCATCAAAATGAGGTTGAACCGTCTAACAACAGACTTTAATGTAACTGTGGAAGCATTGAGCAAATCCAAGGCAGAACTCATGGAAATCAGTGAAGATAAAACTAAAATCAGAAAGTCTCCAAGCAAAGCCCTACCTGAAGTGACTGATGAGTATAAAAATGATGTAAAAAACAGATCTGTTTATATTAAAGACTTCCCAACTGATGCAACTCTTGAAGACATAAAAGAATGGTTAGAAGATAAAGGTCAAGTACTATATATTCAAATGAGAAGAACATTGCATAAAGCATTTAAGGGATCAATTTTTGTTGTGTTTGATAGCATTGAATCTGCTAAGAAGTTTGTAGAGACCCCTGGCCAGAAGTACAAAGAAACAGACCTGCTAATACTTTTCAAGGATGATTACTTTGCCAAAAAAAAAAATGAAGAAAGAAAATAAAAAAGTGGAAGCTAAATTAAGAGCTAAACAGGAGCAAGAAGCAAAATAAAAGTTAGAAGATGCTGAAAAGAAATCTCTAGAAGAAAAGATTGGATGCTTGCTGAAATTTTCGGGTGATTTAGATGATCAGACCTGTAGAGAAGATTTACACATACTTTTCTCAAGTCATGGTGAAATAAAATGGATAGACTTCATCAGCGGAGCAAAAGAGGGCATAATTCTAATTAATGAAAAAGCCAAGGAAGCACTGGGTAAAGCCAAAGATGCAAATAATGGTAACCTTCAATTAAAGAACAAAGAAGTGACTTGGGAAGCACTAGAAGGAGAGGTGGAAAAAGAAGCACTGAAAAAAATAATAGAAGACTAACAAGAATCTGTAAACAAATGGAAGTCAAAAGGTCATAGATTTAAAGGAAAAGGAAAGGGTAATAAAGCTGCCCAGCCTGGGTCTGATAAAGGAAAAGTACAGTTTCAGGGCAAGAAAACGAAATTTGCTAGTGATGATGAACATGATGAAAATGGTGCAACTGGAGCTGTGAAAAGAGCAAGAGAAAAAACAGACAAAGAAGAACCTGCATCCCAACAAGAGAAAACAGAAAATGGTGCTAGAGAACAGTAGTTTAGTAAACCAACTTTTTATTCATTTTAAATAGGTTTTAAACTACTTTTGTTTGCGTCAGCTTTTAAAAGGAAAACTGAATTAGGTCCACTTCAATGTCTACCTGTGAGAAAGGAAAAATTTTTTTGTTGTTTAACTTGTCTTTTTGTTATGCAAATGAGATTTCTCTGAATGTATAGTTCTGTTTGTGTCATTTCAGGTGATTCAAATATCAAAAGGAAGATTCTTCCTTTAAATTGCTTTGTAATATGAGAATGTACTAGTACAAACTAATAGAATATATATATATGAAAAAAAAGAGTGTTTCCAACCTCCTGAATCAAAATACAGGTTTAACTCTCTGAGATGAATCTACACATCACAAAGTGGTTTCACAGGTATTTTCTTTTTAGTTTTTATCAGTGGATATTTGGTATTTCACTATAGGCCTCAATGGGCTCCCAAATGACTCTTCAGGTATCCTACACACAGAGTGTTTCCAATCTGCTTAATCAAAAGACGGGTTTAAACCTGTGAGATGAATCCACACATTGAAAGTGGTTTCACAGACGGCTTCTTTCCAGTTTCATTGAGACATATATGGTTTTTCACTATAGTCCTCAATGGGCTCCAAATGACTTTTCACAGATTTTATGAAAGAGTGTTTCCAACCTGCTGAATCAAAAGACAGTTTTAACTTGCTGAGATGAATCCACACATCACAAAGCAGTTTCACAGACAGCTTCTTTCTAGGTTTTATCAGGGGATAGTCGGTTTTTCACTGTAGGACTCATTGGGCTCTTAAATGTCGCTTTGTGTATTCAACAGAGCGTTTCCAACCTACTGAATCAAAAGAAAGTTTCAAATCTGTGAGATGAATCCAAACAATATGAAGAGGTTTCACAGATACTTTCTTTCTTATTTTATTTATTTATTTATTTATTTTAATTATACTTTGAGTTCCCGGGTACACATGCACAGCATGCAGGTTGGTTACATATGTATACATGTGCCATGTTGGTGTGCTGTGCTCATTAACTCGTCATTTATATGACGAGGTATATCTCCTAGTGCAATCCCTCCCCCATCCTCCCACCCCATGACAGGCCCTGGTGTGTGATGTTCCCCACCCTGTGTCCATATGTTCTCATTGTTGGATTCCCACTTAAGAGTGAGAACATGTGGTGTTAGATTTTCTGTCCTTATGATAGTTTGCTGAGAATGATGGTTTCCAGCTTCATCCATGTCCCTACAAAGGACATGAACTCATCCTTTTTTATGGCTGCGTAGTATTCCATGGTGTATATGTGCCACCTTTTCTTAATACAGTTTATCATTGATGGGCATTTGTGTTGGTTCCAAGTCTTTGCTATTGTGAATAGTGCCACAATAAACATATGCATGCATGTGTCTTTATAGCAGCATGATTTATAATCCTTTGGGTATATACCCAGTAATGGGATGGCTGGGTCAAATGGGATTTCTAGTTCTAGATCCTTGAGGAATTGCCACACTGACTTCTGCAATGATTGAACTAGTTTACACTCCCACCAACAGTGTAAAATTGTTCCTATTTCTCCACATCCTCTCCAGCACCTGTTGTTTCCTGACTTTTTAATGATCGCCATTCTAACTGGCATGAGATGGTATCTCATTGTCATTTTGATTTGCATTTCTCTGATGGCCAGTGATGATGAGCATTTTTCATGTGTTTTTTGGCTGCATAAATGTCTTTTTTTGAGAAGTGTCTGTTCATATCCTTTACCCACTTTTAGATGGAGTTGTTTGATTTTTTCTTGTAAATTTGTTTGAGTTCATTGTAGATTCTGGATATTAGCCCTTTGTCAAATGGGTAGATTGCAAAAATGTTCTCCCATTCTGTAGGTTGCCTGTTCACTCTGATGGTAGTTTCTTTTGCTGTGCAGAAGCTCTTTAGTTAAATTCGATCCCATTTGTCAATTTTGACTTTTATTGCCATTGCTTTTTGTGTTTTAAACATGATGTCCTTGCCCATGCCTATGTCCTGAATGATGTTGCCTAGGTTTTCTTCTAGGGTTTTTATGATTTTAGGTCTAACATTTAAGTCTTTAATCCATCTTGAATTAATTTTTGTGTAAGATGTAAGAAGGGATCCAGTTTCAGCTTTCTACGTATGGCTAGCCAGTTTTCCCAGCACCATTTATTAAATAGGGAATCCTTTCCCCATTTCTTGTTTTTGTCAGGTTTGTCAAAAATCAGATGGTTTTAGATGTGTGGTATTATTTCTGAGGGCTCTGTTCTGTTCCATTGTTCTATATCTTTGTTTTGGTAACAGTACCATGCTGTTTTGGTTACTGTAGCATTGTAGTATAGTTTCAAGTCAGGTAGCGTGATGCCTCCAGGTTTGTTCTTTTTCTTAGTATTGTCTTGGCAATGCAGGCTCTTTTTTGGTTCCATATGAGCTTTAAAGTAGATTTATTTTCCAATTCTGTGAAGAAAGTCATTGGTAGTTTGATGAGGATGGCATTGAATCTGTAAATTACCTTGGACAGTATGGCCTTTTTCACAATATTAATTCTTCCTAACCATGAGCATTGAATGATCTTCCATTTGTTTGTGTCTTTTTTATTTCATAGAGCTAGCAGAAGGCAAGAAATAACTAAGATCAGAGCAGAACTTAAGGAAATAGAGACACAAAAAACCCTTCAAAAAATCAATGAATCCAGCAGCTCGTTTTTTGAAAAGATCAGCAAAATTGATAGATCACTGGCAAGACTAATAAAGAAGGAAAGAGAGAAGAATCAAATAGATGCAATAAAAAATGATAAAGGGGATATCACCACTAATCCCACAGAGATACAAACTACCATCAGAGAATACTATAAACACCTCTATGCAAATAAACTAGAAAATCTAGAAGAAATGGATAAATACCTGAACACATACACCCTCCCAAGACTAAACCAGGGAGAAGTTGAATCCCTGAATAGACCAATAACAGGCTTTGAAATTGAGGCAATAATTCAGAGCCTACCAACCAAAAAAAAGTCCAGGACCAGACAGATTCACAGCCGAATTCTTCCAGAGGTACAAAGAGGAGCTGGTACCTTTCCTTCTGAAACTATTCCAATCAATAGAAGAAGAGGGAATTCTCCCTGACTCATTTTATAAGGCCAGCATTATCCTGATAGCAAAGCTTGGCAGAGACAAGACAGAAAAAGAGAATTTTAGACCAATATCCCTGATGAACATTGATGCATAAATACTGAATAAAATACTGGCAAACTGAATCCAGCAGCACATCAAAATTTTATCCACCATGATCAATGGGCTTCATCCCTGGGATGCAAGGCTGATTCAAGATATGCAAATCAATAAAAGTAATCCATCATGTAAACAGAACCAATGACAAAAGCCACATGATTATCTCAATACATACAGGTACTTTCTTCTAGTTTTTATCACGGGATATTCGTCTTTTCACTATAGGCTTCAATGGGCTCCCAAATGTAACTTCACAGATTCTAACAGAGTGTTTCCAACCTGCTGAATCAAAAGAAAGTTTTAACTCTGTGAAGTGAATCTACACATCACAAAGCTGTTTCTCAGATAGCTTCATTTTTAGATTTTATTGGTGGATATGTTATATTTCACTATAGGCTTTTATGGGCTCCCTAATATCCCTTCACAGATTCTACAAACCCAGTGTTTCCAACCTGCTGAATTAAAAGTCAAGTTTAAACCTGTGAGATGAATCCATACATCACAAATGAATTTCACAGATAGCTTCTTTCTAGTTTTCATCTGGGGACATTCTGTTTTTAACTATAGACCTCAATGGGCTCCTAAATATTTCTTCTCATATTCTACAAACAGGGAGTTTCCACCTGCTAAATCAAAAGAAAGGTTTAACCCTGTGAGATGAATCCACACATCACAAAGTGATTTCACAGATAGCTTCTTTCTAGTTCATATAGAAATGTATACAGTTTTTTATTATAGGCCTCAATGGGCTCTCAAATGTCTCTTCACAGATTCTACAGAAAAAGTGTTTTCAACCTGGTGAATCAAAAGTCAAGCTTAACTCTATGAGATGAATCCACATGATGAAAAGCGATTTCACAGATTGCATCTTTCTGTTTTTCATTGGAGGATATTCCGTTTTTCACTGTAGTTCTCAATGGTCTCCCAAATGTCCTTTCTCAGATTCCAGAAAAAGAGTTTCTCCCAGCTTCCTGAATCAAGAGATAGTTTCAAATCTGTCAGCTGAATCCACACATCACAAAGCAATTTCACAGATATCTTCTTTTTAGATTTTATCCATGGATATTTAGTATTTCCCTATAGGTCTCAATTGGGTATTAAATGTCTCTTTAGAGTTTCTACAGACAGAGTGCTTCCAACCTGCTGAATCAAAAGAAATTTTATGTCTGTGGGATGAATCCACACAATGCAATGCTATTTCACAAGTACTTTCTTCTAGTTTTTGTCAGGGTATATTTTGTTTTTCACTATAGGCCTCAATGGGCTCCCAAATGTAACTTCACAGATTCTACTAACAGAGTATTCCCAAACTGCTGAATCAAAAGAAAGCTTTAACTCTGTGAGACAAAATCACACACCACAATACAGCTTCAGAAATAGCTTCTTTCTATATTTTATTGGGGAATATTTGATTATTCACTATAGGCCTCCGTGGTGCCCCAAATGTCCATTCGCAGATTCCATAAACAGTGTTTTCAACCTGACGAATCAAAACAAAGGCTTAACTCTGTGAGTTGAATCCACACTTCACAAAGTGGTTTCACAGATAGTTTCTTTCTTTTTTATGTCAGGAGATATACGGTTTTTTTATTATAGGCCTCAATGGGCTCTCAAATGTCCCTTCACAGATTCTATAAAAAGAGTGTTTCCAACCTTCGGAATCAAAAGTCAGGTTTAACTTTATCACATGAATCCACACATTGGAAATCCATTTCACAGACAGTTTCTTTCTAGTTTTTATTGGAGGATATTTGGTTTTTCACTGTAGACCTCAATGGTCTCCCAAATGCCTCTTCTCAGGTTCAACAAAAAGAGTGTTTCCAACTTCCTGAATCAAATGACAGGTTAAACTCTGTGAGATAAATCCACACATCATTTAACGGTTTCACAGATAGCTTCTTTTTATTTTTTATCAGTGGATATTTGATATTTCACTACAGGTCCCAGTCAGCTCCCAAATGTCTCTTCAGAGATCCTACAGAGTGTTTCCAACCTGCTGAATCGAAAGAAAGGTTTAACTCTGTGAGACAAATCAACATATTGAAAAGCAATTTCACAGATAGTTTCTTCCTAGTTTTTATCAGGGGATATTCGATTTTTCACTATAGGTTTCAAGTGGCCCCCAAATGTTTCTTCAAAGATTCTACAAAAAGTGTGTTTCCAACCTGCTGAATCAAAAGAAAGGTTTAACTCTTTGAGATGAATCCACACTTTGCAACAAAGTTTCACAGATAGCTTCTTTAAAGCTTTCATCAAGGGATAATTGGTTTTTCACAGTAGGACTGAATGGGCTCCCAAATGTTCCCTCTCAGATTCTACAAAAAAAGTTTTCCCAACCTGCTGAATTAAAATAAAGGTTTAACTCTGTGAGATGAATCCACACATTGCATGCAATTTGTGAGACAGCTTCTTTATTGTTTTTATCAGTGGATATTTGGTATTTTACGATAGGCCTCAAAGGGATCCCAAATGTCTCTTCACAGATTCTACAAACAGAGTGTTTACAACCCGCTATATCAAAAGAAAGGTTTACCTCTGTGAGATGAATCCACACAATGCAAAGCAGTTTCACAGATAGCTTCATTCTAGTGTTTATCTGGGTATATTCAGTTTTTCATTGTAGGCTTCAAAGGGCCCCAAATGTTTCCTCCCATAGTCTATAAACAGAGTGTTTCCAACCTGCTGAATCAAAAGACAAGTTTAACTCTGTGAGATGAATCCCCACATCACAAAGTGGTATCACACATAGCTTCTTTCTAGTTTTTATTAGGGCATATTCGGTTTTTTACTTCGGGCCTCAATGGGATTTTAAATGCCGATTCTGTTTCTACAAACAGAGTGTTTCCATCCTGCTGAATCAGAAGAAATGTTTAATTCTGGAAAATGAATCCACACATTGCAAAGTGGTTTCCCAGATAGCTTCTTTCTAGTTTTAATGATGGGATATTCGGTTTTTCCTTGTAGTCTTCAATGGTCTCCCAAATGTCCTCTTGTAGATTCTACAAAAAGTGTGTTTCAAACCTGCTAAATCAAAAGAATATTTAACTCTGGGAGATGAATCCATACATCGCAAAGCAGTTTCACACACAGCTTCTTTCTAGTTTTTATCTGGGGATATTTGATTTTTCACTATAGACCTTAGTGGGCTCCCACATGTCTCTTCTTAGATTCTGCAAAAAGAGTGTTTCCTACTTGCTGAATCACAAGAAAGGTTTACCTCCATGAGATGAATTCACACATCACAAAACATTTAAACAGATAGTGCCTTTCCAGTTTTTGTTGGAGGATTTTTTTTTACTATTGGCCTAAATGTGCTCCCAGATGTACCTTCTCAGATTCCTCAAAAATAGTGTTTCCAACCTTTTAAATCTAAAGAAACTTTTAACTCTGTGAAATGAATCCACACATTGCAAAGCAGTTTCACAGATAGCTTCTTTCAGGTTTATATCCGGGACTGTTCTGTTTTTTACTATAATCTCCAATGGGCTCCCAAATGTCCTTCACAGATTCCACAAACAAAGTGTATCGAATCTGCTGAATTAAAAGTAAGTTTTAACTCTGTGAGATGAATCCACACATTGCAAAGCAGTTTCACAGACAGCTTGTTTCTAGTTTTTATCATGGGGTATTCAGTTTTTCACTATAAGCTTCTGTGGGATCCCAAATTTCTCCTCAAAATTCTATGAAAACAGGGTTTCCAATCTGATGAATCAAAAGCATGGTTTAACCCTGTAAGATGAATCCACACATGGCAAAGTAGTTTCACTGATAGCTTCTGTCTAGTTTTTATCGGAGTATATACAATTTTTCACTATAGGCCTCAGTGGGCTCACATATGTTGCTTTTCAGATTCTACAAAAAGAGTTTTTCTAACATGCTGAATCAAAGGAAGATTTAATTCTGTGAGAAGAAGCCACACATGACTAAGAAGTTTCCCAGATAGCTTCTTTCTAGTTTTATTAGTGGATATTTTGTTTTCCAATATAGGCCTCAATGGGGTCCCAAGTGTACCTTCTCAGATTCTACACAAAGTGTTTCCAACCTGCTGAATTAAAGAAAAGGTTTAAGTCTGTGAGATGAATCCACACATCAAAATGCAGCTTCACATATAGCTTCTTTCTAGTTTTTATCTGAGGATTTTTCACTATTGGCCTCAATGGGCTCCCAAGTGTCCCTTCAAAGATTCTACAAACAGAGTTTTTCCAACCTACTGAATCAAAATAAAAGGTTAACTCTGTGAGATGAATCCACATATCACTAAGCAGTTTCGCAAATAGCTTCTTTCTAGTTTTTATCTGGGGATATTTGGTTTTTCAACATCGGCCTCAATGGGCTCCCCAACCTCCCTTTGCAGATTCTACAAGAAGAGTGTTTCCAACGTGCTGAATCCAAAGAAAGGTTTAACACTGTGAGATAAATCCACACACCAGTTACACAGATAGCTTCTTTCTTGTTTTTTTCTGGGAATATTTGGTTTTTCACCATAGGCCTGAATGGGCTCCCAAATGTCCCTTTGCAGATTCTACAAAATGATTCTTTCCAATCTCCTGAATGAAAGAAAGGTTTATCTCTGTGAGATGAATGCACACCTCACAAAGCTTGTTCACAGGTAGATTCTATCTAGTTTTATTGGGGGATAGTCTGTTTTTCACTGTTGACCTCAATTGGCTTCCAAATATCCCTTTGCAGATCTTTCTTACAAAAAAGTATTTCCAACTTGCTGAATCAAAAGACTGGTTTAACTCTGAGAGATGGATCCACACATTGCAAATCAGCTTCCCAGATAGATTATTTCTAGTTTTTATCAGGGGTATTCAGCTTTGCATTTTAGGCTTCAATGGGCTTTCAAATGTCTCTTCACAGTTTCTACAAACACAGTGTTTCCAACCCACTGAACCAAAAGAAAGATTTAACTCTGTGAGATGATTCTAAACATTGCAAAGTGGTTTCACAGACAGCTTCTTTCTAGTTTTTATCAGGGGATATACGGTTTTTCACTATGGGCCTCAATTCACCCACAAATATCACTTTTCAGATTCTATAAAAAGAGTGTTTCTAACCTGCTGAATCAAAGAATGGTTTAATTCTTTGAGATGGATCCACAAATCTCAGAGCAGTTTCAAAGAAGATAGAATTTTTCTGGATTTTTTCAAGAGATGTTCAGTTTTTTATTACAGGCTTCAATGGGCTAGAAAATATCACTTTGCAGATTATACAAAAATAGTATTTCAAACCTGCAGAATCAAAAGACAGGTTTAACTCGGTGAGATGAACCCACACCCAACAAATCATTTTCACAGACAGCTTTTTTCTACTTTTTATCAAGGGATATTTGGTTTTGAACTATAGGCCTCAATGGGCTCCCAAATATCTCTTCACAGATTCTACAGAGTGTTTCCAACCTGCTTAGTCAAAAGGAAGGTTTAACTCTGTGAGATGAATCTACACATCAAAATGTGGTTTCACATATAGCTTCTTTCTAGTTTTTATCAGGGGATATTCGGGTTTTCACTGTTGGCCTCAGTGGTCTTTCAAATGTCCCTTCACAGATTCTACAGAGTGTTTCCAACCTGCTGAATAAAAAAAATAAGACTTAAGTCTGTGAGATGAATCCATACATCACAAAGTGGTTTCACAGATAGCATCTTTCCAGTGTATATCAGGAGATATTATTTTTTTCACTATGGGCCTCAATGGGCTCCCAAATTATCCTTCCCAGAGTCTACAAACAGAGAGTTCCCAACCTGCTGAATCAAAAGACAGGTTTAACTCAGTGAGGTGAATCCAAACATCACACAGTAGTTTCATGGTAGCTCCTTTGAAGTTTTCATCAGGGATATTCCATTTTTCTCTATAGGCCTCATTTGGCTCCCAAATGTTTCTTTGCCAATTTTACAGAAAGAGTGTTTACAACCTGCTGAATCAAAAGACAATTTTAAATCTGTGAGATGAATCCACACATCACAAAGAGGTTACATAGATAGCTTCTATCTAGTTTTTATCATGGGATATTTGGTTTTTCACTATAGGCTTCTATGGGATCCCAAACATCTCTTTGCAGATCTTACAAACCATGTGTTTCCAACCTAGTGAATCAAAAGACAGGTTTACCTCTCTGAGATGATTCAAAACATTGCAAAGTGGTTTCACAGATAGCTTCTTTCTAGTTTTTATCAGGGGATATTTGGTTTTTCACTGTAGGCCTCTATGGGCTCCAAAATGTCCCTTCACAGATACTACAAACAAAGTGTTTCCAAACTTCTGAATCAAAACACAGGTATAACTTTGTGAGATGAATCCACACTTCACAAAGTGGTTTCAAAGACATCTTCTTTCTGATTTTTCTCAGGGGATATTCGGTGTTTCACTGTAGGCCTCAATGGGCTCCCAAATGTCCCTTCATAGATTCTACAAACAAAGTGTATCCAACTTGCTGAATGAAAAGAAAGGTTTAACTCTGAGATGAATGCACACATCAAAAAGCCATTTCACAAAGGGCTTCTTTCTAGTTTTTATCTAGGGATATTCATCTTTCACAGTAGGACTCAATGGGCAATGAAATATCCCATTGCAGAATACACAAAAAGTGTGTTTCCAACCATCTGAATAAAAAGAAAGTTTTAACTCTGTGAGTTGAAGGCACACATCACCATGCAGTTTCATAGATAGCTTCTTTCTAGTTTTCATCTGGGGATATTTGGTTTTTCAGTGAAGGTGTCAATGGGCTCCCAAATGTCCATTCACAGATTTTACAAAAAGAGTGTTTCATACCTGCTGAATCAAAGAAAGGTTTAACACTGTGAGATGAGTCCACACATCACAAAGCTGTTTCACAGATAGCTTCTTTCTAGTTTTCATCACTGGATATTCTGTTTTTCATTATAGACCTCAGTGGGCTCCCAAATGTCCTTTTGCAGTTTCTACAAACAGAGGGTTTTCATCCTGCTGAATCAAAAGAAAGGTTTAACTCTGTGAGATGAATCCACATTTTGTGAAGTGGTTTCACAGAGAGCTTTTTTCTAGTTTTTATAGGAAGATATTTGGTTTTTCACTGTAGGCCTCAATGACTTCCCAAATGACCCTTCACAGCTTCTGCAAAATGAGTGTTTCCAACCTGCTGAATCAAAATGCAGGTTTACTTCTGTGAGATGAATCCACAAATTGCAAAGCAATTTCCCAGATAGCTTCTTTCTAGTTTTTATCAAGAGAAATTCAGTTTTTCAATATAGGCTTCAATGGACTCCAAAATGTCACTTCACAGATTTTACAAAAATAGTGTTTACAAACTGCTGAATCAAAGGAAGGTTTAACTCTCTGAGATGAATCCACACATTGAAAAGCATTTTCATGGACAGCTTATTTCTAGTTTTTATCAGGGGATATTCGTTTTTTTACTATAGGCCTCAATTTGCTCCCAAATATTCCTTCGCAGATTCTATAAACAGAGTGTTTCCAACCTGCTGAATAAAAAGAAAGGTATAACTCTGTGAGATAAATCCATACCTCACAAGCAGTTTCACAGATGCCTTCTTTCTAGTTTTTATCAGTGGATATTTGGTTTTTCACTGTAACCCACAATGGGCCCCCAAATGTCCCTGTACAGTTTCTACAGAGTGATTCCATCCTGCTGAATCAAAAAAAAAGGTTCAAATCTGTAAGATGAAACCACACATTGCAAAGCAGTTTCATAGCTTCTTTCTAGCTTTTATCGTGGGATACTCCGTTTTTCACTATTGACTTCTGTGGGATTCCAAATGTCTCTTCACAGATTCTACAAACAACGTGTTTCCAACCTGGTGAATAAAGACAAGTTTACTTCTGTGAGATGATTCCAAACATCACAAAGTGATTTCCAGATAGCTTCTTTCTAGTTTTTATCACGGGATATTCGCCTTTTCACTGTAGGTCTCGATGGGCTCCAAAATGTCCCTTCACAGTTTCTACAAACAAAGTGTTTCCAAACCGCTGAATCAAAAGACGGGTATAACTCTGTGAGATGAATACACACTTCACAAAGAGACTTCAAAGACACCTTCTTTCTGGTTTTTGTTGGGGGATATTTGGTTTTTCACTGTAGGCCTGAATGGGCTCCTAAATGTCCCTTCATAGATTCTACAAACAAAGTGTTTCCAATATGTTGAATGAAAAGAAAGATTTAACTCTGTGAGATGAATGCACACATTGAAAAGCCATTTCACAAACAGGTTCTTTCTAGTTTTTATCCAGGGATAATCAGTTTTTCAGTATAGGCCTCTATCGGATCCCAAATGTCCTTTCGCAGTTTCCACAAAAAGAATGTTTCCAACCTGCTGAATAAAAAGTAAGGTTTAACTCTTTGAGATGAATCCATATATCACAAAACGGTTTCACAGATAGCTTCTTTCTAGTTTTTATTAGTGGATATTCAGTTTTTCACTATAGGCCTCAATGGGCACGCAAATGTCCCTTCACAGATTCTACAATAAGAGTGTTTCCAACCAGATGAATCAAAAGAAAGATTTAATTTTGTGAGAAGAATGCACACATCCCAAAGCAGTTTCACAGATAGATAGGTTCATTCATGTGCTTATCATGGGATATTTGGTTTTTCTCCTTAGGCCTCAGTGGGCTCAGAAATGTCTTTTTGCAGATTCTACAAAAAGAGTGTTTCCAACCTACTGCATCAGAAAAAAAGGTTAGTGCTGTGAGGTGAATCCACAAATTACAAAGCAGTTTAACAGATAGCTTATTTTTAGTTTTTTTATCATGATGTTCAGTTTTATAACTACAGATCTTTATGGGCTCCGAAATGTCCCTTTGCATAATCTGCAAAAACAGTGTTTCCAACCTGCTGAATCCAAAGGAAGTTTTAATTCTGTGAGCTAAATACACACTTCCAAAGCAGTTTCACAGGTAGGTTCTTGCTGGTTTTTATCACGGGAAGTTCGTTTTTTCACTACAGACCTCAGTGGACACTGAAATATCCCTTCTCAGATTCTGCAACAAATGTATTTTCAACTTGCTGAATCAAAAGAAAGTTTAAATCTGTGAGCTGAATCACACGTAACAAAGCAGTTTCACAGATAGGTTCTTTGTAGTTGTTATTGCAGGATATTTGTTTTTTTCCCTATAGGCCTCAGTGTGCTTCAAAATGTATTTTTGCAGATTCTGAAGAAAAGGTGTTTCCAACCAGGTCAATCAGAAGAAAGTTTTAATTCTGTGAGCTGAATCCAACATCGTAAAGCAGTTTCACAGATAGCTTCTTTCTACTTTTTATCTCAGGATATTTGGTTTTTAACTATAAGGCTCAGTGGACCCAGAAATGTCGCAGTTTCTACAAAAAGAGTGTTTCCACCCTGCTGAATCAAAAGAAAGGTTTAACTCTGTGAGCTGAATCCACAAATCCAAAGCAGTTTCACAGATAACCTCTTTCTAGTTATTATCACAAGATATTTGGTTTTTCACTATAGTCCTCAGTGGGCTTTGAAATGTCTCTTTACAGATTCTACAAAAAGAGTGTTTCCAACCTGCTGAATCAAAAGAAAGTTTTAAGTTTGTGAGGTGAATCCACACATCACAAACCAGTTTCACAGATAGCGCTTTTGAGTTTTTGTGGAAGGGTATTCTGTTTTCTACTATAGGCCTCAGTGGGCTCCAAAATGTCCCTTCGCAGATTTTTTAAAAAGAAGTGTATACCTTCTGCTTAATCCAAAGAATGGCTAAACTCTGAGGTGAAACCACTCGTCAAAAAGCAGTTTCACAGATAGCTTCTTTCTAGTTTTTAGCACAAGATATTCAAGTTATCACTATAGGCCTCAGTGGGTTTCAAAATGTCTCTTTGCACTCTCTGCAACAAGAGTGTTTCCAATCTGATGAATCAAAAGATAGCTTTAACTCTGTGAGGTGAATCCACATCTCAAAGCAGTTTCACAGACAGCTTCTGTCTAGTTTTTATTGTGGGGTATTCTGTATTTCACTCAGGCCTCAGTGGACTCTGAAATATTTCTTTGCAGATTCTTTGAAAAAGTGTTTCCAACATGCTGAATATTCGGTTTTTCAGTGTAGACCTCAGTGGGCTCTGAAACGTCCCTCGTCAGATTATACAGAAAGAGTGTTTCCAACCTGCTGAATCAAAAGAAAGTTTTAAAACTCTGTGAGATGAATGCACACATTGCAAGGTGGTTTCACAGATAGCTTCTTTTTAGTTTTTTGGCAGGTTAATTGGTTTTTCACTATAAGCCTCAGTGGGCTTTGAACTGTGTCTCCAGAGATTCCATAAAAAGATTGTTTCCAACCTACTGAATGAAAATAAATGTTTAACTTTGTTAGCAGAATTCACTATAACAAAGCAGTTTCACGGATAGCTTCTTTATAGTTCTTATTGCAAAGTATTTGGATTTTTAATATAGGCCTCTGGGGGCTGGTAAATATCCTTCCACAGATTTTGCGACAAGAATGTTTCCCACCTGCTGAATCAAAACAAAAGTTTAACACTATGAGCTGAATCTACACATGACCAAGCAGTTTCCCAGATATCTTATTTCTTGTTTTTATTGCAGGATATTTGGTTTTTCACTATTGGCCTCAGAGGGCTCCAAAATGTTTCTTCACAGATTCAACAAAAAGAGTGTTTCCATTCTTCTGAATCAAATAAAAGTTTTAATTATGTGAGGTGAATCCACACATCACCAAACAGTTTCAGAGATAGATTCTTTGTAGTTTTAACAGTGGAATATTTGTTTTTTCACTATAGGCCTCAGTGGGCTCTGAAATATCCCTTCACAGATTCTGCAAAAATAGAGTTTCCAAAATGCTGAATCAGAGAAAAAGTTTATCTCTGGGAGTTGAATTCACACATCACATAGCTGTTTCACAGTTAGTTTCTTTCTAGTTGTTATCACTGGATATTTTGTTTTTATCTATAGGCCTCAGTGGGCACTGAAATGTCCCTTGCATATTCTACAACAAAAGCATTTCCAACCTGCTGGATCAAAAGGAAAGTATAACTCTGAGAGTTGAATCCACACATTGCAAAACTGCTTCAATGATAGATTGTTGCTAGATTTTATTTGAGATATTAAGGTTTTCACTATAGGCCTCAGGGGCTCCTAAATGTCCCTTTGCAGATTTTGCAATGAGAGAGTTTCCAACCTGCTGAATCAAAAGAAAAGTTTAACTCATTTGGTGAATCCACACATCATAAAGTGGTTATACACATAGCTTCCTTCTAGTTTTAGTCTGGGGATATTTGTTTTTTCACTATAGGCCTCAGAGGGCTCTGAAATGTCCCTTTGCCCATTCTGGGAAAAAAAAAAAAAAAAAACAGTGCTTTTGGCCAGGCTCAGTGGCTCACACCTGTAATCCCAGCACTTCTTTGGGAGGCTGAGGTGGGCAGATCACGAGGTCAGGAGATCAAGACCATCCTGGCTAACACGGTGAAACCCCGCCTCTACTAACAAAACACAAAAAATTAGCCGGGCATGGTGGTGGGCTCCTGTAGTCCCAGCTACTCGGGAGGCTGAGGTGGGAGAATGGTGTGAACCTGGGAGGCAGAGCTTGCAGTGAGCCAAGATTTCACCACTGCACTCCAGTCTGGGTGACAGAGCGAGATTCTGTCAAAACAAACAAACAAACAAACAAACAAAAACCAGTGTTTTTAAAATACTGAATGAAAAGAAAGGTTTATCTCTCTGAGCTGAATCCACAGATCACAAAACAGTTGCACAGATAGTTTCTTTGTAGTTTTTATCAAGGGATGTTCAGTTTTTAAGTATAGGCCTCATTTGGCGCTGAAATATCCCTTCACAGATTCTCCAAAAATGTGCTTTCAACCTGCTGATTCAAAAGAATATTTTAACTCTATGTGGTGAAACCACACATCACAAAGCAGTTTCGCAGGTAGCTTCTTTCAAATTCTTATCGTGAGATATTCTGTTTTTCACCATAGGCCTCAATGGGCTCCCAAATGTCCCTTCATAGATTCTAGAAGAAGAGTGTTTCCTGAATGTCCTTTCACAGATTCTACAAAAAAAGTGTTTCCAACCTGCTGATTCAGAAGGAAGTTTTAACTCTGTGAGGTAAATCCACACATCACAAAGCAGTTTCACAGATAGCTTCCCTCAAGTTTTTATTGTGAAATATTCAGCTTTTCACTATAAGTCTCATTGGGCTCCAAAATGTCCCCTCACCAATTCTACAAAAAGAGTGCTTCCAACCTGCTAAATCAAACGAAAGATTTTACTCTGTGAAGTAAATCCACACAACCCAAAGCAGTTTCACAGATAGCTTCTTTTCAGTTTATATTGCAAGATATTCGGTTTTTCCCTATTGGCCTCAGTGGCCTCCTAAATGTCCCTTCACAGATTCTGCAAAAGGAGTGTTTCCAACCAGTTGAATCAAAGAATGGTTTAACTCTGTGAGCAGAATCCACACATCACAAAGTGGTTTCACAAAATGCTTCTTTCAATTTTTTATAGCAGGGTATTCTGTTTTTCACCACAGTGCTCAGTGGGCTTCAAAATGTCCCTTCACAGAATCTACAAAATGAGTGTTTCCAACCTACTGAATCTAAAGATTTAACTCTGTGAGATGAATCCACACATTGCAATGCAGCTTCACAGATAGCTTCTTTCTACTTTTTGTTGGGGGATATTCAGTTTTTCACTATAGGCCTCAATGGGCTCCAAAATGTCCCTTCAGAGATTCTACAAAAACAGTGTTTTCAACCTGCAGAATCAAAATCAAATTTTAAATCACTGGGATGAATACACAAATTGCAAAGCATTTTTACAGATAGGTTATTTGTTGTTTTTATCTCAGGACATTCGTGTTTTCACTATAGATCTCAATGGACCTTGAAATGTCCACTTGTACATTCCACAAAAAGGGAGTTTCCAACCTGCTGAATAAAAACATAAGTCACTGAGATGAATCCATATATTGCAAAGCATTTTTACTGATAGCTTGTTTCTAGTTTTTATTGTGGAATATTCTGGACTTCACTATAGGCCTCAATGTGCTCTGAAATGTCCCCTCGTGGATTATACAAAAAGAGTGTTTCCAACCTGCTGAATCAAAAGAAAGCTTTAACTCTGTAGGTGAATCCACAGATCACACAGCATCTTCACGAGTTGCTTGTTTTTGTTTTTACCACAGGATATTCTGTTTTTCACTATAGGCCTCAGTGGTCTTTATAATTTCCCCTCATAGATTCTCCAAAGTGTTTCCAACCTTCTGATTCAAAGCAAAGAGTAAACACTGTGATGTGAACCCACAAATCGCTAAGCATTGTCACTGAGAGCTTGTTCCTAGTTTTTTTTTTTTTTTTTTTTGCTTTTTTTTTTTGCAGGATATTCCTGTTTTTACTATAGGCCTCATTGGGCTTCAAAATGTCTGCTCATATATTCTACAACAAGAGTGTTTCCAACCAGCTGAATCAAAACAAAGCTTTTACTCTGTAGATGAATCCACAGATGAATCTGTTAAGATGTATCTTCACAGATCGCAGGTTTCCAGTTTTTATTGCAGGATACTCAGTTTTTTACTATAGGCCTCAATGGTCTCCGAAATTTCCCCACATAGATTCTACAAAAAAGAAGTATTTCCAACATTCTGAATCAAAAGAAGAAGTAAACTCTGTGGGACAAACCCACACATTTCAAAGCATTTTCACTGAGAGCTGGTTTCTAGTGTTTATCATGGGATATTAGGGTTTTTACTACAAGCATCAATAGGCTTTGAAATGTCCCTTTGAAGATTTGACAAATAGTGTTTCTCACCTACTGAATCAAAACAAAGGTTTAACACTGTAAGAGGAATCCATAGGTCACAAAGCATTCTCAGTGATAGCCTTTTTCTTTCTAGTTTTTATGGTGAGATATTCGGCTTTTCAATATAGGCCTCAATGGATGTCAAAATGTCCCCTGTTAGATTCTACAAAAAAGTGGTTTGCAACATGCTGGATGAAAATAAATATTTAACTCTGTGCAATGTATCTGCACATCACAAAGCATTTTTACTGAGAGCTTGTTTCTAGCTTTTATCATAAGATATTCAGTTTTTCACTGTAGGCCTCAATGCGCTCCGAAATGTTCCTTCCTAGATGCTACAAAAAGAGTCTTTCCAACCTGCTGAATCAAAACAAAGGTTTAATTCTGTGAGTTGAATCTGCACATCACAAAGCATTTTCACTGATTGATTGTTTCTAGTTTATATCATGTGTTACTCAGTTTTTCACAATAGGCAGCAAAGGGCTTTGAAATGTCCCTTAGTAGATACTACAAAAAGAGTGTTTCCAACAAGTTGAGTCAAAATAAAGTTTTAACTCTGTTACATGTATCTACACATCGCATAGCATTTTCACTTATTGCTTGTTTCTAGTTTTTATCACGGGATATTCGGTTTTTCAGTATAGACCTTAATGGGCTACGAGATGTCCCTTCATAGATTCTACAGAAAGAGTGTTTCCAACATGCAGAATCAATACAAAGTTTTATCTCACTGAGATGAATCCACTCATTGGGAAGCATTTTCACAGATAGCTTGTTTCTTGTCTTTATTGCTGGATATTCGGGAAAGTTTAACTCAATGAGATGAATCCATACATTGCAAAGCATTTTGATAGACAGCGTTTTTCTAGTCTTTATTACAGGTTATTCAGCATTTTGCCATAGGCCTCATTGGGCTCTAAAATGTACCCTCATAGATTCTACAAAAAGAATGTTTCTAATCAGCTGAATCAAAAAAAAAAAGAAAAGCTTTAACTCTGTAGATGAATCCACACATCACAAGGCATTTTCACAGACAGCTTTTTTTCTAGTTTTTATCGAGAGATAATCAATTTTTTACCATAGGACTCAATGGTCTCAGTTTCCTCTATAGATTCTACAAAAAAAGAGTTTCCAACCTTCTAAACCAAAACAAAAATTAAACTCTGTGATATGAATCCTCACATTGCAAACCATTTTCACTGAGAGCTGGTTTCTAGTTTTTATTGCAGGATATTTTTGTTTTCACTAGAAGCCTCAATAAGCTTGGAAGTGTCCCTTTGTAGATTCTACAAAAAGAGTGTTTTCAACCTGTTGAATCAAAACAAAGGTTTAACACTGTGAGAGGAATCCATATGTCACAAATTATTTTCACTGATAGCTTGTTTCTAGCTTTTATCATGAGATATTCAGCTTTTCAACATAGGCCTCAATGGACTCCAAAATATCTCGTGGTAGATCCTTCAAAAAATTGTTTTCAATATGCTGAATCAAAACAAACGTTTAACTTTGTGAGATGAATCCACACATCACACAGCATTTTTACTGAGAGCATTGTTTCTAGTTTTTACTGTAAGATATTTGGTTTTTCACTGTAGGCCTCAATGGGATCCAAAATATCTTTTCATAGAGTCCACAAAAAGATTGTTTACAAACTGCTGAATCAAAAGAAAGATTTAATTCTGTGAGATGAAACTGCACATCACAAAGCATTTTTACTGACAGCTTGATTCTAGTTTTTATCACGGGATATTTGATTTTTTAGTATAGGTCTCAATGGCCTCCGAAATGTCCCTTTGTAGATTTTACAATAAGAGTATTTCCAACCTGCAGCATCTATACAAAGTTTTACTTCATGGAGATGAATCCACAGATCACAAAGAATTTTCACTGAGAGTGTGTTTCTAGTTTTTATCTCAGGATATACTGGTTTTTACTACAGGCCTCAAAGGGCTCTGACATGTCCCCTTGTAATTTCGACAAAAATAGTGTTTACAACCTGCTAAATTAAAACAGAGTTTTAACTCTGTGAGATGAATCCACACATTGCAAAGCATTTTCACAGAAAGCTTGTTTCTAGTTTTTACTGTGGGATATTCAGCTGCATACTATAGGCCTCAATGATCTCTGAAATGTCCCTTTCTAAATTCTACAAAAAAAGTGTATCCAACCTGCTGAATCAAAAAAAGGTTTAACTCTGTTGGATGAATCCAACCATAGCAAAGCATTTTCACTGATACCTTGTTTCTAATTTTTATCATGGGATATTTGATTTATCACAATAGGCCTCAATGGACTCTGAAATGTCCTCTTGTAGATCTACAAAAACAGAGTTTCCAACCTGCTGGATCAAAAGAAATGTTTAACTCTGTGAGATGTGTCCACACATTGC
Source organism: Pan troglodytes (assembly GCF_028858775.2). Classification (NCBI taxonomy): domain Eukaryota; kingdom Metazoa; phylum Chordata; class Mammalia; order Primates; family Hominidae; genus Pan; species Pan troglodytes. The sequence continues at coordinate 60,501,977 of NC_072421.2, forward strand.
ATAGCATTTTCACTGAGAGCTTGCTCCTAGTTTTTCCTCATGGGATATTCTGTTTTTCAATATAGGCATCAATGGGCTCTGAAATGGCCCTTCACAGATTTTATAAGAAGAGTGTTTCCAACCTGCTTAGTAAAATCGAAGGTTTAAATCTTTTAGATGAATCCACACATCACAAAGCATTTTCACTGAGAGCTTCCTTCTAGTTTTTATCGCAGATATTCAGTTTTTCAAAATAAGCCTCAGTGGGCTTTGAAATATCCCTTCATAATCTCTACAAAAAACAGTGTTTTCAACCTGCTGAATCAAAAGAAAGATTTAACTCTGTGAGATGAATCCACACATCCTAATGTATTTTCACTGAGAGCTTGTTTCTACTTTTTATTGCAAGGTATTTGGTTTTTCACTGTAGGCCTCTATGTGCTCCAAAATGTCCCCTTGTAGATTCTACAAAAAGAGTGTTTCCAACTTGCTGAATCAAAAGGAAGGTTTAACTCTGTAAGATAAATCCACACATCATATAGCATTTTCACTTAGAGCATGGTTCTAGTTTTTATCACAGAATATTTGGGTTTTCACTATAGACCTCAATGGGCTTTGAAATGTCCCCTCATAGATATTGCAAAAAGACTGTATCCAACCTGCTAAATCAAAACAAAAGTTTAACTCTGTCAGAGGATTCCACACATTGCAAGCCATTTTCACAGATAGCTTGATTCTATTTTTTATCACGGTATCTTCTGCTTTTCACTATAGGCCTCAATGGGCTCTGAAATGTCCCTTCGTAGATTCTACAAAAAAAGTGTTTACAACCTGCTGAATCAAAATGAAAGTTTAGCTCTGTGAGATGAAGCCATACATCACAAAGCATTTTAAGGTACAGCTTGTTTCTAGCTTATGTCATGGAATATTCGGATTTTCACTATAGACCTCAATGGGCTCCAAAATGTCCCTTCGTAGATTCTACAAAAAGAGTTCTTCCAAGCTGCCTAATCAAAATAAAGGTTTAACTCTGTGAGATGAATCTACACATCACAAAGCATTTTCACTGAGAGCTTGTTTCTAGTTTTTATTGTGGAATATTCCATTTTTCACTTTAGACATCAAGGAGCTCCACAATGTCTCTTCGTACATTCTACAAAGTGTTTCCAACCTGCTGAATCCAAACAAAGGTTTAACTCACTGAGATGAATCTACACATTGAAAAGCATTTTCACTGAGATCTTGTTTCTAGTTTTTATCACGGGATATTTGGGTTTACACTATAGACCTCAATGGGCTCCGAGCTGTCCCTATGTAGATGACTCAAAATGAGTGTCTCCAATTTGCTGACTCAAATCAGAGATTTAAGTCTGTTAGGTGAATCCACATATCACAACGCATTTTCTTGAAAACTTGTTTCTATTTTTCATCAAGGGATATTTGTTTTTTTGCAATACGCATCAATGGGCTCCAAAATATCTCTTCGTGGATTCTACAAAAAAAATGTTTCCAACCTGCTGAATCAAAACAAAGGTTTAACTCCGTTACATGAATCCACAAACCACAAACCGTTTTCACTGGTAGCTTTTTTCTAGATTTCATGGTGGGATATTAAGTTTTTCACAATAGGCATCAATAGGGTCCAAAATATCCCAAAGTAGATTCTACAAAAAAAGTGTTTCCAACCTACTGAATCAAAGCAAAGGTTTAGCTCTGTCAGATGAATACACACATCACATAGCATTTTCACTGAGAACTTGTTTCTAGTTTTTATTTTGAGATGTTTGGTTTTTCACTATAGGCCTCAATGAGCTTCAAAATATCCCCTCACAGATTCTACAAAAAGAATGTTTCCAACCTACTGAATAAAAATAAAGGTTTAACTCTGTCAAATGAACCCACACATCACATAGCATTCTCACTGAGAGCTTGTTTCTCGTTTTTGTAACAGGATATTCAGGTTTTCACTATAGGCCTCAATGGGCTCTGAAATGTCTTTTAGTAGATCCTATAAAAAAAGTGTTTCCAACCTGCTGAATCAAAATAAACTTTTACCTCACTGAGATGAATCTGCACATTGCAAAGCATTTTCAATGAGAGGTTGTTTCTAGTTTTATTTTGTGTGTGGAATATTCAGGTTTTCACTGTAGGCCTCAATGGTCTCTGAAATGTCCTCTCGTAAAGTTTTCAAAAACAGTGTTACAAACCTGCTGAATAAAATCAAAAGTTTAACTCTGTAGATGAATCAACATTCCACAAAGTACTTTCACAGATAGCTTGTTTCTAGTTTTTATCATGAGATATTTAGCTTTTCAGTATATGCCTCAGTGGGCTTTGAAATGTACCTTCATAGGTTGTACAAGACGGTTTCCAACATGCTGAATCAAAACAATGGCTTAACTAACTGAGATGAATCCACACATTGCAAAGCATTTTAACAGACAGCTTATTTCTAGTTTTTATTGCAGGATATTCTGGTTTTCAGTATAGGCCTCAATGGGCTTCAAAATGTCCTTTTGTAGTTTCTACCAAAAAAAGTGTTTCCAACCTGCTGAATCAAAACAAAGGTTAAACTCTGTTAGATTAATCCACACATCACATAGCATTTTCACTGAGAGCTTGTTTCTAATTTTTATTGCAGCATATTTTGTCTTTCAGTGTAGGCTTCAATGGGTACTGAAATGTCCCCTCATAGATTCTACAAAAATTGTGTTTACAACATGCTGAATCAAAAACAAAGGTTTAACTCTGTGAGATGAATTTACACATTGCAAAGCATTTTCAAAGATAGCTTGTTTCTAGTTTTATCTTGGGATATTTGGCTTTTCAATGTCGGCCAATTGGCTCTGAAATTACCTTTCTTAGATATTACAAAAAAGAGTGTTTGCATCCTGGTGAATCAAAACGAAGTTTTAACTCTGTGCAATGAATCCACTTATTACAAATCATTTTTGCTGATATCTTGTTTCTAGTTTTTATCCCTGGATATTTTGTTTTTCACAACAGGCATCAATGGACTCTGAAATGTCTCATTGTATATTCTACAGAAAGTGTGTTTCCAATGTGCAGAATCAAAACAAAGGTTTAAATCGGTGAGATGAATCCACACATCACAAAGCATTTTCACTGAGATCTTGTTTCTAGTTTTCATTGTATCATATTAGGTTTTTCACCATAGACCTCAATGAGCTCTGAATTGTCCCTTCATAGATTAAAAAAAAAGAGTGTTTCCAAACTGCTGAACCAAAAAAAAAAAAAAAGATTTTACTCAGTGAGAGGAATCCACCCATTGCAAAGCATTTTCATTGATAACTTGTTTATACTTTTCTTCGAAGGATATTCTGTTTTTCACTATAGTTCTCAATGGGCTCTGAAATGTTCCCCAGTAGATTCTACAAAAAGAGTGTTTCCAACCTGCTGAATCAAAACAAGGATTTATCTCTGTGAGATGAATCCATGCACTGCAAAACATTTTTACTGAGAGCTTTATGTAGTTTTTATTGCTAGTTATTCTGTTTTTCACTATAAGCCTCAAAGGGATCCAAAATGTCCCTTCATAGATTCTACAAAATGAGAATTTGCCACCTGCTGAATAAGAACAAATGTTTACCTCTGTGAGATAAATCTACAACTCGCAACACATTTTGACTGACAGCTTGTTTCTAGTTTTTATGGTGGGATATTCATTTTTTCCACATAGGAATAAATGGGCTTTGAAATGTCCCTTCATAGATTCTACAAAAAGAGTATTTACAACTTGCTGAATCAAAACAAAGGTTAAATTTTTGAGATAAATCCTCACATCCCAAAGTATTTTCACTGATATCTCGTTTCTAGTTTTTATCACCAGATAGTAGGAATTTTACTATTGGCCTCAATGGGCTTTGAAATGTCCTTTTGTATTTTCTAAAAAAAGATGTTTCCAACCTGCTGAGTCAAAACAAAGGTTTAACTCTCTTAGATGAATCCACACATCAGAAAGCATTTTCCCTAAGAGCCTGTTTCTAGTTTTTATCATGGGATTTTCTGTTTTTCACTATAGGTCTCAAAGGGCAGTTAAATGTCCCTTTGTGGATACTACAAAAATAGCTAAATCAAAACTAACATTTAACTCTGTGATTTGAATAGACATATCGCAAAGCATTTTCACTAAGAGATTGCTTCTAGCTTTTATCATGGGATATTCGGTTTTTCACTATAGGCCTCAATAAGCTCTGAAATGTCCCTTTGTAGGTTCCACAAAAAGAGTGTTTCCAACCTGCTGACCCAAAACAAAGGTTTAACTCTGTGAGATGAATACCCACATCACAAAGCATTTTTACTGACAGACTGCTTCTAGTTTTTATTGCAGGATATTCAGTTTTCCACTACAGGCCTCAATGGGCTCTGAAATGTTCTTTTGTAGATTCTACAAACAGCGTTTCCAACCAGATGAATCAAAAAATAAGTTTAACTTTGTAAGTTGAATTCCCAGATCACAAAGCATTTTCACTGAGAGTTCATTTGTAGTTTTTATTGTGGAATATTTGATATTCACTATAGTCCTCTATTGACTTTGAAATTTCCCTTTGTAAATTCTCCAAAAGCAGTGTTTCCAACATGCTGAATGAAAACAAATGTTCAACTAAGTAAGATGAAGTCACACATAGCAAAGCATTTTCACTGAGTGTTTGTTTCTAGTTTTTATTGTGGAATATTCAGTTTTACACTATAGGACTCAATGGGCTCTGAAATATCCCTTTGTAGATTCTGCAAAAAGAGGGTTTCCAACCTGCTGAATCAAAACAAAGGTTTAACTCTGTGAGATGAATCCACACATTGCAAATCATTTTCACTGAGAGCTTGTTTTTAGTTTTTTTTCAGGATATTTATGTTTTTACTGTAAGCCTCAATGGGCTTTGAAATGTCCCCTAGTAGATTCTACAAAAAAAAAAGTGTTTTCAACCTGCTGAATCAAAACAAAGCTTTAACTCTGTGACATAATTCTGCACATCACCAAGCAGTTTCACAAAGAGCTTGTTTGTTTTTTTTTATCACAGCATATTCTGATTTTCACAATAGGCCTCAATGAACTAAAAAATATCACTTCATACATTCTTAAAAATAGTGTTTCCAACCTGTTGAGTCAAAACAAAGGTTTAACCCTGTAAGATGAATCCACACATGATGAAGCAATTTCACCGATGATAGCTTTTTTCTAGTTTTTATCATGGGATATTTATTTTTTCACTATAGGTTTTAACAGATTCTACAAGAAGAATGTTTCCAACCTGCTGAATAAAAATAAGTGTTTAACTCTATGAGATGCATCCACACATCAAAAAATATTTTCACCGAGAGGTTGTTTCTAGTTTTCATACTGGGATATTCGATTTTTCACTATAGGTCTCAATGAGCTCTGAAATGTCCCTTCATAGATTCTACAAATAGAGTGTTTCCCAACTGCTGAGTCAAAACAAGATTTAATTCTGTGAGACGAATCCACCCATCACAAAGCATTTTCACTGAGAGGTTGTTTGTAATTTTTATCATGGGATATTGGGGTTTTCACCAGAAGCCTCAATTGGCTTCAAAATGTCCCTTCATAGATTCTACAAAAAGAGTGTTTGCAACCTGCAGAATTAAAACAAAGTTTTAACTCTGTGAGATTAATCCACACATCAAAAATATTTTCACTGAGAGTTTGTTTCTAGTTTTTATCACGGGATATTCGGTTATGTGCTATAGGCCAAAATGAGCTCTGAAATGTCCATTGTAGATTAAGAAAAGAGTGTTTCCAAACTTCTGAGTCAAAACAGAGTTTAACTGAATGAGGTGAATCCACACATTGCAAAACATTTTCATTGAGAGCTTGTTTCTAGTTTTTATCGCAGGATATCAGGTTGTTTCTAAAGACCTTAAAGGGCTCTGCAATGTATCATCATAGATTCTACACAAAATTGTTTCCAATCTACTGCATTAAAGCAAAGTTTTAACTCTGCGAGATGAATCTACACATCGAAAATTATTTTCAATGAGAACATGTTTCTAGTTTTTATCACGGGATATTTGGTTATGCAGTATAGGCCAAAATGAGCTCTGAAATGTCCATCATAGATTGTAAGAAAAGCGTGTTTCCAACATTCTTAATCAAAACAAAAGTTTAACTCTGGTAGAAGAATCCATGCATCACAATGCATTGTCACTGAGAGCTTGTTTCTAGTTTTTATTGTGGGATATTCAGTTTTTCACCATAGAACTCAATTGGCTCCAAAACGTCCCTTTGTAGATCCTACAAAAGGAGTGTTTCAGGCCTGTCAAATCAAAACAAAGGTTGAACTCAGTGAAATGAATCCACACATGGCAAAGGATTTTCACTGAGAGATTGTTTCTAGTTTTTATTGTGGGATATTCAGTTTTTCACCATAGAACTCAATTGGCTCCAAAACGTCCCTTTGTAGATCCTACAAAAAGAGTGTTTCAGGCCTGTCAAATCAAAACAAAGGTTGAACTCAGTGAAATGAATCCACACATGGCAAAGGATTTTCACTGAGAGATTGTTTCTAGTTTTTATCACAGGATACTCAGTTGTTCACCACAGGCCTCAATGGGCTTCGAAATTTCCCTTCATAGATTCCACCAAAAGAGTGTTTGCAACCTGATAAATCACAACAAAGGTTTAACTCAATGAGGTGACTCCACACATCGCAGAGCATTGTGACTGAGAGCTTTTTTTCTAGTTTTTCTCTCTGCATATTCGGTTTTTCACTATAGGCCTCAATGAGCTCAGAAATGTCCTTTTGTAGATTCTACAAAGAGTGTTTTCAAACTGCAAAATCAAAACAAAGGTTTTAACTCTGTGAGATGAATCCATACATTGCAAAGTATTTACACTGAGAGCTTGTTTCTAATTTTCATGCAGAATATTCACTTTTTCACTATAGGATTCAATGGGTTTCAAAATGTCCCCTTGAAGTTTCAACAAAAAACACTTTCCAACCTGCTGTATTAAAACAAAGGTTTAACTCTATCAGATAAATTCACAAATCACAAAGCATTTTCACTTATAGCTTGTTTCTAGTTTTTAATCATGGAATAATAAGAGTTTTCGCTATAGGCCTCAATGGGATCTGAAATGTGCCATTGTAGTTTTTATAAAAGGAGTGTTTCCAACCTGCTGAATTAAAAAAAAAAAAGATTAACTCTGTGAGATGAATCAATACATCACAAAGAACCTTCACTGACAGGTTGTTTTTAGTTTTTATCATGAGATATTCGATTTTTCACTACAGGCCTCAATGGGCTACTAAATGTCTTCAAGTAAATTCTACAAAAAGAGTTTTTCCAACCTGCTGAATCAAAACAAAGGTTTAACTCTGGGAAATAAATGCACACATTGCAAAACATTACCACTGAGAGCTTTTTCTACTTTATATCACGGAGTATTCAGTTTTTAACTACAGGCTTCAATGGGCATCAAAATGTCGCCTCATAGATTCTACAAAATCTGTTTCCAATCTACTGAATTAAAATAAAGGTTTAATTCTGTGAGATAATCTAAACATCAGGGAAAGCATTTTCCCCGAGAGCTTGTTTCTAGTTTTTATCACGGGATATTTAGGTTTTCACTGTAGGTCTCAATAAGCTCTGAAATGTCCTCTCATAGATTCTACAAAAAGTGTGTTTCTAACCTCCTGACTCAAAACAAAGTTTAGCTCAGTGAGGTGAATCCACACATTCCAAAGTGTTTTCACTGAGAGCTTGTTCTAGTTTTTATTGTAGGAAATTCATTTTTTCACTATAGGCCTCAATGTACTCTGAAATGTCCTCTCATAGATTCAATAAAAAGTGTGTTTCCAACCTTCTGAGTCAAAACAAATATTTAATTCAGTGAGATGAATCTAAATATTGCAAAGCATTTTCACTGAGACCTTGTCTCTAGTTTTTATCATGAGATATTTGGGTTGCTTCTAAAGGCCTTAATGGGCTTTGAAATATCCCATTGTACATTCTACACAAAAATGTTTCCAATCTACTGCATGAAAACAAAGGTTTAACTCTGTCAGATGAGTCCACATATCGAAAGGCATTTTCAATGAGAGATTGTTTCTAGTCTTTATCAGGGGATATTCATTTTTTCACTACAGACCTCAATGGGCTCGGAAATGTAACATCGTAGGTTCAGATGCTTTGTGATGTGTCGATTCATCTCACAGAGTTAAACCTTTATTGTGATTCAGCAGGTTGGAAACACTCTTTCTGAAGTATCTACGAAGGGACATTTTGGACCCCTTTGAGGCCTGTAGTGCAAAACCGAAGATCTCGCAATAAATATTTGTTTATTCACTTTAAGCCTCTATGGACTGTAAAAATCCCATCATAGATTTTACAGAAAGAATGTTTCCAACCTCCTGAATCAAAACAGAGATTTAACTCTGTGTGAAGAATCCACACATCACAAAGCATTTTCACAGATATTCTGTTTCTAGTTTTAATCTCGGGCTATTCAGTTTTCTATTATAGGTCTCAATGTACTCTGAAATGTCCTGTCACAGATTCTGCAAAAAAAGAGTTTCCAACCTGCTGAATGAAAATAGAGTCTTAACTCCATGAGATGAATCCATACATCACAAAGTATTTTTATGAATAGTTTCTTTGTAGTTTTCACCACAGGATATTTGGCTTTTCACTAAAGGTGTCAATGTCTCCACAAAGTCCCTTCATAGATTCTACAGAAAGAATTTTTCCACCTGCAGAATAAAAACTAAGATTTAACTTGGTGATATCAGTCCACACATCTCAATCCATTTTCACAGATAGCTTGTTTCTAGTTTTTATCGCTGATTTTTTGTTTTTAAGTACAGTCCTCAATGGGCTCTGAAATGTCCCTTCATAGATTCTACAGAAAGAGTGCTTCCCATCTGCTGAATAAAAACAAAGGATTAACTCTGTGAGATGAATTCACACATCACAAAGCATTTTCACAGATAGCTTGTTTCTAGTTTTGTTCTCTGGAAAATCGGATTTTTAGTATAGAACTATATGTTTTGTGAAATGTCACTTTGTAGATTCTACAAAAAGAGTTTTTCCAACCTTCTGAATGAAAACAAAGGTTTAACTCTGTGAGATGAACCGACATATCACAAAGGCTTTTCATTGATAGCTTGGTTCCAGTTTGAATAATGAGATATTCTGTTTTCCACTGTAGACTTCAATGGGCTCTGAAATGTCCCTTCAAAGATTCCATAGAAAAAGTGTTTCCAACCTGCTGAATCAAAACAAGGTTTCGCTCCATGAGATGAATCCATACATTGCCAAACATTTTCACAGATAGCTTTTTTCTAGTTTTAATTGTGGGATATTCTGGTTATTACTATAGGCCTCATTTGGATCTGATATGTCTCTTCATAGATTCTACAAAAAGAGTTTTTCCAATGTGCTGAATCAAGACAATTATTTATCTTTGTGAAATAAATCCACACATTGCAAAGCATTTTCACAGATAACTTGTTTCTAGTTTTTATCGCAGGATATTCGTTTTTTCTTTACAAGCCTCAATGGGCTCTGAAATGTCCCTTCATAGATTCTTCAAAAAAAGTGTTTCCAATCTGCTGAATCAAAACAAAGGTTTAACTCTGTGAGATGAATCCACACATCTCAAGGCATTTTCACAGGTAGATTGTTTCTATTTTTGATTGTGAAATATCCATTTTTTCAATAAAAGCCTCAATGGTCTCTAAAAGATCCCTTTGTAGATTTTTCAGAAAGAGTGTTCCCAACCTCCTGAATTATAACAGAGGTTTAACTCACTGAGATGAATCCACACATCACAAAGCATTTTCACAGATAGCTTGTTTGTAGTTTTCATTGTGGGATATTTTGTTTCTTACTATAGGCCTCAATGTGTTCTGAAATGCCCATTTGTAGATTCTACAAAAAGAGTGTTTCCAACCTGCTGTGTCAAAACAAAGTTTTAACTCTGTGAGATGAATCCATGTATCACAAAGTGTTTTCACAGATAATATTTTTCTAATTTTAATCCTGGGGTATTCAGTTTTTCACTATAGGCCACAATGGGCTCTGAAACGTCTTTTTGTAGATTCTACACAAAGCGTTTCTAAACTGCTGAATCAAAACAAAGGTGTAACATTTAGAGATAAATTCATACATCACAAAGCATTTTCACTGAGAGCTTGTTTCTCGTTTTTATCACAAGATATTAGGTTTTTCGTTATAGGCCTTAATGCACTCCAAAATGTCCCTTTGTAGATTCTACAAAAAGAGTGTTTTTAGCATGCTGAGTCAAAGCAAAGGTTTAAGTCTGTGAGATGAATACACGCATCCCAAAACATTTTTACACAGAGCTTGTTCCTAGTTTTTATCGTGGGATATTTTGTTTTCCATGATAGGTCTTAATTGGCTTTGAAATGCCCCTTCATAGATTCTAAAAAAAAAAGTGCTTGCAACCTGCTGAATCAAAAAAAGGTTTAACTCTGTGAGATGAATCCACACATTGCAAAGCACTTTCACAGATAGCTTGCTTCTGGTTTTCTTTGCAAAATATTCGTTTTTACACTATTAGCCTCAATGGACTCTGAAAGGCCCCTTCGTAGATTTTAAAGAAAAAGTGTTTCCAACTTCCTGAATCAAAATAAACATTTACCTCTGTGAGACGAATTGACATATCACAAAGCAATTTCACAGAGAGCTTCTTTCTAGTTTTCTTCGTGGGATATTCGATTTTTCACTATAGGCCCCAAAGTGCTCAGAAACGTCCCTTTGTAGATTCTACAAAAAGAGTGTTTCCAACCTGCTGAATCAAAACAAACATTTCACTTTGTAAGATGAATCCACACTTCACAAAGCATTTTTACAGAGAGCTTGTTTCTAGTTTTTATAGCAGGACATTTGGTTTTTCACTATTGGCCTCAATGGGCTTTGAAATATCAGCTCATAATTTGTACTAGAACACTGATTCCAACCTGCTGAAACAAAAAAATGTTTACCTCTTTGAGATAAACCCACACATTAAAAAGCATTTTTCCTGATAGTTTGTTTCTAGTGTTTATCATGGGATATTGGGGTTTTCACTGAAGGCCTCATTGGCTCTGAAATGTCACTTCATAGATTTTACAAAATGAGGGTTTTCAACCTGCTGAATCAAAACAAAGGTTTAACTCTGTGAGATGAATTCACACATTTCAAAGCATTTTCATAGATAGCTTGTTTCTTGTTTTGATTGGGGGATATTGTGTTTTTCACTGTACTTCACAATAGGCTCTGAAATATCCCTTCATAGATTCTAAAAAGGAGTGTTTCTACCCTGATAAATCAAAGCAAAGGTTAACTCTGTGAGACAAATCCACACATCACAAAACATTATCATAGATAGCTTGTTTTTAGGTTTTATCATGGGATATTTAGGTTTAAACTATAGGTCTCAATGAGCTCTGAAGTGTCCCTTTGTAGATTCTACAAAATGGTGTTTCCACTCTGATGAATCAAAATAAAGGTTTGACCTTGTGAGATGAATGCACACATTGCAAAGCATTTTCACTGATAGCTTGTAACTAGTTTTTATCGTGGGATAATTAAGTTTTTAGTATAGGCCTTAATGGGCTCTGAAATGTCCCTTTGTAGATTCTGTTAAGAAAAGTGTTTCTAACCTGCTGAATAAAAAGAAAGGTTTATCTCTGTGAGATGAATCCACACATCACAAAGCATTTTCACTGATAGCATGTTTCTCGTTTTTATCACTGGATACTTGGGTTTTCACTACAGGTCTCAATGGGCTCCAAAATATCACTTTGTATGATTTTAAAAAAGAGGGTTTTCAACCTGCTGCATGAAAATGAAGGTTTAAATCTGTGAGATGAATCCACACATCACAGAGCATTTTCACAGATAGCCTGATCCTAGTTTTTATTATGTGATATTCAGTTTTTGATGATAGGCCTCAAATGGCTCTGTAATGTCTTTTTGTAGATTCTATAGAAAGTGGTTCCAACCTGCTGAAGAAAACAAAGGTTTACCTCTGTGAGATGAATCCACATTTCACATTTTCACAGACTGCTTGTTTTACAGTTTGCTGAAGAAAAACAAAGGTTTACCTCTGTGAGATGAATCCACATTTCACATTTTCAAAGATTGCTCATTTTTTGTTTTTATTGCAGAATATTTGATTTTTCACTGTAGGCTTAAATGGGCTCCAAAACGTCCTTAAGTAGATTCTACAGAAAGAGTGTTGCCATGCTGCTGAATCAAAACAAGGGTTTAACACTATGAGATATATCCAAACATCCCAAAGCATTTTCACTGATAACCTGTTTCTATTTTTTATCACGATATATTCTGTTTTTCAATACAGGCCACAATGGGCTCTGAAGTGTCTCATAAATCCTACAGAAAGAGTGTCTCTAACCTGCTGAATCAAAACAAAGGTTTAACTCTCTGAGATGAATCCACAGATCACAAAGCATTTTCACAGACAGCTTGATTCTAGTTTTTATCATGAGATGTTCAGTTTTTCACTATAGACCTCAATGGGTTACGAATTCCCCTTTGTAGAATCTACAAAAAGAGTGTTTCCAACTTGATGAATCAAAGCACGTTTAACTATGTGAGATGAATCCACACATCACAAAGCATTTTCACAAATTGCTTGTGTCCTGTTTTTATCATGGGATACTCAGTTTTTCACTATAGGCCTGAATGGGCTGTGAAATATCCCTCTGTAGATTCTACCAAAAGAATGTTTCCAACCTGCTGAATCAAAAGAAAGGTTTAACTCTGTGAGCTGAATCCACACATCACAAAGCATTTTCACAGATAGCTTGTTTCTAGTTTTAATCTCAGGCTATTTTGTTTATCACTAGAAGACTCTATGTGTTCTGACACGTCTCTTCGTAGTTTCTAAAGAAGTGTTTTTCCAATCCGCTGATCAAAACAGAGGTATAACTCTGAGATGAATCCACACATTAGAAAGTGTTTTCACCAATAGGTTGTATATAGTTTTTATCACAGGATATTCAGTTTTCCACTATAGGCCTCGATGGGCTTGGAATGTCCCTTTGCAGATTCTACAGAAAGAGTGTTTCCAATCTGCTTAATCAAAACAAAGAGTTCACTCTGAGATAAATCCATACATCACAAAACATTTTCATATATAACTTGTTTCTAGTTTTTAATCACAGGATATTTAGGTTTCCACTATAGGCCTCATTGGGCTGGGATATGTCCCTTCATAGATTCTACAACAAGAATGTTTCCAACCCGATGAATGAACAGAATGATTTATCTCTGTGAAATGAATCCGTACATCTTAAAGCATTTTCACAGATAGCTCGTTTCTAGTTTTTATCGCGAGATCTTCGGTTTTGCACTACAGGCCTCAAAGGGGTCCAAAATGTCCCTTCGTAGATACTTCAGAAAGAGTGTTTCCAACCTGCTGAATCACAATAAAGGTTTAACTCTGTGAGATGAATCCACACATCACAAAGCATTTTCACAGATAGCTTGTTTGTAGTTCTGATGGTGAAATATTCCTTTTTTTCATTAAATCCTCAATGGGCTCTGAAAGATCCCTCATAGGTTTTACAGAAAGAGTGTTTCCAACCTCCTGAATCATAACATAGGTTTAGCTCAGTGAGATGAATCCAAACATCACAAAGCATTTTCACAGACAGCTTTTTTTCTAGTTTTCATTGCAGGACATTCAATTTTTTTACTATAGGCCTCAATGTGCTCTGAAATGTCCTTTTGTAGATTCCACAAAAAGAGTGTTTCCAACTTGCTGTATCAAAATAATGGTTTAACTCTGTGAGATGAATCCATACCTCACAAAGCGTTTTTACAGATACCTTGTTTCTTGCTTTTATCATGAGATATTCAGTTTGTCATGATAGGACTTAATGGCTCTGAAATGTCCCTTCATAGATTCTACAGAAAGAGTGTTTCCAACCTGCTGAATCAAAACAAAGGTTTAACTTGGTGAAATGAATCCATGCATCATAGTATATTTTCACAGATATCTTGCTTCAGATTTTTATCGCTGGTTTTTTTGTTTGTCACTACAGGCCTCTATGGGCTTCGAAATGTCCCTTTGTAAATTCTACAAAAAGAGTATTTCCAATCTGCTAAATCAAAACACAGGGATCAAAACAAAGATTTAACTCTGTGAGATGAATTCATACATTGCAACACATTTTCAGAGATAGCTTGTTTCTAGTTTTTATCACGGGATATTTTGTTTTTGACTATATGCTTCAAAGGGCTCTGAAATGTCCCTCCGTAGTTTCTACAAAAAGAGTTTTTCCATCCTGCAGAATCAAAAGAAAGGTTTAACTCTGTGAGATATATCCACACACATCACAAAGCATTTTTACAGATAGCTTGTTTCTAATTTTGATTGTGAAATATTCATTTGTTCACTATGAGCCTCAATGAGCTACATCACAAAGCATTTTCTCAGCTAGCTTGTGTCTAGTTTTTAAAACAAGATATTCAGTTTTTCATTATAGGGCTCAATGGGCTCTGAAATGTCCCTTCGAAGATTTTACAGAAAGAGTGTTTCTAACCTGCTGAATCAAAACAGAGGGTTCACTCTGTGAGATGAATCTACACATCTTAAAGCATTTTCACAGATGGCTTGTGTCTAGTTTTTATTACAGGATATTCGGGTTTCCACTACAGGCCTCATAGGCTCTGATATGTCCCTTTGTAGAGCCTACAACAAGAGTGTTTCCAACCTGCTGAATCAAAACAATGGTTTATCTCTGTGAAATGTATCCACACGTTGCAAAACATTTTCACACATAGCTTGTTTCTAGTTTTTACCGTGGAATATTCAGTTTTTCACTATATGGCTCAATGGGCTCTGAAAGGTCCCTTTGATGATTCTACAGAAAGTGCTTCCAACCCACTGAATCAAAACAAAGAGTTCTCTCTGTGAGATGAATTTTTACATCATAAAGCATTTTCACAGATATCTTTTTTCTAGTTTTTATTGCGGGATATTCAGTTTTTCACTATAGGCCTCGATGGACTCCAAAATGTCCGTTGGTAGATTCTTCAGAAAGAGTGTTTCAAACCTGCTGAGTCAAAACAAAGGTTTAACTCTATGAGATGAAGGCACACATCACAATTCATTTTCACAGATAGCTTGTTTCTAGCTTTGATCACAGGATATTCGGTTTTTCACTATAGACCTCAATGGGCTCTGAAATGTCCCTTCGTAGATTCTACAGAAATAATGTTTCCAACCTGCTGTATCAAAACAAAGCTTTAACCCTGTGAAATGAATCCATACATAGCAAAGCATTTTACAGATAGCTTTTTTCTGGTTTTTATCATGGGATATCCAGTTTTCCACTATAGGCCTCAATGGGCTCTGAAATGTCCTATGGTACATTCTATAAAGAGAGTATTTCCAACCTGCTGAATTAAGAGAAAGGTTTAATTATGTGAGATGAATTCACACATCACAGTGGATTTTCTCGGATAGCTTTTTTCTAGTTTTTATCGTGGCATATTCAGGTTTTCACTATAGGCCTCATTGGCTCCAAAATGTCCCTTCATAGATTCTACAAAAAATGGTGTCTCCACCCTGCTGAATCAAAAAAGAGGTTTAACTCTGTTAGACAAATTCACACATCACAGTGCATTTTGACAGATAGCTTGTTTCTAGATTTTATCATGGGATATTCTGTTTTTCACTATTATCCCCAATGGGCTCAGATATATCCCTTTATAGATTCTACAATAAGAGTGTTTCAAACCTGCTGAACCAAAAAAAAGTTTAATTCTGTGGAATGAATCCAAAAGTCAAAAAGCATTTTCACAAATAGATTGTTTCTAGTTTTTATCGTGGGATATTCAGTTTTTCACTATAGGCCTCAATGGGCTTTGAAATCTCCATTAATAGATTGTACAAAAAGACAGTGTCCAATCTGCTGAATCAATACAAAAGTTTAACTCTGTGAGATAAACCCACACATTTCAAAGCATTTTCACTGATAGCTTGTTTCTAGTTTTTATCACGGGATATTTGGGTTTTCACTATAGGCCTCATTGGCTCCAAAATGTCCCTCCATAGATTTTACAAAAAGAGTATTTCCAACCTGCTGACTCAAAATAAAGGTTTAACTCTCTGAGATAAATCCACACATCACAAAGCATTTTCATTGATAACTTATTTCTAGTTATTTTTGTGGGATATTCAGTTTTTCACTATAGGTCTCAAAGGGCTTTGAAATGTCCACTTGTAGATTATACAAAAAGAGTGTTTCCAACCTGCTGAATCAAAACACAGGTTTAATTCTGTGAGATGAGTCTACACATCACAAAGTGTTTTCAAAGGTAGCTAGTTTCTAGTTTTTATTGTGGGATACTCGAATTTTCAGTGGGCCCTGAAATGTCCTGTCCTATAATCTGCAAAAAGATTGTTTCTGCCCTGATGCAACAGAACTAAGGATTAACACTGTGACGTGAGTCCACACATCACCATGCATTTTCACAGATAGCTTTTTTCTCATTTTTATTGCTGGTTTTTCAGTTTTTCACTATAGACTTCAAAGGGCTCCAAAATGTCCCTTTGTAGATTCTACAAAAAGAGTGTTTCCAACCTGCAGAATCAAAACAAAGCTTTAACTCTGTGAGATGAATCCAACCATCACAGTGCATTTTCAGAGAGCTTGTTTCTAAAGTTTTGAACTCGGGATATTCAATTGTTCACTATAGAACTGTATGTGTTCCAAAATGTTTGTTTCTTTGTAGATTACAAAAAAGATTTTTTGACCCGCTGAATGTAACAAAGGTTTAACTCTGTGAGATGAATCCACACATTGGAAAGTGTATTCACTGATAGCGTGTTTGTAGTTTTTATCACAGGATGTTCATATTTCAACTATAGGCCTCAATGGGCTCTGAAATTTCCCTTTGAAGATTCTACAGAAAGGGTGTTTTCAACCTGCTGAATGAAAATGAAGTGTTCACTCTGTGAGATAAATCCACTCATTGTAAATCATTTTCACACACAGCATGTTTCGTTTTTACCATGGGATATTTGGTTTTTCACTGTAGGCCTCAATGGGCTCTGAAATGTCCCTTCATATATTCTACAGAAAGAGTGATTCCAACCAGCTGAATCAAAACAAAGGTTTAACTCTGTGAAATGAATTCATACATCACAAAGCATTTTTGCAGAGAGCTTGTTTCTAGTTTTGATTGTGAACTATTCTTTTTTTCATTAAAAGCCTCAATGGGCTCTGAGAGGCCCCTTTTTAGATTTTACAAAAAGAGAGTTTCCAACCTCCTGAACCATAAAAGAGGTTTAAGTCTGTGAGATGAATCCACACATCACACAGCATTTTCACAGATAGCTCATTTCTAGTTTTCTTTGTGGGATATTTGGTTTTCCACTGTAGGCCTCAAAGGGCTCCTAAATGTCCCTTTGTGTATTCTACAAAAAGAGTGTTTTGAACCTGATGAATGAAAACAAAGATTTAACTTTATGAGATGAATTCACACATCACAAAACATTTTCACAGATAGCTTGTTTGTAGTTTTTATCATGGGATATTTGGTTTTTCACTATATGCCCCAAAGGGCTCCAAAATGTCCCTTTGTAGATTCAACAGAAAGAGTGTTTCCAACCTGCAGAATCAAAACAAAAGTGTAACTCTGTAAGATGAATCCACACATCACAAAGCATTTTCACAGATAGCTTGTTTCTAGTTTTTGTCATGGGTTATTCGGTTTTTCACTGAAGGCCTCAGTGGGCTCTGAAATCTCTCCTCGTATATACTACAAAAATATTGTTTCCAACCTCATGTGAGAAATCTACAGTTTACCTCTGTGATGTGAACCCACATGATGCCATGAATTCATATGATAGCTTTTTTCTTGTTTTTATTGCTGGTTTTTTGGTTTTTCACTATAGGCCTCAATGGGCTCCAAAATGTCCCTTTGTAGATTCTAAAAAAAGAGTGTTTCCAACCTGTAGAATCAAAACAAAGCTTTAACTATGTGAGGTGAATCCAACCATCACAATGCATCTTCACAGAGAGATTTTTTCTAGTTTTGATCTCAAGATATTCAATTTTTCACTATAGAGCTATATGTGTTCTGAAATGTCTCCTTGTAGATTCTACAAACAAGGTTTTCCATCCCGCTGAATATAACAAGGTTTAATTATGTGAGATGAATCCATGCATCACAAAGTGTATTCACCGATAGCTTGTTTCTAATTTGTATCATGGGATATTCACTTTTCCACTATGGGCCTCAACGGGCTCTGAAATTTCCCTTAGACGACTCTACAGAAAGGTGTTTCCAATCTGCTGAATGAAAATGAAGTGTTCACTCTGTGAGATGAATCCGCACATCATAAAGAATTTTCACAGATAGCTTGTTTCCAGTTTTTATTCTGGGATATTTGCATTTCCACTATAGGCCTCATTGGGCTCTGATATGTCCCTTAATAGATTCTACAACAAGAGTGTTTCCAGCCTGCTGAATCAAAACAAACATTTAATTCTGTAAGATGTATCCATACATTGCAAAGCACTTTTACAGATAGCTTGTTTTGAGTTTTTACCATGGGTTATTGGGTTTTTCATTATAGGCCTCAATAATTCTGAAATGTCCCTTCATAGATTCCACAGAAAGAGTGTTTCCAACCTGCTGAACCAAAACAAAGGTTTAACTCTGTGAGATGAATCCACAGGTTGCAAAGCATTTTCACATATAGCTTGTTTCTAGCTTTTATCATGGGATATTCAGTTTTTCACTATAGGCCTCAATGTGCTCTGAAATGTCCCTTCATAGATTGTACAGAGTCTTTCCAACCTGGTGAATCAAAACAAAACTTTAACTCTGTGAGGTGAATCCACAGGTCACAAAGTGTTTTCACAGATAATTTGTTTCTAGTTTTTATCATGGGATATTCGGTTTTTCACTATAGGCCTCATTGGGCTCTGAAATGTCCCTTCGAAGATTCTACAGAAAGAGTGTTTCCAACTTGCTGAATCAAAACAAAGTTTTAACTCTGTGAGATGAATCCATGCATCACGAAGCATTTTCACAGATAGCTTTTTTCTAGTTTTTATCATTGGTTTTTCAGTTTTTCACTATATGCCACAGTGGGCTCTGAAATAGTCCTTCGTAGATTCTACAAAAAGAGTACTTCCCACCTGCTGATTCAAAACAAAGATTTAACTCTGTGAGATGAATTCACACATCACAAATCATTTTCAGAGATAGCCTGCTTCTTGTTTCCTTCATGGGATATTCGGTTTTCCACTATAGGCCTCAATGAGCTCTGAAAAGTCCCACTGTAGATTCTGTAAAGCAAAGTGTTTCCAATTTGCTGAATGAAAACAAAGATTTAACTCTGTGAGATGAATCCACACAGGATTTTTACAGATAACTTTTTTCTCATTTTGTTGCGGGATTTTTGGTTTTTCAGTATAGGCCTACATGGCTCCAAAATGTCCCCTTCATAGACTCTACAGAAAGAGTGTTTCCAACCTCATGAATTAAAACAAAGTGTAACTCTGTGAGATGAATCCATGCATTGCAATGCATTTTCACAGATAGCTTGCTTCTAGTTTTTATCCTTGGCTTTATGATTTTTCACTATACACCACAAGAGACCCCGAAATGTCCCTTTGTAGATTCTACAAGAAGAGTGTTTCCACACTGCTGATTCAAAACAACGATTTAATTCTGTGAGATAAATTCACACATCACAAAGCATTTTCACAGATAGCTTGTTTCTAGTTTTTACCTCGGGGCATTAAGTTTTTCACTACAGGCCTTAATGGGCTCCTAAATGTCCCTTTTTAGATTCTACAGAAAGAGTGTTTACAACCTGCTGAATCAAAATGGAGGTTTAAATCTGTGAGATGAATCCATACATTGCAATGCATTTTCACAGATAGCTTGTTTCCAGCTTTTATCATTGCTTTTTTGGTTTTTCACTATAGGCCACTATGGGCTCTAAAATGTCCCTTTGTAGATTCTACAAAAAGAGTGCTTCCAACCTGCTGATTCAAAAAAAGATTTAACTCTGTGAGGTGAATTCACACATTGCAAATCACTTTCAGAGACAGCTTGTTTCTAGTTTTTATCATGGGATATTCGGTTTTTCACTATATGCCCCAAAAGGCTCCCAAATGTCCCTCCATAGATGCTACAGAAAGAGTGTTTCCAACCAGCAGAATCAAAGGAAAGGTGTAACTCTGTGTGAGATGAATCCACACATCACAAAGCATTTTTACAGATAGGTTGTTTCCAGGTTTTATAGTGGAATTTTTTTTTTTTTACTCTAGGCCTCAATGGGCTCTGAAATGTCCTCTCGTAGACAGAAAGAGTGTTTCCAACCTTCCAAACCAAAACATAGGTTTATCTCTATGAGATGAATTTACACATCACAAATCATTGTTACCGATAGTTTGTTTCTACATTTTATGGCAGGATATTTGGTTTTTTACTATTTGCCTCAATGGGCTCTGAAATGTCCCCTCATAAATTACACAGAAAGAATGAAAGAATGTTTCCAATCTGTTGAATCAAAAATAAGGTTTAACTCTGTGAAATGAATCCAACCATCCTGAAGCATTTTCACAGATAGCTTGCTTCTAATTTTAATTGTGGGATATTTGGGTTTTCATGATAGGCCTCTGTGGGCTCCGAAATGCCTCCCTATAGATTCTACAGAAGGAGTGTTTCCAACCTGCTGAATAAGAAGAAAGGTTTATCTATGTGAGATAAATCCACACATCACAAAGCATTTTCACAGATAGCTTGTTTCCAGTTTTGATCAAGGGATATTTGGTTTTTCATAATAGGACTTAATGTGCTCTGAAATGTGCCTTAGTAAATTCTACAGAAAGAGTGTTGCCAACCTGCTGAATCAAAACAATGGTTTAATTCTGAGAGATGAATCCACATATCACAAAGCATTTTCACAGATAGCTTTTTTCCACTTTTGATCTCGGGATATTTGGTTTTTCACTATAGGACTATGTGTTCCGAAATGGCCCTTTGAGGATTCCACAAAAAGAGTTTTTCCAGCCAACTGAATCAAAACAAAGGTTTAACTCTGTGAGATCAATGCACACATTGCAAAGGGTTTTCGCAAACAGCGTGTTTCTAGTTTTTATCGCAAGATATTCAGTTTGCCACAACAGGCCTCAATGGGATTAAAATGTCCCCTAGAAGATTATACAGAATGTTTCCAACCTGCTTAATCAAAACAAAGGATTCACAGCATGAGATGAATCCATACATCTGAAAGCATTTTCAGATAGCTTCTTTCTAGTTTTTATTGTGGGATATTCTGGTTTCCACAATAGGCCTCGTTGGGCTCCAATATGTCCCTTTGTAGATTCTACAACAAGAGTTTTTCCAAACTGCTGAATCATAACAATGATTTATCTCTGTCACATGAATCCACACTTTACAAATCATTTTCACAGATAGCTTATTTCTAGTTTTTACCATGGGTTATTGGGTTTTACATTATAGGCCTCAATAATTCTGAAATGTCCCTTCATAGATTCCACAGAAAGAGTGTTTCAAACCTGCTGAGCCAAAACAAAGGTTTATCTCTGTGAGATGAATCCACAGGTTGCAAAGCATTTTCACATATAGATTGTTTCTAGTTTTTATCACGGGATATTTTGTTTTTCACTATAGGCCTCGATGGGCTGCAAAATGTCCCTTGTTTGATTCTTCAGAAAGAGTGTTTTCAACCTGCTGAATTAAAACAAAGTTTAACTCTGGACATGAATCCACATATCACAAAGCAATTTTGCAGATATCTTACTTCTAGCTGTGATCATGGAATATTCATTTTTTCATTAAAAACCTCGATAGGCTCTGAAAGGCCCCATCTGACATTCTACAGAAAGAGTGTTACCTACCTCCTGATTCATAACAGAGGTTTAACTCTGTGAGATGAATCCACGCATCACAAAGCATTTTCACAAACAGCTTGCTTCTAGTTTTCTTCAGGGGATATTTTGTTTTTCATTCTAGGCCTCACTGTGCTCTGAAATGTCCCTTCCTAGATTCTACAAAAAGAGGGTTTCCAGCCTGCTGTATAAAAACAAACGTTTAACACTGTGAGATGAATC
Organism: Pan troglodytes; assembly: GCF_028858775.2. Classification (NCBI taxonomy): domain Eukaryota; kingdom Metazoa; phylum Chordata; class Mammalia; order Primates; family Hominidae; genus Pan; species Pan troglodytes. The sequence goes on from NC_072421.2 coordinate 60,524,074, forward strand.
CACAGGTCACACAACGTGTTGTCACAGATAACTTGTTTCTAGTTTTTGTCATGAGATATTCAATTTTTTACTCCAGGCTTCAACAGGCTCTGAAATGTCTCTTCACAGATTCTACAGAAACAGTGTTTCCCATAACAATATTAACCTTAAATGTAAATGGGCTAAATGCCCCAATTAAAAGACACAGACTGACAAATTGGATAAAGAGTCAAGATCCATCAGTGTGCTGTACTCAGGAAACCCATCTCATGTGCAGAGACACACATAGGCTCAAAATAAAAGGATGGAGGAAGATCTACCAAGCAAATGGAAAACAAAAAAAGGCAGGGGTTGCAATTCTAGTCTCGGATAAAACAGACTTTAAACCAACAAAGATCAAAAGAGACAAAGAAGGTCATTATATAATGGTAAAGGGATCAATTCAACAAGAAGAGCTAACTATCCTAAATGTATATGCACCTAATACAGGAGTACCCAGATACATAAAGCAAGTCCTTAGAGACCTACAAAGAGACTTAGACTCCCACACAATAATCACAGGAGATTTAACACCCCACTGTCAACATTAGACAGATCAACGAGACAGAAAGTTAACAAGGATATCCAGGAATAGAATTCAGCTCTGCACCAAGCGGACCTAATAGACATCAACAGAACTCTACACCCCAAATCAACAAAATACACATTCTTTTCAGCACGAAACCACACCTATTCCAAAATTGACCACATAGTTGGAAGTAAAGCACTCCTCAGCAAATGTAAAAGAACAGAAATTATAACAAACTGTCTCTCAGAACACAGTGCAATCAAACTAGAACTCAGGATTAAGAAACTCACTCAAAACCGCTCAACTACATGGAAATTGAACAACCTGCTCCTGAACGACTACTGGGAACATAACAAAATGAAGGCAGAAATAAAGATGTTCTTTGAAACCAATGAGAACAAGGACACAATATACCAGAATCTCCGGGACACATTCAAAGCAGTGTGTAGAGGGAAATGTATAGCATTAAATGCCCACAAGAGAAAGCAGGAAAGATCTAAAACTGACACCCTAACATCACAATTAAAAGAACCAGAGAAGCAAGAGCAAACACATTCAAAACCTAGCAGAAGGCAAGAAATAACTAAGATCAGAGCAGAACTGAAGGAAATAGAGACACAAAAAATCCTTCAAAAAATCAATGAATCCAGGAGCTGGTTTTTGAAAAGATCAACAAAATTGATAGACTGCTAGCAAGACTAATAAAGAAGAAAAGAGAGAAGAATCAAATAGACGTAATAAAAAATGACAAAGGGGATATCACCACCGATCCCACAGAAATACAAACTACCATCAGAGAATACTTTAAACACCTCTACACAAATAAACTAGAAAATCTAGAAGAAATGGATAAATTGCTTGACGCATACACCCTCCCAAGACTAAACCAGGAAGAAGTTGAATCTCTGAATAGACCAATAACAGGCTCTGAAATTGAGGCAATAATTAATAGCTTACCAACCAAAAAACCTCCAGGACCAGATGGATTCATAGATGAATTCTACCAGAGGTACAAGGAGGAGCTGGTACCATTCCTTCTGAAACTATTCCAATCAATAGAAAAAGAGGGAATCCTCCTTAACTCATTTTATGAGGCCAGCATCATCCTGATACCAAAGCCTGGCAGAGACACAACCAAAAAAGAGAATTTTAGACCAATATCCTTGAAGAACATTGATGCAAAAATCCTCAATAAAATACTTGCAAACCGAACCCAGAAGCACATCGAAAAGCTTATCCACCATGATCAAGTGGGCTTCATCCCTGGGATGCAAGGCTGGTTCAACATACGCAAATCAATAAACGCAATCCAGCACATAAACAGAACCAAAGACAAAAACCACATGATTATCTCAATAGATGCAGAAAATGCCTTTGACAAAATTCAACAACCTTCATGCTAAAAACTCTCAATAAATTAGGTATTGATGGGAAGTAACTCAAAATAAGAAGAGCTAACTATGACAAACCCACAGACATTATCATACTGAATGGTCAAAAACGGGAAGCATTCCCTTTGAAAACTGGCACAAGACAGGGATGCCCTCTCTCACCACTCCTATTCAACATAGTGTTGGAAGTTCTGACCAGGGAAGTCAGGCAGAAGAAGGACATAAAGGGTATTCATTAGGAAAAGAGGAAGCCAAATTGTCCCTGTTTGCAGATGACATGATTGTAAATCTAGAAAACCCCATTGTCTCAGCCCAAAATCTCCTTAAGCTGATAAGCAACTTCAGCAAAGTCTCAGGATACAAAATCATTGTGCAAAAATCACAAGCATTCTTATACACCAATAACAGACAAACAGAGAGCCACATCATGAGTGAACTCCCACTCACAATTGCTTCAAAGAGAATAAAATACCTAGGAATCCAACTTACAAGGGATGTGAAGGACCTCCTTCAAGTAGAACTACAAACCACTACTCAATGAAATAAAAGAGGATACAAACAAATGGAAGAACATTCCATGCTCATGGGTAGGAAGAATCAATACCCTGAAAATGGCCATACTGCACAAGGTAATTTATACATTCAATGCCATCCCCATCAAGCTACTAATGACTTTCTTCACAGAATTGGAAAAAATTCTTTAAAGTTCATATGGAACCAAAAAAGAGCCCCCATTGCCAAGTCAATCCTAAGCCAAAAGAACAAAGCTGCAGGCATCACGCTACCTGACTTCAAACTAAAGTACAAGGCTACAGTACCCAAAACAGCATGGTACTGGTACCAAAAGAGAGATATAGACCAATGGAACAGAACAGAGCCCTCAGAAATAATGCTGCATATCTACAACTATCTGATCTTTGACAAACCTGAGAAAAACGAGAAATGGGGAAAGGATTCCCTATTTAATAAATGGTGCTGGGAAAACTAGCTAGCCATATGTAGAAAGCTGAAACTGGAGCCCTTCCTTACACCTTATACAAAAATTAATTCAAGATGGATTAAATACTTAAATATTAGACCTAAAACCATAAAATCCCTAGAAGAAAACCTAGGCAATACCATTCAGGACACAGGCATGGGCAATGACTTCATGTCTAAAACACCAAAAGCAATGGCAATGGAAGCCAAAATTGACAAATGGGATCTAATCAAACTCAAGAGCTTCTGCACAGCAAAAGAAACTACCATCAGAGTGAACAGGCAACCTACAGAATGGGAGAAAATTTTTGCAACCTACTCATCTGACAAAGGGCTAATATCCAGAATCTACAATGACCTCGAACAAATTTACAAGAAAAAAACAAACAACCCCATCAAAAAGTGGGTGAAGGACATGAACAGACACTTCTCAAAAGAAGACATTCATGCAGCCAAAAAACACATGAAAAAATGCTCATCATCACTGGCCATCAGAGAAATGCAAATCAAAACCACAATGAGATAACGTTGCACACCAGTTAGAATGGTCATCATTAAAAAGTCAGGAAACAACAGGTGCTGGAGAGGATGTGGTGAAATAGGAACACTTTTACACTGTTGGTGGGACTGGAAACTAGTTCAACCATTGTGGAAGTCAGTGTGGCGATTCCTCAGAGATCTAGAACTAGAAATCCCATTTGACCCAGCCATCCCATTACTGGATATATACCCAAAGGACTATAAATCATGCTGCTATAAAGACACATGCACACGTATGTTTATTGGGGCACTATTCACAATAGCAAAGACTTGGAACCAACCTAAATGTCCATCAATGATAGACTGGATTAAGAAAATGTGGCACATATACACCATGGAATACTGTGCAGCCATAAAAAATGAAGAGTTCATGTCCTTTGTAGGGACATGGATGAAGCTGGAAACCATCATTCTCAGCAAACTATCACAAGGACAAAAAACCAAACACCGCATGTACTCACTCGTAGGTGGGAATTGAACAATGAGAACACATGGACACAGGAAGGGGAACATCACACAGTGGGGACTGTTTTGGGGTAGGGGGAGGGGGGAGGGATAGCATTAGGAGATATACCTAGTGCTAAATGATGAGTTAGTGGGTGCAGCACACCAACATGGCACATGTATACACATGTAACAAACCTGCACATTGTGCACATGTACCCTAAAACTTAAAGTATAGTAATAATAAAATTAAAAAAAAAGAAAGAGTGTTTCCAACCTCCTGAATCAAAATAAAGGTTTAACTGTATGAAATGAATCCACATATAGCAAATCATTTTTACAGATAGTTTGTTTCTAGTTTTTATGACAGGATATTCGATTTTTCACTATTTGCCTCAATGGGCTCTGAATTTTTCCTTCATAAATTCTGCAGACAGAGTGTTTCCAACCTGCTGAATCAAAACTAAGGTTTAACTCTATGAAATGAATCCAAACATCATGAAGCATTTTGACAGATAGCTTGTTTCTTGTTTTGATTGCAGGATATTCAGGTTTTCACAATAGGTGTCAGTGGGCTCTGAAAGGTCCCTTCGTAGATTCTACAGAAAGAGTGTTTCCAACCTGCTGAATCAAAACAATGGTTTAACACTGAGAGATGAATCCTCCCATTGCAAAGCAATTTTCCAGATAGCTTGTTTCTAGTTTGATCGCAATATATTCTGTTCTTTTGCTTTAGGCCTCAATGGCTCTGAAATGTCCCTTGGTAGATTCTACAGAAAGAGTCTTTTCAGCCTTCTGAATCAAAACAAAGTTTTAAGTCTGTGAGATGAATCCATGCATCACAAACATTTTCACAGATAGCTTGTTTCTAGTTTCCACAGTACTGATACATCATAACTCTCCACTAAGCCTCTTCTGACACCATCTCATCTCAGCAAGGACCATGAGAATCACTTCCTATTTCCTCTGTGTGAATGAGTGGTCTGGCTTCTCACCCAGCCTTCTTTGACACCACCCCAGAGAGGAGAGGGGAGGTTGGGGAGCCTCACTGTAGCCATTTGAGGGTAGAAGTGTGGGCTCCCTACCCTGTTTGTTGCTAGGGGGGTGGGGGCAGGGCAGCCACTGTTTCTTCTTCCATAATGTTTGGCAGTTATTATCTAAAATCTTTCTGTCTTGCTGGCCTGCACCTTTTGCTATCCTTTAGACAAAGAAAGGCTTTGGGAGGAGCTTTCTTCTCTGTGTCCATTGTTATTTCCAGGTTGCTACCTTCTCCAGTACCTAGTCTGAGATATATGCACCATAGAGAAAACCAGGGAACTTACCACCCTGTTGTTTCACAGGCCCCACAGTCCCCAGCTGGTTGTCTGCCTTCTCAACGACTTTCAGAGTGATGTTATATGCTTAATATGTATGGTTTAGGGTTTTCAGCTGTACTAAGTGGGAGGAGTGGGGAGAGGTGTGGCTACTACATCTTATTCCAGAACTAAAAGTGCATAAAATATTTTAAAACATTATTTAAATGTTTATTGAAATATACTTTAAGTTTAAAATTAAATTCTATTTAATCATTAACATTTAAATATATATATTATATATATATATATAAAGATATATATGTAAGATTATATTTGGCATTTCTTCCTTTCTAGTAGTGGACACAATAAAGAAGGTTCATTACAGAATTCAGGAGCAGGAGGCACCATCATATATACTGGTTGTAAAGTAGAGACACTGTATAGAAGGCAATGGCACTTAAGAACCACTCATACTGGGTTCAGTGTTCAGCGGCCCCACTTGCTCACCAGTTGTGTCACTTTAGACAAATCCTGAGACCCTCTGAGCCAACCCATCTCTAAAATGGGGAAACAATTATTTCTTAAAGTATAGATATGAGGAATAAATAGGCTAGTGTATGTATCATGGCTGGTACTGACCACACGGCAGTGTTTTGTTTCATTATATTTACAAAGCAACAGAAAATTTAAGAGACTAGGCCAGCTGGGTCTGCTATTCCTGAACTGGAAGTGAATGTTTCACTTTCTAGGGGGCACTGTCAGGATTTAAGAGGGGAGCAATTATTCAGATTTCTGTGACTTTGGATTCCAGGCACACTTCAGAAACCGAGAAATCAGAGGTTCATTGGGTATTACCTTCTCCCTCAACCCAGTAGTTAAAGTCATATTCCCTTTGCCTCAGGGCAATGGGTGCAACTGCAAAGTTAGTAGAAGACGTTTCTGATTTAATCTTGGTTCACCTCTTTAGGTAATGGGATCCCATGCCTCACCAAAAGCACCTAACATTTCTTAATTTCCATACACAGCCTCTGAATTGCAGCTTCTATTTACCACACATCATGGTCCATAAGTGTCATACCCTTATCCCGGCTACCTTACTCCTTCTTTTAGAGGAGAGAAAATCTCATGATGGGCTAACTTTAACCCAGGAACTTCCCCTGGCTCACTCTGATATTCTTGAAACTCTTTTACGAGGCCCAGGCTTAGAAGTCTCTGTAGGCAGGTCACATCTTGAGACAGGACAAGGATATTTTCAAGCTGGCTGTGCAGTCACCACTTCCCAAGAGCTTATAGAATCCAGTCTTTTTCCTGAAACTGAATCTTCACAAGTAACCAAACTTGTAGACCTGATTCCAGCCTGTGATCTAGCAAGGGATGAAAGGGCTAACGTAGACATGGCAGCAGATAAGCGTTTGTTGTATTTTATGATTTGGGCATGGTTTGGTAACTACACTCTTCTAGCTGCCTTGCTCCTTTTCCCTCAAATTGAATGTGATTAAGTTTGAAGTACATACTAGCAGACAAACCCATGAACCAAAAGGAAGTGTTTTGGTTGACCACTTTACTGAAAAGGCTGCTCTCACTCATGTTTGATTGGCTCAACAGAGAGGCAATCTGGTTGGTAACTATGGATCATTTTTTCAAATCCCTGAGCAAACATTAATCACAAGCACAAGGTTCTGTACAAATATATTGGGAGAAATCTAGATATGACCCCAAATTAGATGGATTATGTAGTCACTAGTGTGACTGCTTGGTCTCTCTAAGCTGTCTAAAATGGATGTTGGCAAAATATTTGCATATTATGATGCATCACAGTAAACCAACTTGAAAATTATTCTGCAACATCACTGGTGGAAAAATTTTAATTCAATAGCAGAGGGAAGACCCCAGTTGCACCTGCTTGCTTTTTTCAACTCAGGATTCTGTAAAAGGAATAAAATTAAGGTTTTAAGAGGATGGTCACACTCTCTGACATGTGGAGAGCAGGCTATTGCTGGCTAGAGCAGATACTGTCACTTTCCTATGCCAACAGCCATTATTCATGTCTTACTTAGGATTAAATCCCTCAGTTTTTGCCAGATAGTTTGCTGTTTGGAACAAAATATTACATCCAAAAATGATGGGACTGATTCTGGGAATGAAGCTTAAGTGAAATTTACTCAACTGAGAAGGGCCCCTATTATCCCTTCTGCTTTACTATTTTCTTCAGGCCCACAGCATTGGCATGATGGCTGGAATTCTTGCAGCCGCATTGGACCATGGGAGACCATGAGTCTTGAAGCCATATGCCTAGGTGTTGAAGAGGAAAGATTGGTGTTTGGGTCCCTCATACCTCTATGGAGCCTTCATATGTGCTTTGGACTGCAATCTCCACAATGTCTTTACATAAGGTGGAAAGAACCCTACCACTTTCAATTTGTTTAAGCCATTTATTTTGTGCAACCAATGTTAGCCAAAACTGATATAAAAGGGCTACAGTGGAAGCAGGAAGTCCGGTCTAGGAAGTTCCTACAGTAATCCAGGCTAGAGAGAGGGGTGACCTTGAACAAGTGTAATAGTCTTCGAGTTGAGGAAGAGTGATCTGATGCTAGATGTGCTTTTAAGGTAGAGCCAACAGGATAAGGGCAAAGATTGGATTTAAGGTGAATAATGGTAATGTTGACTCAGAGAGTGAGTATTCAGAGTGGAGAAGATTTGGGGGAAAATCAAGACTTCTATTTTGGACAATTCTCTGATATCTTGTAGAAATCCATGTGGAGTTGTTGAGGAGGCGCTTACATATGCCTCAGGGCAGAGGTGAAGTAGGAGATAATGTTTGGGTAGTCATGAGGTTAGTGACAGCATTTAAGCCACAAGACAGGATGATATCACCTAAGGAGAATGTAGGTACAAAAAGGGGATGGAGATAGGCTCCCAGACACCCTCATATTTAGATGTGCAGTGTGGGAACAGATACCAGCAAAGTCAACCAAGGAGGGTCTAAGCAGATGGGCAGGGGAAGAACCAGAGGCAGGGGCTGATAGCAAAATTAGAGGTAGAAGCAGTCAAGTGGTGCCAAAGAGACTGACAGAGATGAATAAGAAAGAGATAGAAACAGAAATAGTCAGAGACAAGACAGACAGACAACCTCACACACATAGAGAATCAGAGAGAGAGAGAGAGAGAGAGACAGAGAATGCAAGAGACAGAGGCAGACAAAATAGAGGCAGAAACAAAAATAGACAGACAGACTGCGAGAAATACTGTCAAAGTCACAGACAGAGGCAGGTGGTAAAGGAGAGTCAGAGACAGATAAAATAAACATATGAGGAAGAGAGAGAGAGCGCACAAGATATGGAAATAAATATAGACAGAGTCAGACAGAGACAGGAAGAGAGAGATAGACAGAGACACACAGAAACTGAGAGAAAGAGGCAGACAGAGATTCTACTTCTCTCTGACTGCCTGACTCTGTTTGACCTTATCTCTGATTGTATGTCAGGGAAGGCGAAAGAGAAGAGGACGTCAGTGTGTGAAACCTGAGTGTTCAGAATGTAGGTCAGGAAGACACAGAGCAGAAGACTTTCTCTAACCACTTCAGATATTGATTCCAAATCAGCCAATTCCCTTAGCCTGCTAGTCAACTAGAAATTGAATGAGGAAAGTGGGATATTGTGAAAGTCCATGAGCAGTCCCCAGTGACCAACAGTTTATAGGTAAAAATTGTTAAATTATTTTTATCAAGGTAATTGAAGGACTGTCACATTATACAGGACAAGGATAAATCTATTCAGACAATTTACCCAGATGTATTTTGTCTTCATTTATAACACAAAAAAAAACTGGACTAAGCATATCTGTTAATTCATAAGATGTAAAATTATTATGACCACCAGCAAATGAGACATTGTTTAAAACCCAATCTGAAGCTTTGCAAATAAACTTTATTCTAAATTGTTTAGAAAGTTTCACAGCTAACATCATACTCAACAGCAAAAAGTAGAATTTTTTTTTCTCTACAATCAGGAACGAGACAAGAATGTCCACTTTTGCCACTTCTCTTCAATATCATAAGGGAAGTACTAGCCAGAGTAGTAGGACAAGAAAAAGAAATCTGAAGAAAAGGCATCTAAATAGGAAACAAGAAGTAGAATTGTCTTCATTTGCAGGAAACATGGTCTTATATATAGAAAATCCTGAGCAGTCCACCAGAAAGCTCTTAGAACTTATAGACAAATTCAGTAAAGTGGCTGGGATACAAAATCAACTACAAAAATCCATAGCAGTCAGACACGGTTGCTCACACCTGTAATCCCAGCACTTTGGGAGTCTGAGGCGGGTGGATCACCTGAGGTCAGGAGTTCGAGACCAGCTTGCCCAACATGGTGGAACCCTGTCTCTGCTAAAAATACAAAAATTAGCCAGGTGCGCATGCCTGTAGTCCCAGCTACTCGGGAGGCTGAAGCAAAAGAATTGCTTGAACCTCGGATGCAGAGGTCGCAGTGAGCCTAGATGGTGCCACTGCACTCCAGCCCGGTGACAGAGTGAGACTCTGTCTCAAAATAATACTAATAATAAGAAGAAATAAATCAGTAGCATTTCTATGCACAGATAATAAATTCTTCAAATAATAAACAGAAGAATACAATCCCATTTATAAGGGAATTTTTCAAATAATTAGGAATGTATTCAACCAAGAATGTGAAAGATGTGTACATTGAAGTCTTTAAAACATTGATCAAAAAATTGAAGAAGACTCACATAAAGGGAAAGATATCTTGTGATCATGAATTGGAAGGATTAATATTTTTTAAATGCCCATACAACCCAAAGTGATCTACATATTCAATGCAATCTCTATCAAAACTCAAAGTGCATATTTCACATATAAATAGAAAAAAAACCTGAAATGTATGTGGAATCACAAAAGACTCCAAATAGCCAAAGCAATTTTGAATAAGAAGAACAAAGCTGGAGATGGAGGGATCACATTACCTGATTTCAAAATATGGTACAAAGCTATACTAATCAAGAGGTCATGGTACTTGAATAAAAACATACACATAGACCACTGCAACATGTTGTGACTTAATTTTCCACAAAGTGGACAAGAACACATTATGGTGAAAGGACAGTCTGTTAAATAAATGATGTTGAGAAAACTGGATATTTACATGCAATGTAATAAAACTAGGCCCTTATCACACATCAAATAAAAAGTCAACTAAAATGGATTAAATAATTAATCATAAGATCTGAAACTGTTAGACAACTAGAAGAAAACATAAGGGGAAAGCATCTGTACATTGGTCTGGACAATGATTTCTTGGCTATGACCCCAAAAGCACAGTCTCTGAAAGGAAAAATAGACAAATGGGATTACATCAAACTGAAAGTCTTCTGCGTGGCAAAAGAAACAATCAGTAGTGGGGGGAGACAACGTATGGAATGGGAGAAAGTACATCTGTTGGGTTAATAATCAAAATACATAAGGAAATCAAAGAACTCCATAGCCAGAAACATAACTTGATTAAAGAATGGGCAAAGGAGCTGAACAGACATTTCTCCAAAGAACATATACAAATGACCAATGGATTTCTGAAAAAAAAATTCCTTTCAACATCACTTACCATCAGAGAAATGCAAATTAAAACCACAATACCACCTCACACCTGTTAGACTGTCTCTTATCAAAAAGACAAAAAGATACTATCTGTTGGCAAGGAGAGGGAGAAGCGAACCATTGTACATTGTTGGTGGGAATGTAAATTAGTACAGCTACAGTATGATCCAGCAATACCATTTCTGTATGTATATATATGTACAGGCTTTCACTCTGGCTTTATGCTTTATATACATATATATGTGCATAAATCAATATGCCAAAGAGATATCTGAACACCTCTGTTCATTGTAGCATTTTTCATAATAGACAGGATTTACGTTCAATGTAATCATTGGTCAATTAATGAATGGATAAAAAATGTGAGATACACATGTATATATAGACATATTTATACACACACCCAATGGGATATTATTTAGCCATTAAAACAAAGGAAATCCTGACATATCTGACAGCAAGGATGAACCTGTAGGCTATTATGCTTAGTGAAATAAGCCATGGACAGACAGACAAGTACTGCATGATCTTACTTATATGGGTATCTTAGTCCATTTTGTGCTACTGTAAAGGAAGACATGAGGCTGCATAACTTATAAAGAACAAAGGTTTGTTTGTCTCATGATCCTGATGACTGGAAACCTAAAGGCTGGGCATCTCTATCTGTTGAGGGCCTCAGGCTGCTTCCAGTCATGGCAGAGGTTAAAGGGGAGCCTTCATGTGCAGCAATCACATAGCAAGACAGGAAGCAAGAGAGACAGTGTGGAGGTGACAGGCTCTTTTTAACAACCAGCTCTCATGGAAAATAATAGAGTGAGAACACACTCATCCCTGAGGGAAGGCATTAATCTACTAACATGTGATCTGTCCCCATGATCCTGACACCTCCCATTAGGTCCCACCTAATTGGGATCACATTTCAGCATGAGGTTTGGAGGAGACAAACATCCAAGCCATCACATTATTTTACCCTCCTCCCTGGTAAAATTCATAACTTTCTCTCATGCAAAATATTATAATTCCATTTCAGTGGTCCCTCTTAATAGTCTTATTTAAGCATCAGCTCAAATTTTCAAATTCCAAAGTCTCATCTGAAGTAAAGGGAATTCCAACTAAGAGCCTATAAAGTAAACAAAACAACAACAACAAGCTATTTGCTTACAAGGTACAACAGCTATACAGGCATTAGGCAAATTCCCTTTCCAAAAAGGAGTAATAAGCCAAATGCAAGTGGTAACAGGTCCAACACAATTCCAAAATCCAGCAGGGCAGACATTTAATCTTAAAATGTCCAAAATAATCTCTTTTAATTCCATGTACCACATACTGGACACACTGGTGCAAAAGGTGAGTTTTTAAGGCCTTGTGAAGCCCATCCCCCATGGCTTTGCTGGGCATAGCCTACGTGGCTGCTCTCAGGGTTTGGAATCAAATGCCAGAGGCTTTTTCAGGCTGAGGTGGCATGCTCCTGTGGCTCTACTATTTTGGGGTCCCAATGTCAGCCTCACCTCTGTGGCTTCTCTATGTATTAGTCAGGTATGGATTCTTGTTGATGGCTTTACCCCTGAAGGTTTCTGCCTGGCCACCCAGGCTTTCTCATATATCCTTTAAAGTCCAGCTGGAAGCCACCAAGCCTCCATAGCTGTTGCCTTCTGGATACCTGCAAACTTAATATTAATAACACCTGGAGCCCACCAAAGCTTGTTGTTTGTGCCCTTCAGAGTGAAAGCCTGAGCCATGCCTGGGGCCATTTGAGCCATGGGTGGAGCTTGAGTGACCAGGATGTGGGAGCAGCATCCCAAGGTGGCTCAGGGCAGTGGTACACAGGGCCTGTCCCATGAAACCTTTCTGTCTTTCCGGGCCTCTGGGCCTATGATCAGAGAGGCAACCTTTGAAATGCTTGTGAGGCCTTTTCCCAATTGTCTTGACTAGTAACTCCCGGATCCTTCTTAGTCATGCTAAACTCTTTAGCAACCTGTTGCTCCCACTGGCCAATACCCTTGGATTCCTCTCTATAATATGTTCTTTCCTCCTCTACCACATCACCAGGCTGCAAATTAAAAAAAAAATTATGCTCTGCTTTCCCTTTAACTATAAATTTCACTTTTAGTTCATTCCTTTGCTGCCACAATTCAGCATAAGCTATTAAAAATAAACATGCCACATCTTGAGTGCACTGCTGCTTAGAAATGTCTTCCACTAGATACCCTAGGTCACCACTCTTATGTTTGGCCTTCCCCAAAGCCCTAGGTCATGGACACAATGCAGACAGGTTTTTAGCTACAGTGTAATATGGATTTCATTTGCTCTAGCTCCCAATAAGTGCCCCCTTTCCATCTGAGAACTCACCAGCATGGCCTTTACTGTCTATATCTTGTCAGCGTTTTGATCACAATCACTTAACCAATCTCTAAGCAGTTCCAAACTTTCCCGCATATTTCTGCTTTTTTTCTGAGCCCTCCAGATTCTTCCAACCTCTGCCTATGATTCTTTTCCAAAGCTGCTTCCACATTTTCAGATATTTGTATAGCAACACCCCACTCGTGGTATCAATTTTCTGTCTTAGTCCATTTGGAGTTCTTATAATATAAATGAAAACCTGAGGCTGGGTCATTTATAATGACAAAAGGTTTATTTGGCTCATGATTCTGATAGCTGGAAAGTTCAAGGTTGGGCATTTGCATCTGGTGAGGACCTCAAGCTTGCTTCCACTCATGACAAAATCAGAGGGGAGCTGGTGTGTGCAGAGATCACATGGAGAGAGAGACAGAGAGAGAGAGAGAGGTGTCAGCATCTTTATAACAACCAGCTCTCATGAGAAGACTGGAATCCATTAATCTCTTCATGAGGGGTCTACCCCCATGACCCACACACCTCCCATTCGGCATCATCTCTAATGTTGAGGATCAAATGGCAACATAAGGTTTGATGGGAATAAATGTCCTATCTGAAGCAATGTGGAATCTAAAAAAAGTCCAACTTGTAGAAACAGAAAGTAGAATGGTCCTTGCCAGGGGTTGGGATCAAAGGTACATGGGGTAATTTTGGTCAGAATGTACTAAGTTTCAGTCAGATGTGATGATTAATTCTGTGGATCTATTGCATAATGAAGCAACTGTAATTAATGATAATGTATTCTATACTTGAAATTTTCTAGGATAGTAGATCTTGAATGTTCCCACCATAAGAAATATAATCTATATATCAATTAGTTTGATTGTGGCAGTCATTTTGCAATGTATACATATATGAAAACTACATGGTATGCAATAAATATATATGACTTTTGTTGGTCAGTTATACCTCAATAAAGCTGGAAAAAATTTACAAACATTCCTATGGAAATGCAATGTAATCAGAATAGCCAACACAGTCTTCATAAAAGGAGGACTGGATACAAAAAATGTGGTATATGTACACAATGGAATAATATTATTCCTTCAAAAGAAGGATATTCTGTCGTTTGCATCAACATGGATGAAACTCAAAGCCATTATGCTCAGTAAGGCAGTCTCTGAATGGCACATACCACATTACCTCACTTATATGTGAAATCTTAGAAAGTCAGAGACATAGAAGTAGAGAGTAGAATGGTGTTTACCAGAGTTTGGAGAACGGGCATGGAAGGGAAATGGAAGATGCTGATCAAAGGGTACAAAGTTTCATTTAGATTAAAGGAATAGGCTTTAGTGATCTATTGCACAGAATTGTGATTCTAATAATTAATAATGCTTTGTATATTTCAGAATTACTAAGAGTAGATTTTTGTTGTTTTTGCTGCAAAAAATATAAGTATGTGAGGTGATGGTTTTGTTAATTAGTTTGATGTAATGATTCAACAAAGTAAACATATACCAAAATGACACACTCTATGTTGTAATTATATACATTTATTAATTGTCAATTAAAATAAAACTTATAAAAGAAATTTAAAAGGAGAGAAATGTTAGAGGGCTCAGATCTGCCAGCAATTTCAAAAATTACTACAAAGCTATGTGGCAGACCAATGAAATAGAATTGAGAATCCAGGAATAAACATACATTTATGATGGCCAGCCAATTTTCAACAAGGATGTCAAGATGGGGGAATAATAGTTTTTCCATAAATGGTGGGTAGACAACTGGATATGCACATGCAAAAGGAAGGAAATTGTACTCCAACATCACAACATATTTAAAAATCATCTCACTATGTGCCAGAGACCTAAATATGAGCTTCAAATTAATCAAACTCTTAGAAGAAAATTTTGGTGTAACTGTTTGTGATCATTACTTAGGCAATGTTTCTCTACAGTAACAATAAAAGCACAAGCAACAACAACAACAAAAAATAGATAAAGTGGACTTCATCTAAATAAAAGCTGTTGTGGTTTCACAAAAAGGAAAACTCACATATATGAGAAAATTTGTGCAAGTCATAAGCTGATAAGGGTCTACCATTCAGATTATATAAAAACTCTAGCAACTCAATAGTTTTAAAATGTTGATCAAAATAAAAAGCATGAAAATGATTTGAATGAACATTTCTCCAAAGAAGATATACAAATGGCCAATAAGCACATGAAAAGATTCTCAACATTCTTAGCCATTAAAGACATATAAATGCAAACCACAATGTGTTATCCCTTCATGCCCATTAGGTTGGCTATAATAAAAAAGGCAGAGAATAGCAAGTGTTGGTAGGGCAGGGTTGGATAAATAGAAACCCTGTTACATTACTGGTGAGAATGTAAACTGATGCAGTCACCTTGGAAAACAGTTTGTGTTTCCTCAAAACATTAAATATAGAATCACCATGTGATCCAGCTGTTCCATTCCTAGGTATATACCCAACGATATTGAAAATAAGATTCAGACAAATACTTGTATAAAATGGTCATGGAAGCATTGTTGATGATATCCAAAATAGAGATTGCCCAAATGCCCATCATCTGATAAATAGAAACATAAATTGCAGTATGTCCACACAACACTATTATTAAAAAGGAATGGAGTGTTACACATGCTGAAACACGGATGAACATTTACAACTTTAAGCTAAGTGAAAGAATCCAGATACAAAAGGTCACATATCATATGATTCCATTCATATGAAATGCACAGAATGGGTAAATTTATAGAGACAGAATACAGATTATTGGTTGCCAATATTATTGTTGTTCTTAGCTTGGTTTATTCTGCTGTTAATAATTCAAATTCTATTATGAAATTTTTGTAGTGAGGTTTTTAGCTCTATCAGGTAAGTTTGCTTTTTTCTTGAAATGACTATTTCATCTTATAGCTCTTGTATCATTTTACCGGCTTCCTTAGAATGCTTGGATTGCCTTTCAATTCAATTCTGAATCTCAATGATCCTTGTTGTCACCCAGATTCTGAATTCTATGTCTGACATTTCAGCCATTTCCTTCTGTTAAAGAACCATTGCTGGGATGGTAGAAATTTGCTTTTAAGTTATTTGATGCCCTTGAATATTTGTGGTATAAGTTGGGTTTATTTGATTGGATTCATTTCTGGATGACATCAAGGTCCAAGGCTCAGCTCAGAACTTCTGGGCTGCTTGTTCTAACCCTGGGGGACTGAGACCAGGCCCAAAGCTTTGTTATCTGGCCCCTTAAGATTAAGCACCTGCTGCACTACTGGCTTCAAGGTGTTCCCAGTCCACCGGCAATAATACTCTGATGTTAGGTGCCAGCAAATGCACTTTGTTGGAGCAGTGGCAGTGTGTTCCATGCTCATTCAGATGCACTGGTGGCAGCAGAGCAGTGGCGATTTGTGGCATGCATGTGTGCCAGCAGCAACAGAGCAGTGGCATGGTGGAAACTGCATGTATATGATGCACTGGTGATGGTGAAATTTGCATGCGAACATGCTCTCTGGTAGTGGAACGGTGGGGATGTCTCAAAACACAAAGGAAACCCTCTTCTTTCCACAAGTCATAAAAATGGATGGCCCTCCTCCCAAGAAAAAGTTTAAGAAAAAATCTTCCTGCTTCACCACCAGCACTCAAAGCTGAAATTTTACTTAAACTATTCCCTAATTTTAAAAAGTTTTAATGGCTATTTCAGTATTAAAAAATCCACAAAAATTAATGGCATAATTATGTACATCATGCATTCCTGCTTGCCCACAGGAATCAATGTACCATTACCATGTACGTTTAATCGTACACTATAAATCTATGTATTATCGTACATTAAATAATCTCTGCTCCCATGAATATCTAGCAAGATCAATATTTTCATAATAACTCATTGCACATTCCACTAGAAATGCAACAAGAACAAATCTGTATACGTGTCTATTGTCCAGTACAGTAAGTCATTAATATTACATGGGGCATTCATTCATTTGTTGTACTTAGCACATCTTAGTCAAATCATTTCTTCTCAACATGCTTATGCCCTCCAATTCATCTTCTTAACTACCAAGCTTCAAGAAATCAGCAACCAATTTGGGAAGTTCTACCCTCCTCGCTCTGTACCCATGACAGTTAGAATTGACTATGTTGATAGTATAGCTGGTATCTGGTTCTTCCTTCAAGGCCATAAACACAAAGATCACTCACTTCTTCCCCTTAAATAAGATATCTCAAAGGATTAATAACTAATCACCTCATGATCCCTCATGGGAGCACTGCTATGCATTTGGTAATTTTTTAAAAATTGAGTATGCTATGATCCAGCATGGCAGAAGCCTAAACCCAGCAAACTCGATTGTAGCTGGTCTTGAATAGTATGAGTCAACATTTACAACCACAGTTATTAATTTATTCATTTGTGATGGAAATAATGATAATGAAGTGCATGTTCATGCATGTTCATACACGATTTTCTCCAAACAATTATCTGATTAAATCCACAAACCCCCTCACCCACCTTACCCCTAGACTAGTCTAATTTTATCAGATATGTTATTATTCTTTACAAACACCCAAAACCAGAAACATAGATCATCAATTACAGCCAGGGTCCACACCCAAAATCCAATTACAATCTCAACTACAAACACATTATAGCCAAACTCCAAATTAATTTAATTTAAAAATACACAATTTTTCTATTAAAAAACAGGCTTCCTTGGCTTAAAAAAGAATCTTTTATTTGTAAAGTTACTAAATATTGTCCCAAGAGAATCACAGCAATCCAACCCTTCATTTTTAAATCAAAAGGAAATTCTCTAGATCCAAGTTAATGTAGCTTAATTCATCAAAGCAAGGCACTGAAAAATGCCTAGATGAATACACATGATTCCATTAACATAAAGTCTTGGTCCTGACCTTTTATTCATTTATAGTAAGATTACACATGCATGTATACACATCCCAGTGTGAATGCCCTCTAGATCATTTAATATCAAAAGGAACAGGCATCAAGCATGAATAACAGCAGCTCATAACACTCCCTGTAAGGAACAGAAGTGACCAAAATTAAGCAATAAACAAAAGTTTGACTATGCTATACTAAATTTCTAGGGTTGGTAAACTTTGTGCCAGCTACCACATCCGTGCAATTAATCCAAACTACTAAAACACAACATAAAGCGTGTTAAAGGTAACTCTCATAACAAAGTTAAACTTTAACTAAGCTGCAAACAGCTCCAGCTGAAATAACAACAAACTATGAAAGTGACTTTCATAGTATCATGAGAACACAATAGCTAATGCCTAAATTGGGATTAGATGCCCCACTCTGCTTAGCCATATGCTCAAATAATTTAACAAAAAAATTATACACCAGCGTACTACAAGCAATAGCTTAAAAATCAAAGGAATTCATGGTGCTTTACATCCTTCTAGAGGAGACTGTTCTATAATTAATTAACCCCGATACACCCTACCATTTCTTACCACTCAGCCTATATACCACTATCTTCTGTAAACCCTAAAATGGTCTTAAAGTAAGCACAACAATCTACATAAAAATGTTAGGTCAAGGTGTAGCCTATGAAATGGAAATAAATGTGCTACATTTTCTAAACTTAGAATACCCGTGAATCCTGAAGGTCAAAGGAGGATTTAGTAGTAAATAAAGAATAGAGAGCTTCATTGAATAGGGCCATGAAGCATACACACACTGTCCATCACCCTCCTCAAATATTCCAATCAACCATATATTAATAATTAACATAAACTTATACATATATAGAAGAAATAAGTCATGACAAGGTAAGCATACTGGAAAATGTGCCTGGAATAACCAAGTGTAGCTTAACTGAAAGCACGTGGCTTAAACCCAGAAGATATCATATGACATGACCACTTTGAACCAATGCTAGCTCTAACTTTAAAAACTGTATTATCAACTTTTTCTAAACCAAAACATTTATCCAAAACAAAAGTATAGGAGATTGAAATTAACTTATTTAGGCTGTAAATAAAGTACTTTAAGGGAACCATGAAAGAATAATTACAAATACAGAAACGCAAAGATAATCCCTTCTACCACTTGCATAATGAATTAACTGGTATAATATTACTAAGAGAACTTTTTAGCTAAAATCCTTGAGACCAGAGGAGCTACCCATAGAAAGTCAAGAGAACACACTCATTTATACAGCAAAATAATGAGAAAATCAATGGGTAGAGGTAAAAGGCCTACCGAACCTGGTGACAGCTGGTATTACCAAGATAGAATTTAAGTTTAACTTTAAGTTTACCTATAGAATTGTCTAATCCTATTGTAATTTTATATGTTAGTCTAAAGGGGGACAGCTCTTTAGATGTAGGAAATCACTTTTTCACTAACGGTAAGACACAAAACTCCTTCAGTTTGCCTAAAAGCAGACACCGATTAAGAAATCATTGAAGTTAAACATTTGAAACCCCTTAATTTCAATCACTACATCTAATTTCTAACACTATACTGGACCAATCTATTTTTAAATAGAAGAAATACTGTTAGTATAAGTAACAATAAATAATTGTCTTTGCATAAGCTTAGTCTTTGCGTAAGCTTAATCTTTGCATAAGCTTATGTCAAACTGCAAAATCCACTGAGAGTTAATAATCCAATACAGATAATCAGATTATAAACTTTTTATTGTCCCAATTGGTAACCTAACACACAGATGCATTAAGGAAAGATTTTAAAAAGTAAAAGGAACTCAGCAAAATCAAACCCTGCCTGTTTACCAAAAACATCACCTCTGACATAACTAGTATTAGAGGCACTACCTGCCCAGTGACATAAGTTTAACAGCCACAGTATCCTGACCATGCTAAGGTAGCATAATCATTTGTTCCCAAAATAGGAAATTCCATGAATGGCCTCACAAGGGTTTAATTGTCTCTTATGTTTAATCAGTGAAATTGACCTATCTGTGGAGAGGCAGAAATATTTAAGTAAGATAAAAAAACCTTATGGAGTTTCAATTTATTAGTAGAAATAAACTTATAAAAAAGCCTTAATAGATCTTTTTGGGAGTAATTATTTTTATTTTTAAATATCTAGTGTACCACCATGGCATGTATTCTTTAAATTTTATACAAACAAGCACATTTTTTCAGTGTTTTGATGTGTTTTCATATTTTTCTAACTTAGACGTGTAGGCAATACATTTTATCTAATGAACCAAAAATTTTGGTTGGGTTGACCTCAGAGCATAACACAACCTCTGAAATGATTTCAGCTAGGACCACACTAGTCAAGGTAATCTATTACACATTGACCCAAGTAGTTTGAGCAATGGAACACGTTACCTTAGGGATAGCAGTACAATCCTATTCTAGAATCCGTATCAGCAATAGGGTGCATGACTTCGATATTGGATCAGGATATTCCAATGATGTAACTACAATTAATGGCTCATATGTCCAATGATTAAAGTCCTATGTGATCTGAGTTCAGACCAGAGTAATCCAGGTAAGCTGCTATCTTTTCAATATTTCTCTCAGTACAAAAGGACAAGAGAAACAGGGCCCACTTCAAAAAGTGCCCTCGAGTTAATAGATGATATTATTTAAATCGAATACACTATTTCTACACCCTGTCCAAGAATAGAGTTTGTTAAGATGGCAGAGCTGTAATTGTATAAAACTTTATAATCAGAGGTTAAATCCCTCTTCTTAACAGCATGTTTATAATTAACCTTCTCCTATTTATTGTCCCTGCCATTCTCATCATAGCAGTGTTAACATTAAATGAAAGAAAAATTTTAGGTCACATATAATTTGTAAAGGTCCTAATATTGTAGGCCCATACAGACTACCCACAACCTTTTGCTGACACAATAAAACTATCCATTAAAGAGCAACTATGACCACTAACATCATCTATTCCCCTTTATATTATCACTCCATCCCTCACCTTCACCTTCGTGCTCATATATGAATCCTTCTTCCTATACCCACCCCTTAATTAATATGATTATAGAAGTATTATTCATCTTAGCCACATCAAGCCTAGCTGTCTACTCAATCATATGATCAGGATGAGAATTCAATTCAAAATATGCATCAACTAGTGCATTGTGAGTCATAGCCCAAACAATTTCATAGGAAGTTACCCTGGCCATTATTCTCTTATCAGTACTTCTGATAAGTGGGTTATTCACCCTCTCAACTCTTGTCATCACACAAGAGTCTGTGTGATTACTTTTACCATCATGAGCCCTGGCCATGATATGATTTATTTAAACCCTAGCAGAAACCAATTGAGCCTCATTTGATTTAAAAGAAGGTGAGTCAGGGCCAGTCTCAAGCTTCAACATCAGATATGCTGCAGGGCCATTCACTCTATTCTTCACAGTAGATATTATTATAATATTAGTATAAGAGAATAAATGCCCTGGTGGCTATTATTTTTCTAGGAGCACGACATGACATCTTCACATCAATTGTAATTATATACAATTAATATTACATACAATTAATACAATACAATTAATTTCACCACCAAAACACTTCTACTAACACCCTTGTTTTTAAGAATTCAGGCATCATACCCACAATTCTTAGATGATCCACTTATACATCTGTTATGAAAATATTTTCCACCCTTTACACTAGTCTTACACATATGACACATTTCAATGTCCATCTTAATATATAATATCCTGCAACAAACATAAAAAATATGTTTGATAAAATAATTACTTTGAGAAAGTAAATTGTAAAGATTAAATCATCTTATTTTTAGAATTATAGGAATTAAAAATATAAAAAATGTAGAAATTAAAATTCAAAATTATCTGTGCTACCTAATACACCTTATCCTACAGTAATGTCAGCCAAATAAGCTGTCAGGTTCATACCCCAAAAATGTTGGTTTATATCCCTTTCATAGTAATTAACCCCCTGATCTGCCTTATCATCCTTTTCACTATTTTTACAGGGATTTAATTACAATAATCAATTCACAGTGACTCCTAATCTGAATAGCATTAGAAATAAATATGCTGGTTATCATCCCTATTCTAATATAAAAGGTTAACCCCTGCTCCACAGGAACAGCCACCAAATATTTCCTCACACAAGCAACCACACCCATAATTCTAATAATAGCCATTATTATCAATATAATGTATTCCAGACAATAAAAAATCACAAATATACTGAACCAAACAGCATTCCTAGTAATTATTGTGGCTCTAGTTATAAAACTGGGACTGTCCTCCTTTTACTTTTGAGTTTCAGAAGTAACACAAGGAGGTATAATTCTTCTTACATGACAAAAAGTAGCCCCAATTTCCATCATGTTCCAAATCTCAATGGACCTAAATATACCATTAACAATTGCAGTACTATCCATTTTAGTAAGGGTTTGAAGGGGGCTTCATCAAACACAATTCCAAAATATTTAGCTTATTCATCAATTGCACCAAACAGTGGCTGCCTCACTGAAGTCTCAATGAGGTCCTAGCATGGGGCTCGAGCTGGGGGACAGGGTAGGTGTTCTCAGCCCAGGCTCCTGGCCCCAAGCCACCACAGCTTATCCCTCATAGAGAGGTGGCACACTTGATGTTCTAGGGAATGGTCTCCTTGAAGGCCATCTTGCTTGTCTGAGTGGATATGAAGAGAGGACCCACTTTCCACCATCCCACTCCCTTAGTTGGAGAGATTCGTGGTTTTCTAAAGGCACTCTGTAAATACATTATCACAAGACACTTGTCCTTTTCCAACCCTGTGTGTGCCCTCCAAGTGGGTGAGCCATTTTTTGTAACTTGAGACAAATTGACAACCTAGTGAAATTAAGACCCAAACTGAGAAGCCCTTTGTGTATTGTTTTGTTTTTCTTCAGAGGAACAGAGAAATGCTGCCAGGGCTAGAATGCTATAATATTATGAAGGGGACACTAAACTCAGGCAGGTTCATTCAGACTGGTGTTAGGTTTGTAAAGTAGTGAAGCTGAGTGGGAACACTTTCGCAAATAGAATATTCTGAAAACCTTATTGAACTCTGCACTTTGGGGTACATAAAGCAAATGATCAGGCAGAGTAAAATAGAGCTGAGAGAAATTGCCCTTATGTTTGACTGCAGATCCAACCGTTTAAAAAACAGCTTATAGCACTGTGATCTTCATCCTATATTGGAGTTCCAATTTTATTATATAAATGCCCAAAGAATTCAACCTAACTGACATACTGATACTGTGCTAGGGCATAACTAGGTCTCTGAAATATAATCAAATGATGACAGAGAATCCTAAAATATTAGCTGGTCAGAAAACTCAGTCTTTATTTATTGATAAGAAAAATGAAAATAAGGCATGCTGATCGAGCAGTTTAGAGTTTACCAAAACCTCTCACATGTTGTGAATTTGATATATGCAACAACACTCTGTATAAGCAGGTGAGACAGATGCTGTTTTCACTTTAGTTTGGCAGATGAGAGAATCGCACCCAAAAAAAAAGAAGTTGCTTGCTTAAGTTCACATGTTTACTATAGGGTGAACCCCCAAATCTGATCTCATATAGATTTCACTCCAAATCCAGGTATCTTTCCACCACACCTCAATGACCTTTATGTACAGTTTTGTCAACTGTTTAATCTGATGTCAGAGACAAGTCTCCTCTTTCAGAGAGATCATGGTCATATACATCCCAGTAGAGAACCTGAGAAACACCTCTCACAGAACTGATCTGTCTCCCCTGTGTCCAGGTTTCCAGGCTTAGTCTTCTCCAGGGCCAAAAATTACCTTCATAACAATCAGCACTTCTGTCTCTCCATGCAGTAGCCTTCTGCCTGCAGCCAACTAGACAACAAACACTGCTGCAGACAGAGGAGCATTTTCTTTACCATGCTGGAATAATACAAAATAGAAGGGGTATCGGGGTTGATTTTACTGTTATAAATCACTTCTTCAGGCATCATCTCTTGTAGCTTTTACAGCAAGTGTGAGAGTGCAGCAGGGAATGATGGCATCCTCACATGACAGCCAGGGCACAAAGAAACTAGGTGACCTCACCAAGGCCACTCACTCAGTATGTGCAGAGACAGGCTAATTCCTCCTCAGCAACTTCTGGTTCTCTGGTTTCTAATCCATTTTGCCCTTCCTGGCCCCATGGGAACCATTCCTATGATGCTGTCAATGGTCCTTTCATGTCTACGTCACTCTCCTTGCTGCTTCCCACATTTGTCATGCTCATTCACATCTCTGTGCCCGTATTCAATTTTTCCTCATTCTCCTCCCCTCTGTCGGTATAAATCCTACCTACCCTTCTAGTTCCAGTTTGGCAATAACTTCCCACCCCCTTTAAAATGCCCCAGTACACCTTGATTTCTTTTTTTCTCAGAAGCCCCATTGCACTTAACAGTCCAACAATGAACGGATTAATAATTTTTCTCTACTCCGTTCCCAAGTGTAAGGTTTTATGTTTCACTATTAGTCCCAATTACATTCCAAGCTCATTAAAGAGTGAACACTTTAAACTTCTTCTCTTAGTTTCCTCTTTGAGTGGCAGGGTGCCTGAAACAGCACTGGCTCTATAAAGGGCCACTAGAAACATGTCAAATCTATGCCCTTTTATGTCACTGGAACTAGCTACATCGCTGCATTCCTCACCTTCCCTAGCACAGTGCAGAACATAAGGAAGATGTTAACTAGATTCAGTGAGTTGGACTGAATATGTCCCACCAAATAATTTTGTTGTTTTTAGGATACACAGGAAAGTGCATTGGAGCCATCACGGAGGGCTATTAAACTTCCCCAATGTATATATTTCATGTAATAAGAAAGGCTTTGTAAAAAAAAAAAAAGTCAATATTAACACAATATGAGTTACTAGTTTAAGCTCAAGGTTAAATTTGCTGAGCCCATTGTATTATTTTTATTAAAAACGTCAGGTTCTGTCTATCTCTTTGGTTCCTTTTGTACTTCTCTCCAACTATCTTGTGAAGCGTATCATTTCATTCTTATTATTTAAGAACGGTCAATGAAACATAGGCTAACCCAGGCTAAAAGTATACTGTCTAATCCATGGGCTTATCATTTAAAAATAAAGTCCTTGCCTGTTGCTACAGCTACAAAACAGCACTGAATCCAAGGCAATGGAGTCCATGCAGGCTAATTATAAAAGCTGAATGCATTAGCTCATGTGAGGAGTAAAAAGGCTGGAAGCCTTAAGAGTGGAGATAATGGGATCTAATTAAACTAAAGAGCTTCTGCACAGCAAAAGAAACTACCATCAGAGTGAACAGGCAACCTACAAAATGGGAGAAAATTTTCGCAAGCTACTCATCTGACAAAGGGCTAATATCCAGAATCTACAATGAACTCAAACAAATTTACAAGAAAAAAACAAACAACCCCATCAAAAAGTGGGTGAAGGACATGAACAGACACTTCTCAAAAGAAGACATTTATGCAGCCAAAAAACACATGAAAAAATGCTCATCATCACTAGCCATCAGAGAAATGCAAATCAAAACCACTATGAGATACCATCTCACGCCAGTTAGAATGGCAATCATTAAAAAGTCAGGAAACAACAGGTGCTGGAGAGGATGTGGAGAAATAGGAACACTTTTACACTGTTGGTGGGACTGGAAACTAGTTCAACCATGGTGGAAGACAGTGTGGCGATTCCTCAGGGATCTAGAACTAGAAATCCCATTTGACCCAGCCATCCCATTACTGGGTATATACCCAAAGGACTATAAATCATGCTGCTATAAAGACACATGCACATGTATGTTTATTGTGGCATTATTCACAATAGCAAAGACTTGGAACCAACCCAAATGTCCAACAATGATAGACTGGATTAAGAAGATGTGACACATATACACCATGGAATACTATGCAGCCATAATAAATGATGAGTTCATGTCCTTTGTAGGGACATGGATGAAATTGGAAATCATCATTCTCAGTAAACTATCACAAGAACAAAAAACCAAACACCACATATTCTCACTCATAGGTGGGAATTGAACAATGAGATCACAGGGACACAGGTAGGGGAATATCACACTCTGGGGACTGTGGTGGGCGGGGGGAGGGGGGAGGGATAACATTGGAAGATATACCTAATGCTAGATGACGAGTTAGTGGGTGTAGCGCACCAGCATGGCACATGTATACATATGTAACTAACCTGCACAATGTGCACATGTACCCTAAAACTTAAAGTATAATAAAAAAAAAAAAAGAAAAAGAAAAAAAAAATTTAAAACTAAAAAAAAAAAAAAAAAGAGTGGAGAGAAATGCCTCAGGCCTCCTTTTCTTACTGATTCACATGTAGCTCATGTGTGAAAGACAATCAGGCTGAATGGAAAGCAGATCCTTATTCATCTTACTCCTTCTGCAACCACATCATCAACTCCGGTCTCTCTTGAGTGTGGCTAACAATGAACGGCAATGAAAAGCAAATATAATTCATGCATAAAAATAAAAAAAAAATCTAGAAAATGACACCAGATATACGCTCACCCTCACCCCATGCCTTGCAGACTACACATTGAAAAAAGCCAGGGTGACTTATGTTGCTTTAAATGTCAGTAAGTGGTTCAAAATATGGACAGTAATGCAATCTTCAGTGCACTGTCAGCTGAGGGCTTGAGGACTAAAAAAGAAGGGATGGAGCCAAGAAACTTGAGTCAGAAGGTTTGCATTTAACTTCTCAGTTCGACAAAGTTTGGCTGTTCCAACTTGAGCAAATCAGGTAACCTCTCTGAGATGAAATCTTTTCATCCGTAGAAAAGATGTATCAATGTTTTTCTTAACTACTACTACGTATGTTTGTGGTAGAATAATTTATGTGAAAAAAAAGTATTATATAAACCACAATCCCTGAAAATCTTGCCATAAAGCAACACAGTGTGTGTGTGTGCACATGCACGCATGTGACAGAGAGAGACACACAGAGAGAGAGAGAGAGTGAGCGAGAGAGTAAGAGAGAGAGAAAGAAAGTGTGATGATTAGTTTTTTTCTCAACCTGGCTGGGTCATGGTGCTGATATGTGGTCAATATTATTTTGGATGTTTCTGTGAGGGTGATTTAAGATGAAGAAACCTATTAAATCTGTGGAATTTGTGGACTTCGAGTAAAGCAGATTGCCCTCCATAATGTGGGTGGGCCTCTTCAATAAGGTGAAGGCCTGAATAGAGCACAAGACCGAATACCTCTGAACAAGAGAAAATTCTGCAGGAGACAACCTTCATTAGGCTTGAAATGTAACTTCAGCTATTTGGATCTCTAGCCTGATGGCTTTCAGCATCAGCTCTGTCTTGGGACCCCAGCCTTCTGGTCTACCCTATAGATTTTTGGAATTTCCAGCCACCATTAGTGATGGAGCCAATTCCTGTAAATAAATTATATATATATAATTATATGCATAATATCTGTGTGTGTGTGCACGTGTGCTCTGTTTCTCCAGAGAATCCTGGTTAATACAAATCGTGGTATCAGGACTGATCCCAGAGAAGAGAATCTTAAGGATCAGTTTTCTTACTTGGTTCTGGCTCTCTAATGTGATTAAAGACAGGAAGGACTCTAAGGACTCTATCTCCAGTAGTAAAGAGCACTGGTAGTCCATGGAATGATATGGTAATAGAGATACATAAAATATCATCATTGGATACTCTTAACCAAACACATAGGAGTCAGAGATCTGGATGACTGTGTACATGATACCTTCAAATATTTTTGTCAAACGAATGAGTATAATGAGATTTGCTGTGTATTAGTCTGTTCCCACACTGCTAACAAAGACATATCCAAGATGGGATAATTTATAAAGAAAAGATGTTTAATTGACTCACAGTTCAGCAGGGATGGCTAGGCCTCAGGAAACTTACAATCATGGCAGAAGGGGAAGCAAACACGTCCTTCTTCACATGGCAGTGTGAAGGAAAAGCGGCGAGCAAAGGGGGGAAACAGCCCCTTATAAAACCATCAATTAGATATCCTGAGAACTCACTTTCTTAAAAACAGCACGGAGGTAACCCCACCTCCCATGATTCATTTACCTCCCACTGGGTCCCTCCCGTGGCACATGGGGATTATGGGAACTACAGTTCAAGATGAGATTTGGGTGGGGACACACCCAAACTGTATCAGGCTGGTTTTTCCTAATGTCACTGGATAAAGTAGGAAAAGAAAAAGGTG
Organism: Pan troglodytes; assembly: GCF_028858775.2. Classification (NCBI taxonomy): domain Eukaryota; kingdom Metazoa; phylum Chordata; class Mammalia; order Primates; family Hominidae; genus Pan; species Pan troglodytes. Next base: position 60,552,420 of record NC_072421.2, read on the forward strand.
AGGTCAGGGATTCAAATTGCCTGCTCAAGCACAGCATAAATGTCCTGAAATCTTCTGTGTCTGTCCTGAAAGAGACCTTTATTTCCTGTAGCTATAGTGCTGAGATTGCTGAAAACCTAACCAAGAATTTCATAATGTGAGTGCTTGAATTACAGTGCAAATTGAAATCCTAACTTTGAAGGATATCTACTGTTAAAAGGCATTGTTTGGGAAAGAGTGGATTTCTAACAGCTGGGGTGGGATGTGTGGGAAGACCTGATGAAGCTGGGGACACTAAGCCTATACATTCTCAAACTTCTTTGTCAGTATATGCAGGCTCTCCAGCTATTTTCCCTTCTGAGGTGATTAACCAAACACTGCCTGAGAAAAACCGTAATTTTCTCTCCTGAAGCAGTTCCATTGCATGACACTGCTGAAGCTTCACAAGACCCACTTCTATAGACCCTCTTTGCTTCCAGACTTATAATTAAAGTCAATATTAGCAGGCCCTGAAAGTTGAGGTAAAAAGCGTGATCCATGAAAAGGCATGCTATACTCCGAAATAACTACTCAGTGTTTTTAATTCATACAGACAGAAATACAGGAAAGGTTTATGAAAATGGATGCTAAGATGTGTGAGGATGGTAGAAGGAAGTTAAGGTTTGATCAGGCTGAATATAATATTATGGACCCACTAAGCCAAGAGTCTTCATTTAATGCTGCAGCTCAGGAAAAACTCTGCTTCTTTGGTTGACTAAAAGATGGACCAAATTGTGGCCCACAGTAAATGAACTGTAATTGCCAGACCTGCCTTAAAGGGATTCAAAGGCTTAGGGGAATTAAGGTGTTAGAGTGAATTTGTCATTTAAGACCTATTCAGCCACCCTGGGAGGGTCCAGAGGACACATCCTTCACCAGACTGTGAGAAACAAATTTTTGAAGGGTACCGCAGCAACCTTGAAGAGCTCTGTGATTGCTCTTCTGTAAAGACAGAAACTGCTGCCACTGAGTTGAAAAACCTAAATTCGGTGGGAGTAACTGGATCCCAGGGTGTCAAAGTCCAAGTTGCAGCACTTGACTGTGAAAGGCAAGGTGGTCATGTTTCACACAGGAGACAGCAAAATCAAAACAAAAATCAGAACAGTCTGACTCTGAGAGACCTACACTGTTGGGCTTGTTGATCGTAGTGATCCTAGATGTGAAAGAGATAGAAAACCTACTAAATTTTTACTTAATCCACATAACCAGAAAAGTTATAGGTCAAGTGAACAAAAGACTAACTTGAATAAAACAAAGTTAGCACATCTAACTTGAATAAAACAAACAGACAAATCTCACAGAGTCAACTCCTCAATCAGTCCCCAGAACTGAGCCACTTTTGCAGATCCACCACCCCTTGAATGAAGAGGAGGCAAGGTCCTCTTGAGGAAAAACCCCAGTACACTCCCAAAATTTTACATCATTACAATTCATTTCACCCTTCCCTCAAAGGGGCTTATGCCCTTGTAGCAGGAGGTCTGTGAATTGGAGAAAAGGAAATAATCAGACATTTTGGGGATTACTGGGCACCAGCTCTTAACTGATACAAATTTCAGGAGACACAAAACATCACTGTGGTCTACCAGTCAGAGTAGGGGCTTGTAGAAATCAGGTGATCAATGGAGTTTTAGATCAGATCCATCTCACAGTGGGCAAAGTGGCTCACCAAATCCACCCTGTGGTTGTTTCCCCAGTTCTGAAATGCATCAGTGGAATAGAGACATGCCCCATAACTGGCAGAATCCCTACATTGGTTCCCTGTTCTGTGGGAGTGAGGGCTAATATGCCAGAGAAGTTCAAGTGGAAGCGACAAAAACTGCCTCTACTTACAAAAATAGGAAACTAACAGCAATACCTCATTCCTGGAGGGTTTCAGAGATTAGTGTCACAATCAAGGACTTAAGGGTTTCAGGGGTCGTAATTTCCACCAAATCCCTATTTGAACTTACCTATTTGGCCTTTGTGGATTTTGGAGAATGATCTTGGACTATCATAAGCTTAACTAGGTGTTGAGTCCAGTTGCAGCTGCTGTGCCAGATCTGGTTTTATTACTTGCACAAATGAACACGTCTCCTGGTATCTGGTATTCAGCTATTGATCTTGCTTAACTGTGGGCCACCAAGTTGCCATGTGACCTGAGCATGGCATGGATCAGTTCATGGCATCATGAACTGGATGTTATCTAGCCTCCCAAACCATAAAGCTATGCTTGCTCAGCAGCATTTCATCATCAGATGGAAGTGGTGTATACAAGATCTTGCCTGAGCAGGCCCTGAAGGCACAAGTGAATTACATGAAGAAGTGGCTCAAATGCTCATGGTCCCCACTGCTCTTATGCTACTTTTGCTTTCCCAAGCTGCACCAAGTGCCTCACAGGGAGTATCATGGAATCAATTGACAGCAGAAGAGAAAACTCATACTTGTTGTACATATGGTTCTTCAGGATATGCAAGCACTACCTGAAAGTGAATTGCTAAAGAATAGCCCCCACCACCACCACCTCCTTTTTGGGGATATCCTTGAAGAGGAGTGGTAAAGGGAAATCCTCACAATTAGAAGTTCGAGCAATGTGCCTGAGTGTGCATTTTGCTTGGAAGAAGAAATGGCCAGACACAGGATGATATACTAGTCAGTGGCTTGTGGAAAACAGTTCATCTGGATGATAAGGAACTTGGAAGAAACATGGAAATTGATGATAAAGAAGTTTGGACAGGAAGTATGTGGATAGACCTCTCTGAATGGATAAATAATTTGAAGATGTTTGTGCTCTATATGAATGCTCACTAAAGGTTGACCTCAGCAAAGGAGAATTTTAATAACCAAGTTAAGAGGCTGACCCATTCTGAGGTTCTGCAGATACCAATCAGCCGCTTTTCCTAGCCACACTTGTCACTCAATAGGATTATGAATAAAGTGGCCATGGTGCCAGGGATGGCAATTTTACATGGGATTATCAACCTGGACCTGTACTCACCAAAACCAACTTGGATACAGCCACTGTTGAGTGACTAGTGAGCCAGCAGCAGAAACCAACACTGAGTGCCCAATATGGCACCATTCCACAAGGTGACCAGACAAGCTACCTGTTACATTGGACCAGGTTAGTTACATTGTACCACTTCCATTATGAAGGCAGCAGCATCTTGTTCTTATTAAAATAGACACTAACTCTGGATATAGATTTGCTTTCCCTGCATGCAATGCATCTGTCGAAACTACCATCCATCGAATTACAGCATGCCTTGTCCACTGTCATGGCATTCCACACAGCATTGCTTCTGATCAATTGTATTTGCCTCATCTCATGGCAAAAGAAGTGCAACAATGGGCCCTTGCTCATGGAATCCACTTTCCTTCCATGTTTCCCACCACCCTGAAGCAACCGGCTTGATATAAGAGTGGAATAGCCTCTTGAAGACTCAGTTACAGCACCCACTAATTGACAACACTTTGCAGGAGGGGGTAAGGTTCTCCAAGGGGCTCTATATGCGCTAATTGAGTGACCTGTATGTAGCGTTGTCTCTCCCATAACCATGATTCATCAATTCAGGAATCAAGGGGTGGAAATGGGAGTAGCACCATTTGCTATACTATTTAGCAGCACATAAGCAAATTATTATTGCTTCCTCTTCCCAAGACCTTATGCTCTGCTGGCCTAGAGATATTAGTCCCAGAAGGAGGAATGCTTCCTCCATGAGACACAACAATTATTCCATGAGATGACTAACTTCTGTGGAAGCTAAGACTGTTACTCAGCCACTTTGGGATCCTCATGCCTCTCAATAGGCAAAGAAATGAGTTACTGTGCTGGCTGGGATAATTGATTCTGAGCCCCAATGGGAAATTGGGCTGACGTTCCACAGTAGAGACATAGCAGACTATGTGCGAAATACATAAGATTCCTTTGATGTCTCTTAGTATCACCATGTGCTGTGTTTAGAGTCGATGGGAAACTATAACAAGTGAATCAAGGAGCACTTCTAATGGCCAAGACCCTCCAGGAATTAAGGTTTAAGGCACCCTACTAGGTAAAGAAAAATGGCCACCTGAGATTATTTCAGAGGGTAAAGGATATATGGAAAGTATAGTGGAACGTAGTCATAAATACCAGCTATAATAATGTGAGCAGTTACAGACAAGAAAATTGTAATTGTTGTATTGCTTTATTTTATCATGAACACAAATATATGTGTGTATAATGATAACTTTGTTTTCTTCCTTTTCTTATTGTCTTATCTCATAAGGTATATTTACTTGATATTATATTAGTTAAGATTTTTAAATTTACATCACAATATTTACTTATGGGATATATAGGAGAGATTAAAGAACACCCAAAGAGTTTACATCATCTTCTGCTAATAGTATTAATGCATTTCCATATGTATATGGGGTAGTATTATCATGGTAGGTTGTTACTGACCTTGTTATTGTCTTCATTTGTACATTAAATATAGTTTAAGGAGATATGTATGAGTCCCAAAATGACAGCAAATAGATTTGTGATGGTTAATTTTATGTGTTAATTTGCCCGAATCACAGTGCCCAGATATGAGGTGAAATTTTATTCTGAAGGTTTCTGTGAGGATGTTTTTGGATGACATTAACCTGTAACTCCTTAGACTTTGAATAAAACAGATTGCCCTCCTTAACATCAGTGGCCCCATCAAAACAGTTGAAAATGTGAGTACAACAAAAGATTGACCTCCCCTGAGAAGGAGAAGCTCTGCAGTAGATAGCGTTCAGACATGAACAGCATCATCAGTTCTTCTCTAGTCTCCAGTCTGCCAGCTCACCCTGAAGGTTATAGACCTGACAGCTTCTTGTTTTAAAATGTACCCAGGATTTGTTTTAATCAAGTATGATGAGATAACAGAAAGGGAGGCAATTGCCTTTGAGAGAAGAATTCATTACAGTTACCCCAGAGAATAAGAGGTATGACATGCCACCTGGGGCCATATGCAGTCACTTGCAGTGAGAAGCAGACAGAGAGACAGAGAGGGCGGGGGAGAGGGAACAAGAGAGAGGGAGTGCAGAGAAACTGTAACCAGGCCTTTATTACAATAATGGCAGGAAGTAGCAACACGAGAATGCTCCCTATTGGGAAAAAAGTGAAACACACAGGTTGAGGCTTATGTATGGAAAGTTTATAATGAGATTTTCACACATCCATGAAAACATTGGGATGGTGGAGGTGTAAACTACCTTGCGCTGTTAACATGACCTTGAAAATCCACAATATCTGAGACAGGTCTCAATCAATTTAGAAAGTTTATTTTGCCAAAATTAAAGATGTGCCAGTGACACAGCCTTAGGAGGTCCAGATGACATGTCCCCAAAGTGGTCAGGGCATAGGTTAGTTTTATACATTTTAGGGAGACATGAGACATCAGTCAACATATGTAAGATGTACATTTGTTCAGTCTGGAAATGTGGGGAAACTTGAGGTGCGTAAGGGGGCTATCAGGTCATAAGTCAATAAGAGACAAATGGTTGCATTCTGTTGAGTATCTGATTAGAATACACAATTTACATGTGATAGTAGAGCAGTGGAATAGTCACTTATAACTTAGTCTGGCTTAGTGATACAATAGGGCAGAGGAAGCAATCAGATATGCATTTGTCTCATGTGAACAGAAAGATGATATCGAGTTCCATCTGTCCCCTGTCCACAAGAAATTTCCTTGTGGGCAAATTGTAAGGAAAGTATGTAGGGATTCTTTTTCTTTTTCTTTTTTTATCTCTGTGTCTATCTTATATAGAAATAAATGGGAGGCAAGTTTGTCTGACATAGTTTCCAGCTTGACTCTTCCCTTTGGGTTAGCGATATTGAGGTTCCAAGATTTATTTTCCTTTCACAATCTCATGACTGAAAGGTACCAAATCTTCAAGTACAAATGATCAAAAATAGTTATTACACCTTCATAATCAATCATGTAAACCAATTCCTTAAAATTCACAGACACAACACACACACACACACACACACACACACAATTGGTTTTGTTTCTCTGAAGAACACTGAGAAACAAACTTGTAAGGAAGGAAGGAAAGAATGAAGAAAGGGAGGAGAGAAAGAAAGCAGGAAGATTGGCAGGTAGGAACTTAGGAAAGAAGGCAAGAAAGAGTAAGTCACAGGACACAGAGTTTTATGTAAACAGGAAGATATATCTGGAGAACTTTGATTCCAGCACGCATCCATCATCAATTATAAACAAAAATTACTTAATTTGACATTATTGACTCTATAAAAGTTTGGTATTAAAATCCACCATTGACCTTTTAAGGATGATCAAAGAATGGGCCATAAAATTAATTTGCTCTTAGGCCAAATTCTAAAATGTTGTAAATAAGGGTGATATATACTGATTCTATTTGCTTTATAGTGTGGAAGAGATTATTCAAGGCACTTTTGAAGCACACACCAAGGTTTGCATTTATATTTGTAGCAGTGGTGTGCTGCAGCCAACTGGAACTGACTGGCAATAGTCAATCATTAAAATTATAGAAAACTGTGTGAACCAGTTGGTAAACATACCATTACTAAAAACTGAATTATATGAACTTTTAAGTAAATAAACATTACCAAAAACAAAGTTAGCAAATACTCAAAACAAATTTTGTCTTAATTATTTTACTGCATGTTACTATTAATCTGTGCTCTTGAGGTTATTTTGTCTATGTTATCTGTATGATAAAAACAACAATAGAAACTCACTCAAAACTGCACAACTACATGGAAACTGAACAACTTGCCCCTGAATGACTACTGGGTAAAAATGAAGTTAAGGCAGAAATAAATAAGTTCTTCTAAACCAATGAGAACAAAGAAACAACATACCAAAATCTCTGGGACACAGCTAAAGCAGTGTTTAAAGGGAAATTTATAGCACTATATGCCTGCAGGAGAAAGCAGGAAAGATCTGAAATCAACACCCTAACATCACAATTAAATAAACTAGAGAAGCAAGAGCAAACTAATTCAAAAGCTAGCAGAAGACAAGAAATAACTAAGATCACAGCAGAACTGAAGGAAATAGAGACACAAAAAACCCTTCAAAAAATCAATGAATCCAGGAGCTGATTTTTTTAAAAGATTAACAAAGTAGATAGACTGCTAGCCAAACTAATAAAGAACAGAGAAGAATCAAATAGACACAAGAAAAATGATAAAGGGGATATCACCACTGACCCCACAGAAATAAAAACTACCATCAGAGAGTACTATAAACACCTCTACATAAATAAGCCAGAAAATCTAGAAGAAATGGATAGATTCCTGGACATCTACAGCCTCCCAAGTCCAAACCAGGAAGAAGTTGAATCCCTGAATAGACCAATAAGAGATTCTGAAACTGAGGCAGTAATTAATAGCCTACCAACCAAAAAAAGTCCAGGACTAGACAGATACACAGCCAAATTCTACCACAGGTACAAAGAGGAGCTGGTACCATTCCTTCTGAAACTATTCAAAGGAATAGAAAAAGAGGGGACTCCTTCCTAAATCATTTTATGAGGCCAGCATCACCCTGATGCCAACAACAGGCAGAGATACAAAAAAACAAAGAAAATTTCAGGCCAATATCCCTGATGAACATTGATGCAGAAATCCTCAATAAAATACTGGCAAACGGAATCCAGCAGCACATCAATAAGCTTACCCAGCACAATCAAGTTGGCTTCATCCCTGGGATGCAAGGCTGGTTCAACATACACAGACAAACAAAGGTAATCCATCATATAAAGAGAACCAATGACAAAAAGCCCATGATTATCTCAATAGATGCAGAAAAGGCCTTCTATAAAATTCAACACCCCTTCATGTTAAAAACTCTCAATAAACTGGGTATTGATGGAACACGTCTCAAAATAATAAGAGCTATTTATGACAAACTCAGAGCCAATATCATACTGAATGGGCAAAGACTGGAAGCATTCCCTTTGAAAACTGGCACAAGAGAGGAATGCCCTCTCTCACCACTCTTATTCAACATAGTATTGGAAGTTCTGGCCAGGTCAATCAGGCAAGATAAAGAAACAAAGTATACTGAAATAGGAAGACAGGAAGTCGAATTGTCTCTGTTTCAGATAACATGACTGTATATTTAAAAAACCCCATCATCTCAGCCCAAAATCTCCTTAAGGTGATAAGCAACTTCAGCAAAGTCTCAGCATACAAAATCAATGTGCGAAAATCACAAGCATTCCTATACACCAATAATAGACAAACAGCCAAATCATGAAAGAAATCTTATTCACAACTGCTACAAAGAGAATAAAATACCTAAGAATACAAATTACAAGGGATGAGAGGGACCTCTTCAAGGAAAACTACAAGCCACTGATCAAGGAAATAAGAGAGAACACAAACAAATGGAGAAACATTCATTGCTCATGGATAGGAAGAATCAGTATTGTGAACATAGCCATACTACCCAAGGTAATTTACAGATTCAATGCTAGCCCCATGAGGCTACCATTGAGTTTCTTCATAGAATTAGATAAAACTACATTTCATATGGAACCAAAAAAGAGCCAGTATAACCAAGAAAATACTAAGCAAAAAGAACAAAGCTGGAGGCGTCACGCTACCTGACTTCAAACTATACTACAAGGCTACATTAACCAAAACAGCATGGTACTGGTACAAAAACAGATATCTAGACCAATGGAACAGAACAGAGGTCTCAGAAATAGCGCCACACATCTACAACCATCCAATCTTTGACAAACCTGACAAAAACAAGAAATGGGGAAAGGATTCCCTATTTAATAAATGGTATTGGGAAAACTGGCTAGCCATATGCAGAAAAGTGAAACTGGACCCCTTCATTACACCTTATAAAAAATTAACTCAAGATGGATTAAAGACTTAAACACAAGACCTAAAACCATAAAAACCCTAGAGGAAAACCTAGGCAATACCATTCGGGACATAGGCAGGGGCAAGGACTTCACGACTAAAACACCAAAACCAATGGCAACAATAGCCAAAATTGACAAATGGGATCTAACTAAACTAAAGAGTTTCTGCACAGCAAAAGGAACTATCATCAGATTGAACAGGCAACCTACAGAATGGGAGAAAATTTTTGCAATCTACACATCTGACAAAGGACTAAAATCCAGAATCAATGAGGAACTTAAACAAATTTACAAGAAAGGTAGTGGTTCCAAGATGGCCGAATAGGAACAGCTCCAGTCTACAGCTCCCAGTGTGAGCAACACAGAAGATAGGTAATTTCTGCATTTCCAACTGAGGTACCAGGTTCATCTCACTGGGGATTGTTGGACAGTGGGTGCAGGACAGTGGGTGCAGTGCACTGAGCATGAGCCAAAGAAGGGCGAGGCATCACCTCACCCGGGAAGCACAAGGGGTCAGGGAATTCCCTTTCCTAGCCAAGGGAAGAGGTGACAAATGGCACCTGGAAAATCAGGTCATACCCACCATAATAATGGGCTTTTCCAATGGTCTTAGCAAGCGGCACACCAGGAAATTACATCCTGTGTCTCGCTCGGATGGTCCTATGCCCACGGAGCCTCACTCATTGCTAGCACAGCAGTCTGAGATCGAATTGCAACATGGCAGCGAGGCTGGGGGAGGGGGGTCTGCCCCCCTGAGTAGGTGAACAAAGCGGCCAGGAAGCTCAAACTGGGTGGAGGCCACCGCAGCTCAAGGAGGCCTGCCTGGCTTTGTACACTTCACCTCTGGAGGCAGGGCATAGCCAAACAAAAGGCAGAAGAATCCTCTGCAGACTTAAATTTCCCTGTCTGAAAGCTTGGAAGAGAGTAGTGGTTCCCCCAGCATGCAGCTGGAGATCTGAGAATGGACAGACTGCCTCCTCAAGTGGGTCCCTGACTCCCGAGTAGCCTAAGTGGGAGGCACCACCCAGTAGGGGCAGACTGACACCTCACATGTCCAGGTACCCCTCTGAGACAAAACTTCCAGAGGAACAATCAGGCAGCAACATTTGTTGTTCAGGAATATTCACTGTTCTGCAGCCACTGCAGCTAATACCCAGGCAAACAGGGTCTGGAGTGGACCTCCAGCAAACCAACAGACCTGCAGCTGAGGGTCCTGACTGTTAGAAGGAAAACAAACAAACAGAAAGGACATCCACACCAAAAACTCATCTGTATGTCACCATCATCAAAGAACAAAAGTAGATGAAACCACAAAGATGGGGGAAAAAACAGAGCAGAAAAACTAAAAATTCTAAAAATCAGAGTGACTCTCCTTCTCCAAAGGAACACAGCTCATCACCAGCAAAGGAACAAAGCTGGATGGAGAATGACTTTGACGAGTTGAGAGAAGAAGGCTTCAGATGATCAAACTTCTCCGAGCTAAAGGAGGAAGTTCAAACCCATGGCAAAGAAGTTAAACACCTTGAAAAACGATTAGAAGAATGGCTAACTAGCATAACTAATACAGAGAAGTCCTTAAAGGACCCGATTGAGCTGAAAACCATGGCACGAGAACTACATGACGAATGCACAAGCTTCAGTAGCCGATTCGATCAACTGGAAGAAAGGGTTTCAGGGATGGAAGATGAAATGGATAAAATGAAGTGAGAAGAGAAGTTTAGAGAAAAAATAATACAAAGAAATGAACAAAGCCTCCAAGAAATATGGCACTATGTGAAAAGACCAAATCTACATCTCACTGGTGTGCCTGAAAGTGACAGGGAGAATGGAACCAAGTTGGAAAACACTCTGCAGGATATTATCCAGGAGAATCTCCTGAACCTAGCAAGGCAGGCAAACATTCAAATTCAGGAAATACAGAGAATGTCACAAAGATACTTGTCGAGAAGAGCATCTCCAAGACACATAATTGTCAGATTCACCAAAGTTGAAATGAAGGAAAAAATGTTAAAGGCAACCAGAGAGAAAGGTTGAGTTACCCACAAAGAGAAGCCCATCAGACTAACAGCTAATCTCTCAGTAGAAGATCTACAAGCCAGAAGAGAGTGAGGGCCAATATTCAACATTCTTAAAGAAAAGAATTTTCAACCCAGAATTTCATATCCAGCCAAGCTAAGCTTCATAAGTGAAGGAGAAATAAAATACTTTACAGACAAGCAAATGCTGAGAGATTTTGTCACCACGAGGCCTGCCCTACAAGAGCTCCTGAAGGAAGCACTAAACATGGAAAGGAAAAACCGGTATCAGCCACTGCAAAAACATGCCAATTTGTAAAGGCCATCAAGTCTAGGAAGAAACTGCATCAACTACTGAGCAAAATAACCAGCTAACATCACAATGACAGGATCAAATTCACACACAACAATATTAACCTTAAAAGTAAATGGGCTAAATGCCCCAATTAAAAGACACAGACTGGCAAATTGGATAAAGAGTCAAGACCCATCAGTGTGCTGTATTCAGGAAACTCATCTCATGTGCAGAGACACACATAGGCTCAAAATGAAGGGATGGAGGAAGATCTACCAAGCAAATGGAAAACAAAAAAAAGGCAGGGGTTGCAATCCTAGTCTCTGGTAAAACAGACTTTAAGCCAGAAAAGATCAAAAGAGACAAAGAAGACCTTTACATAATGGTAAAGGGATCAATTCAACAAGAAGAGCTAACTATCCTAAATATATATGCACCCAATACAGGAGCACCCAGATTCATAAAGCAAGTCCTTAGAGACCTAGAAAGAGAACTACAAAGCACTGCTCAATGAAATAAAAGAGGATACAAACAAATGGAAGCACATTCCATGCTGATGGGTAGGAAGAATCAATATCATGAAAATGGCCATACTGCCCAAGGTAATTTACAGATTCAATGCCATCCCCATCAAGCTACCCATGACTTTCTTCACAGAATTGGAAAAAACTACTTTAAAGTTCATATGGAACCAAAATAGCCACACTTCCAAGTCAATCCTAAGCCAAAAGAACAAAGCTTGAGGCATCACGCTACCTGACTTCAAACTAAACTACAAGGCTACAGTAACAAAAACAGTATGGTACTGGAACCAAAACAGAGATATAGATCAATGGAACAGAACAGAGCCCTCAGAAATAATGCTGCTTATCTACAACCATCTGATCTTTGACAAACTTGACAAAAACAAGAGATGGGGAAAGGATTCCCTATTTAATAAACGGTGCTGGGAAAGCTGGCTAGCCATATGTAGAAAGCTGAAACTGGAGCCCTTCCCTACACCTTATACAAAAATTAATTCAAGATGGAATAAAGACTTAAATGTTAGACCTAAAACCATGAAAACCCTAGAAGAAAACCTAGGCAATACCATTCAGGACACAGGCATGTGCAAGGACTTCATGTCTAAAACACCAAAAGCAATGGCAACAAAAGCCAAAATTGACAAATGGGATCTAATTGAACTAAAGAGCTTCTGCACAGTAAAAGAAACTACCATCAGAGTGAACAGGCAACCTACAGAATGGGAGAAAATTTTTGCAATCTACTCATCTGACAAAGGGCTAATATCCAGAATCTACAATGAACACAAACAAATTTACAAGAAAAAAACAAACAACCCCATCAAAAAGTGGGTGAAGGATATGAACAGACACTTCTCAAAAGAAGACATTTATGCAGCCAAAAGACACATGAAAAAATGTTCATCATCACTGGCCATCAGAGAAATGCAAATCAAAACCACAGTGAGATACCATCCCACGCCACTTAGACTGGTGATAATTAAAAAGTCAGGAAACAACAGGTGCTGGAGAGGATGTGGAGAAATAGGAACACTTTTACACTGTTGGTGGGACTGTAAACTCGTTCAACCATTGTGGAAGTCAGCATGGCGGATCCTCAGGGATCTAGAACTAGAAATACCATTTGACCCAGCCATCTCATTAGTGGGTATATACCCAAAGGATTATAAATCATGCTTCTATAAAGACACATGCACATGTATGTTTATAGCGACACTATTCACAGTAGCAAAGACTTGGAACCAACCCAAATATCCAACAATGATAGACTGGAATAAGAAAATGTGGCACATATACACCATGGAATACTATGCAGCCATAATAAATGATGAGTTCATGTCATTTGTAGGAACATGGATGAAGCTGGAAATCATCATTCTCAGCAAACTATCTCAAGGACGAAAAACCAAACACCGCATGTTCTCATTCATAGGCGGGAATTGAACAATGAGAACACATGGACACAGGAAGGGGAACATCACACACTGGGGCCTGTTGTGGGGTTGGGAGAGGGGGGAGGGATAGAATTAGGAGATATACCTAATGCTAAATGACGAGTTAATGGGTGCAGCACACCCACATGGCACATGTATACATATGTAACTAACCTGCACATTGTGCACATGTATCCTAAAACTTAAAGTATAATAAAAATAAATAAAGTAATAGAGACACACACACACGAAAAATAAAAATAAATAAATGGCTTGATGCTATTCATCTCCCCAGCGAATTCCCACAGTCAGTCTGAAAATGAGATTTATACTTCCACAAAATCTATTATACAGTTGCTCTAAACTTTTTCATTGTCCCTCGACCTAACGTTCTCACTTCCCTCCATACTCAGTTTCAAGTGTTTGAGCAATTGTTACACTGTCTCTTCTGTTTATGTATATCTCAGATATCTTGTCCCCCTTCTTCTCTCTATCTATCTCGGTTTGATAAATTGCTCTAGCTAAAGTCAAGTTCCAGTTAAGTCAGCAACCTACATCAAACCTGCATCCCTCTAGCTGAACATAGCTGCAAAAAGTCACAACCATGCTGAACGTCCCCATTTTAAATTCATGATCACAAAATGAAGAGGGTCTTTAAAATTGTCTGGCAATAGTACCATATGTTCCTAGTCCAGTTGTTTCCCCACACATGGATGAGTATTAGAATGATATTCAGATCTTTTAGCAATACAAATGCCCTGGATCTACCTCCAATTGATCTATGTAGGTGCCCACATATCCCAAATTGTTAACAACTTTCTAGATGACTCTAATATGAAGGTGGAGTTATGATCCAACTCTCAAGTCAATTCATTTTCCCACACTTTAGGATGATTGTTTCCTACCTTTTTCTTTCTCACATTTCCATCATCTTCTCTCTCATCCTTTTTCACAGCTAATAACGTTGTTATTTATGTCATTAATCACATGGAAACAATTAGGGGAGAACTTCCATAAGCTTTTACTGTAACTACTTGCCACTTCGTCTACTGAATCTGTGTCAGTAATACTTTGAATTTCCTTTTGATTTTGAATTAACTCTTAAGGCCCCTATTTGGAAACATTTCAGTTCATACATGCACTAGATCTAATTTACAACTAACAATTATCCAAGGAAATTTCTCCGGAAATTTTCCCTTGTTTCTCTTACATTATCAATTTTCCTTCTTTTTTCTCTATTACTCTCATTACTAAACAGACACGCTGTAATTTCTCCCACTTTCCCCTCTAGCTACAACATCACTTTCTCTCCTCCTCTTTATGGCCAATATATCTCAAAGACTTGTCTATATTCACAGTTTCCACATCCCCAAATCCAAATCCCTGTGGCTTCTGAAACAGTAGCATCAGCATCACCTGGGAACTTGTTAGAAATTTGAATTTGATGCTTTCATCACAAAGCCTCTGGATCGGAAACTCTAAAACACAGAAATTTAAGTTTTAACATAGCCCCCTAAGTGTTATTAATGTATGCAAAATTAGATAATCTTTTATTATATCTCTAATTCTCGGTTGATATCTGAAACAAGACAATTATCTACTGGTTTTCGACTGTGAAATCTGAAAATTTAGTGCCTTTATACTTCTTATATTTAGCCATATTCCACCCTCTCTTTAAATATTTTTGGTTGTTATCCTCTCAGACCAGGGTACATCTGCCATTTTGGTATAATTATTTCTACAACAGCTCCTTCTCTGCTCAATTCCAGTCACATCATATTACTGAATGCTTAACTTTCCTAATATTATTAATATTGCAGGGATAAGTATCTGTGTTTTAATATTGACCAAGATCATAGCCTTCATGTGTAGGTTAAATTTGCCTGGCTAGTGTATATGGTTTACTCTTCTTAGCATTTCAGCCAGCTCACCTGGTTGAATTCCATGTTTGTGACACTATGGACTAATCAAAAGTAGTGATTGTGGGCCTGTGATTATGTTTGTGGAAGAATCTGGTCTTGCTTTCTAAAGGAATTCTCTGTTTCTTTCAGCCTCTTTACTGGGATTCTCTTATCTGGTAGTCTTCTCTAAATATAGAGTTTACCCAAATACTAAGCTTAGAAATTTACATGCATGCAGAAAAGCATACCTGATCTAACTTTACCGACAGTTTTGGATGCTGTGATTTTGATTCTCAGGAGGGGAGCTCATGACATTGTGTAAGTTTCTATGAGTATACACATTTCGACAATTAGAACATTGGGGAAAGCATTATAATGAACATATTCATCAGCTAGAACCTATAAGCTCTTTTCCCAAATAAAATCACTGCAAATATATTAATGCAGCTCATTCGCTAAACACACACACACATATACACACACATTGTTCCTCCAGTTTATGTATACCTCAGATGTCTATATATATATATATATATATCTCAAATCTTCTGTATCCAATCTGCCATTAATGAACACATAAGTTGTGTCCCTATGTATGCTATTGTAAATAGTACAGAGATAAACATATGAATGCATGTGTCTTTTTTAATATAATGATTGCGTTTCCATTGTGTGGACAGCCAGCAGTGGAATTTCTGGGTCAAATAGTAGTTCTATTTTTTGACTTTTGAGATACCACCATACTGTTTTTCATTGAGCTAATTGGCATTCCCATCGACAGTTGTTTTTTGTCTTTTTAATAGTAGCCAATCTGACTCTTGTAAGGTTATATCTCATTGTGATTTTAACTTGCAAATATTTTCTTCTATAGGTTTTGTGTTTGTTCTGTTGATTATTTCTCCTGCTGTGATGAAGATTTTTCATTTAATTAAGGCCCATTTCTCTATTTCTGTTATTGTTGCATTTGATTTTGTGCTCTTTGTAATACTTTTTTTGCTTAGCTCAATGTCCAGAAGAGTTCTTAGATATTATTCCAGAACTTTTCTACTTTCAGGTCTTGTGTTTAGGATTTTATCTTGAGTTAATTTTTGTTTAAGGTGAGAGATGAGAAACCAGGTTCATTCTTGCACATTTGGCTAGTCAGTTTTCCTAGCATCATTTATTGAATAGGGCGTTTTGTTGTTGTTGTTGCTGTGGTTTTGTATGAACTTGGGGATATTTTTTCAAATTCTATGAAAAATAATTGTGGTAATTTGATAGAAATTGCATTGAATTGTAGACCACTTTGGGCAATATGGTCATTTTGATGATATTGATTCTTTCACTCTGTGAGCATGGGATGTTTTTCCATTTGTTTGTGTCATCAGTGTTTTGTAGTTTCCTCACAAAATTTTTTCACCTCATTGGTTAAATGTATTCCTATGTATTTTATTTTTTTGTATGTGCCTCTTATTAATAGGATTGAGTTGATAATTTGGTTCTCAGTTTGAAATTTCATTGTATTGGAAAACCCCTAACTTTCATACGTTGATTTTGTATTTTGAAACTTTACTGAAATTGCTTATCAAGTTTGGAACTCTTCTAGGGGAGTTTTTAGGGTGTTCTAGGTATATAATCATGTGGTTAGTGAATAGAGATAATTTTTCTTCCTCTTTTCTAATTTGTTTGCCTTTTATTTTTTACTCTTGCCCAATTTCTCTGGTCTGAACTGTCAGTATGAATTTCAATAGGAGTGATGACAGTGGGCATCTTTGGAATTACTAGAAAAAATACATTGAACTTTTTTCCATTCAGTGTGATGTTGGCTGTAGAAATGTCATATATGGCTTTTCTTATTTAGAGGTATATTCTGTCTTTGCCTAGTTTGTTCAGGATTTTTTTCATGAAAAGGTGTTAGATTTTATCAAATGCTTTTTATGGATCTGTGGAGATTATTATATGGTTTATATACTTTATTCTGTTTATGTGATAAATCACATTTATAGGTTTGCATATGTTGAACCATCCTTGGTTCACTATCATCCCTGGAAAAAAACCCAACTTGATTATAATAAATTATACTTTAATGTGCTATTGGATTTTGTTTGCTAATATTTTGTTGAGAAATTTTGCATTTATGTTTATCGTGGATATTGGCCTATATTTCCTTGTTTTGTACTTGCCTGATTTTGGTATCGAGGTGATACTGTATTTATAAAATGAGTTAGTGAGAGATCACTCCTCCTCAATTTCTGGGGATAGTTTTAGTAAGATTAGTATAAGCTCATCTTCATACATCTGGTAAACTTTTAGCTGTACATCTGTCTGGCCCTAAGCTTATTTTTTGGAAGATTTTAAAATATTGATTCACTTTCATTACTTTTATTGGTCTTTTCAGTGTCACTAATTCTTTCTGGTTCAATTTTGGGAGATAAGCTGGGTGTCGTGGCTCACACCTGTAATCTTGGCAGTTTGAGAGGACTAAGCAAGAGGATTGTTGGAAGCCAGGAGTTCAAGACAAGTCTGGTCAATGTAGCCAAACTCTGTCTCTGAAATAAAATAAAATAAAATAAAATAAAATAAAATAATTTTGGAAGTTGTGTGTTTCAAGGAATTTACCCTTTTTTCTCTGTTTTCTAGTGTGTGTGTGTAGAAGTGTTCATAGTATTCTCTTAGGTCCTTTTGTATTTCTCTGTTACCCAGTGTAATATCATCTTTATTATTCCTGATTGTGCTTATTTAAATATTATCTCTTTTTTCTTTGTTAGCCTAGCTAGTGCTCTGTCAATTTTGTTTATACTTTTAAATAATAAATTTCTATTTCATGGATTCTTCGTAATTTTCCTTTTTTTGGTCTCAAGCTAACATAGTTCTGCTATGACCATTGTTATTTCTTCTGTTAGCTTTGGATTTGACTTGTTCTTGTTTTTCCAGTTTTTTGAGGGGTGATATTATGTTGCTTATTTGAAATCTATCTCTTTGATGTAAAAATGTAATGCTATAAATTGCCCTCTTACTACTGCTTTTGTTTTCCAGAGTTATTGGTGTGTTGTGTCACTATTTTTATTTGCTTCCAAAGATATTTAAATTTTGACCTTATTTTCATTGTTTACTTAAGAGTTGTTCCATGAGCAGTGGTTTGTAGCTCTCCTTGAAGAGGTCCTTCACATCCCTTGTAAGTTGGATTCCTAGGTATTTCATTCTCTTTGAAGCAGTTGTGAATGGGAGTTCACTCATAATTTGGCTCTCAGTCTGTTATTGGTGTATAAGATTGCTTGTGATTTTTGTACATTGATTTTGTATCCTGAGACTTTGCTGAAGTTGCTTATCAGCTTAAGGAGATTTGGGGCTCAGACCATGGGGTTTTCTAGATATACAATCATGTCCTCTGCAAACAGAGACAATTTGACTTCCTCTTTTCCTAATTGAATACCCTTTATTTATTTCTCCTGCCTGATTGCCCTGGCCAGAACTTCCAACACTATGCTGAATAGGAGTGGTGAAAGAGGGCATCCCTGTCTTGTGCCGGTTTTCAAAGAGAATGCTTCCAGTTTTTGCCCATTCAGTATGATATTGGCTGTGGGTTTGTCATAGATAGCACTTATTATTTTTACAAATGTCCCATCAATACCTAATTTATTGAGAGTTTTTAGCATGAAGGGCTGTTGAATTTTTTCAAAGGCCTTTTCTGCATCTATTGAGATAATCATGTGGTTTTTGTCTTTGGTTCTGTTTATATGCAGGATTACGTTTATTGATTTGCATATGTTGAACCAACCTTGCATCCCAGGGATGAAGCCCACTTGATCATGGTGTATAAGCTTTTTGATGTGCTGCTGGATTCGGTTTGCCAGTATTTTACTGAGGATTTTTGCATCAATCTTCATCAGGGATATTGGTCTAAAATTCTCTTTTTTTGTTGTTGTGTCTCTGCCAGGCTTTGGTATCAGGATGATGCTGGCCTCATAAAATGAGTTAGGGAGGATTCCCTCTTTTTCTATTGATTGGAATAGTTGCAGAAGGAATGGTACCAGTTTCTGCTTGTACCTCTGGTAGGATTCGGCTGTGAATCCATCTGGTCCTGGACTTTTTTTGGTTGGTAAGTTATTAATTATTGCCTCAATTTCAGAGCCTGTTATTGGTCTGTTCAGAGATTCAACTTCTTCCTGGTTTAGTCTTGGGAGGGTGTACGTGTTGAGCAATTTATCCATTTCTTCTAGGTTTTCTAGTTTATTTTTGTAGAGGTGTACATAGTATTATCTGATGGTAGTTTATATTTCTGTGGGATTGGTGGTGATAGCCCCTTTATCATTTTTTATTGCATCTATTTGATTCTTCTCTCTTTTCTTCTTTATTAGTCTTGCTAGCGGTCTATCAGTTATGTTGATCTTTTCAAAAAACCAGCTCCTGGATTCATTGATTTTTTGAAGGGTTTTTTTGTGCCTCTACTTCCTTCAGTTCTGTTCTGATCTTAGTTATTTCTTGCCTTCTGCTAGCTTTTGAATGTGTTTGCTCTTGCTTCTCTAGTTCTTTTAATTGTGATGTTAGGGTGTTGATTTTAAATCTTTCCTGCTTTCTCTTGTGGGCATTTAGTGCTATAAATTTCCCTCTACACACTGCTTTGAATGTGTCCCAGAGATTCTGGCATGTCGTGTTTTTTTTCTCATTGGTTTCAAAGATCATCTTTATTTCTGCCTTCATTTCCTTATGTACCCAGTAGTCATTCAGGAGCAGGTTGTTCAGTTTCCATGTAGTTGAGCGGTTTTGAGTGAGTTTCTTCAACCTGAGTTCTAGTTTGATTGCACTGTGGTCTGAGAGACAGTTTGTTATAATTTCTGTTCTTTTACATTTGCTGAGGAGTGCTTTACTTCCAACTATGTGGGAGTCTAAGTCTCTTACTAGGTCTCTAAGGACTTGCTTTATGAATCTGGCTGCTCCTGTATTGGGTCCATATATATTTAGGATAGTTAGCTCTTCTTGTTGAATTGATCCCTTTACCATTATTAATGGCCTTCTTTGTCTGTTTTGATCTTCGTTGGTTTAAAGTCTGTTTTATCAGAGACTAGGATTGCAATCCCTGCCTTTTTTTGTTTTCCATTTGCTTGGTAGATCTTCCTCCTTCCCTTTATTTTGAGCCTATGTGTGTCTCTGCATGTGAGATGGGTTTCCTGAATACAGCACACTGATGGGTCTTGACTCTTTATCCAATTTGCCAGTCTGTGACTTTTAATTGGAGCCTTAAGCCCATTCACATTCAAGGTTAATATTGTTATGTGTGAATTTGATCCTGTCATTATGATGTTAGCTGGTTATTTTGCTCGTTAGTTGATGCAGTTTCTTCCTAGCCTCGATGGTCTTTATAATTTGGCATGTTTTTGCAGTGACTGATACCTGTTTTTCCTTTCCATGTTTAGTGTTTCCTTCAGGGTCTCTTTTGGGGCAGGCCTGGTGGTGACAAAATCTCTCAGCATTTGCTTGTCTGTGAAGGATTTTATTTTCCTTCACTTATGAAGCTTTGTTTGGCTGGATATGAAATTCTGGTTTGAAAATTCTTTTCTTTAAGAATGTTGAATATTGGCCCCCACTCTCTTCTGGCTTGTAGAGTTTCTGCCGAGAGATCAGCTGATAGTCTGATGGGCTTCCCTTTGTGGGTAACCCGACCTTTCTCTCTGGTTGCCTTTAACATTTTTTCCTTCATTTCAACTTTGGTGAATCTGACAATTATGTGTCTTGGAGTTGCTCTTCTCGACAAGTATCTTTGTGGCACTCTCTGTATTTCCTGAATTTGAATGTTTGCCTGCCTTGTTAGGTTGGGGAAGTTCTCCTGGATAATATCCTGCAGAGTGTTTTCCAACTTGGTTCCATTCTCCCCATCACTTTCAGATATACCAGTCAGACGTAGATTTGGTCTTTTCACATAGTCCTATATTTCTTGGAGGCTTTATTCATTTCTTTTTACTCTTTTTTCTGTAAACTTCTCTTCTTGCTTCATTTCATTCATTTCGTCTTCCATCCCTGAAACCCTTTCTTCCAGTTGATTGAATCAGGTACTGAGGCTTGTGCATTCATGCAATAGATCTTGTGCCGTGGTTTTCAGCTCCATCAGGTCATTTAAGGACTTATCTGCCTTGGTTATTCTAGTTAGCCATTCTTCTAATCTTTTTTCAAGGTTTTTAACTTCTTTGCCATGGTTTCGAACTTCCTACTTTAGCTTGGAGAAGTTTGATCGTCTGAAGCCTTCTTCTCTCAACTCATCAAAGCCATTCTGCATCCAGCTTTGTTCTGTTGCTGGTGATAAACTGTGTTCCTTTGGAGGAGAAGAAGTGCTGTGATTTTTAGAGTTTCCAGTTTTTCTGCTCTGTTTTTTCCCCATCTTTGTGGTTTTATCTACTTTTGGTCTTTGATGATGGTGACATACAGATGGGGTTTTGGTGTGGATGTCCTTTCTGTTTGTTAGTTTTCCTTCTAACAGTCAGGACCCTCAGCTGCAGGTCTGTTGGAGTTTATTGGAGGTCCACTCCAGACCCTGTTTGCCTGGGTATCAGCAGCAGAGGCTGCAGAACAGCAGATATTGGTAATCCGCAATTGTTGCTGCCTGATTGTTCCTCTGGAAGTTTTGTCCCAGAGGAGTACCTGGCCGTGTGAGGTGTCAGCCTGCCCCTACTGGGGTGTGCCTCCCAGTTAGACTACTCGGGGGTCAGTGACCCACTTGAGGAGGCAGTCTGTCTGTTCTCAGATCTCCAGCTGCATGCTGGAAGAACCACTACTCTCTTCCAAGCTGTCAGACAGGTACATTTAAGTCTGCAGAGGATTCTGCTGCCTTTTGTTTGGCTATGCCCTGCCCCCAGAGGTGGAGTCTACAGAAGCAGGCAGGCCTCCTTGAACTGCAGTGGGCTCCACCCAGTTCGAGCTTCCTAGCCACTTTGTTTACCTACTCAAGCCTCGGCAATGGCAGGTGCCCCTCCCCCAGCCTTGCTGCCACCTTGCAGTTTGATCTCAGACTGCTGTGCTAGCAATAAGCGAGGCTCCATGGGCATAGGACCCTCCAAGCCATGTGCGGGATATAATCTCCTGGTGTGCCATTTGCTAAGAACTTTGGAAAAGCACAGTGTTAGGGTGTGAGTGACCCGATTTTCCAGGTGCCATCTGTCACCCCTTTCTTTGACTAGGAAAGGGAATTCCCTGACTCCTTGTGCTTCCCAGGTGAGGCGGTGCCTCACCCTGCTTCATCTCATGCTCAGTGCACTGCAACCACTGTCCTGCACCCACTTTCTGACACCCCCGGTGAGATGAACCTGGTACCTCAGTTGGAAGTGCAGAAATCACCTGTCTTCTGCATCACTGATGCTGGGAGCTGTAGACTGGAGCTGTTGATATTTGGCCATCTTGGTTCCACCCCACATCAAGCCATTTGTAAAGGTTCTATCCCATAGCCCAAACACTTTCCAAAACTTCCCGCTTACAACATTGCAGATCAAATTTCAAGATGAGATTTGGAGGGGACAAATATTCAGCCTACACAATAGGGTTACATCAACTGCAAAGCTTTTGTACAGGAAATGAAATAACACAGTGAAAAATACAACCTATAGAAGGGACAAAAATATTTGCAAACTATTCACCTGACAGGGAATTCATATCCAGAATATATAAGAAACTCAACACTTGACAGCAAAAAACACAAACAAACAAATAATCTAATTAAAAGTGTAAAAAAGACCTGAATAGATGTATCTTAAAAGAAGATATGCAAAAAGCAAAGAAATACATGAAAAAAATGTAGAACATTACTGATCATCATGAAAAAGCAACTTGAAATTACAAATATATATATATATATATATATATATATATATATATATATAAAATCTCTCCCCAGTTAGAATGGCTACTACTAATACCAAGAAGACAAAACGTAACAAATGCTGTTGAGGATACCAAGAAAAAAAAAAATCTAACATTCTCTTGGTAGGAATGTAAACCAGGACTGCTATTATGGAGAATAGTATGGAAGTGCTTCAAAAAACTAGAAATACTAGAAATACATCTACCTTATGATTCAGAAATTCTACTATTGGGCATATATCCAAAGAAAATGATATCAGTATATCAGGGAGATACAGCTCTGTATTTATTGCAGCATTATTTACCATAGCTGAGATGCGGAATCAACTTAAATGTTTCTCAGTGGATGAATTGATAGAGAAAATATACTTAATGAGATTCTATTCATCCATAAAAAAATGAAATTCTGTCATTTGCAGCAACATGGATGAGCCTAGAGAACATTATGTGATGTGAAACAAGCCAATAACAGAAAGATTAATACTGCATATTCCTTCTAATATGTGGAGGCTAAGAAGTTGATCTCATAGAAGTAGAAAGCAGAATAGTAGTTACAAAAATGTGGGAAAAGTCGGAGAGAAAAAAAGCAGGGAGAGATTGGTTCAAGGATTCAAAATTAAAGATTGATAGGAGGAATAATTTCTAATGTTCCATAGCACTTCAGGGTGACTATAGTTAATAATTTATTATGTATTTTCAAATAGCTAAAAGAGAATGTTTCAAAGGTTTTCAACCAGAACAATAATAAACATCAGAGGTGATGAATATGCTAATTTCCCTGATTGATCATTATATATTGTGTTTATCAAAGTATCAGTATTTATTCAATTAATATTAATGTACAATTATGTGTCAATTAAAATAATAGTAACTGCTAGTACAAAGGACGTATGTTGCTACATCACAAACATTTTTTATTAATTTGTGTGCTGGCCATGAGACTGCAGCTCACAGACCTCCAATTACAGGATATTATTGAAAGAGAATGCCAGGTGCTGTGTTGACATTCATGCTGTGTTTGCCAGGCCATCTCACAAGAGACTCCTAGTAGCCAATAACTAAGCAATGCAAAGATACGAAGACTGCCTCATTCCTGAGAATCAGGGCACTCCTCTGACAGGCAACTTTGACTTGAGGCCTCTCAGGGGCCTTGGTAACCTTTCTTTAGGCTGCTTAGTAGTAGGAGCTTCTACTCAACCAACCTTTCCTCCTTCCTTCCTTCTTTCCTTCCTTCCTTCCTTTTTCCTATCTTGCATTAAAGTCTGACACTTTTCCCAGCCTCACCCAGCTCCTTCACCATTTGCTCCCACTGGCCAAACTCTGGCATGTTTAATTTTTTCTTGACACCTGTTTCTTGGAGAACCCAGACTTGCACACTTTGGTAACTGTTTTACAATATAACTGCTTTCTTTTATAATCAAACATACTTTATTTTATTTTTGTTAAATCACTATTTTCACAAGAACATACTTATCTCCAAATGCATTAAGTTGTATGCATTAAATATTTACAGCTTTTTGTATGTCAACTGTATCTTGATAAGTGGTTTAACATTATTTATTTATTTTGTTTAATTGACAAATAAAAATTATATATGTTTGTTGTCCACAACAAGGTGTTTTAAATTATTCATACTCTGTGGAATGTCTAAATTTAGCTACTTAACGTATGCATTATATCACATAAATATTATCATTTGGGATAAAAACACAATTTACTCTCTCAGTAATTTTCAAGAATACAGTATGTTGTTATTAATTATAGTCACTGTGTTGTACAATAGAGCTTTTGATCATATTGCTCTTACCTAACTGAAATTTTGTATATTTTGGTAAACATCTTTTAAACACCCCTGCACCACACACACCTACCCACCCCTGGTAGCCATCATTCTACTCGCTAGTTCTAGGATATCCACATTTTTAGATTCCACATATAAGAACATGTGGTATTTGTCTTTATGTGCCTGGCTTACTTAACTTATCGTCATTATCTCTTGGTTTATCCATGTCACAAATCACAAATTTTTCTGACATGGAAAATTGCTGAGAGTCTTGAAAAGAGGTACAACCATGTTGGACTTGCCAAATTTGATTCCAATGAAAATTCTGAATTATCCCAGAATCTCAATTTTAGCCCTTCAAACCCCTTCTGGCTTTGGATTTGGAGCAGTCTTATCCAGCTAGAATACTGACTGAAGATGTACTTATTTGAGCTTTTGTTGCAAATTGGCCAAACTCCATCTACCAGTAGATTTTCAAATAGCCAATAATGTCAGTCCTGACCCCTCCTGCCTGTAGACTGAGTTCTTTCTACCTGAGGTCCCAGGTGAATGCATGTCCATCAGTGCCTATTCAGGCTGATGGGTTGACTTAAGTCACATTGTGGATCTCAAAATGGCCCTATAAATTAGTTCCAGCCCTTTTTGACTATAGTATGAAAAAGGCCTTCTTGCCCAAAAGTTCACTGGGAGACAACTGTCCATGACTATAGAGAAAACTGTCCATGACTATGGAGAAGACCTGAATTTTGGTTATGGACCTGAAAAATAAATGTTGCCTCAGATCTAGCTCATTAGGGCTGCAGATGTGAATAGTTCAGCCATAACAGGGACCCATTTAGTGATCCAATGGGAGTTTTTCCAGTGACATAAAGGAAGTCACACTAGTCAGCACATCTAGTAAAAGCTTTCTGTTTGAGAATATTAAAGCAAGCCTGCCCAACCCCGTACTAGTTGCTCATGGGACTCCAACCTGAGCTATATCAACCATGGCAAACCTGGACTTAGGGTGCCCTCTAGCACTGCAATGGTTGCAGTGATCATGGGTTAGGGGGACACAACAGTTTTCTCAGAATTTCTGAACAGGCATACTGTAGAAGTGCTATCATAGACAATGACAAACTCCCAAGACTGGAATAAATACCCATGTCTTCAATGTGCAGAAATCAACATACATGCACAAAGATCACAATGATCAGGGAAATACGAGGTCTCAAAACAAACGAAATACAGTGCCAGTTACCAAACCTAAACAAATGAAGATGTATGACTGACCTAACAAAGAATAAAAATCACTCTTTTAAGGAAGCTCAATAAAATTCAATAAAATACAGAAAAATAATTCAAAAAATTGGAAGACAAATTTAAGAGTTTGAAATAATTAAACATAATCAAACAGAAATCCTAGAGTGAGAAAATACAATGAAAAAAATAAAAAGTTCAACAGACTGCATCAACAGCAGAATTAAGCTGAAGAAAAAATTAGTGAGCTCAAAGTCAGATTAGTAAAAAATATGCAGAGAATAAAAAAATTAAAAAATTAATAAATAAAAAACATTATGAAATAATATCAGAAGAGAAAATTTGTGGGTTCATAAAGTTCAAAAGAGACTAGAGAAACACAAGGTAATAGTAAATTACTTAAATAAATAATACAAGAAAACTTTCCAAGCATAAGGAATAATATAAATACCCAGATACAGGAAGCTTAAAAGCGATCACTCACAATCAATCTAAATAGGACCATATGAAGACATGTTATAATCAAACTATCCAATTTCAAAGACAGAGAGAGTATTAAAACAAAAAGAGAAAAGAAGTAAAAAACATGTAAGAGAATTTCAATATGCCTGGCAGCAGACTTCTCAGCATAAATCTTACAAATTCAGGAGGGAATGAAGTAATATATATGAGCTGCTGAAGGACAATAAAAAGGGCAAACCAAAAAATACTGGATATGACTAGCTAGATGGTTTTAGATGTGTGGTTTTATTTCTGAGTTCCCTATTCTGTTCCATTGGTCTATGTGCCTGTTTCTGTACCAGTACTATGCTGTTTTTGTTATTGTAGCTTTATAGTATAGTTTCAAGGAAGGTAGTGTGAAGCCTCCAGCTTTGTTCTTTTTGCTTAGGATTGTCCTGCCTCTACACGCTCTTTTTTGGTTCCACATAAATTTTAAAATAGTTTTTTTTTTAATTCTGTAAAGATGTCAATGGTAGTTTATTAAAAACATCGTCGAATTTATACATTTCTTTGGGCAGTATAACCATTTTTATAGAATTGATTCTTCCTATCCAAGAGCATGGAACGTTTTTGCATCTGTTAGTGTACTCTCTGACTTTTTTGAGCAGTGGTTTGTAGTTCCCCTTGAAGAGGTCCTTCATCTCCCTTTTTAGCTCTATTCCTAGGTATTTTATTCTCTTTGTGGCAATTGTGAATGGGAATTCATTAATAATTTGGCTCTCTGCTTGTCTATTGTTGGTGTGATTATTAGGAAAATGCAAGTCAAAACCTCAGTGAGATATCAACTCACACCAGTCAGAATGGTGATTATTAAAAAGTCAAAAAAAAAAAGATGTTGGCAAGGTTGCACAGGAATAGGAACACTTTTACACTTTTGGTGGGAATGTAAATTAGTTTGACCATTGTGGAAGACAGTGTGGTGATTCCTGAAATTCTTAGAACCAGAAATACCATTCAATCCACCAATTCAATTACTGGGTATACAACACCCAAATGCAAATCATTCTATTCTAAAGAACATGTACATGTGTGTTTATTGCAGCACTATTCACAATAGTAAAGACATGGAATCAACTCAAATGGCCATCAGTGATAGACTGGGTAAGGAAAATGTGGTACATATACACCATGGAATACTATGCAGCCATAAAAAAGAATGAGATCATTTCCTTTGCAGGGACATGGATGAAACTAGAAGCCATTATCCTCAGCAAACTAATGCATCAACAGAAAATCAAACCACATTTTCTCACGTATAAGTGGGAGCTGGACAATGAGAACACATGGACACAGGGAGGGAACAACACACACTGGGGCCTGCTGGGTTAGGACAAGAGGAGGAGAGCATTAGGAAAACCAGCTAATGCATGCCAGGCTTAATACCTACGTAGTGGGTTGATAGGTGCATAAAACCACCATAGATCACATTTACCTGTGTAACAAGCATGCACATCCTGCACACGTACCCCAGGACTTAGAAACAAAAGACTACTAGTTCAATATATATTGTTGAAATGTCAAGATATTGTTTTTATGGCTGAATAGTACTCCATCATGTCTATATATATTTTGTTAATAGATTCACCTAATGATGAACACTTAGATTGCTTCCAAATCTTGGCTTTTTGAATAGTGCTGCAACAAACATGGGGGTGCAGAGATCTCTTTGATATACTGATTTTCTTTCTTTTGGTTGTATACTTAGAAGTTGAATTGCTGGATCATATGGTAGCTCTATTTTTAATATTTTGAGAAACTTTCAAACAGTTCTCCATTTTGGAGATTTACATTCCCAAATGTAATTTGTCTGTAGGAAAACAATGTACAAAAGTTCCTTTTCTCCATATCTTCATTATTATTTGTTATTTCCTGCCTTTTGGATAAAACCATTTTAACTGGAGTGAGATGATATCTCATCATAGTTTTGATTTGCATTTCTCTGATGATTAGTTATATTGAGCACCTTTTCAGATACTTATTTACCATGTTCATGTCTTTTGAGAAATATCTGTTCAGATCGTTTGCCCATGCTTTAATTATATTATTAGATATTTTCCTAAAAATGAGTGAAATAAGTTTCTAATTTTATTATTTATTTATTTATTTTGCATGTGAATTTACAGTTTTCCCAGCAGCATTTATTGAGAGACTCTCCTTTCCCTAATGTATCTTTTTGGCACCTTTGTTGAAAATGCATTCACCATAAATATATGGATTTGTTTCTAGCTTGTCTATTCTGTTCAACTGGTTTATTGGTGACTGTTTTTATGCCAGTAGTATGCTTTTTGTTTTTTGTTCAGAATAGCTTTGGCTATTCTGAGTGCTTTGCGATTCAATATGTTTCAGTATTGTTTTTTCTATTTTTGTTGAGAATGTAATTGGTATTTTATGTAAATTCCATTGAATATGCAGATTGCTTTTAACAGTATGAACATTTTAAAAGTATTGATTCTTCTAGTCCATGAACATTGAATATATTTTCATATTTTTGTACTCTTAAATTTCTTTCATCAATGTTTTATAGTTATTATAAAGAATTTTCACTTCTTTGTTAATCAATTTTAATTTACTGATGTTTTCTGAAATTGTTTGCTGCTTGCATGTAGAGATGCTACTGATCTTTGTCTGTTGACTTTGCATCCAGCAACTTTACTAAATTTGTTTATCAGTTCTAATAGTTTTTGGTGGAGTCTTTAGGTTTTTCCAAATGTAAGATCACATCATTTGCAGACAATAATACTTTGACTTCTTCCTTTTCAATTTCGGTACCTTTTATTTCTTTCTTTTGTCTTATTGCTGTAGCTAGGAATTCCAGTACTATGTTGAATAACAGTGGTGGAGGTGAGCATTCTTTTTATGTTCTAAATCTCAGAGAAACGGTTTTCAGTTTTCCCCATTTATTATGATATTAGCTTTATGTCTTTCATATATGGCTTTTATTATGCTGCAGTTTCACATTACAAGAAAGTACTGTTGTAAAATACTAAGAAAGGGTAAGAAATATAATCTGTAACAAACTTACAACTACTGCCTAAAAGCAAGCAAAACTTTCAAATAAAAAATCAAAATACACAGAGTGAAATGATGCACAAATTCTGCATCAAATATATGAAAAATTTAATAAGAGAGTTCACTAGTTAATAAAAGATACAAAAATGGGAGGAGTGGTTACAGAAACCAAAAAATTAAATCAGCAAACCACCATGGCACATGTATATCTGTGTAACAAACCTGTACATTCTGCACATGTGGCCCAGAACTTAAAGTAAAATAAAAAACAATAATAATTTGAACAAAGTTGAACCACTGTTTGCCTCCTAGTCAGAGCACACAATTCATTTTGTTTTTCCGTTCATATAACACCTAACTGTATATCTTTTATGTGTCATAAAAAAACTTGGTCATTTCATGAAATTCTTTAAATTCTTGATGATTGTTTTCAAGTACACATTTTTATGAATGAAAAACAGCCAACAATGGGCATCTGTTGTTTTTAACACTGATGCTTTAATGAAACTCTTTACAAGTTATCATAATCTTTTTTGATTTTTTTCCCCCTCAGCTTCAAATTTATCAAATCTATCACTATCTCTTCTACGTTTCCTACTGTGGATGTTAACATTTTTGCTCATTTGGGGTAATGGATCCATGCCTAAATCTTCGTGGATCTGGAGGAATACAAGGAGGCTCAATGCAAACTGCACTGGATGTGATGTTCTCTCACTACTGGTCTGTCATTGTTGCCAAGGCATCCATGTAATTCTTTTTACAAGGTTCCAGAAGTCCAGGACTACTTCTAATAATAACCACTGATTAAATGTACTTGAAAACTCTTCTCACTGCATCTGCGCAGGGATCCAAGGATTAGCTGATTGCTTTCTCTGCTAATAACTCCATAGCTCAGCTTGGAAAATTAGACCAAGTTGGAATTCCTGCTTACAGAATTCTTGAAGAATACGTATGATAATCACAGAGTACTGCAGACTATTCGTTCTAACTTGGAATCACTTAGCATGGCATAGAGCAACCAGAGCATAAAGGCATTTTTACCTGTCCAAGACATCGGGTAGGTCTTTCACCATACGTGAAGTTAGATCTCTTTTCTCCATGCTATCTTCTTGAATAATTGGAGATGATAGGAGTGACAGTGGCTTGCATTTTGGGTTCCACCCATGAATTCAAAATTATTACCACTTCAGATACAGCACATCTTATTTCATACTTCTCAATGTTTAAAAGAGCAAGCTGTTTGGATAGGTTTTCTTTTTTTTTTATGAAGTTCATTTTATTTTATTTTATTATTATTATACTTTAAGTTTTAGGGTACATGTGCATAATGTGCAGGTTAGTTACATATGTATACATGTGCCATGCTGGTGTGCTGCACCCATTAACTCGTCATTTAGCATTAGGTATATCTCCTAAAGCTATCTCTCCCACCTCCCCCCACCCCCCAACAGTCCCCAGAGTGTGATGTCCCCCTTCCTGTGTCCATGTGTTCCCATTGTTCAATTCCCACCTATGAGTGAGAATATGTGGAGTTTGGTTTTTTGTTCTTGCGATCGTTTACTGAGAATGATGATTTCCAGTTTCATCCATGTCCCTACAAAGGACACGAACTCATCATTTTAAATGGCTCCATAGAATTCCATGGTGTATATGTGCCACATTTTCTTAATCCAGTCTATCATTGTTGGACATTTGGGTTAGTTCCAAGTCTTTGCTATGGTGAATAATGCCGCAATAAACATACGTGTGCATGTGTCTTTATAGCAGCATGATTTTTAGTCCTTTGGGTATATATCCAGTAATGGGATGGCTGGGTCAAATGGTATTTCTAGTTCTAGATCCCTGAGGAATCGCCACACTGACTTCCACAATGGTTGAACTAGTTTCCAGTCCCACCAACAGTGTAAAAGTGTTCCTATTTCTCCACATCCTCTCCAGCACCTGTTGTTTCCTGACTTTTTAATGATTGCCATTCTAACTGGTGTGAGATGGTATCTCACTGTGGTTTTGATTTGCATTTCTCTGATGGCCAGTGATGATGAGCATTTTTTCATGTGTCTTTTGGCTGCATAAATGTCTTCTTTTGAGCAGTGTCTGTTCATATCCTTTGCCCACTTTTTGATGGGGTTGTTTGTTTTTTTCTTGTAAATTTGTTTGAGTTCATTGTAGATTCTGGATATCAGCCCTTTGTCAGATGAGTAGATTGCAAAAATTTTCTCCCATTTTGTAGGTTGCCTGTTCATTCTGATGGCAGTTTCTTTTGCTGTGCAGAAGCTCTTTAGTTCAATTAGTTCCCATTTGTCAATTTTGGCTTTTGTTGCCATTGCTCTTGGTGTTTTAGACATGAAGTCGTTGCCCATGCCTATGTCCTGAATGTCAATGCCTAGGTTTTCTTCCAGGGTTTTTTATGGTTTTAGGTCTAACGTTTAAGTCTTTAATCCACCTTGAATTAATTTTTGTATAAGGTGTAAGGAAGGGATCTAGTTTCAGCTTTCTATATATGGCTAGCCAGTTTTCCCAGCACCATTTATTAAATAGGGAATCCTTTCCCCATTGCTTGTTTTTCTGAGGTTTGTCAAAGATCAGATAGTTGTAGATATGCAGCATTATTTCTGAGGGCTCTGTTCTGTTCCATTGATCTATATCTCTGTTTTGGTACCAGTACCATGCTGTTTTGGTTACTGTAGCCTTGTAGTATAGTTTGAAGTCAGGTAGCGTGATGCCTCCAACTTTGTTCTTTTTGCTTAGGATTGACTTGGTGATGTGGGCTCTTTTTTGGTTCCATATGAACTTTAAAGTAGTTTTTTCCAATTCTATGAAGAAAGTCATTGGTAGCTTGATGGGGATGGCATTGAATCTATAAATTACCTCAGGCAGTATGGCCATTTTCACGATATTGATTCTTCCTATCCATGAGCATGGAATGTTCTTCCGTTTGTTTGTATCCTCTGAAATAACTAAAATCAGAGCAGAACTGAAGGAAATAGAGACACAAAAAACCCTTCAAAAAATTAATGAATCCAGGAGCTGTGTTTTTGAAAGGGTCAACAAAATTGATGGACGGCTAGCAAGACTAATAAAGAAGAAAAGAGAGAACAATCAAATAGACGCAATAAAAAATGATAAAGGGGATATCACCACTAATCCCACAGAAATACAAACTACCATCAGAGAATACTACAAACACGTCTATGCAAATAAACTAGACAACCTAGAAGAAATGGATAAATTCCTTGACACATACACCCACACGACTAAACCAGGAAGAAGTTGACTCTCTGAATAGACGAATAACAGGCTCTGAAATTGTCACAATAATCAATAGCTTACCAACCAAAAAGAGTCCAGGACCAGATGGATTCACAGCCGAATCCTACCAGAGGTACAAGCAGAAACTGGTACCATTCCTTCTGAAACTATTCCAATCAATAGAAAAAGAGGGAATCCTCCCTAACTCATTTTATGAGGTCAGCATCATCCTGATACCAAAGCCGGGCAGAGACACAACTAAAAAAGAGAATTTTAGACCAATATCCTTGACGAACATTGATGCAAAAATCCTCAGTAAAATACTGGCAAACCGAATCCAGCAGCACATCAAAAAGCTTATCCACCATGATCAAGTGGGCTTCATCCCTGGGATGCAAGGCTGGTTCAATATACACAAATCAATAAATGTAATCCAGCATATAAACAGAACCAAAGACAATAACCACATGATTATCTCAATAGATACAGAAAAGGCCTTTGACAAAATTCAACAACCCTTTATGCTAAAAACTCTCAATAAATTAGGTATTGATGGGACGTATCTCAAAATAATAAGAGCTATCTATGACAAACCCACAGCCAATATCATACTGAATGGGCAAAAACTGGAAGCATTCCCTTTGAAAACTGGCACAAGACAGGGATGCCCTCTCTCACCACTCCTATTCAACATAGTGTTGGAAATTCTGGCCAGGGCAATTAAGCAGGAGAAGGAAATAAAAGGTATTCAATTA
Organism: Pan troglodytes; assembly: GCF_028858775.2. Taxonomy (NCBI): domain Eukaryota; kingdom Metazoa; phylum Chordata; class Mammalia; order Primates; family Hominidae; genus Pan; species Pan troglodytes. Next base: position 60,585,831 of record NC_072421.2, read on the forward strand.
GGGAAAGAGGAAGTCAAATTGTCCCTGTTTGCAGATGACATGATTGTATATTTAGAAAACCCCATCATCTCAACCCAAAATCTCCTTAAGCTGATAAGCAACTTCAGCAAAGTCTCAGGATACAAAATCAATGTACAAAAATCACAAGCATCCCTATACACCAATAACAGACAAACAGAGAGCCAAATCATGAGTGAACTCCCATTCACAATTGCTACAAAGAGAATGAAATACCTAGGAATCCAACTTACAAGGGACGTGAAGGACCTCTTCAAGGAGAACTACAAACCACTGCTCAGTTAAATAAAAGTGGATAGGTTTTCTGCAATATGTCTTAATAATATCTTTGAAGGTTTCCCTGAATGCAGAAAAACAATGTTGTCCTTGGAGAAGTAACTCTCTTGTCAAAACTTCCACTTGCATAACTTCTTTTAAAACTCTCTTTACCTCCCTCTTTCTTATGACCTTCTTCTTTGCTCTTGCTCTTCTCATGTTCAGAGAAAGTGCCTGAAATAAATTTTAAAGTACATTCAGTAATAGAAACAATTTTCTGAACTTCCTGTTACTTCTTTTCAACTAGATAAATCATTGCATATTTTCTCATTACATAGAAGTCATCAGATGAGTCAGGATATTGTAAGCGTGCAGGCCCCTGTAGCTGAGGAGTAATGCCTGGTCGCACTCCCAGGAGTCTGGGACCAGAGATCATGAGGATATTCTCCAACAGACATTTGGTGGTTATCATCTCAATGATGCTGTTCTTCCTCCAGAACATGCACTTTTCATAACATTGCATTACCATACTCCAGCGTTGCTCCTCTTGCCTTCATCAGTAGTCCTTCTGCATTTGCTTTTGCATTTTCTCTTATTCAATCTTTCTTTCAAAAATACTAGGCTTTACTTCTACTTGCAAATCTAAATTTTTCTTTTTTCTATTTTGAAGTATGTGTCTTCACCCTTTTAAGTGAATCTCCTTAACATTGGGATTATTAAAGCTTCACTTGCATGATTTACAATGGAAGTGAACTACCTTTCCGTCTTCATTTTAAACCTCCTCCAGGTAATCATGACCCACTGGCTGCGCATCATTCTGGAAAGCAGCAAAATATACAGGTTTGATTTTTTTTCTCACACTGTCTCTTGATTTACTTCAGGAATCTGCACGATAGAAATAAAAAGAATACTTTTAACAGATGCAGTTCCTTCTAAGTACTGTGTTTTATTTCATGATGATTGTGGCTTATTATTACCAATGAAATTGATTTTGGGGTAGATATTTTTTGGCAGCCATATTTGTGGGCACTGCTGACACTTTAGTCTTCTATGTGCTATTAAGAGACGAATTTCCTGTAGTCACAAGACTCTTCGCTGAAGAAGTTGCAATTGATGAAGTATTCACAGTACAATTGCTTAAAGGAGAGGTAGTTGATTTTGAAGCAGACACAGCTGTTGGAAAAGTAGCTTGGCTAGTAACATTTGGTTCTGTTGCATCTGCTCCAGTACAAGACATATTGAGGAGCTTACAGTGTAGCTGATTTTGAGTCCCATGAGTAGAGTTGTTGCTTCTGCTGATATTTTGTGAGGGTTTCTTTGCAGCCGCACAAAACACCAGCAGAAGCAACAACTTGTAATTGTTTCTGTCCTTCTGACTGTGGCTTACAAGTCTGTGGTATGGCACAGGTGATGTTACAAACATCAAGATTGTGAATCTTTGGTGGCTTGGGAGGCTGTTTTAGCTTCAGTTGTTTATTTTGTATTTTTGAATTGTGCTTCTTTAGTAAAGATAGTTCCTGTTCAAGCAGCTGTTAATTGTAGAAAGATGCAGCTGAATACACTGCTGCTTCATAAACTGAATAAAATTTACCAGGATAAATAACTGCTGTGGTACTGTAAGTAGCACTCTGAGTATAGGATGGCACAACAGCAGCTGCAGCTGCTACTGGATGTACAGTGGAGGATATAGGATAAATAAAGTTGCGACAGCTGAACTTGCTGTGACTTATTTTATAGCTGTCACTTGTCGAGTTTGCTGGGCTTGAGTATACTGAGTTGTGCCTGGGATTTAAGAGCAGTCTGATAGTAAGCTTCAGCTACAGAAGGCCAAGGTTAGTGATTGGCAGCTATACCAGCAGCAGTTTCTGTTAGTTGTTGGTGGTAGTGCTTACTATCATAAGCTATCAGGAGTTGTGGATCTCACATATGAGTATGAGTCCTGGTAGTTTTGTGTAGTAGCGGCAGGTGGGTGGTTCTTCTTGTTGCCCCTGAGTATAACCATGATCAGTTGAAGTGTGTGCAGTGGGGTAGCTTTCATAAGCAGCAGTTGGTGCAGCAGCAGCAACAGCTACTGGAGCAGGCCTGGTAACTGCAACTGTGGCAAATGCTGGTGCATAGGCAATAGTAACTGAGAAGCTACTGGAGCCTGATGGACTGTGTAGCTACCAACTGTAGTTGGATGAAAATAGGCTATGCTTGAATCTGGCTGCTGCCTACACTAAGCCACAATGACTCCTGCTGCCACCCAACTGTGAGTGAATCAAAAGCAGTTGCCAGTCACCATTTTGGTATCTTGCCCTAGCCAGCTGGGCACATAGGTGAAAGAAACGACAGAGCATATGGGAATCATGTTTTCCAGGTGATGCTTCTGAATTCTGACTAATCTGCTGCCTCATTTATCTGCCCTGCTCCTTTTTTCTTTTCTTTTTTTAAACCTTGTCGGGGTACATGGTTACATTGTTTATTAGAAATCTTTCTTCATTTTTAATCTGTCCACTCATTGCCATGAACTTTCTTCTCAGAACTTCTTTTACTGTGTCCTATTGGCTTTCCATGTATGTGTAAGTTATCCAAAATTATTATTGTTGTACGTTTCTAGTTTTTTACCATTGTAAGTCTGAAATGATAGTTGATTAATCTCTATCTCCTCAATTACACTTGATTAGTCTCTGTCCTCAAATTTATCAACACCCATTTGGTGGGCTAACATATTAGCTACCCCAGAGCAGTTGAGAAGAATGTATATTCTGCACCTGTTGCATGAAACGTTCACACGTCTGTTAGGTACATTTGGTCTATTACATAGTTTATGTCTTATGTTTCTGTGTTGATTTTCTGTCTAGATGATCTATATATTGTTGAAAGTGGGGTGTTGACATATTTTGGTATTATTGTATTGCAGTCTATCACTCTGTTTAAATTCCATAATATTGTATTAATATACTTGAGTACTGTAATGTTGGGTTCATATATATTTATGGTTGCTATATCCTCTTGCTGAATTAATCACCTTATCATTATAAAATTACCTACATTGTCGCTTTTAAAAGTATTTGATATAAAGTATATTTTATCTGATATAAGAACGGTTACTCCTGATCACTTTTGGTTTCCATTCGCATAAATTTTTTTTCATCACTTCACTTTTAGTCTGTTTGTGTTTAATGGTAAGGTGGCTCATGCTTGTAATCCCAGCACTTTGGGAGGCTGAGGCAGTGGATCACCTGAGGTCACGAGTTTGAGAACAGCCTGGTCAACATGGTGAAATCCCATCTCTACTAAAAATACAAAGATCAGCCATGTGCAGTGGTGGGTGCCTGTAATCCCAGGTACATGGGAGCCTGAGGCACAAGAATCGCTAGAACCCGTGAGGCAGAGGTTGCAGTGAGCTGAGACTGTGCCACTGCACTCCAGCCTGGATGACAGAGTAAGACTCTGTCTCAAAAAAAAAAGCAAAACTAAACAGAAAACAACAAAAACAAACAACAGAAAGCAATGAGGTGACTCCCTGTAGTCAGCAGATACTTGGGTCTTTTTTTATCTATTCACTGAATCTATACTTTTAATTAAAAAATCTAATCCAGTTACATTCAAGGTTATTATTGCTATTTATGGACTCACTCCAGCCATTTGTTTCTTTCTTCTTATTTTGTTGTTTACTTCTGTGGCTCAGTGTTTTTCTGTGATGCTAAAGTTTGTTCCCTTTCTCCTTATCTGCCATAATTACTTTCTTTGCGATTAAAATTGGGCTACCATATAAAATCTTATAAAAGACTATGTTAGGCCAGGCGTGGTGGCTCAAGCCTGTAATTCCAGCACTTTGGGAGGCTGAGGCGGGCAGATCACGAGGTCAGGAGATTGAGACAACGGTGTAACTCCGTCTCTACTAAAAATACAAAATATTAGCTGGGTGCGGTGGTGGGCGCCTGTAGTCCCAGCTACTCAGGAGGCTGAGGCAGGAGAATGGCATGAATCCGGGAGGCAGAGCTTGCAGTGAGCCAAGATTGTGCCACTGCACTCCAGCCTGGGCGACAGAGCAAGACTACGTCTCAAAAAAAAAGGACTCTGTTAAGCTGATAACAACTTAAGTTTGGTTACATATAAGGACTCTAGGATACTTTTTTCTTTCCCCTACAATGTGGGTTTTGATTGCCTTAATTTATATGTATTTTTGTGTGGTTTTCTGAAGCACACATTATAGCTGTTGATTTTTTTTTATTTTTGGCTTTAGACCTTTATGCTAGAGGATTGAAAGATTTCTGTGACACCATTACAGCACTAGGGTATTCTGAGAATGATTATGAACTTACTCATACTGGTGAGTTTTACACTTTTGCATGTTTTCATCAGAGTGAACATTATGCATTTTTTTCCCAAATTTTGCACTTCCTTAAACATTTCTCATAAGTTTGGTATAGTTGTGTTGAATTTCTTCAGTTTTTCTCATCTGGGAAGTTCTTTATTTTGCCTTCATTTCTGAAGGTTAGCTTTGCTAAATATAGGATTCTTGACTGTAAGGTTGTTGTTTTTTTTTTTTTTTTCCCCAGCACATTCAATATATCGTTTCATTCTTCTGGTCTACAAGGTTTCTGTGGAGAATTTTGCTCATAGTCTAATGGAGATTCCCTTATATGTGACTCAATGTTTTTCTCTTGAAGATTTTTAATGTTTTAATAATTTCAACTTTTATTTTAGATTCAGGAGGTACATGTGCAAATTTGTTAGATGGGAATATTGTGTGACACTGAGGTTTGAAATATGAATGATCATGTCATTAAGATAGTAAGTATAGCAATGAATAAACAGTTTCCTTCCCTTTTCTTCCTCCCTCTCTCCCCACTCTCTTGAGTGTCTACTGTTCTCAATTGTATGCCCATGTGTACCCAATGTTTATCTCCCAATTGTAAGTTCGAACAAACGTTTGGTATTTGGGGGGGTTTCCCTGCATTAATTTGCTTGGGATAATAGCCTCCAGATGCAAAACACAATATATGGTATTTTTCAATGGCTATTGTAACTTTTAAAATTCTCAGTTTGTTTTTGAGTTTTGACATTTTAATTATGATGTCCCTTAGAAAAAACTCTTTGGGTTGAACTTGGGAATTTTTGAGCTTCCTGAATCTGTATATGTATCTCTCTCCCAAAACTTGGGGAGACTTCAGCTGTTATTTTTAAGTAAGTTTTCTGTGATTTTTCTCTATTTCTTCTCCTCTGGCACTAAAAAAATTTAAATGTGGGAGGCTACTGGCAAGATGATTGAATAGGAATAGCTCTGGTCTGCAGCTCCCAGCAAGACCAACACAGAAGGCAGGTGATTTCTGCATTTCCCACTGAGGTACCCTGTTCATCTCATGGGGACTGGTTAGGCAGTGGGTGCAGGCCACAGAGGGTGAGCAGAAGCAGGGTGGGGTTCTGCCTCACCTGGGAAGTGCAAGAAGTGGGGAGTCTCCCTTTCCCAGCCAAGGTAAGCCATGAGGGACTGTGCTATTCAGCCCAGATCCTGCACTTTTCCCCTGGTTTTTGTAATCTGCAGACCAGGAGATTGCCTCATGTGCCTACACCACCAAGACCCTGGGTTTTGAAGCACAAAACTGGGTGGCTGTTTTGGCAGACACCGAGCTAGCTGCAGGATTATTTTTCATACACCAGTGGTACCTGGAACCCCAGCGAGATGGAACCATTCACTGCCCCGTAAAGGGGGCTGAAGCCAGAGAGCCAAATGGTGTTGCTCAGCAGGTGCCACTCCCACAGGGCCCAGCAAGTTAAAAACCACTGGCTTGAAATTCTTCCTGTCAGCACAGCAGTCTGAAGTCAACCTGAGATGATCCAGCTTCGTGGGGGGAGGGCCATCCACCATTACTGATGCTTGAGTAGGTGGTTTTCCCCTGACAGCACTATAAAGGCCTGAAAGTTCGGACTGGGTAGAACTCAACACAGCACGGAGAAGCAGCTGTGGCCAGACTGCCTCTTTAAGTTCCTCTTCACTGGTTAGGGCATCTCTGAAAAAAAGGCAGCAGCCCCAGTCAGGGGATTATAGCTAAAACTCCCATCTCACCAGGACAGAGCACCTGGGGAAAGGGGCAGCTGTGGGGGTAGCTTCAGTGTACTTAAATGTTCCTGCCTGCCAGCTCTAAAGAGAGCAGCAGATGATGACAAGGAGGGTTCTACCAGCACAGTGCTTGAGCTCTGCTAAAGGACAGACTGCCTGGTCAAGTGGGTCCCTGACCCCCATACCTCCTGACTGGGGATTGACAGACAACTCATACTGGAGAGCTCTGGCTGGCATCAGGCCAGTGACCCTCTGGGATGAAGCTTCCAGAGGATGAAGCAGGCAGCAATTTTTGCTTTTCTGCAGCCTTTGCTGGTGATACCCAGGCAAATAGGGTCTGGAGTGCACCGCCAGCAAACTGCAGCAGATCTGCAGAAGAGGGGCCTGACTATTAGAAGAAAAACTAACAATCATAAAACAATAAATCAACATACACAAAAAGAAACCCCACAGAGAAACCCTATCCAAAGGTCATTAACCTCAAAGATCAAAGGTAAATAAATTCACGAAGATGAGGAAAAAACAGTGCAAAAGTGCTGAAAATTCCAAAAACCAGAATGCCTCTTCCTCTCCAAATGATTGCAACTCCTCTCCAGCAAGAGCACAAAACTGGACAGAGAATGAGTTTGATGAATTGACAGAAGTAGGCTTCAGAAGTTTGGTAATAACAAACTCCTCTATGCTAAAAGAGCATGTTCTAACCCAATGCAAGGAAGCTAAGAATCTTGACAAAAGGTTGCAGGAACTGCTGACTAGGATAACCAGTTTAGAGAAGAACATAAATGACCCGATGGAGCTGAAAAACACAGTACAAGAACCTCGTGAAGAATACACAAGTATCAACAGCCAAATCGATCAAGCAGAAGACAAGATATCAGAGATTGAAGATCAACTTACTGAAATAAGGTGTGAAGACAAGATTAGAGAAGAAAGATTGAAAAGGAATGAACTAAGCCTCCAAGAAATATGAGACTATGTGAAAAGACCAAACCTACAATTGATTGAGCTCCCTGAAAGTGATGGGGAGAATGGAACAAAGTTGGAAAACACAGTTTGGGATATTATCCAGGAGAACTTCCCCAACCTAGAAAGACAGGCCAACATTCAACTTCAGAAAATGCAGAAAACATCACTAAGTTACTGCTCGACAGTAACAACCCCAAGACACATAATTGCCAGATTCTCCAAGGTTGAAATGAAGGAAAAAGTGTTAAGTAAAGCCAGAGAGATAGGTCAGGCTACCCACAAAGAGAAGCCCATCAGACGAACAGAGGACCTCTCTGCAGAAACCCTACAGGCCAAAAGAGGGTGGGGGCCAAAATTCAACAATCTTAAAGAAAACAATTTTCAATCCAGAATTTCATATCCAGCCAAACTATGTTTCATAAGTGAAAAAAGAAATAAAATACTTTCCAGACAAGCAAATGCTGAGGGATATTGTCACCACCAGGCCTGATTTACAAAAGCTCCTGAAGGGAGCACTAAATTTAAAAAGATCAACCAATACCAGCCACTTCAAAAACACACCAAAATATAAAGACCAACAACATTATGAAGAAACTGCATCAACTAATGTGCAAAATAACCAGCCAGCATCATGATGACAGGAACAAATTCACACATAACAATATTAACTTTAAATGTAAATGGGGTAAATGCCCCAGTTAAAAAACACAGACTGGCAAATTGGATAAAGAGTCAAGACCCATCAGTGTGCTGTATTCAGGAGACTGATCTCATGTGCAAAGACATACATAGGCTCAAAATAAAGGGATGGAGGAATATTTACCAAGCAAATGAAAAGCAAAAAAAAAAAAAAAAAAAAAAAGTGGGGTTTGCAATCCTAGTCTTCAATAAAACAGACTTTAAACCAACAAAGATCAAAAAAGACAAAGAAGAGACTTACATAATGGTAAAGAGATCAATGCAACAAGAAGAGCTGTCTATCCTAAATATATATGCACCCAATACAGGAACATCCAATTCATTAAAAACAAGTTCTTAGAGACTACAAAGAGACGTAGACTCCCACACAATAAAAGAGAGAGACTTTAACACCCCACTGTCAATATTAGACAGATCAACGAGACAGCAAAGTAACAAGGATATTCAGGACTTGACCTCAGCTCTAGACCAAACAGACATAATAGATATCTACAGAACTCTCCACCCCAAATCAACAGAATATACATTCTTCTCAGTACCATTTGCACATACTCTAGAAACGACCACCTGATTGCAAGTAAAACACTCCTGAGCAAATGCAAAGAATGGAAATCATAACAAACAGTCTCTCTGACCGCAGTGCAATCAAATTAGAACTCAGGATTAAGGAACTCACTCAAAACCTCACGACTACATGGAAACTGAACAACCTGCTACTGAATGACTATTGGGTAAATAACAAAATTAAGGAAGAAATAAAGAAGTTTCTTGAAGCCAATGAGAAATAGACAACGTACCAGAATCTCTGGGACACAGCTAAAGCAGTGCTTAGAGGGAAATCTATATCACTAAATGCCCACATCAGAAAAAGGGAAAAATCTAAAATCAACACCCTAACATCACAATTAAAAGAGCTAGAGAAGCAAGAGCAAACAAATTCAAAAGCTAGAAAAACCGAAGAAATAACAAATATCAGAGCAGAACCAAGAGATAGAGACATGAAAAAGTCTTCAAAAAATCAGTGAATCCAGTAGCTGTTTATTTGAAAAGACTAACGAAATAGATATACTGCTGGACAGACTAATAAAGAAGAAAAAAGAAAGATATCAAATAGAATACATTAAAAATGATAAAGGGTATATCACCACTGATCCTACAGAAATACAAACTAACGTCAGAGAATACTAAAATCACCTCTACACAAGCAAGAAATCTAAATTCGTAAATTCATAGACACATACACCCTCCCAAGACTAAACCAGGAAGAACTCAAATCCCTGAATAGACCAATAACAAGTTCTGAAAATGAGGCAGTAGTCAATAGTCTACAAACCAAAAAAAGGCCAGGACCAGACTGATTCACAGCTGAATTCTACCAGAGATACAAGGAGGGGCTGGTACTATTCCTTCTGAAACTATTCGAAACAATAGAAAAAGAGAGACTCCTCCATAACTCATTTTATGAGGTCAGCATCATCCTGATACCAAAATCTTGCATAGACACAACTAAAAAAGAAAATTTCAGGCGAATATCCCTGATGAACATTGATATGAAAATCCTCAATAAAATACTGGCAAACGGAATCCAGCAGCACATCAAAAAGCTTATCCACCATGATCAAGTCACCTTCATCCCTGAGATGCAAGGGTGGTTCAACATACACAAATAAATAAAAATAATTCATCACATAAACAGAACCAATGAACAATGAACCACATGATCATCTCAATAGATACTGAAAAGGCCTTTGATAAAATTTAACAACACTTCATGCTAAAAACTCTCAATAAACTAGGTATTGATGGAACATATATCAAAATAATAAGAGCTATTTATGACACACCCATAGCCAATATCATATTGAATGTGCAAAAGCTGGTAGCATTCCCTTTGATAACTGGCACAAGACAAGGATGCCCTCTCTAACCACTCCTATTAAACAAAGTATTGGAAGTTCTGGCCAGAGCAATGAGGCAAGAGAAAGAAATAAAGGGTATTCAAATAGGAAGAGAGGAAGTCAACTTGTCTCTGTTTGCAGACAACATGATTGAATATTTAGAAAACCCCATCGTCTCAGGCCAAAACCTCCTTAAGCTGATAACCAACTTCAGCAAAATGTCAGGATACAAAACCAATGTGCAAATATCACAAGCATTCCAATACACCAATAATAGACAAACAGAGCCAAATCTTGAGTGAACTCCCATTCACAATTGCTACAGAGAAAATAAAATACCTAGGATTAAAACTTACAAGGAACATGAAGGACCTTTTCAAGGAGAACTGCAAACCACTGCTCAAGGAAATAAGAGAGGAAAAAAACAAATGGAAAAAAAATTCCATGCTCATGGAGAGGAAGAATTAATATTGTGGAAATGGCCAAACTGCCCAAAGTAATATACAGATTCAATGCTATTTTCACCAAGCTACCATAGACTTATTTCACAGAACTAGAAAAAACTACTTTAAATTTTGTATGCAACCAAAAAAGAGCCCATATAGCCAGGACGATCCTAATCAAAAAGAACAGAGCTAGAGGCATCATTCCACTGGACTTCAAACTACATTACAAGGCTACAGTAACCAATATAGCATGGTACTGGTACCAAAACAGATATATAGACCAATGGAACAGAGGCCTCAGTAGTAACACCACACATCTACAACCATCTAATCTTCAACAAACCTGACAAAAACAAGCAATGGGGAAAGGAATTCCTAGTTAATAAATAGTGTTGGGAAAACTGACTAGCCATATGCAGAAACCTGAAATTAGATCCCTTCCTTACACCTTATACAGTAATTAACTCAAGATGGATTAGAGACTTATATATAAAACCTAAAACTATACAAACCCTAGGATAAAACCTAGGCAATACTATTCAGGACATAGTCATAGGCAAAGACTTCATGAATAAAACACCAAAAGCAATTGCAACGAAAGACAAAATTGACAAATGAGATTTAATTAAACTAAAGAGTTTCTGTTCAGGGAAAGAAACTAACATCAGAGTGAACTGGCAACCTACAGAATGGGAGAAAAGTTTTGCAATCTATCTGACAAAGGGCTAATATCCAGAATCTACAAGAAACTTAAACAAATTTACAAGAAAAAAAACCTATTCAAAAAGTGGGTGAAGGACATGAACAGACACTTTTCAAAAGAAGACATTTATGCAGCCAATAAACATTTTTTAAAAAGCTCATAATCACTGGTCATTAGAGAAATGCAAATCAAAACCACAATAAGATACCATCTCATGCCAGTTAGAATGGCAATCATTGAAAAGTCTGGAAACAACAGATGCTGGCAAGGATGTGGAGAAATAGGAATGTTTTTACACTGTTGCTAGGAGTGTAAATTAGTTCATCTATTGTGGGAGACAGTGTGGCTTTTCCTCAGGGATCTAGAACCGGAAATATCATTTGACCCATCAGTGCCATTACTGGGTATATATCCAAAAGATTATACATAATTCTATTATAAAGACACATGCACATGTATGTTTATTGCAGCACTATTTAAAATAGCAAAGGCTTGGAACCAACCCAAATGCCCATCAATGATAGACTGGATAAAGAAAATATGGCACATATACAGTATGGAATACTATGCAGCCATAAAAAATGATGAGTTCATGTCCTTTACAGGGACATGGATGAAACTGGAAACTACCATTCTCAGCAAACTAACACAGGAACAGAAAACCAAACACCATATGTTGTCACTCGTAAGTGGCAGTTGAACAGTGAGAACACATGGACACAGGGAGGGGAACATCACACACTGGGGCCTGTCACTGGGTGGGGGGCAATGGGAGGGAGAGCATTAGGACAAATATCTAATGCATGCAGAGCTGAAAACCTAGATGACAGGTTGATAGGTGCAGCAGACCACCGTGGCACATGTATACCTATGTAACAAACCTGCATGTTCAGCACATGTATCCTAGAACTTAAAGTAAAAAAAAAAAAAGTAAATGTATATTCATTTAATGATGCTCCAAAAGTCCTATAGGCTTTCTTTGCCATTTGCTATTCTTGTTTTTCTTTGTTCCTGTGATTGCGTTATACCAAAATACCTTTTTCTGTGTACAGAAATTCTGTATTTGCTTAATCTTGTCTGTTGTTAAAGGTCTCAACTGATTTTTTATTTTATTTATTGCATACTTCAGTTTACAGATTTTTTAAAAGTTATCTTTTACTTTAAGTTTGGGGCTACATGAGCAAATCTGTTATATAGGTAAATTTAAGTTATGTTATTTTTTCACCCAGGTAATAGAGCCTAGTACGCATTACCCATTTTTTCTGATCCTCTCTTTCCTCCCACTCTTTATCCTCCAATAGGTCCCAGTGACTGTTGGTCCTCCCTATGAGTCCATGTGTTCTCATTACTTGTTCCAACTTATAAGTGAGAACTTGCAGTATTTGGTTTTCAGTTTCTGCATTAATTTGATACAGATAATGGCCTCCAACTCCAGCCATGTTTTGGCAGAAGACATGATCTCATTATTTTTATGGTTGCAAAGTATTTCATAGTGTATATGTACCACGTTTTATTTACCCAGACTACCACTGATGAGAATTTAGGTTGATTCTATGTATTTGCTATTGTGCATAGTGCTGCAATGAACATATGCATGCCTGTGTCTTTATAATAGAATAATTTATATTCCTTTGTATATATACCCAGTAATGTGATTGCTGGGTCAAATGGCATTTCTATTTTTTAGCCTTTGAGGAATCAACACACTGTCTTCTACAATGGTTGAACTAATTTACACTCCCATCAACAGTATATGAGCATTTCTTTTTCTCTGCAACCTCACCAGCATATATTATGTTTTTACTTTTGAAAAATACCCATTCTGACTGGTGGGAGATGGTGTTCTCATTGTGGTTTTGATATCCATTTCTCTAATGATAAGTGAGGTTAAGCTTTTTTTCATGATTCTTGGCCATGTGTATGTCTTCTTTTGAAAAGGGTCTGTTCCTGTCCTTTGCCCAATTTAAATGAGGTTTTTGATGTCTTATAACTTTGTTTAAGATACTTATGGATGCTGGATATCAGACTGTTGTCAGATGTATAGTTTGCAAAAATTTTCTTTCATTCTGCAGGTTTTCTGTTCACTATGTTGATAGTTGTTGTTGTTGTTGTTGTTGTTTTGCTGTGCAAGAGTTCTATTGTCAACTTTGTTATAAAATCTTTGCCTGTTCCTATGTGCAGGATTATATTGCTTAGGTTGTCTTTCAGGGTCTTTATAGTTTTGGGTTTTCCATTTAAGTCTTTTATTCATCTTGAGTTAATTTTTGTATGTGGTGTAAGGAAAGGGTCAGGTTTCAATCTTTTGCATATGTCTAGCCAGTTATTCTTGCACAGTTTAGTGAATAGGGAGTCATTTCCACATTGTTTGTTTTAATCATGTTTGTGGAAGATTAAATAGTTGCTGGTGTGTGTCCTTATTTCTGAGTTCTCTATTCTGTTTCATTGGTCTATGTGTGTTTTAGTACCAGTAGCACGCTATTTTGATTACTGTAGCCCCTGTAGTTTAAAGTCGGGTAGCATGATGCCTCCAGCTTTGTCCTTTTTGCTTAGGATTGCCTTGGCTATTTGGGATTTTTTTGTTCCATATGTATTTTAAGATTGTTTTTTCTAGTTTTGTGAAGAATGTAATTTGTACATAATAGCAATTGCAGTAAACTTGTAAATAGCTTTGGGCAGTATAGCTATTTTAACAATGTTGATTCTTTCTGTTTATGAACATGAAATGTATTATTATCTGTTTGAATCATCTCTGATTTCTTTGAGCTGTGTTTTGTAATTGTCCTTGTAGAGATATTTTACCTCCCTAGTTAGCTGCATTCTCAGACTTTTTTTGTGGTAATTGTGAATGGGATTGCATTCCTGATTTGGCTCTCAGCTTTTCTGTTGTTGGTGTATAGGAATGCCAGTGACTTTTGCACATTTATATTGTACCCTGAGACTTTGCTGAAGTTATTATTAGCTTAAAAAGTTTTGGGGCTGATACTGTGGGGTTTGGTTTTTTTATTTTATGTCCATTACTTTGTAAAATTTCTTATTTAGATCATTCATATTTTTCTTATTTTAATGGATTGTTTATATTCTCTTGTATTTTTCTGAGTTTAGAATAATATTTATTTCACATTTCTTTTTAAGTATTTATTAAATATTCAGTTCTGTCTGGTCTGTTACTTGAGACTTACTGTGTAACTTTTGGTGAGTTTTTTTTTTGTATTTTCATGTTTTTTAACGTTAATATCTGTGTATCTATATGAACAGGTACTTTTCCCATTTTTTTCAAATAGTTTTTTATAGGAAGAGATATTCTTCTTATGTATGGTTTCTAGCTTGTTGGTTTGGAATGGTATATTAGCTCTAGTTCTCATTGGACTCAATAGTGTGGCCTTTGTATAGATTTTCAGCTGTAAATTTTGCCTGCAATTTCTGTAATTATCTTTGTAATCTAGGCATGTGGGAGTATGTAATGGCAATTTCAATATTTTGGCAGTGTTGTGGCACCAGATTGGTTGTCAGTTGGGTATACGTGTACATGGTGGGTTATAAGACTGTTTAGCAAGTTCTCTTGGAGGGTAGAGCCACCACTAGGCTTACTGTTTAGTCAGACATGGGCACGGTGTTTCAAGGAGCTTTGCAAGGCCCTCTCACTTTGTCAAGCAATCAGTGTTGCATGCACCCGAGGAATCATAGTAAAAATTATGGTGGATCTTCAGAGATAAAGGTGCTTGGTAGTTACTGGCTCCCAGGACAAAATACATGCCAGCTATGGGCCACGTTTCAAGATGGAATTATGCCATAACCACTCAGCTCATGAGAGTTAGGTTGCAAAGACTGTTTCTGCTATGGAGCAATGCAAACACACAAAAACCTGGTAACTGGGCACATTAGATTCCAAACTTATGGGCAGTAGGGGATACTACTGTAGCAATGACTGTTGGCATCTCTGGTGGAGATGGGGAATGATGAGGGCCAGCGTACCTTTCTTCTTTCAGAAGTTCCCACTTGGTCCCCACACTATGGTGCTATCCTGTGCTTTTATATTTCATAGAAATTTTCTTGCTTCCCTTGTGCTCTCCAGCATATTTTTTAAGCTACTCTAGTCAAAATATATATTCTTTTGTTATTTTGTTTACTTTTTATTGGTGAGGAAGCATGCCAGGCAACTCTGGTAAGTAAACTTGATTATATCACTTCACTGTATTATTAAATTTTAAACATATGTTCAATTTTTAGACCTATAGTTTCTTTAAAATAAATCAACATATAACAAAAATTAATTTTGTAGTTCACCAAACCTTTGCATGTTATAAAACTTTCTACTATATTCACTTGTCAATAAGAGACACGATTATTAATTAGAAAGCAGTATGTTCATTTATTTTTGTAATTTTTATTGATACATAGTAGGTGTATATAATTGTAGGGTACATGTGATACTTTGATACAGGAAGACAATACATAGTAATTATACCAGGGTAAATGAGGTATCAATCAATACAAGTGTTTATTTTTTGTATTACAAACAATCTAAGTTCACTTTTTTCTCAATAAATTGTTGTTTGTTGTGTTGTGTTATTTTTTCACCCAGGTATTGAGCCTAATACCCATTACTTATTTTTTCTGATCCTGATTTATTGGAACAATAAATAGTTTCAATGAACTGTTATGCTGATTTGCAATCAAATAGATCTATTTTCATTATATCTATATTTTTCTATCTATTAGCCATTTCCACTGCCCCCCTTCATACTATCTCCCAGCCTCTGGTACCCATCATTATAATCTCTATCTTCATGAGCTCAAATATTTTTAATTTTTAAATCCCAAAAGTAAGTGAAAACATGCAGAATTTGTCTTTCTGTGCCTGGATTATTTCATTCAATATAATGATCTCCAGTTCCATCTGTGTTGTTGCAAATGACAGGATCCCTTTCTTTTTTAAAGCTGAATAGTATTTCAACGCGTATATGTAGTACATTTTCTTTATACATCAGTCTGTTGATGGACATTTAGGTGGCCTCAAAATCTTGGCTATTAGAAATACTGCTGCAGTAAAAATGAGAGTGCACGTCTTTAAAATATACCAATTTTCTTTTTGGAGTGCGTGTACCCAGCAATGTGATTGCTGGATTATATGGTAGCTCTAGTTTTAGTTTTCTGAGGAAAGTTCAAACTGTTCTCCATAGTGGATGTACTAACTTATGTTCACACCAACAGTTTATGAGGTTGCCATTTTATAACATTTTCACCATTATTTACTATTGCCTGCCTTTTGAATAAAAGCTATTTTAACTGGGTTGATATAATATCTACTTGTAGTTTTGATTTGCATTTGTCTGATGTTCGAGGATGTTGAGCACCTTTTCATGTACCTATTTGCCATTTGTATATCTTCTTTTGAGAAATGTCTATTCTGATCTGTTGCCAATTTTAAAAATCATATTCAAATTTTTCCTATAGAGATGTTTGAATTCCTTATATATTCCAGTTATTAATAGCGTATCAGATGGGTAGCTTGCAAATATTTTCTTCTATTCTGTGGGTTGTCTCTTCACTTTGTTGATTGTCGCCTTTGACTTGCAGAATCTTTTTAACTTGATGTGATTCCATTTATTTATTTTTGCTTTGATTGCCTGTTCTTGTGGGGTGTTACTCAAAAAAATCTTGCCCACTCCAATTACCTAGAAAGTATTCCCAATTTATTTTAGTACTTTCATTGTTTGAGGACTTAGATTTAAGCCTTTAATCTATTTAGATTTTATTTTTGTTTATTGCCAGAGATAAGATTCTACTTTCATTTTTTTGCAGATGTATATCCAGGTTTTCCAGCACCATTTATTGAAGAGACTGTCTTTTCACCAATATGTGTTTGCATCTTTGTTAAAAATGAGTACACTGCAGATGTATGGATTCATTTCTCGGTTTTCTATTCTGTTCCACTGGTCTATGAGTCTTTACTAAAATACCAGGATGTTGTTGTTACTAGAGCTCTGTAGTATAATTTGAAGCCAGATAATGTAATTCCTTCCGTTTCATTCTTTTTGCTCAAAATACCTTTGGCTGTTCTGTTATTTGTAATTCTTTATAGATTTTAGAATTTTTAAAGTTTTCATTTCTGTAAAGAATGTTGTTGACATTTTGACACAGATCGTATTGAATCTACAGATTGCTTTTAGTAATATAGACATTTTAACAATAGTGATTCTTCTAATCAATGAATATGGAATATCTTTCCACATTTATGAAACCTCATAAAATACTTTCATCAATGTTTTATAGCTTTCATTTAGATTTATATCACTTTTTTGCTTAAATTAATTCCTAGGTATTTTATTTTATTTGTAGCATTGTAAATGAGATAAGGTTCTTGAATTTTTTTCAGATTGCCCACTGTTTACACATAGAAATGCAACTGGGTTTGTACGTTGATTTTGCATCTGCAACTTTACTAAATTTTTGTATCAATGTTCATTAGAAATATTGACCCTCGGTTTTCTTTTTATATTTTTGATGTGTCTTTTGGTTTGGTATCAAGGTAATACTGAATTCATATAATGAGTTTGGAAGTATTTTCTTCTTCGCTGTTTTTTAGAATCATTTAAGTAGGATCAGTATTAGTTCTTGTTAAAATTTGAAAAAAAATAAACAGCAAAGCCGTTGGGTCCCAGGTTTTCCTTTGCTGAGAGACTTTTAATTACAGCTTCTATATCATTAGTTGTTATTTGACTGATACGGTTAGGCTTTTTTCCCCACCTAAATCTCATCTTGAATTATAATATCCATAATTCCCATAATCCCCATGTGTTAAGGGAGAGACCAGGTGGACGTAATTGGATCATGGGTGTGGTTTCCCCCATGCTGTTCTCATGATAGTGAGTGAGTTGTCATGAGATCTGATGGTTTTATAAGTGTTTGGTAGTTCCTTTTGTGTTCATTTTTCTTCCTGCTGCCCTGTGAAGATTTCTTGCTTCCCGTTCACATTCCTCCATGTTTGTAAGTATTCTGAGGCCTCCCCAGCCATGCAGAACTGTGAGTCAAGTAAACATCTTTTCTTTATAAATTAGCCAGCCTCAGGCAGTTCTTTACAGCAGTATGAAAACAGATTAATACTTGATCTATTCAGGTTTTGGATTTCTTCTTGGTTCAGTCTTGGCAGGCTATATGTGTCTATGAATTTATTCATTTCTTCTAAATTTTCCAATTTATTGGCAAATATTGCTCAGAGTAGCCTCTAATAGTCCTTTGAATTACTGTGGTATCAGTTGTAATGTCTCCTTTTCATTTATGGTTTTACTTACAAGAGTTTTCTCTTATTTCTTAGTCTAGTTAAAGATTTGTAGATGTTAGTTACCTTTTACAATTTTTTTTCAACATGAAGCATTTTTCTTTTTATTATTATAAGCTTTAGGGTACATGTGCACAACGTGCAGGTTTGTTACATATGTATACATGTGCCATGTTGGTGTGCTGCACCCATTAACTCGTCATTTAACATTAGGTATATCACCTAATGCTATCCCTCCCCCCACCCCCCACCCCACAACAGGCCCCGGTGTGTGATGCTCCCCTTCCTGTGTCCATGTGTTCTCATTGTTCAATTCCCAACTATGAGTGAGAACATGTGCTGTTTGGTTTTTTTGTCCTTGTGATAGTTTGCTGAGAATGATGTTATTTCATTGATTTTTGTATTGTTTTCTTTATTTCAATATTTTTTTTTCTCAGATCTTTATTATTCCTTTTATTCTACGACCTTTTGGTTTGGTTTGCCTTTGCTTTTCTTCTTCTTTAAGCTGTATCATTAGGTTGTTTATTTGAAGTTTTACTACTTTTTAAAATAAAGTCACTATTAGCCATAAACTTTTCTCTTAGTACATTGTTTACTGTAGTTCATAGAATTTGGTATGTTGTGATTTTTTTAAATTTTATTTTTATTTACTTATTTATTTATTTTTATTATACTTTAAATTTTAGGGTACATGTGCACAAAGTGAAGGTTTCTTACATATGTACACATGTGCCATGTGGGTGTGCTGCACCCATTAACTCATCATTTAACATTAGGTATATCTCTTAATGATATCCCTCCCCCCTCCCCACCTCACAACAGACCCTGGTGTGTGATGCTCCCCTTCCTGTGTCCGTGTGTTCTCATTGTTCAATTCCCACCTATGAGTGAGAACACATGGTGTCTGGTTTTTTGTCCCTGCGATAGTTTGCTGAGAATGATGGTTTCCAGCTTCATCCATGTCCCTACAAAGGACAAGAACTCAACATTTTTTATGGTTGTATAGCATTCCATGTCATATATGTGCCAAATTTTCTTAATCCAGTCTATCATTGTTGGACATTTGGGTTGGTTCCAAGTCTTTGCTATTGTGAATAGGGCCGCAATAAACATACGTGTGCATATGTCTTTATAGCAGCATGATTTATAATCCTTTGGGTATATACCCAGTAATGGGATGGCTGGGTCAAATGGTATTTCTAGTTCTAGATCCTTGAGGAATCACCACACTGACTTCCACAATGGTTGAACTAGTTTATGGTCCCACCCACAGTGCAAAAGTGTTCCTGTTTCTCCACATCCTCTCCAGCACCTGTTGTTTCCTGACTTTTTAATGATCGCCATTCTAACTGTTGTGAGATGGTATCTCATTGTGGTTTGATTTGCATTTCTCTGATGGCCAGTGATGATGAGCATTTTTTCATGTGTCTTTCGGCTGCATAAATGTCTTCTTTTGACAAGTGTCTGTTCATATCCTTCGCCCACTTTTTGATGGGGTTGTTTGTTTTTTTCTTGTAAATTTGTTTGAGTTCACTGTAGATTCTGGATATTAGCCCTTTGTCAGATGAGTAGGTTGCAAAAATTTTCTCCCATTTTGTAGGTTGCCTGTTCATCTGATGGTAGTTTCTTTTGCTGTGCAGAAGCTCTTTAGTTTAATTAGATCCCATTTGTCAATTTTGGCTTGTGTTGCCATTGCTTTTGGTGTCTTAGACATGAAGTCCTTGCCCATGCCTATGTCCTGAATGGTATGGCCTAGGTTTTCTTCTAGGGTTTTTATGGTTTTAGGTCTAACATTTAAGTCTTTAATCCATCTTGAATTAATTTTTGTATCAGTTGTAAGGAAGGAATCCAGTTTCAGCTTTCTACATATGGCTAGCCAGTTTTCCCAGCACCATTTATTAAATACGGAATCCTTACCCCGTTTCTTCTTTTTGTCAGGTTTGTCAAAGATCAGAGAGTTGTAGATATGCTGCATTATTTCTGAGGGCTCTATTCAGTACCATTGGTCTATATCTCTGTTTTCATACCAGTACCATGCTGTTTTGGTTACTGTAGCCTTGTAGTATAGTTTGAAGTCAGGTAGTGTGATGCCTCTAGCTTTGTTCTTTTTGCTTAGGATTGACTTGGCAATGCGTGCTCTTTTTTGGTTCCATATGAACTTTAAAGTAGTTTCCTCCAATTCTGTGAAGAAAGTCATTGGTAGCTTGATGGGGATGGCATTGAATCTATAAATTACCTTGGGCAGTATGGCCATTTTCATGGTATTGATTCTTCCCACCCATGAGCATGGAATGTTCTTCCATTTGTTTGTATCCTCTTTTATTTCATTGAGCAGTGGTTTGTAGACTTGTCGGCTCTCTGTTTGTCTGTTATTGTTGTATAAGAATGCTTGTGATGTTTGCACATTGATTTTGTATCCTGAGACTTTGCTGAAGTTGCTTATCAGCTTAAGGAGATTTTGGGCTGAGATGATGGGGTTTCCTAGATATACAATCATGCCATCTGCAAACAGGGACAATTTGACTTCCTCTCTTCCTAATTCAATACGCTTTATTTCCTTCTCCTGCCTGATTGCCCTGGCCAGAACTTCCAACACTATGTTGAATAGGAGTGGTGAGAGAGGGCATCACTGTCTTGTGCCAGTTTTCAAAGGGAATACTTCCAGTTTTTGCCCATTCAGTATGATATTGGCTGTGGGTTTGTCATAGATAGCTCTTATTATTTTGAGATACGTCCCATCAATAACTAATTTATTGAGAGTTTTTAGCATGAAGGGTTGTTGAATTTTGTTAAAGGCCTTTTCTGCATCTATTGAGATAATCATGTGGTTTTTGTCTTTGGTTCTGTTTATATGCTGGATTAGGTTTATTGATTTTCGTATGTTGAACGAGCCTTGCATCCCAGGGATGAAGCCCACTTGATCATGGTGGATAAGCTTTTTGATGTGCTGCTGGATTCGCTTTGCCAGTATTTTATTGAGGATTTTTGCATCGATCTTCATCAGGGATATTGGTCTATAATTCTCTTTTTTTGTTGTGTCTCTGCCAGGCTTTGGTATCAGGATGATGCTGGCCTCATAAAATGAGTTAGGGAGGATTCCCTCTTTTTCTATTGATTGGAATAGTTGCAGAAGGAATGGTACCAGTTCCTCCTGGTACCTCTGGTAGAATTTGACTGTGAATCCATCTGGTGCTGGACTTTTTTTGGTTGGTAAGCTATTAATTATTGCCTCAATTTCAACTCCTGTTATTGGTCTTTTCAGAGATTCAACTTCTTCCTGGTTTAGTCTTGGGAGTGTGTATGTGTCAAGCAATTTATCCATTTCTTCTAGATCTTCTAGTTTATTTGTGTAGAGGTGTTTATGGTACTCTCTGATGGTATTTTGTATTTCTGTGGGATGGGTGGTGATATCCCTTTGTCATTTTTTGTTGCATCTATTTGATTCTTCTCTGTTCTTTATTAATCTTGCTAGCGGTCTATCAATTTTGTTGATCTTTTCAGGAAACCAGCTCCTGGATTCATTGATTTTTTGAAGGGTTTTTTGTATCTCTATTTCCTTCAGTTCTGCTCTGATCTTAATTATTTCTTGCCTTCTACTAGCTTTTGAATGTGTTTGCTCTTGCTTCTCTAGTTCTTTTAATTGTGATGTTAGGGTGTTGATTTTAGATCTTTCTTTCTTTCTCTTGTGCTCATTTAGTGCTATAAATTTCCCTCTACACACTGCTTTGAATGTGTCCCAGAGATTCTGATATGTTGTGTCTTCGTTCTCGTTGGTTTCAAAGAACATCTTTATTTCTACCTTCATTTCATTATGTACCCAGTAGTCATTCAGGAGCAGGTTGTTCAGTTTCCATGAAGTTGAGAGGTTTTGAGTGAGTTTCTTAATCCTGAGTACTAGTTTGATTGCGCTGTAGTCTGAGAGACATTTTGTTACAATTTCTGTTCTTTTACATTTGCTGAGGAGTGCTTTACTTCCAACTATGTGGTCAATTTTGGAATAGGTGTGGTGTGGTGCTGTAAAGAATGTATATTCTGTTGATTTGGGGTGGAGAGTTCTGTAGATGTCTATTAGGTCCGCTTGGTGCAGAGCTGAGTTCAATTCCTGGATATCCTTTTTAACTTTCTGTCTCGTTGGTCTGTCTAATGTTGACAGTGGGGTGTTAAAGTCTCCCATTATTATTGTGTGGGAGTCTAAGTCTCTTTGTAGGTCTCTAAGGACTTGCTTTATGAATCTGGATGCTCCTGTATTGGGTGCATATATATTTAGGATAGTTAGCTCTTCTTGCTGAATTGATCCCTTTACCATTATGTAATGCTGTCTTTGTTTCTTTTGATCTTTGTTGGTTTAAAGCCTGTTTTATAAGAGACTAGGATTGCGACCTCTGCCTTTTTTTGTTTTCCATTTACTTTGTAGATCTTCCTCCATCCCTTTATTTTGAGCCTGTGTGTGTCCTGCACATGAGATGGGTTTCCTGAATACAGGTTAGTATTGTTATGTGTGAATTTGATCCTGTCATTATGATGTTAGCTGGTTATTTTTTTCGTTAGTTGATGCAGTTTCTTCCTAGCCTCGATGGTGTTTACAATTTGTCATATTTTTGCAGTGGCTGGTACTGGTTGTTCCTTTCCATGTTTAGTGCTTCCTTCAGGAGCTCTTTTGGGGCAGGCCTGGTGGTGACAAAATCTCTCAGCATTTGCTTGTCTGTAAAGAATTTTATTTCTCCTTCACTTATGAAGCTCAGTTTGGCTGGATATGAAATTCTGGGTTGAAAATTCTTTTCTTTAAGAATGTTTAATATTGGCCCCCACTGTCTTCTGGCTTGTAGAGTTTCTGTCAAGAGACCAGCTGTTAGTCTGATGGGCTTCCCTTTGTGGGTAACCCGACCTTTCTCTCTGTCTGCCCTTAACATTTTTTCCTTCATTTCAACTTTGGTGAATCTGACAATTATGTGTCTTGGAGTTGCTCTTCTCAACGAGTATCTTTGTGGCATTCTCTGTATTTCCTGAATTTCAGTGTTGTCCTGCCCTGCTTGGTTGGGGAAGTTCTCCTGGATAATATCCTGCAAAGTGTTTTCCAACTTGGTTCCATTCTCCCTGTCACTTTCAGGTACACCAATCAGATGTAGATTTGGTCTTTTCACATAGTCCCATATTTCTTGGAGGCTTTGTTCATTTCTTTTTATTCTTTTTCCTCTAAGCTTCTTTTCTTGCTTCATTTCATTCATTTCATCTTCCATCACTGATACCCTTGATCATCTGAAGCCTTCTTCTCTCAACTCGTCAAAGTCATTCTCCATCCAGCTTTGTTCATTTGCTGGTGAGGAGGTGCTTTCCTTTGGAGGAGGAGAGGTGCTCAGATTTTTAGAGTTTCCAGTTTTTCTGCTCTGTTTTTTCCCCATCTTTGTGGTTTTATCAACGTTTTGTCTTTGATTATGGTGACGTACAGATGGGTTCTGGTGTGTATGTCCTTTCTGTTTGTTAGTTTTCTTTCTAACAGTCAGGACCCTCAGCTGCAGATCTGTTGGAGTTTGCTGGAGGCCCACTCCAGACCCTGTTTACTTTGGTATCAGCAACAGAGGCTGCAGAACAGCAAATATTGCTGAACAGCAAGTGCTGCTGCCTGATCATTCCTCTGGAAGATTTTTCTCGGCTTAGTACCCGGCCGTGTGAGATATCAGTCTGCCCCTACCGGAGGGTGCCTCCCAGTTGGGATACTCGGGGGTCAGGGACCCACTTGAAGAGGCAATCTGTCCAATCCCAGTTGCATGCTGGGAGAACCACTACTCTCTTCAAAGCTGTCAGACAGGGACTGTTAAGTCTGCAGAGGTTTCTGCTGCCTTTTGTTTGACTATGCCCTGCCCCCAGAGGTGGAGTCTATGGAGGCAGGCAGGCCTCCTTGAGCTGCAGTGGGATCCACCCAGTTTGAGCTTCCTGGCTGTTTTGTTTACCTACTCAAGCCTCAGCAATGGTGGAGGCCCCTCCCCCAGCCTGGCTGCTGCCTTGCAGTTTGATCTCAGACTGCTGTGCTAGCAATGAGTGGGGCTCCGTGGGTGTATGACCCCCGAGCCATGCACAGGATATAATCTCCTGGTGTGCCAATTGCTAAGACCATTGGGAAAGTGCAGTATTAGGGTGGGAGTGACCTGATTTTCCGGGTGCCATCTGTCACCTCTTTCTTTGACTAGGAAAGGGAATTCCCTGACCCCTTGGGCTTCCCAGGTGAGGTGATGCCTCACCCTGCTTTGGCTCATGCTTGGTGCACTGCACCCACTATCCTGCACCCTCTGTCTGACACTCCCCAGTGAGATGAAGGCAGTACTCAGTTGGAAATGCAGACATCACCCGTCTTCTGCGTCGCTCATGCTGGGAGCTGTAGACTGGAGCTGTTCCTATTCATCCATCTTGGCTCCACTGTTGTGATTTTTATCATTTGTTTAAACAGATATTTCAATTCATATTTTAATTTCTTCATTAACTCATTCATCATTTAGAGACATAGAGTTTAATTTCCACATCATTTTATAGATTTTTAAAATTCTTCTTGATATTGTTTTCTAGTTATAGTCCACTGTGTTCATAGAAGATAGTCGATATTATTTAATTTTTTTCTTTAAGACCTGTTTTGTGACCTAACATATTGTCTGTATTTGACAATGATTCATATACTGAGGAGAAGAATGTGTATTCTGCAATCATTAGATAAAATGTTCTGTAAATATCTATTAGGTCCATTTGTTCTATAGTGAAGATTAAATTTGATATTTCTTTGTTTATTTTCTCTCTGAAAGATCTGTCCAATTTTGAAAATGGCATATTGAAATCTCCAGCTATGATTGTATTGGGGCTTATCCTTTTTATTAGCGCTAATACATTTTTTCCATATGTGGATGTGGCAGTGCTTTATATATATATATAAATATATATATATATACACATTTATATGCACACACACACAATTGTTATGTTCTTTTGCTGAAATATTTCCTTTATTAGTATATAATAGCGTTCTTTGTCTGTTTTTAAAGGTTTTGCATTGAAATCTACTTTGTCTGATATAAGCATGAGGACTCCTGCTCTGTTTTGGTTTCCATTGACATCATATATCTTTTTCCATCATATATATAATATAATAATATATATTACATATAAATATATAATTAATAATATATATTACATATAAATATATAATATAAATATATATATGACATATAAATATATAATATAATAATATATATGACATATAAATATATAATATAATATATATGACATATAAATATATAATATAATATATATGACATATAAATATATAATATAATAATATATATGACATATAAATATATAATATAATAATATATGTGACATATAAATATATAATATATTAATATATATTACATATAAATATATAATATATTAATATATATTACATATAAATATATAATATATATTATATATCATTATTTTTTGTTTGTTTACACAGTCAGTATTAAGTGGACATCAGTTAAAAGCAATGGGTTAAAGATATTATTTTCATGATTTATTGTAGCCTTGAATCAAAAATATACAACAGAATTAAAATGGAAATAAAAAGTAAGATATTAACATATATTTTTATATATATATAATGTCTTTATAGGTGAATTTTGGGTTTTTGTAGGAAACAGATAATTGGGTCTTATTTTGTAATCCATTCAGCCGTTCTATGCCTTTAAATTGGTGAGTTTAGTCAATTTACATTCAATGTTATTATTGATAAGAAGGGAATTACCCCTGCCACTATGATATTTGTTTTCTGGTTGTCTGGTGGTCTTCTATTTTTTTTTTTTTTTTTACTTTTTTTGTCTTCATTTTAGTAAAGGTAATTTTCCTTGTTGGTATGTCCTAATATCTTGCTTTTTATTTCCATTTTAATTATCTTGGATATTTTTGATTCAAGGCTACAATAAGTCATACAAATAATATCTTGTAACCCATTATTTTTTAACTGATTACAGCTTAATACTGACTGCATAAACAAACAAACAAGCAAACAAAAACTAATAAAAACTCTACTCTTTAACTTCATCTGTACAATTCTTCACTTTTTGTTATTTTTATTTATATGTTATTTTATTTTTTGTATCTTGAAATGTTGTTGGAATTATTTTTATTGGATTCTTTTTAAAACTTTCTGTTAAAATTATGAGTGGTTTACAGACCACAATTAAAGTGTAATATTATTCTTTGTCTTTCTGTGTATTTACTCCTAGCAGTAAATTCTGTAGGCTTTATTAATTTTTTTATGTCTCATTAAAGTCTTTTTTATTCAGACTGAAGAACTCCCTTTAATATTTTGTGTAGGAAAGACCTGGTATTGATAAAATCTCATAGATATTGTTTTTCTTGAAAAGTCTTTTTTATTCTTTATTTGTGAGGGATGTTTTCACTGGATATATTTTTCTAGGATTTAAGGCGTATTTTTTAATCAGCACTTTAAATATGACAAGCCACTTTCTTTGGCTTGTAAGATTTACACTGAAAAATCTGATGCCTGATGTGTTGGAATTTGATTGGATTTTATTTCTTACCGCTTTTAGGATACCTTCTTTCTTCCTGAATTTTGGGAATTTGATTATTAAATGTCTTGAGGTGGTCTTATTTGGTTTTAATCTACTTAGTGTTTCATTACCTTATTTTACTCAAATATTGCTATATTTCTCTACTTTTTGGAAGTTCTCTGTTATCATCTTTTTGAATAAACTTTCTCTTTCTAGATCTCTTGTTATCTCCTCTTTAAAGCCAATAGTTATTTTTATTAAGGTATACATTTATGCAATTTCCACATATTAAGAGGCTGAGGTGGGTAGATCAATTAAGCCCAGGAGTTCAAGACAACCCTGGGCAGGCAAGATGGTGAAACCCTATCTCTACACCCCCAAAATACAAAACTTAACCAGGCTTGGTGACATGCAACTGTATTTCTAGCTAATCAGAAGGCTGAGGAGGTAGGGTCACTTGAACCCTGGAGGTGGGGGTTGCAGTGAGCCGGGATCACAACAGCTCACTCCAGCTTGGGTGACAGAGTAAGAACTTGTCTCAAAAAAATATCAGATATTATTTTAGATACAATAGGTACATGTGCAAAATAGTTACATGGTTATATTGGACCTAGGTATTGAGAACAGCACCCAAAAGGTAGTTTGTCAATTTATTTCCTACTTACTGTCTACCCCTTCTAGTAGTCCACTATTGATATTTTTCCAAGTTTATGTCTATGTGTATTCAATGTTGAGCTCCCAATTATAAGTGAGAATATGTAATATTTAATTTTTTTTCTGCTTTTAGTTTGCTTAGGACTATGGCCCCCAGCTCCATCCATGTTACTTCAAAGGACATAATTCAATTTCTTTATGACTGTGTAGTTTTCTGTGATGTATACATAACAGTTTCTTTATATATTCCACCATCGATGGGCCCCTAAGTTGACTGCATGATTTTTGTATTATTTTTACTTTTAACTTCTCTATGTATTTTTAAGTAGCCTATCTTCAAGCTAACAAATTGTTGCTTCTGATTGATCAATTCTGGTATTAAAAGACTGATGCATTGTTTAGGATGTCAATTGTATTTTTCAACTCCAGAATTTCTGCTTGATTCTTCTTAATTATTTCAATTTTTGTCAAATTTATCTATAGAATTCTAAATTATTTCTCTGTTATTTTAAATGCCATTCAGTTGTTTCAAAACAGATATTTTGAATTCTGTCTAAAATATCTTCTATCTCTGTCTTTCCATGATTATTCAATGTTGCCTTATTTGGTTAGTTTGGTGAGGTCATATTTTCCTGAATAGTCTTCGTACTTGCAGATGTTTGTTGGTGTCTGAGTGTTAGATATATATTGTATTCCTCTAAGTCTGGGCTTGTTTGTACCCGTTTTTGGGGGGGATGGAGAGGCTTACTAGTTACGTGAAGGGACTTGGGTGTTGTGATCTACATTTTTGGTAACTGCAGCCATATCTGCATTAGGGAGCATCCCAAGCTCAGTAACACTGTGGCTCCTGCAGACTTTTAGAGGTACCACCTTGTTGGTCTTAGATAAGATTTGGAATAATTATCTGGATTAACAGACACTTTTTAAATCTTTTCTTACTTTCTTTCCCACAAGAATGGAGTCTCTCTATATTTCCTGTGCTACCTGGTGCTGTGACAATGGTGACACAAGCACCCTTATGTCCACAACCACTGATACTGCACTGGTCAGACCTGAAGCCAGTGCAGCATTGGGTCTGACTCAATGCCCATAGTAATTATTGAGTGACTATGGCTTATGTTTTCTCCAGACCTTAAGGCTCTACAATCATCAGGTGCTAAAGTCAATCAAGCTTGTGTCCTTTCCTTAAGAGTAGTTAGCTCTTTCTGGCCCCAGGAGGGTCCAGAGATGCTATCTGGGAGTCAAGGCCTCAAGTGGGGGATTTCAAGAATCTACCTGGTGCTCTGTTCTACTGTGGCTGAGCCACAAGACAAAGTCCTTTACACAAGCACAAAAGCCTCTCCCTGTGGCCACCACCACCCCAGGCCCACAGTGAATACTGCTTATCTACCGTCAATGTTTATTCAAGGCCCAAGTGTTCTTTAGTTACCTTGTGGTGAATACTGCCAGGCCTGGAACTCTCTTTTCAGGGAAGTGGCCTCACCTCTGGGTTGGTAAAGACTTAGAAATGCTGACCAAGAGCCAAGGCCTGTAATAAGGGGCTCTAAGAGCCTGCTTGGGAGAACTCAGTAGTGGGGAGAACACACTACTGTGGCCAAGCTGGTATCTAAACTGGAAGACGAAGTCCTTTTTATTCTTTTGTTTTATTTTTTCAAGCAGGCGTCTGTTCACATAGTCACCACAGTTGGGAATGTGCTACATCACACCTGAAGCGAACACATCTCTGACATACCCAAGGATCATGGTGATGACTTCTTGGCTACCTCTGCTGTTTATTCAGGGACCAAGTGTTCTTTAGTCAGCAGGTAGTGAATTCTGCCTGGACTGGGTCCTTTCCTTCAAGGAAGCAGGTTTCCTTCCAGAATAAGGTGTGTCTAGAAATGTTTGTCAGGATCTAGGGCCTGGAATGGGGCCTTCAGACTTTGCCTGGTAACCTACTCTACTGTGACTAATATGGTATATAAATTGCAAGATAAAGTCATCTTTAATCTTTTCTCTCCTTTCCTGGAGTGAAAGTAAGAAGTTTCTCTAAGAGCTGCAAGCTTCACTGCCTGGAATTCGAGAGGGGTGGCACAACCATTACCTTGGCCATCCCAGCTGGTGTCTCACTACTTAAAGTGCTCTCCAAATCTACTGGCTCCAAGCCCATCACAGCACTATGTCTTGCCCATAATTTGCAGTCTTTGTGGGCTAGGCTGCCTTTTAAGGTTTTTTTTAGGACCCCTGATCTCTTTTGCCAGTGGTGGCAAGGCTTGCCAGAACTTGTGTTCTGACTGCTGGGATGGATGACTCCCCTCTGGCTAGAAGTGGTCCAAATAATCCCATCCATCAGTGCTGGTTGAGTTCTCCCCACTGTTGGCTTTCTTCTGTGGCAGGGCAGGACTGAGTTCTAATGTAAATTCCCACAATCACTGTCTTTTACATGTAACATGGCCACTGTTATGGTTGGAAAGGGGTGGCATTGGCAACTCAAGACTGTCTTTCCTACCCTCTTTAGTGCCCCCTTTAGTGACATAAAGTTAAAACCAGGTAGTACAATTGCTCACCTAATTTTTGGTTCTTATAAGGAGAAGTTTTTGCGTACATAGTTGCTCAATTTGGTGTTTCTGCAGAGAGGAAGATTGGTGAAGGCTTCTATTCAGCTATTTATCACTGCCTCCCAGATAAAAAAGTAAAAGGTTTAAATTTGCATCAAATATTACTCTGGCAATTAAAAAAGAGTAATACATTATATGTTAGCTATCATTGCATGCTCCGAACTTCTTAGCAACTATTAACTACCCCTTACCTCTTCAATATCATACGAGTCTTGCCTATTTTAAAAAATTCAAAGATTATACCTGGACTTTTCCCCAATTTTTAAACCAATATTTGTGCTTTGACCCCAGTCTAGATGCAGGCTGTCTCCAAGTTATAGCTCAACTTTATTTTTTTGACATTATGAAGGTTTTATCAATATATAACTTCATAATAAGTGTGGAGTATGCTTATATATGTCAGATACCATGCACAAAATCACTGAACTCTGACAAAGATATTTAATAGCTAGCTATGTAAAACATGTTATGGAAGCAGAAAGCCTTGAAACAAAATGCCTGACTGATTATTACAACTTAAAGGGGTTTTGCTACAGAATTCTATTTGGTTAATCTTTCTAAACTAGTAGAGAAACTAATTTCACACTAGAGCTCCACTAGAATATTATTAACCATTTAGTATTATATTTCTGCTCATAAAGTACTCTGAATTAATGATAAAAGTCAAAAATATTAGAGAGAGTAATAATCAAATGAATAAAGATTTGCAGCCATTATTCTCAATATCCCAATGGCAGCTATAACTCCCAAAATTAAAAACTTTTTTGTTTGGCAATTGGAAGCTTATGCTTATATAAAAGGTGTGTTAAATGATTGTTTTCAAGTATGCAAAATATAATAATAACACATTGTGTCACATTTTTCAGGTTCAGTTTTGAAAAATGAAAGAATAATATGCTAAAATACTTATTTCAGAGAGGCAATTTCAGATTCACATGTAGTTTTAAGAAATTATGTAGAAAAGTGACATTAGCAAGATATTAGACTAAAAAACTTCAGGCAAATGTTTTCACATGAAAATACAAAATGAGCAAAGAAGTAAACATAACAGGATACCTAGATACTAAAATAAGTTTACAGGAGTTCTTGAAAACATTCAAAGGTCTATAGCAACCAATAAAATGCCCTATCATAAAAATCAACATTGAAAATTACAGAAAGTGTTCTGAAATTACTCAGATTTACCTCAACTTCTTTTCCAGTGAAGTTCAACAAGGTCTGAAGAAGTCAGCATTTCAGTTCTCAATTATCTTCTTTAAATTAGCAGGAGCAAAATAGATTATATTTGTAATTGTATAACTTTTCAGGGGACTTTATGAGCAATGGGTTTCATGATTAAGAGTTTATGAAGGGAAAAGCAACATAGTTCACGTCTTGGGCTAGCAAATGCTATATAATAGGAAGGCACTACTCGTGAAAGTTGGACAGAGATTATAGACTGGCATTCACCTAAGGGCAAGAGATCTGATGCGTCCAAATTCAACAGAACATCAAATCCCTGACAGGAAGGTGGAGTAAGATATTTTTATAAATTAAAAAAATTAAAAACAGCTAGGTGTATGAAAGAATCAAAACAAGCACACACACAGGCTCAGACAAGATGTGTGCCAAAAAAAATGTGTAATAGTCTTAAGCATCCAACCAGGCATTCCAAGGTCAAAACATGTTCTACTAATTAGTGAATGTATTTCACAATGCATTGTTACCCTTCAAAGACTGGGAAATGTAGCTGCTTTGTTAAATGTTTAATTTCCAACAAAGCATCATGAGCTATTTAAACAAAATAAAATTGCACACTCAAAGAAAGAAAATAAAGATGTCAAAACTAGCCCTAAAGAATCACAGGCACTAGACATATTGGAAAAAAAAAAAACTACAACACTTTTTTAAGCATTCTTAAAGAATAAAAGTAAAACATAGAATTAGAAATAAAGG
This sequence comes from Pan troglodytes, assembly GCF_028858775.2. Classification (NCBI taxonomy): domain Eukaryota; kingdom Metazoa; phylum Chordata; class Mammalia; order Primates; family Hominidae; genus Pan; species Pan troglodytes. The sequence goes on from NC_072421.2 coordinate 60,617,864, forward strand.
AAATCAGGAAAATAATCCATGACTGAAATATAATGATATGGTTTGGCTGTGTTTCCATCTAAATCTCATCTTGAATTGTAGTCCTCATAATCCCCATGTATCGTGGGAGATACCAAGTGGGACTTAATTTAATAATGAGAACAGTTATCCTCCTGTTGCTCTCATGATAATGAGTAAGTTCTCATTAGATCTGATGGTTTTAAAGGGACTTTTTTCCCCTTTGGCTCTGCACTTCTCCTTGATGCCATCATGTGAAAAGGACATGTTTGCTTCCCCTTCTGCCATAATTATAAGTTTCCTGAGACTTTCCCAGCCATGCTGAACTGTTAGCCAATTAAACCTCTTTATTTTATAAATCACCCAGTCTCTAGTATGTCTTTATTAGCAGCATGAGAATGGACTAATACCAAGATATTAGCAGAAGGACAGAAATAATCAAAAGAACCAAAACATTTTGAAGGTGGGAAATACAAAAAAAAACATTAATAAAGTTATTTACCAGCAGGAGAAATAATAGGCAATGTTGAAGAGAGTGCATTTGAAGATAATGAGTCTAAAGAGAAAAAAAAAAAGTGAATAGAGCTTAAGAGGTTTATGGGGCACCATTATTGAGATCTGCTTACATATTATTAGAGTTCCAAAATAGAAGAAAGAGAGAAAGGCACAGAGAGATTATTGAAAACAAATAATAGGTGAAAACTTTCCAAACTTAAGAAAACCATATGAAGCAAAAATGCAAGAAGGCAAAAAGCCTCAAATAGAATAATCCCAAAGATACCAAGAAAAAGGCACATTATACTCAAACTGCTGAAAGAAAAAGACAATATCTAAAAAACATCAAGAGAATAGCATCTCATTATGTACAAAGAATACTAAGATTTTTAGAAAATATATCAGCAAAAACCTTGAAAGAAAAAAGACAATGGGATAAAATATTTAAAGAGCTGAGTGACAAGAAAAGTCAACCAGTATAATATAGCCACAGAACTGTCTTTCAAAAGTGACAGAGGGACAAAAGCAAGGTGGTGGAATAGGAGATCCCAGGCTTCCCTCATAATAGAAAAATCAACTAGCAACTATTTACAGAGAAGAACACCTTGGGGAAAAAATCTCCCAAAGGAGAAAATAAGTCTGAGTCACCTTCATGTTTTATAAATCTGAATAAATATCTGCATTAAAAAGATAATAAAAGGTCTTGTTTTGACCACATCACCTCTCTCCCCACATGCAATTTATCACAGGGCTACACAGAGATAATTCTCTAAAACCCATAATATCTATATTTGGAAAACAGAGCCAAGAAGGTGCACATTCAGTTTCTTTAGAATTGTGAGACAATTTCCGGGGGATCCTCTATATTCTCAATTCAACAGAATAAGAAGCAGCAGAAAATGAAATGGTTAGATCACCAGGGGTCAAGTAGAAAAAAAGCAAGGAGGCCTAGCCCAAATAAACCAGTGCACAGATTAGAGTGAAATCTCAATGTAATAAATAGCAGTGGTGCTTAACCGGAGGTGCAAACCAGCTAACAGCATAGCTCACCTGAAAAGAACTGGTCTCCTCTAGAAAAGGTGCAAAGTGCTACCTGACTTTGATTCCCTAGAAAGATAGCATTGAGGCCCAGCAACAGAACCAACACTACATCCCTGACCAGGGAAGAATATTTTTATAATAAATTTTCAGAACAAGCAGGTACTAGTTCTGCCACATGCATGAGTTTAACAGCACTCCCTGTAGCCTCAAACCCCAACCCTAGGTCCCTCTAAGAGAAAAAGGCAAATCTCAACTACACATTTTCTAGTCAGCATAACAGTTTATCTTCCCTGGTTCACATAAACTTGAGGCCCTGCCTACAACTCTGTCAAACTTCTGAAATCAAATACCGGTATCTTCTGATGAGAGAACACAGCCTGTGGCCCTGCCATATCAAAGGCGATTCCGGTGCTCATACAATGGCTCAGCCTAATAACAGAGCTCATCAGTGGTCTCACTAAATAGCATAGCCTAGCCAGCTGCACAACCCAAATTCAGAGCAAAGGCAGCAGCTCAACAATCTAAGGACCCAGAAAGCAAACTCTTTCTGCCCAGGGTTATTACCAGCTGGCCCATTCAGAATCATAGGCTTGACTGACTAGTGAAGGTTTATCCCTGACAAAGAACTCTTAAAAAACCCAAAAGTCTCCATCCATGTGTGAAAACTAAGGTGAGAAAACAGTGATTACTAAGACTCAGTAAATTATGACATCTCCATAACAAACTAACAAAGCTCTAACAATGGACCTTAAAGATAGGGACATCCAAAAAATGACAGAAAATGAATTAAAAATAATCCATTTATAAAAGTTCAGTAAAGTTCGGAAATATTTGGATAAAAGATAACATTTGGAAAATGATACATGAAAACACAAGTATTTAGGAAAGAAAGAGAAACAATTTAAATTGCAAATAGAAATCCTAGAGATTAAGAATACAATAACCGAACTAAAAATGTGATCAAAAGCTGCAAGAACTGGCTCAATTCATCTGAAGAAAGGATCAGTGCACTTGAAGATACACCATTTAAAATTATCTACTGAGAGGAACACATTTTTTTAAATGAACAAAGCTTACAGAAACTGTGGGACACCATCAAGAGACCTTACCTACATCTAACAGGCATTTTAGAAGAAGAAAAAGAAAAGGGGCCAGAAAGCATATTTTTTAAAAGTAATTTAAAAAGTATTTTTAATATGAGAAAAGAAGCCAACATCCAACAGGAAGCACAAAGGTCTCCAATTAAATTCAACCCAAAGAGTTTACCAATACATAATACAATCATCAAGCTATCAAAAGCAAAGATATTGCGACAGCTTCTTATATATTGGTAAGAACTATATCAGATACCAAGGCTTTTTAATATGACTATGAGTGAACTTAGCATAAACCCTGAATTCCGAGAGAAAGATGATATGTTGAAAGTGGGGAAGAGAAAAAAAGAAACTTCCAGCCAACTATACACAGCAAAGTCTTCTTTCAGAAATGAGAGAGAAATAAAACTTTCCCATAGATATAAATGTTAATCAAGTTTATCACCACTGTGCCTGCCATACAGAAATTGCTAAAAGAGTTTTTAAAACTGAAATACAATCCCGTTAGTGAAAAAAAAAATGAAACTTATGAAACACAAAACCTAGTGCCACACGTAGTATACAGCAATATTCAGAATATTCTAAGACTGTAATGGTGGTGAATAAAGTAATTTTATTTCCAGTATGAGAGTTAAAAGACAAAGTTATTAATAACAACTACAGCTAAAATAATTGTCAAGGAAAACGTATCACAAAATGATGTAAATTCAGACATCAAAAACATAAAATGTGGGAGAAAAAGTGTAGAGTTGCATTGTACTTAATCAAAGGTAAACACTTATCAGCTTGAAACACCTGAAACAGACTATTACAAGTGTAAGATATTCTATGTAGTCCTAATGGTAATCAAACAGCAAAAATTTATGGAAGGCACACACACAATATTAAATACTTCAAAAACTACCACTATAGATAACCACCTATCTAAAGGCATCTCATCCTTTAATTTGGTTTTTGAAAGCACAAACAAAATCGACAAACCTTTAGATATACTAAGCAAGCAAAAAGACTCATATAAATAAATAACAAAATTAAAAGGTGAGATTACAACTGACTCCACAGTAACAAAAACAAACAAAAGAGAAGATTATGAGCGACTATATGCCAAATATTGAGCAACCTAGAAAGAAAATGGATAAATACCTGGACACATAAAACCTATTGATATGGTTTGGCTTTCTATCCTCACTCAAATCGCACTTTGAATTGTGATAACCCCACATGGCAAGGGCAGGACCAGGTGGAAGTAATTGGATCATGGGGAGAGTTTTCCCCCTGCTGTTCTCATAATAATGGGTGAGTCTCACAAGATCCGATGGTTTTAAAAGTGCCTGGCATTTCCCCTCCTGTCACTCATTCTCTCTCCTGCCCTGTGAAGAGGTGTGTTCTGCCATGATGGTAAGTTTCCTGAGGACTCCAGAGCCCTGTGGAACTGTGAATCAAATAAACCTCTTCTTTTTATAAATTACCCAGTCTCAGCTGGGTGCAGTGGCTCACACCTGTAATCCCAGTACTTTGGGAGGCCAAGGTGGGCAGATCACTTGAGCTCAGGAGTTTGAGACCAGCCTGGGCAACATGGAGAGACCCCATCTCCACAAAAATACAAAAATTAGCCAGGCATGGTAGTGTGCACCTATAATCCAAGCTATTCTGAAGGTTGAGGCAGGAGAATAGCTTGAACCTGAGAGGTGGGGGTTGCAGTGAGCCGAGATTGTGCCACTGCACTCCAGCCTGGGCAACAAAGCAAGACTCTCTCTCTCAAAAAAAAATTATCCAGTTTTGGGTATCTTTTTCATAGCAGCGTGAGAACAGACTAATACACCTATTCAGACTAAATAATGAAGAAATAAAATCTGAACAACCCAATAATTATGGAAGAGAATGAATTATTATACAACATCTTTCACCAACTAAAAGCTTTCTGCTTTTAGTTTCTGTTTTCGAAAGAAATTGAAGAGGAGAAAATACTTTTTAAAATTATTTTTTATGAGACAAGGATTACCCTCATACCAAAGCCAGACAAGGACATTACAAAAAGACAAAATTATAGGTCAGTACCATTGATTAGCATAGATGCAAACATACCCAAGAAAATACTAGCAAACTGAATTCTACAACGTATTAAAAGAATCATATAACAAGGTCCTGTGGAATTTATCTCCATGATGCAAGGATGATTAACATTAGCAAATACATATACAAAATATGTCATATTAACAGAATAAAGAATTAAATTTTTATGGCCATCTCATTAGATGCAAAAAAGCATTTTACAACATTGAGCATTCTTTTATAATAAAAACATTAAAAAATTAGAGAAGAAATGTATTTCAACAAACTAAAAGTGATATATAATAAGCCCATAGCTAGCATTATATTTAATAGTGAAAATTAAAACTCTTTGCTCTATGATTCATAATGAGACAGAGATGCTCACTCTTTCCACTTCTATTAAACATCATTTTGTAAGTACTTGCCACAACAATAAAGCAAAAGAAAGAAATAAAGTGCATTTAAATAGTAAAGGTAATAGTGAAACTGTCACTGTTTGCTGACAACATAAATATATAAATATCCTGAATAATCCACCAAAAAAGTTTAAATTAATAAATTTTGTACAGTTGCAAGATACAATATCAGCATGCAAAAATCAAAGGCATGTTTCTACACTAACAACAAACTTTCCAAAAAAAAAATCAAGGGAAAATGTTATTTACAATAGCTATGATAAATGAAAGAATATACTTAAGAATAACTTTAACCAAGGAGTAGAAATACTGGCATGACAAAAATTATGAAACATTAATAAAACAATTTGAAGAAGACAAATAAATTTACAAATCTTTGTTCAAAAATTGGAAGGCTTAATATTGTTATAATTTCCATACTGCCAAAAGCAATTTCCAATGTCAGTTTTAAAGATACAGAAAAAATAATTCTAAAAACATGGGTAACTACAAAAGAAAAGCCAAATAACCAACGCAATAATGAGCAAAAAGAGCAAAGCTGATGGCATCATGCTACCTGATTTTAAATTATACTACAAAGCAATGGTAATTAAAAAAGCATAATACTCACATTAAAAAAACAGGAACATTTAAAAATTGAACAGAATAAAGAACACAGATATTAACCCACACGTGTAACATCAATTTATTTTTATAAAAGATTTCAAGAATATCTTGTGGAAAAAGTACAGTTTGTTCAATAAATGATGATGTGAAAACTGAATTTTCATGCAAAATAATAAAATTGATCCTTTATCTCACACCACATACAAAAAATAACTCAAAATAGATTAAAAACTTAAACAAAAATCCTGAATTCATAAAAGTACTGGAAGAAAATATATGGACCAAAGTACACAGCACTGCTCTGGGCATTAAAAAAAAAAAGACCTCCAAAGCAGAGGGAAAAAAACTAAAGTGGACAAAGGGGATTACATCAAAATAAAAAGCTTCTTTACAAAAAAATAAATACTCAACAAAGTAAAGAATCAGCCTACAGGCTTAGGTAATATATTTGTAAACTACACATTTGATAAGTGATTAATATTTAAAATTTACAAAAACTCAAGCAACTCTGTAGAAAGAAAATAAACACTCTGATAAGACATGGGCAAAGGACCTGAACAGACATTTCTCCAAAGAAGACATATGAGCAGCTAACAGATACATTAAAACTGCTAAATACTATTAATCATTAGGAAGATACAAATTAAAAATCACAATAGATAATCAATTCACATCTGTTAGAATGACTATTGTCTTATAAAATTAACAAGTGTTGGTGAGGATGTGAAGAGTAGAGAAACTTTGTAAACATTGTGTGTGTGTGTGTGTGTGAATGTAAATTAATAATCATTTTTGCAAACAGTATTGAAGTTACAAAAAAATACCTAAAAATTGAGTTATCATATCATCTAGCTATCCCACTTCTGGATATTTACCCAAAAGATTTGAAATCAGAATGTGAGAGAGATGGGCGCTTTCCCATTTTTGTTGCAGCACTATTTATGAAATTAAATTAAGCATTCATCAAGAGATAATTACATAAAGAATATGTGGTATATATACACAATAAAATAGTATTCAGCCTTGAAGAAAATAATACTTTCTATAATTTTATCCAAAGTGGATTAAATTGGAGAATATTATGTTAAGGGAAATAAGCCAAACACAGAAAGACAAATACTCCATGTACTCACATATATGTATAATTTTAAACAATTGAATAAATAAAAGCAGAGCATAGAAGAATAGTTACCAGAGGCTTGTAGGTTTGAGCGAGGTGATAATCAAAGGGTGGAAAGCCTCAATTAGATAGAAGTATGTTTAATGTTTTCAACATGGTGAAAATAGCTAAGAATTTTATACTGTACATTTTAATATAACCAAAAGTAAATCTCAAATGTTTTCATCACAAAAATGTCAAATATTTGAGGTAATGAATAGTCTAGTTCACTTGATTTAATCATTTGACATTGTATTAAGAAATATAAAATTGTCCGGGCTTGGTGGCTCACGCCTGTAATCTCAGCACTTTGGGAGGCCGAGTCGGGTGGATCACGAGGTCAGGTGGTAAAGATCATCCTGTCTAACATGGTGAAACCCTGTCTCTACTAAAAATACAAAAAATTTAACCAGGCTTGGTGGTGGGCACCTGTAGTCCCAGCTACCCTGGAGGCTGAGGCAGGAGAATGGGGTGAACCCAGGAGGTGCAGCTTGCAGTGAGCTGAGATCATGCCACTGCACTCCAGCCTGGGTGACAAAGCTAGACTCTGTCTCAAAAAAAAAAAAAAAGAATTATAAAATCAAGGAGCAGGCGGGCAGCCAAGATGGCTGAATAGAAACGGCTCTTCTCTGTGGCTTCTGCCGAGAAGGATGAAAACAGCAAGTGAATCCTGCATCTTCAATTGAGGTACCAGTGTTCTCTCATTTGAACTGACTAAGTGGTTGGTGCAACCTACAGAGAGCAAGGGAAAGCTTGGTGAAGGGAGGGCCCACCCGGGAGCTGCATTAGGCAAAGATAACTCCCTCTCCCAGCCAAGGGAGGCAGTGAGGAATTGTGGTACCCCTATCTGAAAATCATGCTTTTCCCATGGATCTTTGCAACCCAAGGATCAGGAGGTCCCCTGTGAACCCAAGCCACCAGGGCCTTGGGTACCAAGTACAGAGCTATGGAAACTCGCAGCAGCTGCTCAGGTGAGCATCCGGTCGAACAGGCACTGAAACACAGGAGAATTCACATGCTCCAGCTCTGGAAACTCCCATGAGGTGGAAGATCCATCCACTCCCATGGGAAGGGTGCTGAAACCAGAGTCAAGTGGCCTTGTTCCCAAAGAATTTCACAAGCCAAAACCCACTGGCTTGAAATCGTTGCTGGCCAGCACAGCAGGCTGGAGACTGCCTAAGAGATGAACTTCCCAGGATGGAGGGGCGGCCACCATCACTGCAGCTCCAGTCGGCCATTTTCCTCTGCTGCCAGTGTCAGTTAGACTGGGTGGTAAGGACCAGAAGTGATTCCCCACAGTGCAGCACAGCGACTGGGTCAAATCGTGGCCAGACTGCTTTTTTTAAGCGAGACCCCAGTACACTCCTCCTCACTGGATGGGGCCTCCCTGTGGGAATTTCAGCATCCCAGCCAGGTGTTTTTGGACAGAACTCTGATATCCCTGAGAGGGGCCCCTAGGAGGAGGGTTGGCAGCAGTATCATCGGTCAGTAGTCTTAGTTTTTTCTGCCTGCTGGCTCTGGAGTGTCAGGACAGCCTTGTTGAGGGGGGATTCCCCCTAGTGCATCACACCTGCTCTGCCAATGGGCAGCCAGACAGCTTATTTAAGCGGGTCCCTGATCCCTCTCCACCTGACTGGGTGAGACCTTACAACAGGAGTCTCCAGACACCTCATGCAGGAGTGTTTCTGCTGGCATCAGGTTGGTGCCCTTCTAGGACAGAGTTCCTAGAGGAAAAAGCAGGCTGTCATTTTTGCTGGTCTGCAGCCTCCTCTGTTGATACCTCCAGGGGTGGGAGGGACACAGGCAAATAGGGTCTGTAGTGGACCCCCAGCAATCTGCAGCAGCCTTATGGAAAAGGGGCCTGACTGTTAAGATAAAAACAAAGGGAAAACAACAACATCAATGAAAAAGGCCCCACAAAACCCTATTTAAAGGTCAGCAGCCTCAAAGATCAAGTGTAGATAAACCTATGAAAATGAGAAAAAATCAACACAAAAGTGCTGAAAACTCAAAGAGCCAGAGTGCCTCTTCTCCTCCAAATGATAGCAACATGTCTCCAGCAAGGGCATAGAACTGAGCTGAGGATGAGATGGATGAATTGATTTCTTAAGTAGGGTTCAGAAGGTGGATAATAACAAACTTCACTGAGCTAAAGGATTATTTTCTAATTCATTGTAAAGAAGCTAAGAACCATGATAAAACATTACAGGAGATGTTAACCAGAATAACCAGTTTAGAGAAGAACAAAAATGAACTGATGCAGCTGAAAAGCACTTTACAATGTAAACACAAGTATCAGTAGCTGAATAGTCCAAGTGGAAGAAAGGATATCAGAACTTGCAAAGCAGGCCTGGTGATGATAAATTTCTTAAACATTTTTTTATCTGAAAAAGATTTTATTTCTCATTTGCTTACGAAGCTTAGTTTGGCCAGATATGAAATTCTAGGTTAGAAATTCTTTAAGAATATTGAATATTGGCCTCCCATTTCTTCTGGCTTGTAGGGTTTCTGCTGAGAAGTCTGCTGTTAGTCTGATGGGCTTCCCTTTATAGGTGACCTGGCCTTTCTCTCCGGCTTCCCTTAACATTTTTTCCTTTATTGCAATTTTGGAGAATCTGATGATTATGTGTCTTGGGGTTAATCTTTGCATGGAATATCTTACTGGAGTTGTCTGGAGTTCCTGAATTTTAATGTTGGCCTGTTTTGTGAGGTTGGGGAATGATATGGTTTGACTGTGGCCCCACCCAAATCTCAACTTGAATTGTATCTCCCAGAATTCTCACCTATTGTGGCAGGGACCCGGGGGGGTGGTAATTGAATCATGGGGCTGGTCTTTCCTGTGCTATTCTAGTGATAGTTAATAAGTCTCACGAGATCTGATGGGTTTATCAGGGGTTTCTACTTTTGCTTCTTCCTCATTTTTCTCTTGCTGTCACAATGTAAGAAGTGTCCTTTGCCTCCCGCCATGATTTGGATGTCTGCCCAGCTATGTGGAACTGTAAGTCTAATTAAACCTCTTTTTGTTTTCAGTTTTGGGGATTTCTTTATCAGAAGCATGAAAAAGAACTAATACAGTGAATTGGTACCAGTAGAGTGGGGTTACCAGCTACTACAAAACACAATGAAGTACAGAGATCAGTGACACTATGAAGCAACTACATTAATAAGTCTGCAAAATAACCAACTAGTATCATGATGACAGGATCAAACTCACATATAACTATATTAACCTTAAATGTAACTGGGCTAAATGCCCCAATTAAAAGATACAGAATGGAAAGCTGGATAAAGATTCAAGATCAACCAGTGTGCTTTATTAAAGACACCCATCTCACATGGAAAGACACACATAGACTCAAAACAAAAGAATGGAGGAAAATGTCTGAAGAAAAATGAAAAACAGAAAAAAGCAGGGGTTGCAATTCTAGTTTCTGACAAAACAGACTTTAAACCAAAAGAATGGCATTACATAATGGTAAAGGGGTCAATTCAACAAGAAGAGTAACTATCCTTAATATATATGCACCCAATACAGGAGCATCCAGATTCATAAAACAAGTTCTTAGAGACATACAAGGAGACTTAGATGTCCACACAATAACAGTGAGAGATTTCAATACCACACTGTCAGTATTATATAATTGAGACAGAAAATTAACACAGACAATTCAGGACTTGAACTCAACTCTGTATCAAGTGGGCCTGATCGATATCTACAGAATGCTTTACTCCCAAAATCATAAAATCTCTTTGTACTTCATAAATATATACAACTGCAATTTGTCAATATATAACAAAAAATTTAAAAGAAGGATCAATTAAGACATTCCTAGATAAAAGCTGAGTGAGCTAATTGCCATTAGACATGCCCTATGAGAAATGCTAAAACAATTCCTTCAAGTTAAAATCCAAAAATACTAAAGAGTAACCTAAAGTCATCAAAAATATAAAATTATCTGGTGTCGGCAATTACAAAAAGAAATATAGAAATATTTATAATTGTAATTTTGAGTTGTAACTCTACTGTTTATTTATTTATAACATAGAACAGGAGTCCTACACATTGAAATGAAAGAACCTCATAGAGAAACTCATAGCCTATGGAAATATAAAGACATCTGGTAAAGGTAATACATGAACAAATGTAAAACTACTAGTTTAGTAATTTGGGTTTCTCCCTTTACTTCTCTCATATATAGTACTTAAAAGACAAATTTATAAAATAATTATAAATCTGGTTTAATGAGCATACAATGTATAAAAATGTACTTTGTTATATTGAAAACATAGAGTGGGAGGGTGGAACTGTAAAAAACTAGAGATTCTGTAGGTGGTTGAAGTTATGTTGGTACCAATTTAAAGTAGTTACAATTTTAGGATATTATATACAGTATCCATGGTAACCACAAAGAAATTACCTATAGAATATATGCAAAATAAAATAAGGTCATTTAAATGTTTCAGTAAAATACCAACTAAAAAAAAGAAAGACTTTGATGGAGTAAATAAGGTACAATAAACACAATAAACTGTATGGAAAATTAATAACACAATGGCAAAATTAGATTCTTTATATTACTAGTTACTTTCAACGTAAATAGATTAAACCACAATTAAAAACATGGATTGGTAGAATAAATTTTAAAAATTATTCAACTGTATTCTGTTTACAAAAATAATTCTGACAAAAACTCTATCATTTACCAAGCTATATTCAGGCTCATCTTGTTTTTGTTGTTGTTGTTGTTGTCTTTGACTAGTTTTCATTCATATTCTGCTTTTAGTAAGAATCCTAAGTCTATTTAGCAAGAATCCCCCCATCCTTAAAATATGTTAAAGTTGCTCATCCCCACCCTTGATATCTAAGCCCTAGGCCTGCCTTTAGTAAGAATGCTGTTACATTTAGCAGTAATCCTTTTACCATTCATATCTAATTAAGTTGCTCTAAGGAAATTTCCATCCACCTTTCTCTGTAATCATTGGCTACAAATCCCTAGTTGTCTTTGCTTTATTCAGAGTTGAGTTCAATCTATCTTCCCTATTTCAATAATCTTGAATTAAGTTTTTCTTCCCATTATTGACAAGCATCCAGTGAATACTTTTTACATTTCTGGTGTCATGGCATAAATTGGTTAATATTAATTACTGGGCCCCAGAATTTCTTACTTCGTATCTTAGCTGTATGCTTTTGAAACCTTTTCTTTTATTTTTTACTGGTTCATTGGGAATGCATTGGTAAGTCTGACTTATCATCTAACACCCTAAATTTTACATTGAAGCACAGTAAAGGCAGATTTTGATTCTTAACGATTTTGGGTATATTCTTGAGAGGCTTGGTTTCAGACCCAGACTTGTTTTTTTATTTGAAAAATACCACTGGTTTAGAACATTAAAAAAGACTCATTATCCTTGGGATGAACTTTCTTCTTTAGTGTTTAGCATATTTTTTTCTGTGTAGAGATCTTGTTTATATATTGTTTTTGTTTCAAATACTTTGGTGCCTCCCCTTCCCACAGAAAATTTTTCCCTTTTCTGATTAACCTTCTCTTAGAATTTCTGCTAACCATATGTTCTACCACCACAGAACTAATATTATATACATTCTTCTTGGCATAATTTAGCTATGAATAACTTGGTAATATACTGGCTTCCTTGGGAAACAAAACTTTCCCAAAGTGACCCAATTAATATCTTTCCATTCACTTCCCCTCTGCTTCTACTTTCTTCATTTACCATCTGCAGGTTTTCCTTCTGCTTCCTACAGTCCTTTAATGTTTCCCTTCCAACTGCTACCTCCCACATTCCTTATTTTATTCCTGTCAGCATTTTTTTTTCCATTCCAGCTTCTCAATTTGAGCTATTCACTTTAACTTTATGCCCCTGCCTATATCAGGGGCTGACAAGAAACTCACAGAACAAAAAAATCAACAAATTGAGTCTTGAAAGGCTGATTGGAAATAATGGGCTACATATTTTATACATTTATCTATGCTTTGAAGACATCCATACAGCTGCTTGGTGCTTCATCAATCATTCACCTACAATTTATTTCACAACTTCTACAACATTTTATATCAGGACAAAAAAAAATTTAAAAATTCCCTCACAAATATTGACAGAAATATATAGTTCTTATATTAATCAGGTAATCTCAATTGGTCCAATCTTTTAAAAATAAAATTTGGAAAAACATATCAAGTGAGAAGAAATGAGAGGCAACTATTTTATATAAACCAATGATATTTATATCCTCGTTTCTGCCTAAATATGACTAAAATTTTAGAATAAAAGTTATAAGATCTCTATTGGCACATTTCTCTATAAATATGTATGGATGTGTGTACTTGAATTTTTGTGTGTGTGTATATATGTATGTTATGTACATGTGATATTTTATTACCTCAGGATATTATAAGTTAATTAATTTATAAAATTATTTCAAGGAAATCTATGTAATTATAAGGGCTTATATAAATTAAATATTCCAAAATCTCTCTGAAATAAACAAATTTATTTTCAATTTTTTTAGTTTGAGTAAATATTTGGCAAACAAGAACTGTTTAATTTTTTTTCTTAATAAAACAGATATATTTCTTAGGTATTTTTATTAAGTATGATATTCGTTTGGTGCAAAAGTTATCACAGTTTTCACCATTACTTGTAGGGGCAAAAAATGTGATAACTTTCATGCCAACATAATAGATGCATATATTTTTATTTTACTTAATTATATTTGTCAAAAAAGCTAGTATTTTTGTCTAAAAGTTGTTTAAGATTATTGAAATTATAAAATTTATTTTAATGAAGTTAGTGTATTATTCTGACAAACTTTATTTCAGGAAAAATTATGTGCCATAACATGGCTACTTAAGGGTATTTTCCAAAATCTTTTTAGTAAAATGCTCCATAAGGCCTATGCTGAACTAAATAATAGATGTTCATTATATATGTAATCAGTTTTAAGTAAGATAAACTACTAAAATATTTATTACTGATTCAGAATGTTTCATTATCATTTTGGCCAGCTGGAGCCAACCAGTTGGCAGTGCCCTTGCCCTGCCTCAGCCTGTGGCTTTGGGGCTGGCCCAGCCCTGTCACCTGTCATGTGAGGTGGCTGCCCACCACTGGTGGAGGGCAGAGGGACATAATGTTACAGCCTACTCTGTACCCATGTTCAACAGGCCCGAGCATTTGTCCTACATCCAAGAAGAGAGAGGATATGCTGACAATCGAAGAGGAGAGTGAAGAATAATTTTATTAAATGATGAAACAGCTCTTGGCAGTGATGGCATGTGAGAGTAGCCAACAACACAGAGTCAGGTGGTTTTTCCTCCCAGTGTGTCTGAGTCTGCTGCTTTTATTGGCTCAGTATAGGGGATTGCATGCTGATCAGTTTGTGAGTATGCAAATAAATTTAAACAAAGGTGCCACTCAAAGGTGGGCATGACAATGTAAAAACCAATTAGGGAAGGGTAGCTATATGTAAAATAAGTGAAGGGTGGGAATCAATCAGATGAAAGCACACCAAACAAGAAGACAGGTTCTTAATCTGGTCGATGGATTTGACTTGTAGCTTGGCTTTCAGGCTTTAAATTGTCTTTGGCTTGAAGGTGTATCTTCAATGGGGACCTATCCCTATCTGCTTAGGTATTTCTCTGCCTCTTGCCTCTATCATATCCTCCTCTGAAGAGCTACATCTAACTACTATTAGGATAAGAACAATGACCAATCTTAACTTCTTCCTGCTGACAGGGGGCACTGTTTTGGGAAGAAAAGAGTCAGATTTCTCTCACAGGCCTATCTAAAGTTCCCCAGAAAAAGGGAGACATTGTTCAAGGCTCTGGTTGCATGAGGATTTGGGGCTTGATGACCTGAAGGTGATAAGAGACAAACTGATTTATTAGAAGACATGGATTGAAATGGAACAAGATGGTAAAGACAGCCAAAAAATCCTGAGCCTGCTGACATGACAAGGCAAATAGTGGCTATAGTTATGCCTGCTAAGATTTGGGCATCCAGGGTTTGGCTTTGGTCAGCTCCCTTGGTCTTATTGTCCCAAACTGATACCTCCAGATAATACACACCCCATTTACCCTTATCACTGGGCAGGATTTGCAGGATAATTACCCAGAATTAGAATATTGGTCCAGATTTTTACATTACTCATCCCTATTTTGTCTTGTGACCTGCAGCCAGACATGACTGGGGTGTTTACAGAAATAAGCATGGTTATTCTAAAATGCAGACAAAAACTTATAAACAACTAATGAAACTAGAGTTTAATAACAAGTATATGATAAGGTTTGAATCATAATTTTTCTCTCTCCAGTCCTCTTTTTTGTTAAAGACAAATCATAATAGGACTGAATAGCTTTCAAAATAAAATTTAGTCTTATACTTGACCCGGTTATTTGCATGAAGTACAGTAAAAAACAATTATTTTCACATAGGCTTTTTAAATTGGCTCTGATGGCACACTGTTCCGTAGGGAATCTCAGATAAGACTTTTTAAAGCCAAGCCCAGCCATGGCTTCTACCTATGAGTTGGGTAAATTCCTCTCTTGTTGAGGTTCCAATATAATTTGGAGCTCCTGAGTCTGTTAGAAAGTGGCATTCTTTACTCAACACAGGTTGGGAACCTTCTACAGGGACTGCCTAGACAAGCTATGAGGCCAGTTTTCCAAAGGGATTTATTGGCTCTCCAAATCAAGCTCGATTCCTTAAAGGAAATCATGCTTCCAGTCAAAGCCTCGCTAAAACAACCAGTTTCTCCAATTGCATCCTCTTGCAAAAGAAAGTGGGCTCTTATTGCACTTATGCAAATAATTATACTGTCACAAATTAATAATACTCACAAATAGTTTCCAAATGTTGGAAAAATCAAGTAGAGAGAAACAAATATGCTCCAAATTTTGTTCACAGAGAGTATATTTCACTAAATTTTTAAAAGATGTAAATAGCTCAAAAACAGTTTTCTTGACTCCAAAAAACAAAGAATCATCAATGTTTTAAACAAAAAGGTCAAAAAGATTATTTCAGACTTTTATTAGTTCAGTCCATGCAGTTAACTTAGGCTCTGCTTGATATTCATGAATGTTTCAGCTCCTTAAGAGTCCTGAAATGTTTTCCTTTATTCCAATGTCATAATCTCCAAAGTTATAAGAAACCTGAATTTAAGGGCACCTGTTAAAGTTATATAGCTGACTATAAACAATCTATCTTTTGAAGAGAATCAAAACATGAAAACAACTGTCTGTGAATGACAAAATATCCACCATAGTTGTAGTCAAAAATGCGATTGACAAACAAATTTGGTTATTTCTGTGGTTTATAACAACTTAACATAATAACCATAATTATGATTGATAGCATATACTCAGATATTTGAGTTTTAAGAATCCCATATAATTTTGAAACATATATTAATATTATCCAGTAAAATATAACCTGGAAAAGATTAAACATCATTTTTATTTTGCCAATCCCATGCAACTAAACATGCCAAATAATCCTGTTACCTCTCTTTTGGATGCCTTGGGGGTCTCTGTAGCATCCAAAAGTTAGGGGTCAGAGAAGATAATTTTGAACTTGAAATTTGATTTGTGGAAACATATCAAACATGTTAATGGTTTAAAACACTTTGATATTATCAAATAGAATTTTAGGTTACCATAAGTTGTTTAATTGGCCAAAAGGATGACTAACTTTTTTAAAGGCAAAAACCTCCACTCATTAATAAAGAAGACTTAGCCTTCCAAACCATTTTTCTCTTGTGTTTTCCTTCTTTTCTTTGGTAGTTTTTTTGCAAGGCAAGCAAAAATCTCTCATTATCCTTGAATGTTACATGAAAATCCTATTCAAGAGAAAGAAAGCTAAATTTTACCCTTGCATTAGTTTACTATTAATATCAATCTCAATTTTAAAAATCAAATTTAATGGACAAATCTGTCAAATTATAATCAGTTTGACCATCAGATGAGATTCTTATAAACCTTTTATACCCTTTAAAATTTTTTGATAAAGAGAAGCACCTTAAGAAAACTTTCTTATGCTTTTATTTCAATACTCAATTTCTGGAAAAAAACAAAACCATTTTGAATTTAGTTAATGTGTTCACACACAGAATTAATTTTACAATATTACTTTTATAAACCTTCCACAACTTGTTTAAACCTTAGCTTTACCTTATCTAATTTAGAAAAATTCTTTAATCCTCTAACTTAGGCAAACATTTACACTCCCCTGTAGTCTTAAAATCTTTCTTTAAAATCACATTTTACTTTTCTTAGACACCTTGCATGTACATCTTATTTCAGTAGTCTCAATTACATGTTATAATGGTAACTCTTAACAATTTTTAATTTTTATGTAAAACCTGGTAAGTTATTTTAGTTTGTACTAGGCACAGATAAGGTCTGACTCTTTTTACGATAGAGATGTGGTCAACTTGATATGTCCCCAGGCCTTACCAAACTGTAAAGCAGGCAAGTCAAACAATTTTTAAAATCTCAAAGAGCGGTATATGACCTTAAAGCATTTAAACACAATATATGACCTGCATAATTTAGACCGTATGTTTAGATTTTGATGACATTTTTATTTTATTAATGATTTTAAAGCTTTTTTATTTTTTAAAGATTAAAGTAATATGAACTAAAAGAAATTATTGCTTTTATTTTTCTAAAATTATTTGATCTAAGCACCCATTTTTAAGATGATTACTTAGAGCTCTTTTGTATAAACATCACACACATAAAATATATATAACTATACAGACAGAAGAATCACTAGTTGTAAGATTTTTTTTCAATATTCTAATTGGATTATTGGCCTCAGGGTGGAGCCGTTCATGAAACAGGGCTAGGAAAGCATGTGATTTAACAGAGCCTTAGATTTTGATAGGGATCCATCTGCTTTTAATTCCTGGGGTTCCATGAAGAAAACAGAGATTTTTCTAATAACAGGGTCTGTGGCACCTCATCTGTTTTCCCCAAGCAGTCCCAGGCTGTAAGAAGTTATTTTAGGGCCTCTTGTGTGTGCATTAAGAATGGCAAAGCAAAATAAAGAAAAATAATTTGTTGACTGAGAAGAAGAAAAATAAACTTTTTTCCAGAAAAACAAGATCTAAGGAAAGAGAAAAAGATATAAAGGCCTTTTAAATATATATCTACAGCTCAGATATTCACTTTGAATTCAACTGTGTTTCAATCATAGCACTCCTTAAAAAAATCTTTTCAAATTTCTTTTTGTAGTTGTTGTTTTTTGTTTTTGAGATGGAGACTCACTCTGTCACCAGGCTGGAGGGCAGTGGCACAATCTCAGCTCACTGCAACCTCCACCTCCCAGGTTCAAGCAATTATCCTGCCTCAGCTTCCTGAGCAGCTGGGACTACAGGTGCACTCCACCATGCTCAGCTAATTTTTGTATTTTTAGTAGAGATGGGGTTTCACCATGTCGGACAGAATGGTCTCAATCTCTTGACCTTGTGGTTCATCCACCTCAGTCTCCCAAAGTGCTGGGATTACAGGCATGAGCCACCGTGCCTGGCCTCAAATTTCTTATTACTCAACTTTAGCTATTCCAAACAGTCAATATTTCTGGGTTTTAAACTTTACCAAAAGTAACATCACAGGTGAAACCAACATGCTTTAACAACTAAGGTTATGACTTAACCACGAGTGTATGAGGTATTTTCAAACAGGTGGTAGGCAGTTTTTACAAAATCTAGATTATTTAAAAGTAGCTCAGAAAATGGAAGATTTAAGAAGGGAAGATAGAAGCTGTTCATGGAGAGAAAGAGAATCAGCAAATGGTAAAAGTCACAGAGATATTTACCAGAAAGTACTCATCCCCTAAGCCAGGATTAAACCTGAGCCACCATTATAAAAAGGCAGAGACCAAAAGAAAGTACTGCCATCTGATTACAAGGTCAAGCTCCCAAAAAAGTAAAACAAGATGGAGACATCACCATCCATTTTTTTTCTCCTCAGAGACATGTGGCAAAGTTTATAACTGACTGGTTTTCTCAGTCAGTTTCTCAGTCTGGCTTGAAGAACAGACTTATGTGGTTCTAAGCCTGTGTTTTTTTCTAAGATATTTCTTCTTATAACAGAATGATACAGAAAAACACAGAAACCACACCAGATTGGCTACAGCTTAAGACTAGCCTTATAAATCTTTTTTTCAATTAATTAAAAATGCAGAGAATATAAACAGTGGTTTGTATTATTCACTCAACTGGTTTGCGCAGAGAGAGAGAGAGAGAGACCAGAAGTCTGACTGGTTAAAACTTATACCCTTTAGCTGTCAAGTCAGGCTTCTGGGTTCCCTTCCCCTGAGCTATAGAGCCCTATCTACCCTTAAGTCCTGTGAAGGGGAAATAGACAAAGAGGGTATTTTCATACTGTAAAAGTTGTCCTTCCTCAGGAGATTGCTAAGTTAGAATTGTAATTTCCTTTGTAATTTCTTCCCAGTTTATTTTTTAAGCCAAGCAGTTTAAGGTTTGGGAAAATTAAACTTTTTCTAATTTGGGAAATGCATATGAGGGAAGTGTCCTGTGATACAAAAATAGCTGAAGATGGTCAGTTACCCATCTGGACAGAGGCAAAAAAAAGGTATAATTTAGATATTTTCCTTCCCAGCAAACATCCAGGGCATGTGAGAGAGAGAGAAAAAAAGACATACCTTTTCTTTCTTCCATCTTTTTTATTTCTGAGCACCTATAACCTTGGGAGGTACTGCCCATGGATATCAGTGTGGCCCTTATCCATGTAGTAGATGGTAGGTCACTTACGTGCTGGTAACACAGCACATAATATCGGTAACCTTTGAGTTTCCTTGACCTCATCTATGCTGTGGATACTAGCATGACCTCTATCCATGAAACAGAGGGGCAGGGTAACTGGCAGAAATTAATCATACTCACCTATACTTTGCCCCTTGACTTCTGTTGTCTGCTTTTAGATCTCTCAGATCTAGTTTTTATTTTGACGACTTCAACCCAAAGCTTGGGATTTAGTTTTGGACAAAAAGATGCATCAGGAAGGTGCATGGACTCATTGAATTAAGTCCCAGGTGTCCCTCACCAAATTGCAGTCAGAAACTGGTAAAGCAGCTCCTTTGCTATTTCCCTATTAGAAGCAGACTGCTGATGTAGAGCTGTGGAACCATGTTCTCTTTTTAAAAAGGAGAAAAAGTGATTCCTGAGAATTGGGACCTCACATAGAAAAGATCCCTGTATTCACAGGACTATGTGAATTTCTGACATTTTGGAGAAAAAAAAACAGCTTAAGTGCAGGGAGAAGAAAAGATGCCTGGGAAAAAAAGCTTCTTGCTCTATGCAAGTGGGTTCCTTCAAAAAAGAAAACAAAACTTAATTGCTGCAACCACTTTGCCTCTAAGGATAGATAGAAACCACATTTTTAAAAAACAGCATATCTGAAGGCTAGGACAAATGCTCATTCTACCCAGTAATATTTTTGTAGTTTGCAACAACACCCTTAATATTGTATATAAATAAGAGATAGGTGCCATTAAAAAAAAAGAAAAAAATGCTATATAAAAGACTGAATTGGAGATGAGGTGTGGTGGCTTATGCCTGTAATCCCAGCACTTTGGGAAGCCAAGAAAGTTAGATCACCTGAGGCCAAGAGTTCAGGAATAGCCTGGCCGAAATAGTGAAACCCTGTCTCTACTAGAAATACAAAAATTAGCTGGGTGTGGTAGCACATGCCTGTATTCTCAGCTACTTGGGAGGCTGACGCATAAGAGTCACTTGAACCTGGGAATCAGAGTGCAGTGAGCCAAGATTGAGCCACAGCACTCCAGCATGGGAAACAGAGTGAGATTCCATATTTTTTTAAGAAAGAAAAGACTGGATTGGAACAGAGTAAACACTTGCGACCCCGAGGGCAATGGGGGGTGGGCAGGTGGCAGCCTCCTCTACATCTGTGCCATTTATACTGAATAGGCTAACACAGGCCTGGTGCCCCATCTGTTTTGAGAAAAAGTCTTAGGATGAGAAGGCTTGGAAATAAATGTGAAAGAGGCTTTGGGTTTGCATTTACTCACCCTTCCTCAAATCCCAGTTAAGTACCCAGAAAATGATGCAGGACTTTTCTTGATCACTTTGCCACCTGGAGACACCTGGCCAGCAAGTTCTCTGCCAAACCTTGGCCTATGGTTTCAGGGCTGGCTCATCCCTGCTGCCTGTTGTGTGGGGTGCTGCCCTTCGCTGGTGAAGGGCAGAGGGATATGATTATACAATCTTCCTGGTACACACATTCAGTGGGTCTTCAGCTCTTGTCCCACCTCCGAGAAGAAGGAGGATATGCTGACAATAGAAGAGTGAGCAGAGTAAAGAATAATATTATTGAGTGATTAAATAGCTCTTGGCAGAGAGGGGATGCAAGGGTGGTCAACAACCCAGAGTTGGGTTGTTTTACTTCACAGTGTGTCCGAGTCTGGGACTTTAATTGGCTCAGAACAGGGTAGTGCATGCTGATTAGTTTGTGAGTATGCAAAAAAGTTAAAACAAAGGCACCACTCAAAGGTGGGCACAACAGTGTAAACAACCAATTAGAGAAGGGTAGGTATATGTAAAATAAGTGAAAGGCGGGAATCAGAGGAAAATATGCCAAATGAGAAGACAGGTTCTCAATCTGGTCCATGGATTTGATCTGTAGTTTGGCTTTCAGGCTTTACGTTGTCTTTACCTTGCAGGTGGGATTTCACTGGGGACCTGCCCCTATCTGCCTAGTCATTTGTCTTCCCCCTGCCTCTATCATTACTAAGCATAAGATTATATGCATTTAGTTGGTTTCTTATATTTACATGCTGCAGAGATTCTAAATAATTTTGAATTTACAAATACATATTTTCCCACATAGGGAAATTATACTGTAAGAAAGCATATACATATAAAAAGTGAAATGGCATATTCATATAGTTTGCTACACTGCTACTGAATGCAGGTATATGAGAGACATTTTACAGTTGTATATTTTCTAGTTTTCTCTATGAATTAAATGTTACAAATAGTAAGAATTATAATCAATGTTTAAATAAAACTACTAGAAATAATAAGGGGAAGGAAATAGCATTGTCTAAAATGTTTGCAAAACATGTATGATGTGTCTTTTATCAGAGAAAAAGAATAATTTTATTATAAGGTAAAATAACTATTCTAGAATAAGAAAAAATATAGAGGACAAATTCTTTTTTTAATTATACTTTAAGTTCGAGGGTACATATACAATGTGCAGGTTAGTTACATACATATACATGTGCCATGTTGGTGTGCTGCACCCATTCACTCATCATTTATATTAGGTATTTATCCTAAGGCTATCCCTCCCCCCTCCCCCTCACTCCACAACAGGCCCCAGTGTGTGATGCTCCCCACCCTTTGTCCAAGTGTTCTCTTTGTTCAATTCCCACCTATGAGTGAGAATATGTGGTGTTTGGTTTTCTGTCCTTGTGATAGTTTGCTGAGAATGATGGTTTCCAGCTTCATCCATGTCCCTACAAAGGACATGAACTCATCATTTTTTATGGCTGCATAGTATTCCATGGTGTGTATGTGCCACATTTTCTTAATCCAGTCTAACGTTGATGGACATTTGGGTTGGTTCCAAGTCTTTGCTGTTGTGAATAGTGCCACAATAAACATATGTGTGCATGTGTCTTTATAGTAGCATGATATATATTCCTTTGGTTATATACCCAGTAATGGAATTGCTGGGTCAAATGGTAATTCTAGCTCTAGATCCTTGAGGAATCACCACACTGACTTCCACAATGGTTGAGCAAGTTTACAGTCCCACCAACAGTGTAAAAGTGTTCCTATTTCTCCACATCCTCTCCAGCATCTGTTGTTTCTTGACATTTTAATGATTGCCATTCTAACTGGCATGAGATGGTATCTCATTGTGGTTTTGATTTGCTTTTCTCTGATGACTAGTGACGATGAGCATTTTTTCATGTGTCTGTTGGCTGCATAAATGTCTTCTTTTGAGAAGTGTCTGTTCATATCATTTGCCCATTTTTTGATGGGGTTGCTTGATTTTCTTCTTGTAAATTTGTTTAAGTTCTTTGTAGATTCTGAATATTAGCCCTTTGTCAGATGGGTATATCGTAAAAATTTTCTCCCATTCTGTAGGTTGCCTGTTCACTCTGATGGTAGTTTCTTTTGCTGTGCAGAAGCTCTTTAGTTTAATTAGATCCCATTTGTCTATTTTGGCTTTTGTTGCCATTGCTTTTGGTGTTTTAGACATGAAGTCCTTGCCCATGCTTATGTCCTGAATGGTATTGCCTAGGTTTTCTTCTAGGGTTTTTATGGTTTTAATTCTAACATTTAAGTCTTTAATTCACCTTGAATTAATTTTTGTATAAGGTGTAAGGAAGGGATCCCGTTTGAGCTTTCTACATATGGCTAGTCAGTTTTCCCAGCACCATTTATTAAATAGGGAATCCTTTCCCCATTTCTTGTTTTTGTCAGCTTTGTCAAAGATCAGATAGTCATAGATGTGTGGTATTATTTCTGAGGGCTCTGTTTTGTTCCATTGGTCTATATCTCTGTTTTGGCACCAGTACCATGCTGTTTTGGTTACTGTAGCCTTGTAGTAGAGTTTGAAGTCAGGTATCGTGATGCCTCCAGCTTTGTTCTTTTTGCTTATGATTGTCTTGGCAATGCGGGCTCTTTTTTGGTTCCATATGAACTTTAAAGTAGTTTTTTCCAATTCTGTGAAAAAAAAGTCATTGGTAGCTTGATGGGGATGGCATTGAATCTATAAATTACCTTGAGCAGTATGGCCATTTTTGCGATATTGATTCTTCCTATCCATGAGCATGGAATGTTCTCCAATTTGTTTGTGTCTTCTTTTATTCCATTGAGCAGTGGTTTGTAGTTCTCTTTGAAGAGGTCCTTCACATCCCTTGTAAGTTGGATTCCTAGGTATTTTATTCTCTTTGAAGGAATTGTGAATGGGAGTTCAGTCATGATTTGGTTCTCTGTCTATTATTAGTGCATAGGAATGCTTGTGATTTTTGCACATTGGTTTTGTATCCTGAGACTTTGCTGAAGTTGCTTATCAGCTTAAGGAGATTTTGGGCTGAGACAATGGGGTTTTCTAAATATACAATCATGTCATCTGCAAACAGAGACAATTTGACTTCCTCTTTTCCTAATTGAATGCCCTTTATTTCTTTCTCTTGCATGATTGCCCTGGTCAGAACTTCCAACATTATGTTGAATAAGAGTGTTGAGAGAGGGCATCCTTGTCTTGTGCCAGTTTTCAAAGGGAATGCTTTCAGTTTTTGCCCATTCAGTATGATATTGGCTGTGGTTTTATCATAAATAGCTCTTATTATTTTGAGATACATCCCATCAATACCTAGTTCTTTGAGAGTTTTTAACATGAAGGGCTGTTGAATTTTGTTGAAGGCCTTTTCTGCATCTATTGAGATAATCATGTGGTTTTTGTCTTTGGTTCTGTTTATGTGATAGATTACGTTTATTGATTTGCATATGTTGAGCTAGCCTTGCATCCCAGGGATGAAGCCAACTTGATCATGGTGGATAAGCTTTTTTATGTGCTTCTGGATTCAGTTTGCCAGTATTTCATAAATATGAAAAGTTGTGAAAAGCATGTAAAGTGAATTTTGTGTTGTTTAAACAAACAAACATTACATAAATTTATGAGATTTTTACATGAGTTTTAGTATTACAGTACTACATTAAGACAAAACTACAATTTTGTTTTCTCACCATTAAAAATGCAAACTTTCCTTATATTATTAGTTTAGTCTTCTTTTGTCTTTTATTTAATTATTTATTTTTAAATGTTATAGATACATACAAGTTGTACATATTTGTGGGGTATGTGTGAAATTTTGATATAGGTGTACAATAGGTAATAAATCAATATGGTATGGAAATATTTATCACCTCACATAAATATTATTTATATACTTTGGAAACATTCCAAATTTTCTATTTTATCTATTTTTAAATGCACAATAAATTATTGTTAACTACAGTCTCCCTATTGTGCTGTTAAACAGTAGATCTTATTTTTCTATCTGTAAAAAAAAAATCTTGAAACCTCAATTTACAATCCCCCCCAAAAAAAATTTAAGCTGAAAACTCATTCTTACAAGGAACCACCTTTCTTTTTGTTTTTAAGCAGATAGCTACAGATCAAAAGTAAAATATTTCCACTGGTCCTGTTTGTCAATTTTGGCTTTTGTTGCAATTGCTTTTGGTATTTTAGTCATCACGTCTTTGCCTATGCCTATATCCTGAATGGTATTGCCTAGGTTTTCTTCTAGGGTTTTTATAGTTTTAGGTTTTACATTTAAGTCTTTAATATCTATCTTGAGTTAATTTTTGTATAAGGTGTAAGGAAAGGGTACAGTTTCTGTTTTCCGCATATGGCTAACCAGTTTTTCCCAGTATCACTTATTAAATAGGGAATCCTTTCCCCATTGCTTGTTTTTGCCAGGTTTGTCACAAATCAGATGGTATAGATGTGTGGGGTTATTTCTGAGGCCTCTGTTCTGTTCCATTGGCCTATATATCTGTTTTGGTACCAGTATCATGCTGTTTTGTTTGCTGTAGCCTTGTAGTATAGTTTGATGTCAGGTAGCATGATTCCTCCAGCTTTGGTCATTTTGCATAGATTGTCTTGGCTATATGGATTCTTTTTTGTCGATGATACAGAGAAATAGGAAGACTTTTACACTGTTAGTAGGGAGTGCAAATTAGTTCAACCATTGCGAAAGACAGTGTGGCAATTCCTGAAGGATATAGAACTGGAAATACCATTTAATCCAGCAATCCCATTACTGGGTATACACACCAAGGATAATAACTCATTCTACTATAAAGACCCATGCACACAAATATTTATTGAAGGACTATTTACAATAGCAAAAAATTGGAACCAGCCTAAATGCCCTTCATTGATAGAAATACATCATGGAATACTATGCAGCCTTAAAAAAAGAATGAGTTCATGTCCTTTGCAGGGACATGGATGAAGCTGGGAACTATCATCCTCAGCACACTAACACAGGAACAGAAAAACCAAACACCACATGTTCTCACTCATAAGTGGGAGCTGAACAATGAGAACACATGGACACAGGGAGGGAAATATCACACACTGGGGCTTGTCATGGGGCAAGTGGAGGGAGGGCATTAGGACAAATACCTAATGCATGCATAGCTTAAAATCTAGATGATGGGTTGATAGGTGCAGCAAACTACATGTTTACCTTTGTAACAAACCTGCAAGTTGAGCACATGTATCCCAGAACTTAAAGTAAAATTAAAAATATAAAAATAAATATTTCCACAGGTAGCTACTCCATGTTCACCTTCTACTAGGCAAAGTGCAAATTTACTGAGCACAAGATGAGCATATTATTGACTATTTCCCTGCCTTCTCATTTTCTGTGGCAAAATGTTCATTAGTGTACTATCCTTTCTTTCCCTCCAGCCCACTTATTTATTTATTTGTTTTCTGAAAACAATTACCTGATGTTCAGGAACTCCCCCCTCTACAGAATCTCTGATATCCCCAAATTTGTTTGAGATCTAGGGTGTATTTTGATTTACAATTTCTTTTTTGGAGTTTTATTCACTTCCAAGAAATAAGTTGAGTTTTCCTGCTTTAATGGTGATGATGGGCAGAAAATTCATTGCTGCATTTCAGTTCACTTTCAGTAAAGAAGGTAAGTTTGTGTTTCTTCTTGCTTCTAAAACGTAAAAAAGTTAGACTTTAGCCTGGGTCCTATTTTTAGGTAAGTTGGGATTTTGTTTTGAAAATTTTCATTAATGACTAAAAGTTAAGATTGTCAACTAGGTGGTTTTAATTTCTCCTTACATTCAGGGCACTCGATAATTATACTGTTTTTGTATTTTTTGTTGTTGTTTTAGTTTTTCTTTCATCAGATTTGACCAACTCTACCCAATTAAGACAAATTGAAAGAAGAATTCCAAATTATGGGAAACAACACTTCTGAATTCACTAAAATTCCTCACAGCGGCAAAGAAGAAAAAAAGAGCCAAGACGTTTGGTTTTTCTATCTCCTAGCTTTCTTTATAAAATTGTTCTTTTGTTTCTTTTTCTTCCACCTTACTCCTTCTTCCCCTTTTGCTATCTTTGGTTCCAAGTAAAAAAAAAAAAATCTAGAGAAGGCTTCTAATGATTCAGATTCCTTAAATAACTCAGAATAAGGACATTACTTACACTTTTTGGGGTGTTCTGATTATTTTGTGGGTTTCAAGAGTCATGAGTGGGTTCATCTCAGGTGTAAAGCTCTTTCTTGTATTGCATTACCACTTTGACTTTTGAAGGTACCAAAAATTGTCTCTTCTACTTTGAGAGAATTTGAATTTGGTGTGTATAATTGTGTACAAGAGCTACAATATTAGGGATCATTCAGAAAAATTTACAGAAAATTGGCATTACCACAGAGGGCTACTCATTTCTTTGTATGTTTAGATAAGAAAATTGTGCATCTTTTTGGCCCTTTTCCTTAAAGGGCTTCATTCTAAAGTCAGTAATATTATCAAGCAAAGTCGAAAATACCACCTATCAAACTAAGTCACTTTAATATAGCCTTTTTGTAAAGGAAATTTACATCTTTAAAGGAAATCTCCACTATTTAAGGGCAACTCTTTCTCTTCATCTAAACCACTAGGAATTTCAACTAGAGGGGAAGAAAATGTTAATGTAACAGACCACATCTTTGTTTAGACCTATGTCTGGGTTTTTGTGATGTATATTTTCCACTATGCTTCACCAAAATCATGCCTTTGGAGATACAATGTTAGAGTTGCCTTGTTATCAATTGTTTGGAACATAAAACAGATAACCAAGAGATTAATTATCTAAGATAAAGAAAAGAAAATTTTTGTAAACAGGCAAATGAAAATTTTCGTGTCTATATGATTTTTCTTTGTCTGGGCCTGTTATGTTTATTGTTCATATATGCCATATGAAAATAATAATTTAGTACCAGTTGTATAAACAACTCTGTATTAGTGGCTTTGGAGGACTCACAATCATGGTAGAAGGCAAGGAGAAGCAAGTTACATCTTAAATGGATGGCAGCAGGCAAAGAGAAAGCTTGTGTCAAGAACTCCATTTTTACAATCATCAGATCGCATGAGTCTCATTCACTATCATGAAAATGCTGCAGTAAAGACCCACCTGCATAATTCAATCACCTCCAATGGGGTTTATCCCATGGCACATGGAAATTGTGGGAGTTAGAATTCAAGATTAGATATGGGTGGAGACACAGCCAAACCATGTTATTCCACACCTGGCCCCTCCCAAATCCCATGTCTTCACATTTGAAAACAAATCATAGCTTTCCAATAATTCCCCAAAGTCTTAAATCATTTCAGCATTAACTCAAATGTATATAGTCCAATGTCTCATCTGAAAATAGGCAAGTCCCTTCCACCTATGGGCCTGTAAAATCCAAAGCAAGTTAGATACTTCCTAAATACAATGGGGGTACAGGCATTAGTTAAATACAGTCATTCCAAATGGGAGAAATTGGCCAAAAAGAAAGGGCTACAGACCCCTTACAAGTCTGAAATCCAACAGGGCAGTCAAATTTTGAAGCTTCAAAATGATCTCCTTTGACTCCATGTCTTACATCCAGGTCATGCTAATGCACACGGTGGGTTCCCATGGTCTTGGGAAGCTCTGCACCTGTGGCTTTGCAGGGTACAGCCTCCCTACTGGCTGCTTTCACTGGCTAGTGTTGAGTGACTGTGACTTTTCCAGGCCCACAGTGCAAGCTTTCAGTGGATCTACCATGATGGGGTCTGCAGGATGGTGGCCCTCCTCTCACAATGCCACTAGGCAGTGCCCCAATGAGGACTCTGTGTAGGGGCTTTGTCCCCACATTTTCCTTTTACACTGCCCTGGCAGAAGTTCTCCATGAGATCCCCGCCCCTGCAGCAAACTTCTTCCTGGACATCCAGGCAATTCTATACATTCTCTGAAATTTAGGTAGAGGTTCCTGAACCCCAATTCTTGACTTTTGTGCACTTGCAGGCTCAAAACCACATGGAAGTGGCCAAGGCTTAAGGCTTGCACCCTCTGAAGCCACAGCCCAAGCTCTACTTTAGCCCCTTTCAGCTACAGCTGGAGTGCCTTGGGCACAGAGCACCACAAGTCCAGCACATGGATGCTGGACCCATCCCCTGAAACCACTTTTTTTCTCTTAGGCCCCTGGGCTCAAGATGACAGTGGCTGCTTTGAAGACTGCTTACATGCCCTAGAGATATTTTCTTCATTGTCTTGGGGATTAACATTTAGTTCCATGTTACTTATGCATGTTTCTACAGCCAGCTTGAGTTTCTCCTCAGAAAATGAGTTTTCCTTCTTTATTGCATTTTCAGGCTGCAAATTTTACAAGCTTTTATACTCTGCTTCTCTTATAAAACTAAATGACTTTAATAGCACCTAAGTCACCTCTTGAATTCCTTGCTGCTTAGAAATTTATTCTGCCAGATACCCTAAATTTTATCTCCCAAGTTCAACTTTTCACAAATCTCTAGGGCAGGGGCAAAATTCTTCCAGTTTCTTTGTGAAAACTTGACAAGAGTCACCTTTGCTCCAGTTTCCAATAAGTCCCTCATATTCATCTGAGACCACCTCAGCCTAGACTTTATTGTCCATATCACTATAAGCACTTTGATCAAAGCAATTCAACAAGTCTCTAGGAAGTTCCAAACTTTCCCACATTTTCCTGTCTTCTTCTGAGCCCTCCAAACTGTTCCATCCTCTTCCTGTTACCCAGTTCCAAAGTCACTTTCACATTTTTGGATATCTTTTCAGCAGTGCCCCACTCTACTGGTATCAATTTACTGTATTAGTCCACTTTCATGCTGCTGATAAAGACATACGTGGGATTGGGTAATTTATGCAGCAAGAATGTTATTGGACTTAGAGTTCCACGTGGCTGAGGAGGCCTCAAAATCATGGCAGAAGGCAAGGAGGAGAAATTCACATTTTACGTGGATGGCAGGAGGCAAAGAGAGAGCTTGTGCAGCAAAACTCCCATTTTTAAAACCATCAGATCTCATGAGACCCATTCACTATCATGAGACTATCACAGGAAAAACTCACCCCCATTATTCAATCCTCTCACACCTTGTACCTCCCACAACACATGGAAATTATGGGAGCTACAAAATGAGATTTGTGTGGGGACACAGAGCCAAACCATATCAAACTTTAATTAAGTGACTTTAAAAAAGTAAGCATTTATCAGACTAATAGAATAGCTCTGAGGCTTTTCAGTACACATGACATTAGCTATTTTTGGTAAAAATAATTTGGTATATTTAGTCTCATTATTTCCTCCAGTAACTTAGAATCTTAAATTTATGTCATGTTACATTAAGTAATTCTAGGTTATCCACTGGTATTTAGGGTTATGAAGAATAGAAGGAGAGTAAGATGAGATTTGGTGGAGTTTAGTGAAAATGTGGATGTGATTTTTGCTTTAAAAATGTCAAGTGGAAGAAAAGGTATCAGTGATTGAAGATCAAATTAATGAAATAAAGTGAGAAGACAAGGTTAGAGAAAAAACAGTAAAAAGAAATGAACAAAGCCTCCAAGAAATATGGGACTATATGAAAAGACCAAATATACACTTGACTGCTGTACCTGAAAATGATGGGGAGAATGGTACCAAGTTGAGAGATATCATGGGAAATTGAGCCCCCAATATTTCATGTGGGTCCCTTTCTATTTTCCCTAAGTGTCAGCCAGTCTGAGAAATAAAGGGAAAGAGTACAAAAGAGAGAAATTTTAAAGCTGGGTGTCTGGGGGAGACATCATATGTTGGCAGTTTTCATGATGCCCCTCAAGCTGCAAAACCAGCAAGTTTTTATTAGTGATTTTCAAAAGGGGAGGGAGTGTACAAATAGGGTGTGGGTCAGAGATCACATGCTTTACAAGGTAATAAAATATCACAAGCCAAATGGAGGCAGGGTGAGATCACAGGACCAGGGTGAAATTAAAATTGCTTATGAAGTTTCGGGCACCCATTGTGATTGATAACATCTTATCAGGAGACAGGGTTTGAGAACAGACAACCGTGTGACCAAAATTTATTAGGTGGGAATTTCCTTGTCCTAATAAGCCTGGGAGTGCTATGGGAGATGGACTTATTTCGTCTCTTATCTACAACCATAAAACACAGACGTTCCCAAAGTGGCCATTTGAGAGACCTCCCCCTGGGAAGGCAATCTCTTTCTCAGGGATGTTCCTTGCTGAGAAAAAATAATTCAGTGATATTTCTCCTATTTGCTTTTGAAAGAAGAGAAATTTGGCTCTGTTCCAACTGGCCCACAGGCAGCCAGACTTTATCTCCCTTGTTCCCTGAACGTTGCTTTTATCCTGTTCTTTTTTCAAGGTTCCCAGATTTCATATTTTTTAAACAATTTGTGCAGCAAATGCAATCATCACAAGGTCTTGAGGCAACATTCACCCTCAGCTTATGAAGATGACGGGATTAAGAGATTAAAGTAAAGACAGGCATAGGAAATCACAAGATTATTGATTGGGGAAGTGATAAATTTCCATGAAATCTTCACAATTTATGTTCAGAGATTGCAGCAAAGACAGGCATAAGAAATTATAAAAGTATTAATTTGGGGAACTAATAAATGTCCATGAAATCTTCACAATTTATGTTCTTCTGCCATGACTTCAGCCGGTCCCTCCGTTTGGGGTACCAGACTTCCCACAACATGACATGTTACATTAAGTAATTCTAGGTTATTCACTGGTATTTAGGGTTACTAAGAATAGAAGGAGAGTAAGATAATATTTGGTGAAGTTTAGTGAAAACTTGGATGTGATTTTTGCTTTAAAAGTGTCAAGTGGAAGAAAAGTTATCAGTGATTGAAGATCAAATTAATGAAATAAAGTGAGAAGACAAGGTTAGAGAAAAAACAGTAAAAAGAAATGAACAAAGCCTCCATGAAATTGGGGACTATGTGAAAAGACCAAATCTACATTTGACTGGTGTACCTGAAAGTGATGGGGAGAATGGTACCAAGTTGAAAAACACTCTGCAGGATATTATCCAGGAGAACTTCCCCAACATAGCAAGGCAGGCAACCATTCAAATTCAGGAAATACAGAGAACACCACAAAGATACCCCTTGAGAAGAGCAACCCCAAGACACATAATTGTCAGATTCACCAAGGTTGAAATGAAGGAAAAAGTGTTAAGTGCAGCCAGAAAGAGAGGCCAAGTTACCCACAAAGGGAAGCCGGTCAGACTAACAGCAGATCTCTTGGCAGAAACCCTACAAGCCAGAAGATAGTGGGGACCAATATTCAACATACTTAAAGAAAAGAATTTTCAACCTATAATTTCATATCCAGCCAAACTAAGCTTCATAAGTGAAGGAGAAATAAAATCTTTTACAGACAAGCAAATGCTGAGAGACTTTGTCACCACCAGGCCTGCCCTAAAAGAGCTCCTGAAGGAAGCACTAAACATGGAAAGGAACAACTGGTACCAGCCACTGCAAAAACATGCCAAATTGTAAAAACCATGGATGCTATGAAGAAACTGCATCAATTAATGAGCAAAATGACCAGTGAACATCCTAATGACAGGATCAAATTTGCACATAACAATATTAACTTTAAATGTAAATGGGCTAAATGCCCCAATTAAAAGACACACACTGGCAAATTGGATAAAGAGTGAAGACCCATCAGTGTGCTGTATTCAGGAGACCCATCTCATGTGCAAAGACACACATAGGCTCAAAATAAAGGGATGAAGGAAGATATACCAAGCAAATGGAAAGAAAAAAAAAAGCAGGGGTTGCAATCCTAGTCTCCAATAAAACAGACTTTAAACCAACAAAGATAAAAAGGGACAAAGAAGGCCATTACATAATGGCAAAGTGATCAATTCAGCAAGAAGATCTAACTATCCTAAATATATATGCACCCAATACAGGAGCACCCAGATTCATAAAGCAAGTCCTTAGAGACCTACAAAGAGACTTAGACTCCCACACAATAATAATGGGAGGCTTTAACACCCCACTGTCAACATTAGACAGATCAATGAGACAGAAAATTAACAAGCATATCCAGGAATTGAACTCAGCTCTGCACTAAGCAGACCTAATAGACATCTATGGAACTCTCCACCCCAAATCAACAGAATACACATTCTTCTCAGCACTACATCACACGTATTCTTAAATTGACCACATAATTGGAAGTAAAGCACTCCTCACCAAATGGAGAAGGACAGAAATCACAACAAACTGTCTCTCAGACCACAGGGCAATCAAATTAGAATTCAGTATTAAGAAACTCACTCAAAACAGCACAACTACTTCGAAACTGAACAACTTGCCCCTGAGTGACTACTGGGATAATAATGACATGAGGTCAGAAATAAAGACATTCTTTGAAACCAATGACAACAAAGACACAATGGACCAGAATCTCTGGGACATATATAAAGCAGTGGTTGGAGGGAAATTTATAGCACTAAATGCCCACAAGAGAAAGCAGGAAAGATCTAAAATCAACACCCTAACACCACAATTAAAAGAACTAGAGAAGCAAGAACCAAAACATTCAAAAGCTAGCAGAAGGCAAGAAATAGCTAAGATCAGAGCAGAACTGAAAGAGATAGAGACACAAAAATACCTTCAAAAAAATCAGTGAATCCAGGAGCTGGTTTTTTTTAAAAGATCAACACAATTGATAGACCATGAGCAAGACTAATAAAGAAGAAAAGAGAGAAGAATCAAATAGAAACAACAAAAAATGATAAAGTGGATATCACCACCAATCCTACAAAAATACAAACTACCATCACAGATTACTATACACACCTCTATGCAAATAAACTAGAAAATCTAGAAGAAATGGATAAACTCCTGGAGACATACACTCTCCTAAGACTAAACCATGAAGAAGTTGAATCTCTGAATAGACCAATAACAGGCTCTGAAATTGAAGCAATAATTAATCGACTACCAACCAAAAAAGGTCCAGGACCAGATGGATTCACAGCCAAATTCTACCAGAGGTACAAAGAGGAGCTGGTACCATTCCTTCTGAAACTATTCCAATCAATAGAAAAAGAGGAAATCCTCCATAACTCATTTTATGAGGCCAATATCATCCTAATGCCAAAGCCTGGCAGAGACACAACAAAAAAAGAGAATTTTAGACCAATAACCCAGATGAACATCAATGCAAAATCCTCAATAAAATAATGGCAAACCGAATCCAGCAGCACATCATAGATTATCCACCACAATCAAGTTGGCTTCATCCCTGGGATGCAAGGCTGGTGCAACATATGCAAATCAATAAATGTAATCCATCACATAAACAGAACCAAAGACAAAAACCACATGATTATCTCAACAGATGCAGAAAAGTCCTTCAACAAAATTCAACAGCTCTTCATGCTAAAAACTCTCGATAAACTAGGTATTGATGGAAAGTATCTCAAATAATCAGAGCTATTTACAAAAAAACCACAGCCAATATCATATTGAATGGGCAAAAACTGGAAGTATTCACTTTGAAAACCGGTACAAGACAAGGATGCCCTCTCTCACCACTCCAATTCAACATATTGTTGGAAGTTCTGGCCAGGGCAATCAGGCAGGAGAAAGAAATAAAGGGTATTCAATTAGGAAATGAGGAAGTCAAATTGTCCCTGTTTGCAGATGACATGATTGTATATTTGGAAAACCCCATCAACTCAGCCCAAAATATCCTTAGGGGGATAAGCAATTTCAGCAAAGTCTCAGGATAAAAACTCAATGTGCAAAAATCACAAGCATTCCTATGCACCAATAACAGACAGAGAGCCAAATCATGAGTGAACTCCTATTCACAATTGCTACAAAGAGAATAAAATACCTAGGAATCCAACTTACAAGGGATGTGAAGGACCTCTTCAATAACTACAAACCACTGCTCAACGAAATAAAAGAGGATACAAACAAATGGAAGAATATTCTATGCTCATGGTTAGGAAGAATCAATATCATGAAAATGGCCATACTGCCCAAGGTAATTTATAGATTCAATGCCATCCCCATCAAGCTACCAATGACTTTCTTCACAGAATTGGAAAAAACTACTTTATAATTCATATGGAACCAAAAAAGAGCCCGCATTGCCAAAACAATCCTATGCCAAAAGAACAAAGCTGGAGGAGGCATCACACTACCTGACTTCAAACTATACTACAAGGATACAGTAATCAAAACAGCATGGTACTGGTACAAAAACAGATATATAGACCGATGGAACAGAACAGAGCCCTCAGAAATAATGCCACACATCTACAAACATCTGATCTTTGACAACAATGACAAAAAAAATGGGGAAAGGATTCCTTATCTAATTAATGGTTCTGGGAAAACTGGCTAGCTATATGTAGAAAGCAGAAATGGGAACCCTTCCATATGCCTTATACAAAAATTAATTCAAGATGGATTAAAGACTTAAATGTTAGACCTAACACCATAAAAACCCTGAAAGAAAACCTAGGCAATACTATTCAGGACATAGGGATGGGCAAGGACTTCATGACTAAAACAACAAAAGCAATGGCAACACAAGCCAAAATAGACAAATGGCATCTAATTAAACTAAAGAGCATCTGCACAGCAAAAGAAACTACCATCAGAGTGAACAGGCAACCTACAGAATGGGAGAAACTTTTTGAAATCTACCCATCTGACAAAGGTCTAATATCCAGAATCTACAAAGAACTCAAAAATATTTACAAGAAAAAAATCAAACAACCCCATCAAAAAGTGGGCAAATGATATGAACAGACACTTCTCAAAAGAAGACATTTATCCAGCCAACAGACACATGAAAAAATGCTCAACATCACTGGTCACCAGAGAAATACAAATCAAAAGCACACTGAGATACCATCTCATGACAGTTAGAATGGCAATAATTAAAAAGTCAGGAAACAACATATGCTGGAGAGGATGTGAAGAAATGGGAATGCTTTTACACTCTTTGTGGGAGTGTAAATTGGTTCAACCATTGTGGAAGACAGTGTGACGATTCCTCAAGGATCTAGAATTAGAATTACCATTTGCCCCAGCAATTCCATTACTGGGTATATACCTAAAGGAATATAAATCATGCTACTATAAAGACACATACACCCATATGTTTATTGTGGCACTATTCACAATAGCAAAGACTTGGATCCAATCCAAATATCCATCAATGATAGAATGGATTAAGAAAATGTGGCACATATGCACCATGGAATACTTTGCAGCCATAAAGAAAGATGAGTTTATGTCCTTTGCAGGGACATGGATGAAGCTGGAAACCATCATTCTCAGCAAACTATCACAAGGACAGAAAACCAAACACTGTATATTCTCACTCATAGGGGGTAATTGAACAATGATATCATTTGGACACAGGGCGAGGATCATCACACACCAGGGCCTGTCAGGGTGTGGGGGGCCTGGGGGAGGCATAGCATTAGGAGAAATTCCTAATGTAAATGATGAGTTGATGGGTGCAGCAAACCAACATGGTACATGTATACCTATGTATCAAACCTACACATTGTGCACATGTACCCTAGAACTTAAGGAATAATAATTTTAAAAATGTAATTTTTTGTAGCTTAGAGAAGCTTTCTACTGTTATTGAGATAAAAATCACTGGTGATATACAAACTTTTTTTGTAAACTGATGAGTTTGTATTGATATCTCATGGCTAGAATTCCAAAGTGAAAACTTTAAGATCTTTATTCATATGAGTGTTCATGTCTGCTTAGGTGTCCTATGTGTATGTACATGTGCTTTGTTATGTGTTGTGGCC
This sequence comes from Pan troglodytes, assembly GCF_028858775.2. Taxonomy (NCBI): domain Eukaryota; kingdom Metazoa; phylum Chordata; class Mammalia; order Primates; family Hominidae; genus Pan; species Pan troglodytes. Next base: position 60,654,637 of record NC_072421.2, read on the forward strand.
ACAAGGTACCAAATTTGCTTAAAATTAAAAGATTACTAAAAAATGGCCTGTCATGGTGGCTCATGCCTATAATCCCAGCACTTTGGGAGGCCAAGGCAGGTGGATCACAAGGTCAGGAGTTCAAGACCATCCTGCCTAACATGATGAAACCCAGTCTCTACTAAAAATGCAAAAAAATTAGCCAGGCATGGTAGTGGGCACCTGTAGTCCCAGCTACTCAGGAGGCTGAGGCAGGAGAATGGCATGAACCTGAGAGGTGGAGCTTGCAGTGAGCCAAGATCCCACCACTGCACTCCAGCCTGGGTGACAGAGAGAGACTCCATCTCAAAAAAAAAAAAAAAAAAAAAAGAGTACTAATAAATTAAGTAAATAAGCCCACATGTATTTATTTATTTATTTATTTAGAGACAGAGTCTCACTCTGTTGCCCAGGCTGGAATGCAGTGGCACAATCTTGGCTCACTGCAACCTCCACATCCCAGGTTCCAGTGATTCTCCTGCCTCCACATCGCGAGTGGCTGGGATTAGAGGTGCATGCCACCATGCCCAGCTGATTTTTTCTATTTTTAGTAGAGATGGAGTTTCACCATGTTAGCCAGGATGGTCTCAATCTCCTGACCTGGTGATCCACCCACCTCAGCCTCCCAAATTGCTGGGATTACAATTGTGAGCCACTGTGCCTGGCCACCCACATGTATTTTAAGTTCATGTGTCTTAAGTAAATATTTGACAAGTACACTGGCTTTAAAGTTATTGTTGAAGTAAAATGAGAAATGTCTTCAGAATTGTCAAAATACATTATAGTTTATGTTTATTGGTCAAGAAGTTTTAAATTTATCTCTGCTAAATATTACAAGGTGTCAAGATATGGCATAAAGCTATATATTATAAAGCTACAAAGGCAGTTTGGAAAAGAATTATTTTCATGTACTTTTTTATAAATAAAGATTTAATATTGTTTGTTCAATGAAAATAGCTAAATCTTGAGTTACTGGCAAAAAAAAAAAAATTATGTAACCTTAGGTTCTTACTTAGGTAATCACCTGAAATTCACAAGCTATAAAAAAGGTTAACAGGGAAATAAATTTAAATGAATACTATCACGGTTTTTATAAATAATCTAGGTAAACTGTTAATAATAATTAAACAAATAAAATTAAATAAATGCATGTAAATAAATGTGTCAAGTAATTTAGAATCTAAAGTTACATTAAATTAAATAAGTCATTAAGTGTCTGAATCATTTCCAATTTTCTGAAACAGTAGGAAAACTTCTTTACTAAGAAATCAATGTGTTCTTCTAAATAAAATTGTTGTCTAACTCACAGGTTATTTAAAGAATATGTATAAAATAATGTAAATGGAACCAGTAAATAAAAGAGAGAAAAAAGTTATACATAAAGAGGTTTTTTTTGTTAGAAAGGTTAAAAGAAACAATTTTCAATGTGAAAAAATAGTATATGGTAAATTAGTGTCCTAAAATAAAATGACTGCTTATTTAAGGAAAAGGGATGTGAAGGATAAAATGGGGAGTCTAAGCATGTCATAAATGGTTTGTGTGAGTCAAAGTAAAGTTTGTATATAGAGAATTTACTGATAATAACACATGGACACAAAGAGAACAACAGAAACTAGGGCCTACCTGAGGTTGGAGGGTAGGGGAAACAAGAGGAACAGGAAAAAATTACCACTGCGTACTAAGCTTAATACATGCGTGACCAAACAATTTGCATAACAAACTCCTGTGATGCTAGTTTACCAATATAACAAACCTGCACTTACACCCTTCAATCTAAAATAAAAGTTTAACAAATGAACAAATAAATACATAAATAAATACAGGATAAGTAACTGTTCAAAAAAAGTTAATTTTTGGTAGAAAATTTAAATAATCAAGTGGGCTATAATTAAAAGAAAATTATTTACAATACTCTTTATGGAGATGTGGCTTTGTTCTTAAAATATAGTAATAAACTAAAGAATTGGTTATAATAAAAAAAATTTAAGGTATTGATTTTCTCTTAATAAAGTTATAACAGATTTTAATTTATTTTACCCCCAAGTTCAATTTTTATGGCATCTCACTGTTTTCAGTTTTCTTTTACCCTCTGGGCCACCTAAAACAATCTCCTTAAACTGTTTCATCAGTTTCTGTCATATTCTTTCCTCAGGTTCTAACGCTGTTGTGGCCTCATGCTAAAAATATTTTATCTTAAATGTCAAAATAAGTTTTTTTCCAACATAACATTATATGCTCTTTGCTTTAAATTTCTTCATGAAATTAAAAATTTTCATTTGTGACTCAGTACTCATTCCTGTTATGTCTAAATAATTCAATTCCAAGGAACACTGAGATGAAACATTAAGGTTATTACATTCATGTAACTTTCAATATTGCTTTTAAAGTCATTGTGCTACTAAGATAAAGGACTTTGATTCCTGCATCTAAAAATAACACCAAGTCTTGCTAAGTTGTAAACAGTGACAGCAGTTGAAATCTAATATCCAGACCTGGGAGAAGATAACAATTAAAATAAACACTGTTTATGAGTCACAGGGCCAGAAATTAAAACTATTAAACACTTATAGGCCAAGGGACTCTCAAAGAAAACATGGGTGCATGAGATGTAAGAGTCAACTTTGAGACATAAGATCAATTCAGAGTTTCTTTATGAATTACACATTAATATCTGTAATTCGCTTATCCAAGAGCAGAATCTGGGGCCCTGTTTTATATTAAGGAAGTTTTCATGGATGATTAATCCGTTCTTTAAAAAATATATAAAAAGACATTAAAAGTTTTTTAGAAATTATATCCTACAGTCAAGATAATTAAAATTTAGGAGATTGATTTATAAGATTTGAGAGATTTAATTGGCCTCATTATGTCTTTAGTAGGGCTTATACTTTGGAAAAGTAAGTCTCCTCTCACAAAGAGTAAAGGTTTTTGCCTTTTTAAAAAAAATCTTTGAGTTATCACTTTGGATAAATCAATGACTTAATTTATAATAACCTGTAATCTTATCAAGTATTTTAAGCTTTTGATAAGGTGTTGATAAACCTTTCCAAAATATAATTCTAAATTTTGTCCCTTAGACCTCGTATGTTTGATAGTAGGTCTGCTGAAGTCCAAAAGAGACATATTCAGCTTATTTGGTATAATAAAATTATTCAAGACACATTGTCAAATGTGAAATGGTATTTAATCTTCTTTGGATTATGTTTATATAAATATGTATAGTATGTGCTCCAAAATTTTATGAAAATTCTGATTTTAATATATCATGTTATTAGCAGTAATTATCACTATTATGTAAAATTATGTGCCACAGAAGTAAACAAATTTTTATATCAATTGTGTCTTTAACCATGGCTTTTCTAATATTTTCATCATCAATAATTCTTGTTTTACTATTCTTCTTCTTTTTTTTTTGAGATGGCATCTCGCTCTGTTGCCCAGGCTGGAGTGCCACGATCTCAGCTCACTGCAAGTTCCAGCTCCCAGATTAATGCCATTCTCCTGCCTCAGCTTTCCAGTAGCTGGGATTACAGATGTCCACCACCACTCCTGACTAATTTTTTGTATTTTTAGTAGAGATGGGGTTTCACCGTGTTAGCCAGGATGGTCTAAATCTCCTTACCTTGTGATCCACCCACCTCGGGCTCCCAAAGTGCTGGGATTACAGGTGTGAGCCATTGCACCCAGCATACTATTATTCTTTTATGGGGTGGTTTATAGTCAGCTATAGAACTCTGAGTAGTACTCTCAAATATAGATTTCTTATAAATTTGGAGATTGTTCCATTAGGATAGAGAGAAATACTTCCAGGATTCTCATGAAGAGCTGGTGTATTTGTGAGGACTGTTAATAAAATATTGAGCAGAACAGGAATTAATTGCATGGATTTAACTAACAGAAAATTGAGATAATTTTTTTGACTTTTTGTTTAAAACAGTTGCTGATTCTTTTTCTTTTGCTCTTCAGATTCAAGAAAAATTTGTCTTCTTTAAACAATTCTGTAAATTATAACCTTGTGAGCAAAACTTAAAACATAATTTATTTCTCTCAACACAATTTCTGCAAAATTATAGTACTATTTTGTGGTATTCTTCATTTACAAATTATTAATTTGAATTAATTCTTAATTTATAGTTACTTTGCAAGTTCAATAAAAATTTGTTTTCTCTTGTAACAGAACGTAGTTGGAGTCACTTGTCATTTTACCAAGTCTTTGACTGAAATGATATTTTCATATTGCCTTGAGAAAATAGGTCTGAACTAAGGGAGCTTATAAAAGCCCCTTGAAGAAACTGACCCTATAATTTGTCCATTAAAGTGTCCTGACATGTAGTAAGTAAAGAATGTCACCCTTTACAGGCCCAGGATCTACTAGTTTTCTTGGGACTTCAAAAAAAACTGGAATTCACCCAATTCACACAAGTATCTGCAGGCACACATAAATCCTCGGCTGGGTTTGAGGCTTTAAAAAGGTCTAATCTTAGACTCCTTATTAAAAAGCTGCCTGCAAAGCCAATTTTAAAAGACAGAGAACATATATGCCACATAATAATTTCTGCTGTATTTTATGCAAATAATCAAGCCAAATACAATAGGACATAATGTGTTTTACAAATAAATTTCGTCCTACTATGATTTTTGTCTTTAATAAAATTGGGGAGTTAGAGAGAAAAAAAGTAATGAAATGAAATATTAGTATACCTGTTATTAGATTCTAGCCTTCCCTAATGCTTTTCAATGTTTATTATTTTGTACAATTTGGGCTAAATTCTAAAATTATTCCTGGCTACAAGTCTCCAAAATAATGTGTTTTTTTATTTTTTGTCCATTTTTTTCTAATTTGAAATCATGAAAAATTAAGCTGTGCTTTTCTTTTTTTTTTCTTTTTTTTTTAAATTATACTTTAAGTTTTAGGGTACATGTGCACATTGTGCAGGTTAGTTACATATATATACATGTGCCATGCTGGTGCGCTGCACCCACTAACTCGTCATCTAGCATTAGGTATATCTCCCAATGCTATCCCTCCCCCCTCCCCCCACCCCACCACAGTCCCCAGAGTGTGATATTCCCCTTCCTGTGTCCATGTGATCTCATTGTTCAATTCCCACCTATGAGTGAGAATATGTGGTGTTTGGTTTTTTGTTCTTGCGATAGTTTACTGAGAATGATGATTTCCAATTTCATCCATGTCCCTACAAAGGACATGAACACATCATTTTTTATGGCTGCATAGTATTCCATGGTGTATATGTGCCACATTTTCTTAATCCAGTCTATCATTGTTGGACATTTGGGTTGGTTCCAAGTCTTTGCTATGGTGAATAATGCCACAATAAACATACGTGTGCATGTGTCTTTATGGCAGCATGATTTATAGTCATTTGGGTATATATCCAGTAATGGGGTGACTGGGTCAAATGGTATTTCTAGTTCTAGATCCCTGAGGAATTGCCACACTGACTTCCACAATGGTTGAACTAGTTTCCAGTCCCACCAACAGTGTAAAAGTGTTCCTATTTCTCCACATCCTCTCCAGCACCTGTTGTTTCCTGACTTTTTAATGATTGCCATTCTAACTGGTGTGAGATGGTATCTCATTGTGGTTTTGATTTGCATTTCTCTGATGGCCAGTGATGATGAGCATTTTTTGAGCCCTCAGAAATAACGCCGCATATCTACAACTATCTGATCTTTGACAAACCTGACAAAAACAAGCAATGGGGAAAGGATTCCCTATTTAATAAATGGTGCTTGGAAAACTGGCTAGCCATATGTAGGAAGCTGAAACTGGATCCCTTCCTTACACCTTATACAAAAATCAATTCAAGATGGATTAAAGATTTAAACGTTAGACCTAAAACCATAAAAACCCTAGAAGAAAACCTAGGCATTACCATTCAGGACATAGGCATGGGCAAGGACTTCATGTCCAAAACACCAAAAGCAATGGCAACAAAAGACAAAATTGACAAATGAGATCTAATTAAACTAAAGAGCTTCTGCACAGCAAAAGAAACTACCATCAGAGTGAACAGGCAGCCTACAAAATGGGAGAAAATTTTCGCAACCTACTCATCTGACAAAGGGCTAATATCCAGAATCTACAATGAACTCAAACAAATTTACAAGAAAAAAACAAACAACCCCATCAAAAAGTGGGTGAAGGACATGAACAGACACTTCTCAAAAGAAGACATTTATGCAGCTAAGCTGTGCTTTTCTTAAAGCCCTGTATAGTGAAGCTAGACAACTTAAACCTCGGGAAAAATATAACAGCAACCTATTTATATACATGAACAACTTTCGTAGTTGCCTACTGATTTATGGACTTCAGAGTAGTATGGTCTATGTCAGATTTCCAGAATTGCTCTCACTTTTTGTTTGTTGTTTTCTTTCTCTCTTCATCTCCATATTTTATTCTTCATGAGAGGTGAGACTTCAAAGCCTGGTAAAAATAAGCTTTCATAACATGTGGGACCTATTTATCTAGAAATAAACTGTCTAAGCCATAAGAGAAGAAAAAAACTCAAGAGCAGAAACTCATTTTCTTGTAAATGGCTTTTCCCAAAGATTTTAAAAAGAAAAATGGGGAGAAACATGAAAGAAAAATAAAAGCTTTGGAACTCAATTTACTCTGCCAAAAAATTAAGCTGAATATTAAGTCATGCAAAAGGCTGCCTTTTCTACTGTTCCTAAGCAAATAACTACAAATAGAAGTTTAAATATCTCCACAGATAACTCTTCTGTGTTTACATTATTTTATGTAAAGTGCTGAATGACTGAGCATGAGGCAAATGCATAATTTTTTCTGCTTTCTCCTATTTTCTTAAAACATGTGAATTACCAAACTCTTTCTCTTTCCCCTTTATGCCACTTTTCCCATTTAAATATTGAAGCCCTCAAAATCAACTTTGGAGAAAGGCACAGAACACAGACTATTTCTGTGATTCTGTTTTTTTTTTTCTTCCAGGAATCGTCCTTAAATTTGGCATAATTAATGTCAAAATTAATTAAGATCTGTGTCTGATATACTTTGGTTTACATACTGAAATAATTTTGTAACCATTAAACAACTGTCCTCATTTTCTTTTCCAACTATGCTTAAAAACCTTTGGTAGATTCATCCTACAGAATGGCTGACTAGACACAGCCAGTTGTAACAGCTGCAACCAAGAGACTGAGATGACTTGTGCACTCCTTACAGATTTTCAAAGGAAAGGCACTTACAGTGGATGGACAAAAGACAGAAGCTGGACAGAAGTGAGAGAATGATGGGAACCCCGTGGAAGGCTACCATGCACCAGGAATTATTTCTGCCTCCCAATGACTCCAGGGAATGGGTGAGTTGAACTATCAATGAGCAAACTGCTCTTGCGACGGGCCTCTATAATCCCAACAAGAGGAGAGTTCTCAACAATTAGGGACACTTGAGCTAGCATGGGGAGCTGATTAGAGAACTGTTAGGGGAAGTCTGCCAGATAAAGGGGAGCCCAGAGGAATTGCTGCAGGAGCATTTGTAGTGAAGCATAGCCAGAGAAGCTCATCTCTCTAGGCTCGACTTGATCCCATAGTAGACTTTAGCCCTAAAGGAAGTGTCAGACCTATTCTCTGCAAGGCAGCTTTACCTATCAAATGGGGCTGGTCCAACCTGAGCATTGTTTATTTTACTGGTCTCTCCCAGTGTCCCAGCCTGGCAGTGCCTGTTTTTGGGCAGCCTTGAATGCCCTCGAGTCCTGTATCACACCTCCTGTTATGGTGAACCATGTCTGAATGGCAGAGAACTGCACCAGGGCCACCCCTAAAGCCATGCAATAGCTGACCTGCTTCCTCACAACACTGCAGCTTCCTCCAGGCCCACGGCATCCCCTACATTGCTGTGTTAGTACATGTATGTGTGAGTGGGTTATGCCTTCTTTGCTCCACCATCATGCTTGTGTGTGTGCATCCTGCCCTGCCACTGTTGTGGTGGGAATGCACTCCACCCTCTCCCCTGCCAGACCATCATTGCAGTTGGAGTCTTGGTGAGCAAAAGGCCAGCCAGCCCCAGCCTTACCAATTCCCCATCCTTGTACCAAAACTGCTGCAGGAGTAAAACTAGTAATATAGGAGTTAAGAAGAAATAACTTAGGCTGATAGCAATGGCATCAGAGACATCAGTAAGTCTTTCTTTCTCATGAAAAACAGCCCCAAATTATTATCTAACAAAGAGCAGCCTGCAAGCTGGGAGCTTGCATGGTGAACGCCAGCAGGAACTAAGGACTAGACATGTTCAAGATGGCGACTCCATCTTCCCTTCTCTGCCAACCACGTGTACAGCAAGAAGTAGACAAGATTGTGACAATCAACTGGAAAACTCATTTTCCTAAGATTAGGGTGGGGTGACGAGCCTTCCCTGTGTGCTATGTAAACATCATACCTGATCAAACCAGTCTGTGAGCCTTATGTAAGAGAAAGTAAGAGAGGACCACCTCCTAAAACTGGACTATACAACCTGGTGCATTTGCTGCCTGCCTGTCCTTTCCAGTCAGAAACCCCTTCCTCTACAGAGGAAACTGTTTATCTTTCACTTCTCTTCTACATATTAAACCTCCACTCCTAAACTCTTTGTGTGTGTCCGTGTCCGAAATTTTTGTGGCATGTGAAAATGAACCTCACTGTATAGACCCCAGACAATGTAGCTGTTTCACTAGGCACAGAGAGACACTTACTCTCCCCAAGCCAGAGTGAACACTCTTGCCTATGGCAAAGAAAACACACACACACAAATACACCTGCAACCATCAGTGCTTTATCCCCCTGATTTTTTTTTTCTTTTTTATTTATATTATAGTTTAAGTTCTGGGATACATGTGCAGAACTTGGTGGTTTGTTACATAGGTATACACGTGCCATGGTGATTTGCTGCATCCATCAACCCATCATCTACATTAGATGTTTCTCCTAATGCTAGTTCCCCTAGTGCCGCACCCCCTGACAGGTCCCAGTGTGTGATGTTCCCCTCCCTGTGTCCATGTGTTCTTATTGTTCAACTGCCACTTATGAGTGAGAACATGTGGTGTTTGGTTTTCTGTTTTTGTGTTAGTTTACTGAGAATGATGGTTCCCAGCTTCATTCATGTCCTTGCAAAGTACATGAACTCATCCTGTTTTATAGCTGCATAGTATTCCATGGTATAAATGTGTCACATTTTCTTTATCCAGTCAATCATTGATGGGCATTTGGGTTGGTTCCAAGTCTTTGCTATTGTGAACAGTGTTGCAATAAACATACGTGTGCATGTGTTTTTATAGCATAATAATTTATAATCCTTTGAGTATATACCCAGTAAGGGGATCGCTGGGTCAAATGGTATTTCTGGTTCTAGATCCTTACACTCCCATCAACAGTGTAAAAGTGTTCCTATTTCCCCACATCCTCTCCAGCATCTGTTGTTTCCTGACTTTTTAATGATAGCCATTCTAACACGCAAGAGATGATATCTAATTGTGGTTTTGATTTGCATTTCTCTAACGACCAGTGATGATAAGCTTTTTTTATTTCTTGGCTGCATAAATGTCTTCTTTTGAGAAGTGTCTGTTCATATCCTTCACCCACTTTTTGATGGGGTTGTTTGTTTCTTCTTGTAAATTTTTTTAAGTTTCTGGTAGATTCTGGATATTAGCTCTTTGTCAGATGGATAAATAGCAAAAACTTTTTCCCGTTCTGTAGATTGCTGTGCAAAAGCTCTTTAGCTTAATTACATCCCATTTATCTGTTTTGGCTTTTGTTGCCATTGCTTTAGGTGTTTTAGTCATGAAGTCTTTGGCCATGCCTATGTTCTGAATGGTATTGTTCTGACTGGGTTTTCTTCTAGAGTTTTAATGGTTTTAGGTATTACATTTAAGTCTTTAATCCATCTTGTGTTAATTTTTGTATAAGATGTAAAGAATGGGTCCAGTTTCAGTTTTCTGCATATGACTAGCCAGTTTTCCCAACACAATTTATTAAATAAGAAATCCTTTCCCCGTTGCTTGTGTTTGCTAGGTTTGTCAAAGATCATTTGGTTGTAGATGTGTGGTGTTATTTTTGAGGCCTCTGTTCTGTTCCATTGGTCTATATATCTGTTTTGGTACCAGTACCATGCTGTTTTGGATACTGTAGCCTTGTAGTATACTTTGAAGTCCGGTAGCATATGCCTCCAGCTTTGTTCTTTTTGCTTAGGATTGTCTTGGCTATACAAGCTCTTTCTGGTTCCATATGAAATTTAAAGTAGTTTGTTCCAGTTCAGGGAAGAAAGTCAATGGTAGCTTAAAGGGGATAGCATAGAATCTAAATTACTTTGAGCAGGATGACCATTTTCATGATATTTCTTCTTCCTGTCCATAAGTATGAAATGTTTTTCCATTTGTTTGTGTCCTCTCTTACTTTCTTGGGCAGTGGTTTGTAGTTCTCCTTAAAGAGGTCCTTCACATTTCTTGTAAGTTGTATTTCTAGGTATTTTATTCTCTTTATAACAATTGTGAATAGCAGTTCACTCATGATTTGGCTCTCTTTTTGTCTCTTATTGGTGTATAGGAACGCTTGTGATTTTTGCACATTGATTTTGCATCCTGAGACTTTGCTGAAGTTCCTTATCAACTTAAGGAGATTTTGGGCTGAGACAATGGGGTTTTCTAAATATACAATCATGTAATGTGCAAACAGAGATACTTTGACTTACTCTTTTCCTAGTTGAATACCTTTTTTTTTTTTTTTGTCTTGCCTGATTTCCCTGGTCAGAACTTTTAATACTATGTTGAGTTGGAGTGATGAGAGAGGGTATACTTGTCTTGTGCTAGTTTTCAAAGGGAATGCTTCCAGATTTTGCCCATTCAGTATGATATTGGCTGTGGGTTTGTCATAAATAGCTCTTATTAATATGAGATATGTTCCCTCAACACCTAGTTTATTGAGAGTCTCTGGCATGAGGTGGTGTTGAAGTTTATCAAAGGCCTTTTCTGCATCTATTGAGGTAATTGTGGTTTCTGTCATCAGTTCCGTTTATGTGATGGATTATGTTTATTGATTTGCATATATTGAACCAGCGTTGCATCCCAGGGATGAAGCCGACTTGGTCATGCTGAATAAGCTTTATGATGTGCTACTGAATTTGGTTTGCCAGTATTTTATTGAGTATTTTTGCATCAATGTTCATCAGCGACATTGGCCTGAAATTTTTTTGTTGCCATTGTGTCTCTGCCAGGTTTTGGTATCAGGATGATGCAGGCTTCATAAAATGAGTTAGGGAGGAGTCCCTTTTTTTCCGTTGTTTGGAATAGTTTCAGAAGTAATGGTACCAGCTCTTCTTTTTACCTCTGATAGAATTCAGCTATGTATCCCTCTGGTCCTGGGTTTGTTTTAGTTGTTAGGCTATTGATTCCTGCCTCAATTTCAGAACTTGTTATTGGTCTATTCAGTGATTCAAATTCTTCCTGGTTTAGTCTTGGGAGGGTGTATGTGTACAGAAATTTACCCATTTCTTCTAGATTTTCTGGTTTATTTGTGTAGAGGTGTTTATAGTAATTTCTGATGGTAGTTTGTATTTCTGTGGGATCAGTGGTGATATTATCTTTATAATTTTTTATTGTGTCTACTTGATTTTTCTCTCTTTTCTTCTTTGTTAGTCTGGCTATGGGTCTATCTATTCTGTTGATCTATTCATAAAACCATCTCCTGGATTAATTGACTTTTTAAGGATGTTTTTGTGCTTCTATTTCCTTGATTTCTGCTCTGATCTTAGTTATTTCTTGTCTTCTGCTAGCTTTTGAATTTGTTTGGGATTGCTTCTCTAGTTCTTTGAATTGTGAAGTTAAAGTTTCAATTTTAAGTCTTTCCTGCTTTCTCCTGTGGACATTGAGTGCTATAATTTTTTCTCTAAACACTGCATTAGCTGTGTTCCAGAGATTCTGGCACGTTGTGCCTTTCTTCTCATTGGTTTCAAAGAACTTACTTATTTCTGCCTTAATTTCGTTATGTAGCCAGTAGTCACTCAGGAACAGGTTGTTCAGTTTCCATGTAGTTGTGTCGTTTTGAGTGAGTTTCTTAATCCTGAGCTCTAATTGATTGCACTGTGGTCTGAGAGAATATTTCTTATGATTTACATACTTTTGCTTTTGCTCGGGAGAGTTTTACTTCTAATTATGTGCTCAATTTTCTAATAAGTGCAATGTGATGCTGAGAAGAACGTATATTTTGTTCATTTGGGGTGTAGAGCTCTGTAGGTACCTGTCAGGTCCGCTTGGTCCACAGCTGAGTTCAAGTCCTGAATATCTTTGTTAATTTTCTGTCCCGTTGATCTGTCTAATATTGACAGTGGAGTTTTAATGTCTCCCAATATTGTTGTGTGGAAGTCTAAGTCTCTTTGTAGGTCTCCAAGAACCCTCTTTATAAATCTGGGTGCTTCTGTAATGGATATATATATATATATTTTTATATATATACATATTTTATATATATTTATATACATATGAATATATATTTATATACATATGAATATATAAATATATATTTATATATTTATATACATATGAATATATAAATATATATTTATATATTTATATAAATTTATATATATTTATATAAATATATATTTATATAAATATATATTTATATATTTATATATATATTTATATATTTATATATATTTATATATATTTATATATTTATATATATTTATATATTTATATATATTTTTATATATTTATATATTTATACATATTTATATACATATTTATATACATTTATATATAAATATTTATAAATATTTATATTTACACATGTACATATAAATATGTATAAATATTTATATATACATTTATATATAAATATTTATATATTTTTATATATGTTCATATATATATACATTTATATATTTATATATGTTTATATATTTATATATACATTTATATATTTATATATATTTATATATGTAAATATATTTACATTTACATTTATATATATTTTTATATATGTAAATATATTTACATATATATATTTATATATGTAAATATATTTACATATAAATTTATATATAGGTAAATATATTTACATGTATATGTATATATTTACATATATTTATATATGTAAATATATATTTATATAGATTTATATATGTAAATATATATTTATATATTTATACATGTAAATATATATTTACATATATTTATATATGTATATATTTACCTATATATTTATATATGTGTATATTTACATATATATTTATATATATATTTACGTATATATTTATATACGTAAATATATACATATATGTATATATATTTATATATGTATATATACACATATATTTATATATGTATATATACACATATATTTATATATGTATATATACACATATATTTATATATGTATATATACATATATATACACATATATATTTATATATGTATATATATACATGTATATTTATATATACGTATATATTTTTATATATACATATATATTTATATGTATATATACACATATATATTCATATGTGTATATATACATATATACTTATATGTATATATACACATATGAATATATATGTGTATATATGTATATATATACACATATATATTCATATGTGTATATACACATATATATTTATATATGTGTATATACACATATATTTATGTATGTGTATATATACATATATATTTATATATGTGTATATACACATATATTTATGTATGTGTATATATACATATATATTTATATATGTGTATATACACATATATTTATGTATGTGTATATATTTACATATATTTAAATATGTTTACATATTTATGTATATTTATATATTTATATATTTATATATATTCACATATATTAATATATGTTTATATATTTTACATATTTTTATATTTATATATATTTTTATATATAAATGTATATTTATATAAATATGTATTTTTATATATTTATATATTTATATATATATTTTATATATAAAGATATATACATATATCTGTAAATATATATAAATATAGCTACATATATATATAAATATATGTATATATATGTATAAAATAGTTAAATCTTATTCCTTTGATCCTTTTACCTTTATGTAATGCACTTCTTTGTCTTTTTTAACTTCATTAGTTTAAAATCTGTTTCATCAGAGACTATGATTGCAACCTCTGCATTTTTTTTTTTTTTTGCTTTCCATTTGCTTGGTAAATATTCCTCCATCCCTTTATTTTGAGCTATGTGTGTCTTTGCATGTGCGATGGTCTCCTGAATAGAGTACACTGATTGGTCTTGACTCTATCCAATTTGCCCCCCTGTGTCTTTTAATTGGAGCATTTACCTCTTTTATATTTAGATTATTATTGTTAAGTGTGAATTTCATCCTGTCTTTATGACGGTAGCTGGTTATTTGGCCTTTAGTTGATGCAGTTTCTGCATGGTGTTGATGGCCTTCAAAATTTGGGGGTTTTTTTGCGATGGCTGGTACCGGTTTTTTCTTTCCATGTTTAGTGCTTCTTTCGGGAGCTCTTGGAAGACAGGCTTACTGGTGACAAAATCTCTCCGCATTTGCTTTTCTGGGGAGGATTTTATTTCTCCTTTGCTTATGAAGCTTTGTTTAGCTGGATATAAAATTCTGGGTTGAAAATTATTTTCTTTATGAATGTTGAATATTGGCCGCCACTCTCTTCTGGCTTGTAAGCCCCCTGATTTTAACTCTATCACCAACACATCCACATAAGCAGTCACCAGCCGGAACCACTGTCTCTCGGAACCCTGCTGCCTCTGCCAGTGTTGTAAGTGCTTGCACAATGGCAGGCACCTTGGCATCCACCAGCATCCTGTTTTACGTGATGAGCATGCACCCCACCACACTGCCACTGCCACTGCTGCTGACATGTGTAAATGAGGACAGAACCTGATGCCATGGCATTACAAATCACTTTGACTGACACCACTCTTTAGATTGTAGTGACCAGTGGCCTCAGAGATCCTCAGCAGCCCCCACACAGTGAATGTCCAACCTTGAGAAGCCAGAAAACAAACTTGTGGCCCAATAGGAGACCCCAGAGTTAGAGCACACATTTCAGGAATTGGGAGCTAAGCGTTGCCTCCCTAAAATTTTCCAGAAATGAAGCCAATTAGCTGAATCAAACTTATACCACAATCAAACTTCCAAGGTCATTAAATAGAATAATTTTTATTTTATTTTATTTTATTATTTTTTTAATCTAATGAAGTAGAAGAAAATTTCTTTTTTTTATTGTTATTATACTTTAAGTTTTAGGGTACATGTGCACAATGTGCAGGTTAGTTACATATGTATACATGTGCCATGCTTGTGTGCTGCACCCATTAACTCGTCATTTAGCATTAGCTATATCTCCTAATGCAATCCCTCCCCCCTCCCCCCACCCCACAACAGTCCTCAGAGTGTGATGTTCCCCTTCCTGTGTCCATGTGTTCTCATTGTTCAATTCCCACCTATGAGTGAGAACATGCGGTGTTTGGGTTTTTGTCCTTGGGATAGTTTACTGAGAATGATGACTTC
Source organism: Pan troglodytes (assembly GCF_028858775.2). NCBI lineage: Eukaryota > Metazoa > Chordata > Mammalia > Primates > Hominidae > Pan > Pan troglodytes. Next base: position 60,670,193 of record NC_072421.2, read on the forward strand.
CAATTTCATCCATGTCCCTACAAAGGACACCAACTCATCATTTTTTATGGCTGCAAAGTATTCCATGGTGTATATGTGCCACATTTTCTTAATCCAGTCTGTCGTTATTGGACATTTGGGTTGGTTCCAAGTCTTTGCTATTGTGAATAGTGCCACAATAAACATATGTGTGCATGTGTCTTTATAGCAGCATGATTTACAGTCCTTTGGGTATATACCCAGTAATGGGATGGCTGGGTCAAATGGTATTTCTAGTTCTAGATCCTTGAGTAATTGCCACACTGACTTCCACAATGGTTGAACCAGTTTACAGTCCCACCAACAGTGTAAAAGTGTTCCTATTTCTCCACATCCCCTCCAGCACCTGTTGTTTCCTGACTGTTTAATGATTGCCATTCTAACTGGTGTGAGATGGTATCTCATTGTGGTTTCGATTTGCATTTCTCTGATGGCCAGTGATGGTGAGCATTTTTTCCATGTGTTTTTTGGCTGCATAAATGTCTTCTTTTGAGAAGTGTCTGTTCATGTCCTTCGCCCACTTGTTGATGGGGTTGTTTGTTTTTTTCTTGTAAATTTGTTTAAGTTCATTGTAGATTCTGGATATTAGCCCTTTGTCAGTTGATTAGGTTGCAAAAATTTTCTCCCATTCTGTAGGTTGCCTGTTCACTCTGATGGTAGTTTCTTTTGCTGTGCAGACGCTCTTTAGTTTAATTAGATCCCATTTGTCTATTTTGGCTTCTGTTGCCATTGCTTTTGGTGTTTTAGTCATGAAGTCCTTGCCCATGCCTATGTCCTGAATGGTATTGCCTAGGTTTTCTTCTAGGGTTTTTATGGTTTTAATTCTAACATTTAAGTCTTTAATTCACCTTGAATTAATTTTTGTATAAGGTGTAAGGAAGGGATCCAGTTTCAGCTTTCTACATATGGCTAGCCAGTTTTCCCAGCACCATTTATTAAATAGGGAATCCTTTCCCCATTTCTTGTTTTTGTCAGCTTTGTCAAAGATCAGATGGTCATAGATGTGTGGTATTATTTCTGAGGGCTCTGTTTTGTTCCATTGGTCTATATCTCTGTTTTGGCACTAGTACCATCCTGTTTTGGTTACTGTAGCCTTGTAGTAGAATTTGAAGTCAGGTAGTGTGATGCCTCCAGCTTTGTTCTTTTTGCTTATGATTGTCTTGGCAATGCGGGCTCTTTTTTGGTTCCATATGAACTTTAAAGTAGTTTTTTCCAATTTCGTGCAAAAAAGTTATTGATATCTTGATGGGGATGGCATTGAATCTATAAATTACCTTGGGCAGTATGACCATTTTTGCGATATTGATTCTTCCTATCCATGAGCATGAAATGTTCTCCAATTTGTTTATGTCCTCTTTTATTTCACTGAGCAGTGGTTTTTAGTTCTTCTTGAAGAGGTCCTTCACATCCCTTGTAAGTTGGATTACTAGGTATTTTATTCTCTTTGAAGCAATTGTGGATGGGAGTTCAGTCATGATTTGCCTCTCTGTTTGTCTGTTATTTGTGTATAAGAATGCTTGTGATTTTTGTACATTGATTTTGTATCCTGAGACTTTGTTGAAGTTGCTTATCAGCTTAAGGAGATTTTGGGCTTCATCCCTGGGATTCAAGGGTGTTTCAATATATGCAAATCAATAAATGTAATTTATCATATAAACAGAACCAAAGACCAAAACCACATGATTATCTGAATAGATGCAGAAAAGGCCTTTGACAAAATTCAACAACTCTTCATGCTAATAACTCTCAGTAAATTTGGTATTGATGGGACTTATCTCAAAATAATAAGAGCTATCTATGACAAACCCACAGCCAATATCATACTGAATGGGCAAAAACCGGAAGCATTCCCTTTGAAAACTGGCACAAGACAGGGATGCCCTGTCTCACCACTCCTATTCAACATAATGTTGGAAGTTCTGGCCAGGGCAATTAGGCAGGAGAAGGAAATACAGGGTATTCATTTAGGAAAAGAGGAAGTCAAATTGTCCCTGTTTGCAGATGACATGATTGTATATCTAGAATTTTTTTTTAAGTCCAAATGTAAGCAACTTCAAAGATGGAAGGAACATCACCCTACAAATAGAAGAAAGAAATAGTGCAGGCTGGTGTGGTGCCTCGTGCCTGTAAATCTCAGCACTTTGGGAGGCTGAGGCTGGTGGATCAGTTGAGGTCAGGGATTTGAGACCCACCTGGCCAACATGATGAAATCCCTTCTCTGCTAAAAATACAAAAATTATACAGGCATGGTGATGCATGCCTGTGATCTCAGATACTTGGGAGGCTGAGGCATGGGAATCACTTGAACCCAGGATGCAGAGTTTGTAGTGAGCAGAGATTGTGCCACTGCACTCCAGGCAGCCTGGGTGACAGAGTGAGTCTGGAAAAAAGAAGAAAGAAAGAAAGAAAGAAAGAAAGAAAGAAAGAAAGGAAAAAAGAGAGAAAGAGAGTAAAGAATGAAAGAAAGAAAGGAAAAGAGAGAAAGAGAGAGAGTAAAGAATGAAAGAAAGAAAGAAAGAAGAAAGAGAAAGAAAGAAAAAGAAAGAAATAAAAAAGAAAGAAAAGAAAGAAGAAAGAAAGAAAGAAAGAAAGAAAAAAAGAAAGAAGAAAGAAAGAGAAAGAAAGAAAATGCAAGGACTATGACAACTCGAAAACTGAGAAGTCCTTCTCTCGAAAGAGCTGCACCACTCCTTCATCAAGGGTTCTTAAGCTGGCAAGGGTGGCTAAAATGACAGAAATAGAGTTCAGAATATATATAGGAATGAAGATCGTTTAGATACAGAAGTACATTGAAATTCATTGAAGGAAGCTAAGAGTCACAATAAAATAACACAGGAGCTGACAGACAAAATGGCAATTATAGGTAAAGACATAACTAACCTGACAGAGCTGAAAAGCACACTACAAGAATTTCATAATGCAATTGCAACTAGTAGCAGCAGGATAAACCAAGATAAAAAAAGAACCTCAGAGCTTTATGACTGGCTTTCTAAAATAAGACAATCAGATAAGAATAGAGAAAAGATAATAAAAAGAAATAAACAAAACCTCCAAGAAATATTGGGTTATGTGAAGAGACCAAATCTAAAACACATTGTTATCCCTGAAAGAGATCGAAAGGGTATACAACTTGGAAAACATATTTCAAGATATTATTTATAGGAACTTCCCTAACCTAGATAGAAAAACCAACATTCAAATTCAGGAAATGTAGAGAACCCCAGTAAAATACTTCACAAGTTTATTCCCAACACATATAATCAACAAATTCTCCAAGGTTGAAAGGAAAGGAAAAAAATAATAAAAGCAATTAGAGAAAAAAATAAAGTCACTTACAAAGGAAAGTTTATCAGACTAACAGTGGACCTCTCAGTGGAAACCCTATAAGCCAGAAGAAATTGGAGTATTGTAAATAGTTAAAATTTTTTTAAAAAATGAATTACAACAAAAAATTTTATTATTTAGCCAAATTAAGCTTCATAAGTGAAAGAGAAATAAAATCTTTTTCATACAAGCACATGCTGAGGAAAATCATTACCACCAGACCTACTGTAAAAAAGCTCCAGAAGGAAGCACTACAAAAACACACTTAATTACACAGACCAGTGACACTATAAAGCAACCAACCAAACAATTCGGCATAATAACCAGCTAACATCATGATGTCAGAACTAAATCCACACATATCAATATTAATCTTGAATTGAAATGGATTAAATGCCACAATTAAAAGGCACAGAGTGCCAAGCTGAAAAAAGAACCAAGAATCATTGGTATGCTGTCCTTGAAAGAGCCATCTCACATGCAATGATGCCCATAAACTCAAAATAAAGGGATGGGGAATAATACACCAAGCAATCAAAAAACATAAAAAATGTAGGGGTTGCATCCTTAATTTTAGATGAAACAGAATTTAAATAAACAACTATCAAAAAAGACAAAAAGGGGCATTACATAATGATAAAGTGTTCAATTAAACGAGACCTAACTATTCCAACTGTATATACACTCACCACAAGGAGCACTCAGATTCATAAAGCAAGTTCTTAGAGACCTTCAAAGGGATTTAACCTTTCACGTAATAATACTGGGAGATCTGAACATCCCACAGAGAGTATTAGATGTATCACCAAGGAAGAAAATTAACAAAGACATTCAAGACCTGAGCTCAACACTGGATCAAATGGACCTGATAAAAATTGAAAGTACTCTCTACCTCAAAACAACAAAATACATATTCTTCTCATTATGGAGAGGACTTAACTAGCTTGCCTTTTGTAGACCGCAAAGGAAGGATCCCCAGAGAGCCCTCCACCTATGGGTTAGTGCCTCATCTTCACATAACATAAAAAACAGCCTGGGAAAAATCAAGCTGTAGGAACTGATAAGGGAACTAGCACAGGGGTTTATGCCTGAAGACATGCCTATGGCTAAACAAATAGAAGAATCTGAAGCCCATTCAGGTAAAAACTTGCACAAACCTCCACTCACTCAGACAAAGGAACAAGGCCTGACAGAGAAATGCCTTTGTCCTTTGTATAATCAGTGGGCTCCCAGGAATAAATTTCTTCTCTTTCGTGGGCATGAACACAGTGAGTTTTGGTGGGTTGTGGTGAGCACTTTCTTTTTCTTTTTGGATTGTAGGCCTAGCCTCTATGAATCATCACTTCAGCCCCTGATTGGTCCCAGGCAATAGTCCCAGGCCAAGCTTTCACTCTAATTCCTGATAGGTCCAAGGCCAGGCTAAACAGCCTCTATAAATCTCGATTTGAGCCCCTGATTGGTCCTAGACCAAGAATTCTAAGACAATCTGCAGACTAAGCACATTTCTTCTCCTTCCCATTCAATAAAAACCCTGGACCTCATCCTCATAGGGGGCAACCCATCACCCCGATGGCAGAGAGCTTTCTTCTTTTGCTCATTAAACTTTTGCTCCAACCTCACCCTTGTGTCCACACTTCTCAATCTTCCTGGATGTAGGACAAAGAAATCCTGGTATTGGCTCAGACAATGAGAGACTGTTACATTTTGGTAAATTGGCAAGACTACAACATTACCACATGGCACACACTTTAAAATTGATCACCTCATAGGACACAAAACACTCCTCATCAAATGCAAATATATATATATATACATATATATCAACCACTGTTTTGAACCACAGCACAATCAAATTAGAAATCAAGACTAACAAATTTACTCAAAGCAGACAATTACATGGAAATTGAACAACCTGATAATGAATGACTTTGGAGTAAATAAAATTAAGGCAGATACAAAAAGTTTTTTGAAACTAATGAGAACTAAAACACAGCATACTAGAATCTCTGTGACACAGCTAACACAGTGTAAAGAGGCAAATTTATAGCACTAAAATGCCCACATTAAAAAGTTAAAAAAATCAATTTAACAACATAACATCACTACTAAATGAAGTAGAGAACCAAGAGTAAACCAACTCCAAATCTAGCAGAAGACAATAAATAATCAAATTCAGAGCTTGAACTGATGAAAATTGAGCCACAAAAATCTCAAAACAATAACAGATCCAGAAGTTGAATTTTTGAAAAAGTTACTTAAATAGATAGACTGCTAAGTAGACTAATAAAGAAGAACAGAGAAGATCCAAGTAAACACAATTAAAAATCACAAAGGGGATATAACCACGAACCCCAAAGAAATGGAAAAAAAAATTAGTAAATGTTATGAAAACCTCTATTAATATAAAGTAGAAAATCTCAAAGAAATTGATAAATTCCTGGACTCATACGCTTTCCCACTGAGCCTGAAAGAAATTGAATTCCTTAACAGATCAATAACAAGCTCCAAAATTGAATCAGTAATACATACCCTACCCACCCAAAAAGCTCATGGCTAGACGGATTCACAGCTGAATTCTACAAGGTGTAAAGAGAAGGGCTAGTACTATTCCTAGGAAAAAAAATGAGGAGAAGGGACTCTTCTCCATCTTATTCTATTAGACCTACATCATCCTGTTACCAAAACTTGGCAAAGACACAATAAAAAATGAAAACTTCAGGCCAATATTCTTGATGAACATAGTTGCAAAAGTCCTCAACAAAATACTGGCAAACCAAATCCCACAGCACATCAAAATTCACATTCAGCACAATCACATGGACTTTATTTCTGGGATGCAAGATTGGTTCAACATATGTAAATCAATAAATGTGATTCATGAAATAAACAGAATTAAAGACAAAACCACACGATTATCTTAATAGATGTGAAAAGACTCTCAATAAGATTCAACACTCCATATTAATAACTTTCAAAGATAAAGGTATTGAAAGAACACAACTCAAAATAAGTAGAGCCATATAAGACAAACCCACAGCAATATCATACTTAATGGGCAAAAGCTGAATGCATTCCCCTTGAAAAGTGGCATAAGACAAGGATGCCCTTTCTCACCACTCCTATCCAATGTAAGATTGGAAGTTGTGGCCAGAGCAATCAAGCGAGAGAAAGTAATAAAGGGCATCCACATAGGAATACATGACGTCAAACTATCCCTGTTTGCAGATGACATAATTCTGTATTTAGAAAACCCCATAGTCTTGGCCTAAAAGCTCCTCAAACTGAGAAAAAATTTCAGCAGTTTTGGGATACAAAACGAACATACAAAAATCACTAGCTTTTTTATAGATTAACAACAATCAAGCTGAAAGCCAAATCAGGAATGTAATCCCATTCACAATAACCACAGCATTTAAAATACCTAGGTATACAGCTAACCAAGGAGGTGAAGGATCTCTACAAATGAGGTAAAAAACACTGCTCAAAAAATGACAGATGACAGAAACAAATGGAAAATCATTCATGCTCATGGAGAAGAATCAATATCATTAATATGGTCATACTACCCAAAGCCACTTACAGATTCAAGGCTATTGCTATTAAACTACCAATGAAATTTTTTACAGAACCAGAAGAAACTATGTTAAAATTTATATGGAACCAAAAAAAAAAAAAAAAACCTAGAAAGCCAAAACAATCCATAGGAAAAAAAAAAAGCTAATGCCTTTATACTATAGTACAAGACTATGGAAACTAAAACAGCATACAGCACTGGTACAAAAACAAACACACAGGCGAACAAAACAGAATAGAGAGCTGAGAAATGAGGCCACATACCTAGAACTGTCTGATCTTTGACAAAATCAACAAAAACAAGCAATGAGAAAAATACTTCCTATTCAATAAATGGTGCTGAAATAACTTGCTAAGCATAAAGAGAAGATAGAAACTCAACCTTTTCCTTACACCATACACAAAAATTAACTGAAAATGGATTAAAGACTTAAATGTAAAACTCAAAGCTATAAAAACCATGAAGAAAACCTAGGCAATTCCATTCTGGATTTTTAAAAATGGGCAAAGTTTTCATGACAAAAATGCTAAAAGTCATTGCAACAAAAGCAAAATTTGACAAATGTGATCTGTTTAAACTAAAGAGCTTCTACACAGCAAAATAAATTAGCAGTAAACAGACAACCTAGAGTATTAGAAAAAATTTTTGCAAACTATGCATCTGAAGATGTTCTAATATCCAACACCAATAAGGAACTTAAACAAATTTACAAACAAAACAAAACAAACGACCCAATTGAAAAGTTGGCAAAAGACATAACAGACACTTTTTTCAAAGAAGACACATAAGTGTGGCCAATGAACATATGAAAAAAATTAACATCACTAATCATTAGAGAAATGCAAATCCAAACCACAATACAATATCATTTCACACAAGTCAGAATGGCTATGAATAAAAAGTCAAAAAAAAAAAAAACCCACAGGTGCTGGTGAGGTTGCAGAGGAAAAGAAATTCTAATACACTGACAGTGAGCATGAAAATTAGTTAAACCATTATGGAAAAAAGTCCTCAAAGACCTAAAAACAGAACTGCCATTCGACCCAGAAATCTCGTTACTGGGTGTATTAGTCCGTTTTTATGCTGCTGATAAAGACATGCCTAAGACTGAGAAGAAAAAGAGGTTTAATGTACTTACAGTTCCACATTGCTGGGGAGGCCTCACAATCATGGCAGAAGGCAAGGAGGAGCAAGTCACGTCTTACATAGATGATGGCAGGCAAAGAGTGAGCATGTGCAGAGAAACTACCCATTATAGAGCCATCAGATCTCATGAGATTTATTCACTATCATGGAAACAGCATGGAAAAGACCTGCCCCCATGATTAAATTACCTCCCACCAGGTACCTCCCATAACATATGGGAATTCAAGATAAGATTTGGATGGGGACACAGCCAAATTCTGCTCCTGGCTTCTCCCATATCTCATATCCTTACATTTCAATATCAATCATGCCTTCCCAACAGTCCCCCAAAGTCTTAACTCATTTCAGCATTAACTTAAATGTCCACAGTCCAATGTCTCATCCAAGACAAGGCAAGTCCCTTCTGCCTATGAGCCTGTAAAATCAAAAGCAACTTGGTTACTTTCTAAACACAATGGGGGTACAGATATTGCATTACTACAGCCATTCCAAAGGGAAGAAATTGGCATAAACAAAGAGGCTACAGGCCCCATGCAAGTCTGAAATCCAGTGAAGCAGTTAAATCTTAAAGCTCCAAAATGGTCTCCTTTGATTCCATGTCTCACATCCAGGTCATGCTGAGGCAAGAGGTAGGTTCCCATAGTCTTTGGTAGCTCTACCTCTCTGGCTTTGCACTGTGTGTCCTCCCTCCCAGCTGCTTTCACTGGCTGGCATTGAGTGTCTCTGGCTTTTCCAGGCCCACAGTAAAAGCTGCTCAGTGGGTATACCATTCTGGGGTCTGAAGTACAGTGGCCCTCTTCTCACAGCTCCACTAGGCAGTGCCCCAGAAGGGACTGTCTGTGGGGGATCTACCTCACATTTTCTTTTCACACTGCCCTAGCAGACTTGATCCATGAGGGCCCCTTCCCTGCAGCAAATATCTGCCTGGGCATCCAGGCATTTCCATACATCTTTTAAAATCTAGGTGGAGGTTCCCAAACCTCAATTCTTGACTTCTGTGCATGTGCAGCCTCAACATCAGGTGGAAGCTGCAAAGGCTTGAGGCTTTCACTCTCAGAAGCAACAGCCTGAGCTGTATCTTGACCCCTTTTCACCATGGGTAGAGCAGCTGGAATGCAGGGTACCAGGTCCCTAGGCTGCACAGAGCAGGGGAGCCCTGGGCCCAGCCCATAAAACATTTTTTTTCCTCTTAGGCCTCTGGGCCTGTGATGGGAGGGTCTGCCGTGAAGACCTCTGACATGCCCTGAAGACATTTTCCCCATTTTCTAGGGGATTAATATTCAGCTCTTCATTGCTTATGCAAATTTCTGCAACCAAATTTAATTTCTTCTCAGAAAATGGGATTTTCTTTTCTATTGCATAGTCAGGCTGCAAATTTTCCAAACTTTCATGCTTTGTTTCCCTTTTAAAACTGAATGCTTTTAAGAGTACCCAAGTCACCTCTTGAATGCTTTGCTGCTTAGATATTTTTTCTGCCAGATATCCTTAATTATCTCCCTCAAGTTCAAAGTGACACAAATGGAACTTTCAAAGTTCCACAAATAGGCAGGGCCAAAATGCCACCAGTCTCTTTGCTAAAACATAACAAGAGTCACCTTTGTCCCTGTTCCCAAAAAGTTTCTCATCTCTCATCTGAGACTACCTCAGCCTGGACCTTCTTGTTCATATGACTATCAGCATTTTTATCAAAGCCATTCAAGAAGTCTCTAGGAAGCTTCAAACTTTCCCACATTTTCCTGTGTTCTTCTGAGCCCTCCAAACTTTTCCAACTTCTATCTGTTAACCAGTTGCAAAGTCACTTCCACATTTTTGGGTATCTTTTCAGCAACACCCCACTCCCAGTACAAATTTACTATATTAGCTTGTTTTCATGCTGCTGATAAAGACACACCCAAGACTGGGAAGAAAATTGGTTTAATGGACTTAGAGTTTCACATGCCTGGGGAGGCCTCACAATCATAGTGAAAGGCAAGGAAGAGCAAGTCACATCTAAGATGGATGGGGGAAGGAAAAGAGAGAGCTTGTGTGTGGAAACTCCTGTTATAGAACCATCAGATCTCATGAGACTTATTCACTATCTTGAGAACAGCAAGGGAAATTCCTGCCTCCATGATTCAGTTACCACCCTCTGGGTCCCTCCCACAACACAAGGGAATTCAAGATGAGATTTGGGTGGTGATACAGCAAAACCATATCACTGGGTATATCCCCAAAGAATATAAATTGTTCCATCATTAAGACATATGCATGTGTAGGTTTATTGCAGCAGTATTCACAATAGCAAAGACATGGAATCAACAAAAATGTCCATCAATGGAAGACTGGATAATAAAAACATAGTACATATACACCATGAAATACTGTTGAGCCATAAAAAGGAATGAGATCTTGTGCTTTGCAGGAACATGGATGGAGCTGGTGGCCATTAATTTTAGCAATCTAACACAGGAACAGAAAACCAAATACTGCCTCTTCTTACTTATAAGTGGGAGCAAAATGATAAAAACAAATAAACACATGGAGGGAACAACAGACACTGGGTCTTACCAGTAGTTAGAGGGTAAGAGGAGGGAGATTATTAGAAAAAAATTAGTAATGGGTAGTAGGCTTAATATCTTGGTAATGAAATAATCTTTACACAAACCTCCATGACATGTTTACTTATTAACAAACCTGCATGTGTATCCCAAACTTTTAAAATAAAAGTTAGAAACAAAAATCTTTGATAATCATCACTGTATTTACTACCTCTATGAAATCAATTTCTAACTCCTTCATGAGTAAAAACATGTGACATTTGTCTTTCAGGCCTGGCTTATTTCACTTAACATAATGTTCTCCAGTTTCTTTCATATTACTGCAAAAGAGATAATTACGTTTTTCTCTATGATTAATATTCTATTAGATATATATCATATAATTTCTTTATCTGTTTATCTGTTGATAGACACTAAAGTTGTTTCCATATTGCTGCTATTTGAAATAAAATTACATTAAACATGAGAGTTCAGATATCTCTTCTACGTGCTGACTTCTTTCCTTTTGGATATGACTCAGCAGTGGGATCACTGAATCGTGTACTTTTTCTATTTTTAGTTTTCTGGGAAACCTTCATACTGTTTTTGATAGTAGCTGCAGAAAGTTACATTACAATGAGCTATTTTTGAACATGTCTCTTTCTCTGCACCCCTGCCAGCATTTATTTTCTGTGGTTTTTAAAAATAATAGCCACGTGGACTAGGGCGAGATGATATCTCATGGTTTTAATTTTCATTTCCCTGTTGATTTAGTGTTGTTAATAATTTTTTTCACATGCGTGATAACCACTTTTATATCTTTCTTTGAGAAACATCTGTTTATGTTTTTACCCATTTTAAAAACAGATTATTTTCTTTACAATTGGGTTGTTTGAGTTCCTCATATATTCTGGTTATTCATACCTTGTTAGATGAATAATTTTCAAATATTTTCTCCCATTCTGTAGGTTGTCTCTTCACTGTGTTGATTGTTACCTTTGCTAGGAAGAAGCTTTCTTACCTTGATGCAATCTTATTTGTCAATTTTTTTTCTTTGGTTGCTTTTGCTTCTGAGGTCTTACTCAATATATCTTTGCCAAGACCAATGTCCTGAAGTGTTTTCCCAATGTCTTATTCCAACAGATTCATAGTTTCTGGTCTCAGTTTTAAGTCTTGAATCCATTTTGCTTTGATTTTTGCATATGGTGAAAGGGTTCAGGGTTCTAGTTTTATTCTACATATGAATATCCAGTTTTCTCAGAATCTTTCATTGAAGATTTTGTACTTTGCCCAGTGTATATTTTTGTGTTTTTATCAAAATTGAGTTGGCAGTAAATGTGAAGATTCATTTCGAGGTTCTCTACTTTTCTCTATTTATCTATGTGTTTATTTTATGCCAGTATCATGCTGTTAGGGTCGTTATAGATTTTTGATACCTTTGCAGTTACTTCATGTAATGCCTCCAGTTTTGTCCTTTATGATTAGGGTTGCTTTCACTATTGGGTTTTTTGTGGTTTTATAAAATTGTTTGGATTGTTTTTCTATTTCTGTTAAATATTTCATTGATATTTTGATAGAGATTGAATTAAATTAATAGATTTCTTAGGGCAGTATTGATATTTTTACAATATTATTCCAATCTGTACATGAAATGTCTTTCCATTTTGGGGGGTTTTCTTCATTTTTAGTAGTGTTTTACAGCTTTCATTTTGTGTAAATCTTTCACATCTTAAGTTTGTTCCTAGGTATTTTATTTTTTTGACTATTGTCAATAGTATTGATGTATTTAATTGTTTTTCAGATTTTTTATTGTTAGTATATAAAAATAAATGTTACTACATTGTGTATGGTATTTTTTATACTGCAATTTTATTAAATTTTTCTATTAGATCTAACAGATTTTGGTAGAGCGTTTAGGTTTTTCTACATATAAGATTATATTATGTGTAAACCAAAACAATTTTAATTCTTTCTTTCCCGTTTGGATGCATTTTATTTCTTTTTTCTTTTGTGAAATTGCCCTGGCTAGGACTTCTAATACTAGGTTGAATAAAAATGGTAAAATGTGGTGATCATTGTCTCGTTCCAGATCTTAGGGGTAAAGGTTTCAATTTTCCCTACTAGGTTTCATGCTAGCTGTGGGTTTGTCATACATGGGCTTTATTGTTTTGAGATATGTTCTTTCTATAGCCAGTTTTTTAGTTTTTTATTATAAATGGGTGTTGAATTTTATTGAATTTTTATGAGATCCATTGTAAAGATTGTATAGTTTTTATTCCTGAGTCTGTTAATCATTGAAACATTTTTACCAATTTGAGTTTGAATAACAATCCTTGACCACCCAGAGAAATTCCACTTGATTATAGTGAGTAATACTTTCACTGTGTTTTTAAATTCAGTCGGCTGTTATTTTATTGAGGATTTTTGCATTTTTATTCTTCAGGGGTATTGGTCTGTAGTTTTGTTGTTGTTGTATGTTTGTCTGGTTTTAGTATCAGGATAATGTTGGCCTTGTAAAATGAGTTCAGAAGTATTTATTTCTCTTCAGCTTTTTGGAATAATTTGAGTAAAATTGGCAATAGGTATTTATTAAAAGCTTAATAAAATTCACCACTGAAGACATCAGGTTTTAACTTATCTTTGATAGGGGACATTGTTTTACTGCTTTAATCTCATTACTCCTTATTTTTTGGGTTCAGGTTTTCTATCTCTGCATGGTTTAATCTTGGTAGGTTTCATAAGTATAAACATCTATTTATTTATCTTATGTTTTCTATTTATTGTTTTATAGTTGCATACAGTAGACTCATATGATTCTCTGAATATCTGTGGTATCAGTTACTGTATCTTCTTTTGTCTCTGATTTTACTTATTTTGGTATTTTCATTTATTTCTGGTCTACTTAAAGATTTGCCAAAGTTTTTTTTCTTCTTAAAAATCAACTATTTTTTTAATCTTTTGTAGTGTTTTTAATTCTCAATTTTATGTATTTGTGTTTAGGTCTTTATTATTTCTTCTAATAATTACGGGATTGGTTTCTTCTTGATTTCAAGTTATTTAAGGCACATGATATGTTTGTTTATTTGAAGTCTCTACTTTTTTGATATATGTGTTTGTTGCTATAAATTTTCCTCTTAGTACTGCTTTCGTTGTATCCCGTAAGTGTTATTATGTTGTCTTTCCATTTTATTTGTTTAAATACATTTTTAGAATTTTATTTTGAATTTATTTATTGACAATTTATTGTCCAGAGACATGATGTTTAATTTCCATGTTTTTGTTTAGTGTCCATTATTACTCTTGTTATTGATTTCAAGTTTAAGTCCATTGTGCTCAAAAAATATATACTTCAAACAATTTTTTTATATTTCTTAAGACTTGTCTTATAGCCTAATATATTTTGTTTTCTAGATAATGCTCTATGTTCTGATGAGAAAAAATGTGAATCCTGTTGCAGTCGGATGAAATGTTCTGTAATTGTCAGTTATTGTATTTTCTTCTACATTGTAGTTAAATATAATGCTTCTTTGTGAATATTCTGTCCAGAAGATCAGTCCATTGCAACAAATGTGGTATTAAAGTCTCCTATTATTAATGTATTGCAGTCTATCTCTATCTTCAGATCAATTGATATTTGCTTTTTACACTTGGGTGCTCCAATATTGGCTTCATAGAGATTTATAATTGTTATATTCTATTGCTTCATTGACCCCATTATCATCATATGAGGACCTTCTTTGCCTGTTCTTACAGTTTTTTAAAAAATGTGTTTAATTTGGCATAAGCATAGATACTCCCAGTTTTCTATGGTTTTCATTTGTATGGGATATCTTTTTTCATGTCTTTACATTCAATCTAAGATTGTCACTAGAGGTTAAGTGAGTTTCTTATTTGCAGAATATAGTTGTCTTGTGTTTTTGTTAAATATATTGAGCCACTCTGTCTTCTTTTTTATTCTTTTTATTTAAAAATTTCAACTTTTATTTTAGGTACAAGGGTACATATGCAGGTTTGTTGTATTAGAATATTGCATTATGCTGAGGTTTGGGATACAGATCTTGTCACCCAGGTAGTAAGCATACTGCCCAATAGTAATTTTTCAATCACTCTTCAGTAGTCTATAGTGCACATTGTTCCTATATCTATGCCCATGTGTGCTCAATGTTTCGTTTGCACTTATAAGTGAGAACATGCAGTGTTTGATTTTCTCTTCTTACGTTGATTTACTTAAGATTATGGCTTTCAGCTCAATCCATGTTCATCCAAAGCATATGATTTTACTCTTTATGGTTGTGTAGTATTGTATGGTGCATATGTACCATATTGTCTTTACCCAATTTACCATTGATAAGCATCTGTGTTTATTTCACGCCTTTGCTGTTGTAAATAGCACAGCAATTAACATACAAGAGAATGTGTCTTTTTGGTGGAATGATGTATTTTGCTTCGTGTGTATACCTAGTAATGGGATTGCTGGGTCCAATTGTAGCTCCATTTTAAGGTCCTTGTGAAATATCTAGACTGCTTTCCACAGGGTCTGGACTAATTTACATCACCAATAACAATGTATATGTGGTCCCTTTTCTCCACAGCCTTGCCAGCATGTGTTGAGTTTTTTAAACTTGTAAATAACAGTCATTCTGAGTGGTGTGAGATGGTATCTCATTATGGTTTGGATTTGCATTTCTCTAATAATTAGTAATATTGAGCATTTATTAATATGTTTTTTGGCCACTTGTACATCTCCTTTCATGTCCTTTACCCGCTTTCAAATAGGATTGCTTGTTTTCTGCATGTGGGTTTATTTAAGTCTTCTATCGATTCTTGATATTGGGTCTTTCTCAGGTGCATGGCTTGGGAATATCTTCTACCATTCTGTAGGTTTTTTTCTCTGTTGATAGTTTATCTTGCTGTGCAAAAGATCTTTAGTTTAATTAGGTCCCACTTTTCTATTTTTGGTTTTTATCACAATTGCTCATGGGGACTCAGCAAAACATTTTTTGCTGAGACCAATGTCAAGAAGAGTATTTTCTAGGTTTTCTTTCAAAATTTTTGTAGTTTTAGAACTTATATTTAAAACCTTTATCAGTTTAAGTTAATTTTTGTATATGGCAAAAAGTAGGGGCTGAGCTACAATCTTGTCCGTATAGGTAGACAAGCACAATTTACTGAATACAAGGTTATATTCCCATTGCTTGTTTTTGTCAGCCTTGTCAAAGATCAGATGGTCGTAGGTGTAATAATTTATTTCTGATACCTCTGTTCTATTCCATTGGTCTACATATCTTTTTTGTAACAACATAAAGCTGTTATTATTTTTTTTACTGTGGTTCTATACAATAGTTTGAATTTGAGTAATGTGATAATTATAGCTTGTTGTTTTTGCTGAGAATTGCTTTGGCTATTATGGCTCTTTTTTGTTGTTGTTCTACATAAGTTTTAGAAAAGTTTTTTTTCTGATCTGGTGGAGAATGACATTGGTATATAGGAATAGCATCGAATCTGTAAATCGCTTTGGACAGTCTGGCCCATTTTTAAAATATTGATTTTTCCATAAATACATGAACATGTATTTATTTTTCCATTTATTTGTGTCACCCATAGTTTCTTCCAGCAGTGTTTTGTAGTTTAATTTGTACAGATTTCTTATCTCCTTTGTTAGCTGTGCTACTAGCTATTTTATTTTAATTGTGGCTACTGTAAGTGGGATTGCTTTCTTAATTAATTATTTTATTATCTTGCCTGATTTCTCAGACTAGGACTTTCAGTCCTGTGTTGAATAAGAGTGGTAAGAGTGGGCATTCTTATCTTGTTCCAGTATTCAAAGGAAATGGTTTGAGCTTTTATAAATTCAGTATGATGTTGGCTATGGATTTCTCATAGATAGGTCTTACTATTTTGACACATGTTACTATAATGCCTACTTGGTTGAGTGATTTTATCATGAAGAGATAATGAATTTTTCAATGGTTTTTCTCTGCATTTACTGGGATGATCATATGGTTATAAGTTTCAATTCCTTTTATAAGGCAAATCAAATTTATTGATTTTCATGTGTTAAATCAGTCTTATATTCCTGGAAAGAGCTCTACTTAATTATGGTGTATTAACGTTTGATGTGCAGCTAGATTTGGTTTGCTGTTATTTGGTTGAATATTCTTGTGTCTATACTCCTAAGGGAATGTTGGCCTCTTTTTTTCTGTTTGTTTTTGTTTTTGTTTTATTGTGTCTCTGTCAAATTTTGGTATCATGCTGATGCTGACTTCATAAAATAAGGTAAGGAGTTGCCCCTCTGTAACTCATTCTATGAAGTATTCAGTTTCAAATATCTTCAGTAGGATTGGTACTAGTTCATTAGAGTTAGTATCAGTTCTTTGTATGACTGGTAGAATTCAACTGTGAACTCATCCAGTCCAGAGCTTCTTTTATTGTTGGTTCTTTATTAATAATTCAATTTTAGAAATTAATATTGGTCTATTTAAGATTTCAATCTCTTCCTAACTCAATCTTGGGTCATTGTGGACTTCCAATAATTTATTTATTTCCTCTAGATTTTCTAATCGGTGTGCATAGAATTATTCATAGTAGTCTCTGTGGATCTTGTGTATTTCTGTGGGATTATTGCCTTTGTCATTTCTGATTGCACTTATTTGGATGCTCTTTTATCAATATTTATTTTTTAAAGAATAAACACTTGGTTTCATTGATGTTTTATAGGAATTTTGCCATCTCAATTTTATTAAATTCTTCTCAAATTTTAGTTTTTTTCTTTTTTTCTGCTAGCTTTGGGGTTAGTTTGTTCTGTTTTTTCTAGTTACTGTAGGGGAAAGTTAGATTGTTAATTTGGGATGTTTCTAACATCTTAATAAATGCATTTAGGGCTATAAACTTTCACCTTAACACTGTTTTGGCTTTATCTCAGAGATTTTGGTAGGTTGTTTTTTCTATTTTTATTAATTTCAAATAATTTCAAAAATTTCTGCCTTAATTTTACAGTTTATCCAGGAGTTATTTATGACGAAGTTATTTAATTTCTATATATTTTTGTAGTTTTGAAAAATCATCTTGATATTGATTTCTATTTTTTTTTGCACTGTGGTTCAAATGTATGTAGGTATGTGTATTAGTCCCTTCTTACACTGCTAATAAAGACATATCCAGGACTGGGTAATTTATAAAGAAAAGAGGTTTAATTGAGTCACAGTTCAGCATGACTTGGGAGTCCTCAGGAAACATACAATCATGACAGTAGGGTAAGCAAACAAGTCTTTCTTCACATGATGGCAGCAAGGAGAAGAATGAGAGCTGAGCAAATGGGAAGCCCTTTATAAAACTGTCAAATCTCGTGAGAACTTACTATCACAAGAATAGAATGGGGGAACCACCCCCATGATTCAATTACTTCCTACCGGGTTCATCCCATCACACATAAGAATTATGAGAACTGCAATTCAAGATGAGACTTTGGTAGAAGCACAGCCAAAAACCATATCACTCCACCTCCAGCCCCTCCCAAATCTCATGTCATCACATTTCAAAACACAATCATGCCTTTCCAACAGTCCCACAAAATCTTAACTCATTCCAGCATTAACCCAAAAGTCCAAGTCCAAAGTCTCATCTGAGACAAAGCAAGTCCTTTCCATCTATGAGCCTGTAAAATCCAAAACAAATTAGTTACTTTATAGATACAACAGAGGTACAGGCATTGGGTAAATACACCTGTTCCAAAAGGGAGAAATTGGCCAAAACGAAGGGGTTACAGGGCCCATGCAATCTGAAATCCAGCAGGGCAGTCAAATCTTAAAGCTCCAAAATAATTTCCTTCGACTCCATGTCTCACAATAAGTCACACTTATGCAAGGAGTGGGTTCCCACAGTCTTGGGCAACCCCACCCCTGTGGCATTGCAGGGTACAGCCTCCCTCCCCACTGCTTTCACAGGCAGGCATTGAGTATCTGTGGCTTTTCCAGGCACACAGTGGAAGTTGTCAGTGTATCTACCATTCTTGGTCTGGAGAATGGTGACCCTCTTCTCACAGCTCCATTAATCAGTGCCCCAGTGGGAATTCAGCATGGGGTCTCCAACTCTACATTTCTCTTCTGCACTGCCCTAGCCAAGATGCTCCATGAGGGCCCTTCACCCACAGCAAACTTCTGCCTGGACAAGGAAGTTTATCTTTTTTGTGATGGTAGGTGTCATTCTTTTTAATCAATGTTTAGTACTCCCTATAGAAACTCTTATAAGGCCTGTTTAATTAAAATGTATCACCTCAGCATTTTCTTGTCTGAGAATAATTTTATTTCTTTTTTTTTAAAAATTTCAACTTTTATTTTAGATTCGGGGGTGCATGTACAGATTTGTTACATGAGCATATTGAATGATGCTTAGGTTTGAAATATGAATGATCCCATCATCCAGATAGCACAGGTCAGGTGCTTTGGCTCATGCCTGTAATTCCAGCACTTTGGGAGCCTGAGGCTGGTGGATCACATCAGGCCAAGAGTTCAAGACCAGCCTGGCCAACATGGCAAAACCCATCTGTACTAAAAATACAAAAATTAGCCGAGTGTGGTGGCACACATCTGTAATCCCAGCTACTCAGGAGGCTGAGGCAAGAGACTTGCTTGAGCCCAGGAGGCAGAGGTTGGTTGCAGTGAGCCAAGATCATGCCACCGCACTCCACCCTGGGTGACAGAGTGAGACTCTGTCTCAAAAAACAAAACAAAAACAGATAGCACAGTGCTCAACAGTTAATTTTCCAACCCTTGCCCTCCTCTTACCCTCCCCACCTCTATTAGTCCCCAGTGTCTATTGTTGCCATCTTTATGTCCATGGGTATTCACTTATAACTCCCACCTATAAGTGAGAATGTGTGGTATTTGGTTTTCTGTTGCTGCATTAATTTGCTCAGGACTGTGGCCTAAGCTGTATCCATGTTTCTTCAAGGGATGTGACTTTGTTATTTTTATAACTGTGTGGTATTCCATGTTGTATATGTACCACATTTTTTTATCCAGTGCATGGTCGATGGGCATCTAGGTTGATTCCATGTCTTTGCTATTGTGACTAGTGCTGCAGTGAACATACGAGTGCATGTGTCTTTATGGCAGAATGACTTACATTCCTTTGGATACTTATGCAGTAATGGGATTGAGGTCAAGTTGTAGTACTGTTTTAAGTTCTTTGAGAAATCTCCAAACTGCTTTTCACAGTGGCTGAACTAATTTACATTCCCATCAACAATATATAAGCATTCCCTTTTCTCCATAGCCTCGCCAGCATCTGTTGTTTTGGGACTTTTTAATAATAGGTATTTTGACTGATGTGAGATGGTATCTCATTATGGTTTTGGTTCGCATTTCTCTGATTATTGATGTTCAGCATTTTTTCATGTTTGTTGGCCACTCATATGTTTTCTTTTGAGAAATGTTTGTGCATGTCCTTTGCCCACTCATTTTAATGGGGTTGTGTTTTGCTTGTTGAACCGTTTAAGTTTCTTATAGATATTAGACCTTTGTTGGATGCATAGTTTGTGAATATTTTCTCACACTCTGTAGATTGGTCTTTAATTGCTTCTGAGGACTTAGACAAAATTCTTTCCCAATGCTGATGCCTAATATCGTGTTTCCTAGGTTTTCTTACCAGACTCTTGTAGTTTGAGGCCTTACATTTAAGTAAGTCTTTAATCCATCTTGAATTAATTTTTTTATATGGTGAAAGATAGGGGGGTCCCATTCCATTATTCTGCATATGGCTATCCAGGTATCCTAGAACAGAGCCCTCAGAAATAATGCCACATATCTACAACTATCTGAACTTTGACAAACCTGACAAAAACAAGCAAAGGGGAAAGTATTCCCTATTTAATAAATGGTGCTGGGAAAACTGGCTAGCCATATGTAGAAAGCTGAAACTGGATCCCTTCCTTACACCTTATTCAAAAATTAATTCAAGATGGATTAAAGACATAAACGTTAGACCTAAAACCATAAAAACCCTAGAAGAAAACCTAGGCATTACCATTCAGGACATAGGCATGGGCAAGGACTTCATGTCTAAAACACCAAAAGCAATGGCAACAAAAGCCAAAATTGACAAATGGGATCTAATTAAACTAAAGAGCTTCTGTGCAGCAAAAGAAACCACCATCAGAGTAAACAGGCAACCTACAGAATGGGAGAAAATTTTCACAACCTACTCATCTGACAAAGGGCTAATATCCAGAATCTACAATGAACTCAAACAAATTTACAAGAAAAAAACAAACAACCCCATCAACAAGTGGGCGAAGGACATGAACAGACGCTTCTCAAAAGAAGACATTTATGCAGCCAAAAAACACATGAAAAAGTGCTCACCATCACTGGCCATCAGAGAAATGCAAATCAAAACCACAATGAGATACCATCTCACACCAGTTAGAATGGCAATCATTAAAAAGTCAGGAAATAACAGGTGCTGGAGGGGATGTGGAGAAATAGGAACACTTTTACACTGTTGGTGGGACTGGAAACTAGTTCAACCATTGTGGAAGTCAGTGTGGCGATTCCTCAGGGATCTAGAACTAGAAATACCATTTGACCCAGCCATCCCATTACTGGGTATATACCCAAAGGACTGTAAATCATGCTGCTATAAAGACACACGCACATGTATTTTTATTGCGGCACTATTCACAATAGCAAAGACTTGGAACCAACCCAAATGTCCAACAATGATAGACTGGATTAAGAAAATGTGGCACATATACACCATGGAATACTATGCAGCCATAAAAAATGATGAGTTCATGTCCTTTGTAGGGACATGGATGAAATTGGAAATCATCATTCTCAGTAAACTATCGCAAGGACAAAAAACCAAACACCGCAAGTTCTCACTCACAGGTGGGAATTGAACAATGAGAACACATGGACACAGGAAGGGGAACATCACACTCTGGGGACTGTTGTGGGGTGGGGGGAGGGGGGAGGGATTGCATTAGGAGATATACCTAATGCTAAATGACGAGTTAGTGGGTGCA
This sequence comes from Pan troglodytes, assembly GCF_028858775.2. Lineage (NCBI taxonomy): Eukaryota > Metazoa > Chordata > Mammalia > Primates > Hominidae > Pan > Pan troglodytes. The sequence continues at coordinate 60,691,797 of NC_072421.2, forward strand.
GCACACCAACATGGCACATGTATACATATGTAACTAACCTGCACATTGTGCACATGTACCCTAAAACTTAAAGTATAACAATAATAAAATAAAATAAAAAGAAACAAACAAATGGACAAACATTCCATGCTCAAAAGTTGGAAGAATCAATATCATTACAGTTGCCACACTTCCCAAAGCAGTCTGCAGATTCGTTGGTATTCCTATCAAACTATCAACATCACTTTTCACATAACTAGAAAAAAACTATTCTAAAATTCATATGGAACCCAAAGAGAGCCTGAATAGCCAAAGCAATCTGAAGCAAAAAGAACAAAGCTAGAGGCACCCTGTTATTCAACTTCAAACTTTAAGACTACAGTAACCAAAAGAGCATGGTACTAGTACAAAAAAAGGCACAGAGACCAACTGAACATAATAGAGAACCCAGAAATAAAGCTGTGCACCTACAGCCATCTGATCTTCAACAATGTTGACAAAAGCGATGAGGAAAGATGCAATAAACGGTGCTAATTTTATTTCTTTCTTCAATTATTTCTCCAGGCTTTTCCATACATCCTCTGAAATCTAGGCACAGATTTCCAAACATAAATTCTTGACTTCTGTGCATCCACATGTCTAACGCCATGTGTATGCCCCCAAGTCTTGTGGCTTGCACCCTCTGAAGGTGGCCATCCTGGTGGAAGTAAAAACAAACACATCCTTCTTCACATGGCAGAGCAAGGAGAAACAGGAGAGCACAGTGAAGAGAAAAACCCCTTATAAAACCATCAGATCTCTTGGGAACTTACTCACTATCATGAGAATAGCCTGGGGAAAACCACCCCCATGTTTCAATTACTTCCAACTGGGTCCCTCCCACCACACATGGGGATTATTGGAACTACAATTCCAGAATAGATTTGGGTGGGGACACAGCCAAATCATATCAGTATTATTTCAACTTCTTAAAACTCTTGAGGCTTGCTATCATATGGTTGATCTTAGAATTTTTTTTGTGCTGTGATAAGAATGTATATTTTGTCACTGTTTAACGGAGTGTCTTGTAGATGTCTATGATGTTCAATTGGTCAGTGGTTGACTTTTAGTGCAGAGCTTCTTTCTTAGTTGTTTGTCTCAATAATCTGTCTAACACTGTAAGTAGGGTTTTAAGTCTCCTGCTATTACTCTGTGGCTGTCTAATTTTTCTGTAAGCCAAGAAGAACTGGTTTTATGAATCTGGGTGCTCCAAGGTTAGGTGCATATATATTTAGGACAGTTAAGGCTTCTTGTTGGATTGTACCATTTAGCATTGTGTAATGCCCTCCATTGATCTCATTAATTTTTATTGGTTTAAAGTCTCTCTCATCTGATGTAAGAATAGCAATTCATGCTCTTTTTTTTCCGTTTGCATGGTAAATCTTACACCACTGTATTACTTCGAGTCTCTGGTTGTCATTTTATGTGACATGGGTCTCTTGAAGTCAATAAATGCTTAGGTCTTGTCGTTTTATCCTCCTAACACTTTTTTGTCTTTTAGATGGAGTATTTACTGTATTTATATTCAATGTTATCATGTATATTTGTACATTTGTTCCTGTCATTGTGTTATTAGCTATTTTTTGTAGACTTCATTGTGCAGTTTCTTCATAGTGCCTGTGTAGTGCTTAAGTGTGCTTTTGTGATAGCAGGTGTAATTCTTATGAATTAATGTTTAGTATTCCTTACAGGACTTTTTTTTAAGGCTGGTTTAATTGAAATGTATCTCCTCAGCATTTGCTTGTCTGAGAATAATTTTATTTTTCCTTCATGTATAAAGCTTAATTTGTTAGAATATAAAGTTCTTGATTGGAATTTCTTTCTTTTATGATGCTGAAGATAGGAACCCAATTTTTTTCTGGCTTATAAGATTTTGCTGAGAGGTTTACTGCTATCCTGATGGGGTTCCTTCTGTAGGTCACCTGTCCCTTTTCTCTAGTTGCATTTAAGGTATTTTCTCTCACATTAACCTTGGTGACTCTGATGACTATGTGCCTTGGAAATCATCATCTTTTGTAGTGTCTAGCTACTGTTCTGTGTATTTGTTGGATTTTAATGTAATTTTTAGAGAGATTAAGCATATTTTTGTAGGCTATATTCTCAAATGTGTTTTCCAAGTTGTTTAGTCATAGATAGTTCCAACTCATAGATTTGGTCTTTTTAAATAATCCCATAATTTTCAGAGGTTTGGGTTATTTCTCTTAATCTTATTTTATTTATTTTTTCTCACTGTGTTGATTGAAGACCTGGTCATCAAGCTTTGAGATTCAATAGTCAGTTTGGTCTGTTTTGTGGTTAATACTTCTAATGGTATTATGAAATTCTTGTAGTGAATTTTTCAGCTTTGATGTTCATTTTTGGTCTTTCTTAACATGGCTATTTTATCTTTCAGCTCCTGAATTGTTTCACTGCATTACTTGGCTTCCTTGAATTAAATTTTAACTACCTCCTGGGTCTCAATGAGCTTCTTTGTCATTCAGATTCTGAATTTCATGTCTGTCATTTCAGACTGGTAAAAAACCGTAGCCAGGGGTCTAGTGGGCTTGTTGGAGGTAAGGGGACACTTTGGTAGAGTTCTTGAATAAATCCTTTCTTACTTAAGAGGGTTGGTATTCCTTTAACTGTCCTATAAATTGAGTATAGTCAGTTTGCTTTGTTTCTGGAAGTTTTCAGAGGCTAAGACTCCGTAGCGAGTTTTTGTTTGTTGTTAAATTATTGCCCTTGGTTTTGCAATGAGGAGAATTAGTTGGTTTTTGGTGTCGTAGTTAGGTCTGCAATCCAGTAGATGACACTTGAGAACAATAGGTGGTAGATAGGCTCTTAATCAGCCTCGTGGCTCCTTTGTGTATCCTCATGTTTGCAACTGTCTTCTTCAGTGTGGGGAGAGAAAGGTGACCCCCTCACCTGGTACATTCCTCAGCCTTGAGGGAGACACTTCCAATCACTGGCATTGTGCTCATAATTCTTGTTTTTGTTTTCTTTTTGTTGTTGTTTTTTTTTGTTGTTGTTGTTTTTGTTTTTCCAGACAGACTCTCACTTTGTCACACAGGCTGGAGTGCAGTGGTGCAATCTCGGCTCACTGCAACTTCTGCCTCCTGGGTTCAAGTAATTCTCTGCCTCAGCCTCTCGAGTAGCTGGGATTACAGGTGTCCGCCACCATGCCCCGCTAATTTTTGTATTTTTAGTAGAGACAGGGTTTCACCATATTGGCCAGGCTGGTCTTGAACTCCTGACCTTGTGATCAACCCGCCTCGGTCTCCCAAAGTGCTGGGATTACAGTGTGAGCCACTGTGCCTGACCTATTGTTTTTAGGTCTTTGGGGCTGTGGGACTTTTTGGGGGAGAGGTCTGGCAAAGAGATAGGCCCTACGCTTACCTGACCAGCCTGGTGAAGGGAAGCATGTCTAGGTCATAATCAGCCTGAGAATCTGTGTGACTTCTCTCTTTCAGTTTTCAGAGAGTATGTACTCTTCCTTCATCAAGTGCCAAGCAATGATTTCAGTTTGGGACACAGAGTTTTTGGCCATAGTTCTGAAGCACTAAGACTTGCTTGTGGTTTCCTTCTCTGGACCCTCAGGGTTAAAGTCTGTTTGCACTGGGGAATCCAAAGGCCCTCCAGGCAGTGGGAATGCACTCAGCTGTAGCAAAGCACTTAGCCTGGGCAGTGGAGGCTGCACTGTGTATACACTTTTGTGGGGCAGCCAGGAAGGAGCCCTGGGAGGGGGTAGTGGGCAGAAAATCCTGCAGGAAAGACATGCCTTAGTTCTCCTGGGAAAGCAAGCCCTGCTTTCTCTTGGGTGGATAGGTGAAGCCAGAGCCTCTCATACGTTGATGGGAAGCCCTGGTGCATGGGCACTACTGCCTGGGCTCTGCTGGAGCTGACTCACACAAGGCTTCTTGCCTGCTGCAGCTTCATTTTCATCTAATCTCCAGGAAGATACTCTTGCTGGCTCATGGCTCTATGGGGATGTGGGGTTTCTTGCACCTTGAATCCCAGAGCTCCATGATGGAAATAAGTAGTCTCCTAGATCCTTCTCTTCCCCCTTCACTAGGTGCTGTTTAAAGCCAGGAACCAGCCCTAGTGTTCAGGCACCCCATGTAGGATTCTCGGCTTTCTCCCTCTTCAATCTTAGTATCTGCTTATTTTCTCCATCCATATTTGGCATTTTCTCTCTGAAGTTCTGTTCAAATTATGTTAAAGTAGTTGAAAGCATGATCTGTGGGAGGAGAACTTATTGATTGCATCCAGTTGGCTGCCTTCTAACTCTATGTTTTAGATAGATAAATTAGTCTATTTACATGCAATGTTATTATTAATTTGATAGACAATGGATTACTACTGCCATTTTACAATTTGTTTTCTTGTTTTGTAAGTTCTGTCTTCCTTTCTTATTTTTACTTAATTTATTTGTGGATAAGCTATTTTCTCTGGGAATAAGTTCACTTTTTTACTATTTTTGTGTTTTTAGTTTTTGCTGTGTCATTACCATTAGGCTTACAAAAATCAGTTATGACTTCAAGCTCAAAATAAGCTCAAATATATACAAGTTATTTTAAACTGGTGAAAACTTAAATTTGGCCAGAAAGAAACAAACAATCAAATAAAAAACTAAAATAATTCTACACTTCAACTCCACTTTTTCAACTTTTTTACTTTTTGATGTCTCTATTTATATCTTTTAATGTTGCCTATCTCTTAATAAATTCTTACAGCTATTATTTTGGATAGATTTGTCTTTTAGTTTATAATAAAGATATAAGTGGTGTACTCACCACAGTTAAAGAGTTAGCGTATTTTTAATTTTTGTGTGTATTTACCTTTACCAGTGAGTGAGTTTTATGCCTTCACATACATTATTTTTGCATGTTACCATCTCTTTCTTTAAGTTTAAATAATGCCTTTAGCATTGCTTTTGAGACAGATCTTGTGGTGATGAATTTTCTGTTTTTCATTGTTTGAAAAAGTATTTACCTCACCTTCATGTTTGAAGTATAGTTACGATGGGTAGAGTTTTCTTAATTGGAAATTATTTTCTTTCAGCACTTTGAACATGTTGTCCAACTTTCTCCTTGTCTGTAGTTTTCACTAAGTCTGCTGCCAGACTTATTAATGTTCCTTTATATGTCATTTGATTATTTTTCTTTGCTGCTTTAGGACTCTTTTTTTGTCCTTGATCTTTGAGATGTTATTACATGCCTTGGGGTGGTTTTATATGGAATGAACCTGATTTGTGTTCTTTGGCTTTCTTGTACCTGTACATTCATATTCTTCTCTAAGTTTGAAAAGTTCTCTATGATTATTTCTTTGAATGAATTTTCTACCTCTATGTCTTCCTTTAAATCCTATTTAAGGCCATCAACTCTTTGATTTGCCATTTTGAGAGTGTTTTCTAGATCTAGTAATTGTAGTTAATGTTTTTACTTTTGTTTCTTTTTCTCCTCTGACTGTTTCTTCAAATAGTCTGTCTTCAAACTCACTAACATTTTTTTCTGCTTGATTAATTCTGCTGTTGAGATACTCTGATGCATTTTTCAGTTCATCAAATGAGTTTTTATCTCCCGTATTTCTGTTTAAATTATTATTTTTATTTAAATCACTTTATTTTATTTCTCTGATAGATTTCTGAATTCCTTCTCTGTGTTATATTCATGTTTATTGAGCTTCCTCAAAACAAGTATTTTGATTTTTCTATCTAAGACACATATCTCCATCTCTCCAGGATTGCCCACTGATGCCTTATTTAGTCAATTTGGTGAAGTAGTATTTTCCTGGATCCTCTTGATATTTGTGGACAATCACTGACGTCTGGAAATTGAAGAATTAGGTGTTTATTTCAGTCTTCAAATTCTAGCTTTATTTGTACCCATCCTTCTTCAAGGAGCTTTCCAAGGAAAGTGAACTTTTAGTACCTAAGCTTTTGGCCACTACAGCATTTTTTTTTTTTAAGCACTAGAGGATGTCCTAAGCCCAGGTATGCTGCAACTCCTCCAGCCTCCTAGATGCCAAGTCCTGTTGGTCTTGAGAAAAATTAGAGAAAAAATTCCCTGGGTTCTCTCCTTGACTTTTTCCCTATATTTCCCCCAATAAAATGAATCTTTCTCCATGCTGGGATTCCTGGAGTTGGAAGAGGGGTGACATCAGCACTCTCATAGTTGCTGCAACTGGCATAATGCTGTGTCATAACTAACACCCACTGCCTCTCAGACAAGTACAGTACCAAGGATGGCCCAACATCCATGGCTGCTACTGCCTAACTGCTGCTAATATTTATTCAAGGCTTGAGGATACTTTAGTCAGCAAGTCCAGGACTCAGGTCCATCCCACCAGAGCAGCATATTTTCTTCTTGCCTGGGGTGGGTCTACAAGAGCTTTCCAGGAGTAACCTTGACAGCAACTGGAATTAGAGGCTTCAGGATACTTTCTGGTGCTTCATTTTACTGTGCCTGGGCTAGTATCCAGTTACAAAACAACATCCCATGTACTTTTTTCTCTTTTTACCCTAAGTAGAAGGTGTTTCTTTCTATATGCTGCACTACCTGGAGTTGAAAGAGAAGTGACACAGGGACTCCTATGGGCACCACAGCTAGTATTGTGCTGAGTTGCACCCAAGCCCATGACCTAAAAACAGCACAGCTCTGGGAATCAACCAAGGACTGAAATTGCTTCTGCCTTACTGCCACTGAAATGTATTTGAAGCACAAGATTCCTTCAGTCAACCAGTGGTGAAGTGGGCTGGGACTCATGTTTTTTGCACTGAGGTGGCAGTTTCTCTTATGGCCAAGGCTTGTTTAAATGCTTCCTCTGTTTACCCCAGTGAAATTTTGCTCAGTGCTAAGTTACACTGTGACAGGGCATAACTGAGTTCCAATGTAAAGTCCCACACTCACCTTATTCACCTTCCCCCAAGCTGGAATAAGACATTTCTTACTATTTTCTTCAGTGCATCCTTTTTGTTAGTTATGCTGTAATTAGGTACTATGATTACTCACTGGATTTTTTAATTCTTAAGAAGACGTCTTCTTGCCCGGATAGTTGTTCAATTTGATGTTTCTGTGAGGGAGGTTGATGACTTATGAATGGTCTTATTTGGTTCTTTGCTCCACCTCTACCCTATGAATCTGCTCTTAAAAAGATATTTTAAAAGTTGCTTTTTCTTACATTTTGAGTAATCTGCCTAGAAACAAATGTTCTATGTCTTAGCAGAATAGTTTCCTGTGCTTCGTGTGAACTTAATCATGCCCTTCATTATTCAAAAGAGCTAAGTATTCTCTATTTTAATAGAGCTAATGTTTTTATTTTTGGTATGATTTTTTTCAATTATATTACCACCTGTATTTAATTATGAAATATGTTTTGTCACATCAATTGAATATATACTTAAATATTATTCCACAATATCCCATGATCAGCTTCAGGCAAATGTTCAAAACTTTTGACATTTTTTACTTATATTGATATTTTGACTTCCCAAAAATCAGCTCTTTAATGAAATCTTCATGACTTCAAATTGACTTTCAGGGTTCTCAGAAGGTCTTTGGAAAATCATAAAGTGTTTTATTTTCCTTGATATAAAGAAAAAGGTGTTAAAATAATTAAGTTCATTTGATATGTTCAATTTTATAAAGTGTTGCCCAATATGAATTGATGTTTAGCCTTCCATAGATTATACTTCCAGTTAAAATTTTATTAATAGAATATTTTTCAATGTTGTATAAAACATATAGAAATTTGTCAATGCCTTTGCTGTCCCTGTTACATCCTTGTACAATTTTTGTTGTAATACCAGTTGTGTTTTTAAAGGTGGTATGTCACAGAAACAACCAAATTTCTTTCTAAATTGTGTTATTTTTATAACGAATCCTCATCAGATCTTTAATCACACCTGAGGTGGTTTGGCTCTGTGTCCCCTCCCCAATCTCAACTCAAATTGTAATGCCCACATTTTGAGGGAGGGACCTGGTTGGAGGAGATTGAATCATGGGGGTGGTTTTCCCCATGTTGTTTTCCTGAGAGTGAGGGAGTTCTCATGAGATCTGATGGTTTTAAAAGTGGCAATTTCCCCTGCTTTCTTTCTCCTGCTGCCTTGTGAAAAAGGTGGTTGCTTCTTCTTCACCTTCTGCAATAATTGTAATTTTCCTGAGGCCTCCCAAGCATTGCAGAACTCTGAGTCAATTAAGCCTCTTTTATTTATAAATCACCCAGTCTCGGGTAATATCTTAATAGCAGTGTGAAAACAGACTAATACGACACTCATTTTATTTTATCTACAGATAATTTTTGTTTTACTATGATGCTATCCTGAAAGTTCAATCAAGCTGCTACAGGCCAGATTGTTTGTCTCCAACAAAAATAAGTTGTCTCCGAATCCCACATAGAGGACTTTGCTAGTTACTCTGGAGAACAAGCTGCTGTTTGTCTTAAATAACTTTGAGACCATACAGCGAGAAAGTTAGTATATCCAGAATTCTAGTAAATAAGTTGATGGGTTTATGGAATTGCTAACCTAACATCAAGCAGAGCAAGAATTAATTGCATGGGACTGAATAAACTGATGAAGAACGATTATGGCTTTTGTTTAAAATGTTGCTAAAAGTTGATGTTTTTATTTGTATAAAAATGATGCCTTTCTACTTTCTCTTCAACTGTCTGTAACTCATTAGACTTCAGTAGATTATACTTTTGTAAAGAGAAATAAAATTTTTGACTTATTAAAAGGCCTATGTGATCAATTATCACTCTTTCTGCACTTATGTAATTAATTAATAATTAGGTAAAATCTAATGAGATCAAGCTTATTTTGTAAGTGAGAATGATGTTATTAATTATGTTTTATTACATATGGAGTTGAATTTATGGACAAATTTTATATTTTAATAGAAAATACACACTTTTTTGTGTTATTCAATTCTATTCATGTTCATTGTTTTTGAGTTGTTTGGGACTTTTTTGTGAACAACCTACCTACAAATTAGATGGAAACTTGCATCTTGGACACTCTGTCAGTTCTTACTGAATTCTCAGTAATTTTAGTTTCTTTGAACGTCTGGATACAACTCTCCAAATCAACTTTTCTCCAAACCTCCTGACTTGGTGCCACTGGGTACTAAAATTTGACTTCCTAGATTCTTGTTGAAACTTTAGATTTTCTTGTAGCTTACCTTTCCCCAAGGATATAAAGGATCCCTGCAACTTGAATGTAAATTATGTGATATAAACTTCAAAGGACTGATAACTGTAGCAGACAATAAATAGACAACTTTCATGACAGGAGCTGCTGCTGTATGGACAACTCAGGAATTTAACTAACCTCCCATATATTCCGTGCTCTGTTCCAAGGTATAATCATGACTGGACAACCTTATGGAAAGCTCTCTAATGTACATGCCATTGCCAAAAGCATTAAAACTGCAAACTATCTATCAGATTTCCACTACTGCCCTCACCTTACCATCTAAAGATGATTTAAGCCTAATGTCTAGAAATCTTGACTAGCTCCTCTTCATACTCTCCATACTCAAAAACTAGGTTTACAGTTTTAGCTCCAAAAAAATCCTTGAACTTATTTTGTGCTTTGATAAAATTCCCCTATGAAATAACTGATTGCTCACATCATAAAGGAAACATCCTCTACATCCCAACTTCAACAGATGGTTCAGCTTCTCCTTAATAAAGAAAAAGTAAACCAATAAGAAATTTATTTATACTGTTAGAAGAAAAAGTTAATGTTTCTTTTTTTTAATAAAAAGAATAAATGTAAAAAACTCCTTCTTAGTCTTACATTAGTTAGGCTTCTGAGCACTCCTTTTATCTAAGACTCATCCTCAGCCACAACTTTGGAATGATTTTAACAATAATAATGATAATCAAATTTAGCAAGAACTCCCTTACATGGGACATACAATCAAATTTTTCTTAATAAAGTTTTATCTACTTATCTTCTTTATCTGCTAGTTCACAATAAGTCTCCAGCTATCTTTACTGTACTCAGAGTTGAGATTAATCTTTCTTTCTTACTGTAATAGTATTAACCCCTATAGAAATTGTATTTAATAAAATTATATTTTAAGTTTTTAACAGGCATATGGTAATTATTTTTATTTTTAAGATCTAAAGACATACATAGATTGAAAGTAAAAAGATAAAAAACATATTCCATGGAAATAGCAACCAAAAGAAACTTGATGTGGCCATAGAAATATTAGAAAAAATATACCTTACTCTAAACAGGTTACAAGAAAACAAAAGACATTTTATATTGATAAAAAAAAGTTGATTTACAAAAAGATATAACAATTATAAACATAGAAGCACTTAACACAAGAGCTCCTAAATATAGAAAGAAAATATTAAGATAATAGAAGAGAGAAATATATATCTTTATAATAATAGTTGGAGATTTCAACACCTTTCTCTCAATAATCAATAGAGCAACAAGAATGAAAATAAGAAAATCACTGGCCATCAGAGAAATGCAAATCAAAACCACTATGAGATATCATCTCACACCAGTTAGAATGGCAATCATTAAAAAGTCAGGAAATAACAGGTGCTGGAGAGGATGTGGAGAAATAGGAACACTTTTACACTGTTGGTGGGACTGCAAACTAGTTCAACCATTGTGGAAGTCAGTGTGGCGATTCCTCAGGGATCTAGAACTAGAAATACCGTTTGACCCAGCCATCCCATTTACTGGGTATATACCCAAATGACTATAAATCATGCTGCTATAAAGACACATGCACACGTATGTTTATTGTGGCATTATTCACAATAGCAAAGACTTGGAACCAACCCAAATGTCCAACAATGATAGACTGGATTAAGAAAATGTGGCACATATACACCATGGAATACTATGCAGCCATAAAAAATGATGAGTTCATGTCCTTTGTAGGGACATGGATGAAATTGGAAACCATCATTCTCAGTAAACTATCGCAAGAACAAAAAACCAAACACCGCATATTCTCACTCATAGGTGGGAATTGAACAATGAGATCACATGGACACAGGAAGAGGAATATCACACTCTGGGGACTGTGGTGGGGAGGGGGGAGGGGGGAGGGATAGCATTGGGAGATATACCTAATGCTAGATGACGAGTTAGTGGGTGCAGTGCACCAGCATGGCACATGTATACATATGTAACTAACCTGCACAATGTGCACATGTACCCTAAAACTTAAAGTATAATTAAAAAAAAAAAAGTTTGAACACACACACACACACACACACAAACGCATACCTTTCACTCTTATGTGAAATAAAAGTGATTCTAGTTTTACTGGTCAAAAAAAAAAAAGATTAGTATAGTAAAATTGAAATTAACAGACATATACAGAACACTTTACCCCATAAAAGCAGAATACTCATTTTTCACTATTCTCTTGTTTAGACCATATGTCAGTCTATCAAATAAGAATCAGTACATGCAAAATATTTTAATAATAATAAGTATATTTTCAAAGATAGTGGAATTGCTGTCATTTCCTTGTGTGGGTATGGTTGCTCTTCATAAGATTACAGAAATGATCTTATAATATTTTAAACTGAGAAAAACTTGACTTTGGTCACATACAAAACTCATTTTTTTATTCTTATCCACAATTTATAATTTTGCTGTCTTAATTTATGTATTTTACATGTGTGTTCCTCCACAGTTTGTTTTAGTTATAGACATTTTTGATCATCTTGCCTTCTTACCTTTATACTAGAGACTTCAAAGATTTACATGCCATGATTGCAATAATAAAGTATAAATTTGATTGTAAATTTACATCTACCCATGAGTTTTATACTTTCATATATTTATATGATAGGGCTCATTATCCTTCCACTTTTTCTTAAAGCACTCCCTTGAACATTTTTTGTAAGTCTGGTCTAGTAATAATAAATTCATGCAGCTTTTCTTTGTCTGGAATGGCCTTTGTTTCTCCTCTACTATTTAGTGATAGCTTAGCTGAGTATAGTATTCTTGGGTTGTAGTTATTTTTTCTTTCAGAACTTTCAATATGTCATCCAATTCTCTCTTGATATGCAAGCTTTCTGCTGAGAAATCTGCTAATTGTCTGATGAGAATTCCTTTATATGTCACTTGCTGCTTTTAGAATTCTCTCTCTCTCTCTTTTACTTTTGACAATTGATTACAATATGCCTGAAGGAAGATATTTTTAGGTAGACTCTATTTGGGAATTGTTATGCCTTATGGGTCTGGATGCCCATATCTCTCCCCAAACTTGAAAAGTTTTCAGCTATTATTTTGTTAAATACACTTTCTGTGACTTAATCCATCTCTTCTCTCTCAGGAACTCCCATATTGAAAAGATTTGGTAGCTTAATGGTGTCCCATAAGTCCTATTTTGTTTGTCACATTTTTTTCTTTTTTTTTTTCCAAACTGGCTTATTTCAATAGATACATCAAGCTCACATTTTTTTTTCTTCTACTTAATCTAGTCAGCTGTTGAAGCTCTCAATTGTATTTTTAATTTTATTCTTTAAACTATTCAGCTTCAAGATTTATGTTTTGTTATTTGGAATGATGTCTATCTCTTTGTGAAATTTTTTATTCAGATCATAAATTGATTTTCTGATTTAATTTGTTTATCTGTATCAATTTATATCACGCTGAGTTTCCTTATCATCATTATGTTAAAATCCTCTTTAGGCAGTTCATATATTTTCTTTTCTTTGGGGTAACTTACTAGAGAACTCTTGTGTTCCACTGTGGTTTCACTTTTTTTTTTTTTTGCATTTTTGTGTATCTTGTATTCCTGTGTTGCTATCTGCCCATATTGTGGAACAGTCAGCTCTTTCAATGTTGTAGAATGGCTTTCATAGGTAAAATCTGTCATCTGCAAATGAGTCCTAGGGTGTTTGTTGTGTCGAGTGCATTGACTTTGGTCCCTGCTGAATGCAATAGTTTAGTCTCTGTGAAGGCTATAGTGTAGTCTGTGTGAAGGTTTTTTGTTTGTTTGTTTTTGTTTTTTGCTGTGATGAATGTCAGCAATACATGTGAATTCTTCTATGGCTTAGGCTTCAGGAGTTTGTGGAAGCAATGGTGCAGCGTAGGTTGTTAGAATTCTCAGTGGCAATAACTTCAGAGAGATTCCTGTTCTAGTTTTTCCTAAAGTTGAGAGACCTAATTGAGGAGATCTCTATTGGTGTTGGGTTTGACACAGGCCACTTGCTGCCACAGTAGCACTGTATTCTAGAGCCCAAATGCTATGGACCTGTAGTCATGGGCTTAATGTCCTGCTGAAATACTGTGTCACCTGTGACATATATGTATGTTTACTCTCAGACATGGGTGGATGCAGCACTCACACTAATTTGAAATATGTGACTTTGGTGTACAGACCATTTCATCATCCAGGTACTAAGCATAGTATCCAATAGTTATTTTTCCTGATACTCTCCTTCCTCCCACCCTTGTCTTTCAAGTAGGCCCCAGTGTCTGCTGTTCCCCTCTTTGTGCCCATTTGTTCTCCTTATTTAACTTCCACTTATAGGTAAGAACATGTGGTGTTTGGTTTTCTGTTCCTGCATTAGTTTGCTAAGGATAATGGCCTCCAGCTCCCTCTTCATCCATGTTCCTGCAAACATGTTCCTGATCTCATCCTTTTTATGGCTGCATAGTATTCCATGGTGTATATGTAAAACATTTTCTTTATCTAGTCTACCGTTGATGGGTGTTTAGGTTGATTCCATGTCTTTGCTATTGGGAATAGTGCTGCAATGAACATACACATGTGTGTGTGTTTATGGTAGAACAATTTATATTCCTTTGGGTATATACCCTGTAATTGGATTGCTGGGTTGAATGGTAGTTCTGTTTTTAGCTCTTTGAAGAATTGCCACACTGCTTTCCACAATAGTTGAACTAATTTACATTCCCACCAGCAGTGTATAAGGATTCCCTTTTCTCTGCAACCTCGCTAGCATCTGCTTTTTTTGACTTTTTAATATTAACCATTCTGACTGGTGTGAGATGGTATCATTTTGTTCATAAGTCAGCATATTTTTGATACATTAATTTGGAGACTAGAGATGAAATACAACCTCACTATTCTATTACAACAATTGTATATATTGATAATAAAACTTGAAAAAATTCTAAAATTATGCACAAATATTACTGCGAAATATAAATTAAAAATTAAAAAAAAGAGAAATATTTGACTTTGAAGCACTCCCCAGTAGGTTGAACCTAGAAGGCAAATATGTAACTGGGACTGTAATAATCAGTGTCTGGGCACCACAGCAGCATGGCTTCAGAGATAAAGGGGTTTTCCAGAGGTTAAGGCTCTAGGGAGCAGGGACTGCAAGTTCAGAGCCAACATGGCATAGTGGCAACTTGTGCACCAGAAGAAAAGGCTACTGAGTAGTGGTGACCTTGGACACTAAGGTAGTGAGACACAGCCATGGCCCAGGCTCTGTGAGGCCAAGTGCCATGGCAGCTATGACCCCTGAATGGTGGGGCACAGCAATGGCTTATACTGCAAGGGAAAGTGATTAGTGCAATGTTGGCTTTATTCACCAGAAAGGTGGTGTACCTCAGCAGCTCAGACTCCAGAAGTCTACTCCAGATCCAGGTAGGGAGAAGACTCTGCCTGTTTGGTGCAGAATGTGGGGTGATTCAGATCAACCAAGCCTGTGTTTCCCAGAAGTCTGGGAATCATGCCAGCTCAAGCACCAGGGTATTGGCTTCTCTCTGAGACAAATCATTGTTTCTCTGCAGGTGGAGCACCAGGTTGGTTTAGGCACCAAGAGGTCATAACTTGTCTGCCAGCTCAGGCATGGCATGCTTGTGGTGATGTACTGGGATGGTTCATGCAGAGTGGGTACAAAATTGGTCCACTGGCTTGGGCCTAGCTTCCTAGGGGCAAAACACCATGCTGATTTATGCACGAACGGGACACACATGTTCTGCTATGTTGGGTGTGGATTCTCCGGGGGTGAGGCGTAAAGCTGATTCACACAGAAAGAGGTTTACTGGCTGCTCAGCTGACCTATGTGTGACTTGCCTAGAAGCAGTGCACTGGTCTATTTGATGTGTCAACAGGGCACACCACTGTTTCACTCATGAGTTTGGCTTCCCTGCTGGGAAGGACCACACATTCCTTGGGGGATAGGACATTGCATGTGCTTTGGCACCAGGGTCATTGCTGTTTTGGTAGGCTTAAGCTTTGAATAGTCAGAGTTGGGGTGCTGCAGCCACTGTGGATGAGGAACATGAAGTGCCTCCTAGGCAGCTTTTCCCAAGGGTGTAGAGACCTTTAGTACATTGGCTGTGAAGTGGTGCATTACCATGTTTGACCATGTTGCAATGATTTGGAAGCCTCAGGGATAAAGTTTCAGTGGCTACTGGCACTTAAAGCAGAATGCACTCTAGCAGTTGGATACATTTTAAAGATGGTTTTATGTAGTAACATCTTGGTTCATAGGGAGCACGATATTGGCTATAAATAGTGCAGCCATTTGAACTCCAGGAAGATCCTCAATCTGGCCTTAGGGCCTGTGAGAAATATACTATTCTTTTGTAGAAAAAAATATTGCATGTGTACACACCACTAATGGAAGCTTCTGATCTTATTCTTGCAAGGAAAAATTTATACTGTTTCCAAGCTGATCCCAACTGAAGAAATGATTTGGCAAAGCAGGATGTTGTGTTCCCCACTCTAAGTGGTCATCCTGAGGTTCCATGCTTTACAGAGTTTTGACACTCCCTCTCTATATGCCAAAGATCTCTTTTAGATCCTTTAGTCAAAATATAGTTGTGTATTTCTTGTTTTGGTCTTTTGTTGTAGGGGAAATAAATATTAGGCATGTCTAGTCAGCAATCTTGCTGACGTCACTGCCCACTTTTTTATGTCTTGCAATATATCTCTTTCTCCAGATCTTTAATATTTGCTTTACATATTTAGGTGTTTGATATGGTATGTATGTTTGTCTTCTATAATCTTATGTTGAAACGTGATTCCTAATGTTAGAGGTAGGAACTGGTGGGAGGTAATTGGATCATGAGAGAAGACCTCTCAATAATGGTTTAGCACCATCCCCTTGGTGAAAAGTGAGGTGTAACTCAATTCACACATAATCTTATTGTTTAAAATTCTGGGACCTCACTCTTCTTCCTCTCTTGCTCCCACTCTCACCATCTCAGCTCCTGCTCCCTATTTACCTTCCACCATGATTGTAAGCTTTTTGTGTATCACATCAGAAATATATGACGGCACCACACTTCCTGAACAGCCTGTAAACTCCTTTTCATTATAAATTACCCATCCCCAGATATTTCTTTTAACAGTGTAAAAATGGCCTAATAATGTGTTTCACTCTCAAATGCATATATATTTATAACTGTGATATTGTCTAAATCAATTGACCACTTTTTCATTATACAATGGATTTGTTTGCCTCTTTTTACAGTTTCTAATGTAAAAAATATGTTGTCTTATTTAAGTATTCTTAGCCCTACTTTAACGGTTTCCATTTGCATAGAATATCTTTTATCACTTTATTTTTAGTCTGTGTGTGTCTGCAAAAGTAAAGTTTATCTTGTATACAACGTATAGTTGGACCCTTTTCTTTTTAACCCATTCTGGTATTTTATGTATTTAAATAGAAAGTTTAATTCATTAGCCTTCAAAGTAATTATTGATGCATAAGAACTTACTACTGATTTTTTAAGCTAAATTTTGGTGGTGTTTAGTAGACATTTCCTTTCTTTCTATTTTTGTGTATTTCTTTTATATTTGACGGTTTTATGTAGTGGTCAGTATTAAAATATTTCTTCTTTTTGTTTTGTGAGCTTCCTATAGTTTTTCTTTGCTATTTGGATACCACAAGAATTACATAGAACATCTTATACTAATAATAGTATAATTCAAGCTGATAACAACTTTACTTTGAGTGCATACCCATACATATTTATTTTTTGTGTCTGAATTTATATCATTTTTTGATATTAAACTTTTGTAAATTTATATTCGATCTGGTTGTTATTCATAATTTTTCTTCTAACCCTCATGATAGGAATAAAATTGCCTTATGTATCACAATTACAATTCTAAAGTTATATGAATATTGCTCTACATTACTTATATTATTGAGGTTTGCAGACTTAAGTTTAATTTTATGTGTCTGTAACTAGCAGACCTTCATTTCAGTTTAAAGAACACCTTTTAGGAAATCTTGTAATGCAGCCTTAGTGGTGATGGACTCCCTTAGTTTTTGTCTCAAAGAAAAATTATATTTCTCTTGGTGGAAGGTAGATTTGCTGGGTAAAGAATTCTTCATTGGCAATTTTTTTAGCATTTTGAATATATTATCCAACTCTCTCCTGCTGTAAAGTGTCGCTGTTGAGAAGTCCACTGACAGTTGTATTGGGACTTCTTTTTATGTGATGCATTTTTTGAGACAGAATCTTGCTCTGCTGCCCAGGCTAGAGTGCAGCAGTGCATTCAATGCTCACTGGAGCTGTTACCTCCCAGGGTCAAGTTACCTTCCCACCTCAGCCTCCCAAGTTTCTGGGATCACAGGCATGCATCACCATGTCCAGCTAATGTTTTGTTGTTGTTGTTGTTGTTGTTGTTGTTATTGTTGTTTTGTAGAGAAGGGGTCTTCCTACTTTGCCAGGGCTGGTCTCAAATTTCTGGGCTCAACTGATCCACTTGCCTCAACCTCCCAAAGTGTTAGGATTTCAGGATTGAGCCACCTTGCCCAGCCAATGGGATGCCTTTTTTTTATCCCTTCCTGCTCTCAGAACTTTTTCTTTCTCTTTGATTATTCTAATATTTGATTATGTGTCTTGGTGAATGTCTTTTTGGAGATACATTTGGTTGGAGATCTCTGATCTTCCTTTCCCTATATGTTGGCTTATTTTCTCACATTAGAAAATATTATTCCATTATTTAAAATATATATTTTATGGCACATCTATTTATAGTCCTTCTTGAGTGTCTGTTATGCATATGCTAGTTTCTTGATGCAGCTCCATAATTCCTGTAGGTTTTCTCCATTGTTTATTATTTCTACTTCTCTGACTGGTTTATTTCAAATATTCTGTCTTCAATTTACTCTCAACTCAACTTCATCAAGTCAGCTGTTAGAGCTTTCTATTGTGTTTGTCACCTCAGTCATTATATTCTTCAGCTCTAGGTTTTCAATTGGGTATTTTTATTATACCCATTTCTATGTCAAACTACTCATGTTTGTATATTGCTTATTAAATTTTGTTTAATTTTTATTAATATACTCTTGAAGTGTGTTGAGCTTGTAAATTAATGCATAATAATTGTACCTATATAAGGGACACTTGTGATATTTGATAAATACATATGTTGTATAATAATTAAATAAAGGTAATTTAAATATCCATAAAGTAAAAAAATCCTTTGTGTTGGAAAGAGTTCAAATATTAATGTGTGGCTATTTTAAAATATACAATAAATAACTGTTAACAATACTCAGCCTAATATTGTTATTGGCCCTAGAACTTATTTTGTCTACCTAACTGTATTTTTACCCTGTAAATCAACCTATGTCCTTTTCTCAAGCCCCTATACGCTTAACCTCTGATAATCATTGTGCTTTCTGTCTCTATGAGATAAAGTGTTTTATCTTTTACATATGAGTACAGAACATGTGATATTTGTCTTTATCGGTCAAGTTTATTTTACTTAATATAATGTCTTCCAGGATAATTTATTTTGCTGCAGATAATGAGGTTTCTTTCATTTCTATTTTGGAACAATATTTCATTATATAGGTATACTACATTTTCTTTATCCATTTATCTTTTGATGAACACTTAACTTGATTCCATAATTTGATTATTGTGAACAGTTTTGTATTAAACATCAGAGTGCAGATAAATTTTCAACATACTGACTTCAGTTCTTTTGGGTATATACCCAGAATTGAAATTGCTAGCTCATATAAAAATTCTATTGTAAATTTTTTTAAGAATCTCCATAAATGTTTCCATAATGGCTGCATATTAACTTACATTCACACCAATAGTGTATATGAGTTCATCTTTCTCCACATCCTCACCAGCAATTTTTTTTTCCTGTTTTATAACAGTCATTTTAAATGGAGTGGGATAATATCTCATTGTCATTTTGATTTACTCATCCCTGAGACTAGGGATGTTGAGCTTTTTTTATATAACTGTTGGCAATTTGTATGTCTTATTTTTAGAAATGTTTCCACAGATCATTTGCCCATTTTTAATGACATGATTTGTTTCTTTGCTGTTGAGTTGTTTGGATTTTTTATTTATTCTGGTTATTAACTTATTGTCCAGTAAATAGTTTGCAAATATTTTCTTCCATTCAGTACATTGCCCATCAGTATGTGAAGTGTTTTCTTTTCTTAGTAGAAGCTTTTCACCATGATATATTATATTTGTCTATTGTTCTTTGGTTAGACTTTTGAGGTACAAACAACAACAGAAAAAATCGATACAAAGGCCAATGTCAGGAAGGTATCTCCATTTTTTTTTAGTATTTTTATAGTTTCAGATTTTATAATTAAATCTTTATTTTTATTTGATTTTTGTATATGGTGGCAGATAAAGGTCATTTTATTTTTCTGCCTGTGGTAACCCAGTTTTCACAGCACCATTTATTGAAGAAATTGTTCTTATTGTTCTTTCCCAAAGTATGTTTCTGTGGCCTTTGTTACAAATTAGTTGGCTGTAAATGTATAGATTTGTTTACAGTTTTTCCTCTACTCTTTCTTATTGTTCTGTCTATTTTTATGCCAGTACCATACAATATATGTTTATTGTAGCATAAAAGTATATTTCAGGTCAAGTAGTGTGATACCCTTAGCTTTGTTAATTTTATTTAGGATTGCTTTGGCTATATGGGCCCATTCGTGGTTTTATACAAACTTTAGGATAGTTTTTTTCTAAATCTGTGAAGAACGTTATTGATATTTTGATTGGAATTTAATTGAATCTGTAGATTATCATCTTAAGTAATATTATTATTTTAACAATATGAATTCTACCATCCATGAATATGAAATATCTAATTTTGAGTCTTCTTTAGTTTTTTAAATTATTGCTTTATAGTATTCATTTTAGAAGTCTTTCACTTCTTTGATTATATTTATTCCTAGCTAATTTATATCATTTGTAACTACTATAAGTGAGATTGCTGTCTTGATTTCTTTTACACAATACTTATTGTTGGTATATAAATATACTACTGATATTTGCATGTTGATTTTGTATTCTGTAACTTTGCTGAACATGGATAAGGTCTAATAGTTTCTTGATGGAGTTTTTGTTTTTTTCTAAATATAAGATCCTGTTGTATGTAACCAAAAACAATTGGACTTTCTTTTTTTTTTTCAATTTTGATGTCCCTTTTCCCTTCTTGTTGACTAATTGTTCTGGCTAAGACTTTGAGTACTGTGTTGACTAAAAGCAATGATAGTGGGCATTCTTGTCTTTTTCCAGGTCTTACAGAAAATTCTTTCAATTAGTTTACATTTAGTATAAAGTTAATGGTGTGTTTGGTTTTTATTGCTTTAAGTTATTTTTTATACCCAGTTTGTTTACAGTTTTTATCATAAAGGGATGTTTAGTTGTACCAAATACTTACAGCATCTCTTGAAATAATTATAAGTTATAAGTCATTATACAAAAAAGATACTTGCACACACATGTTCATAGCAACACAATATGAAATTGCAGAAATGTAGAACCAACCCAAATGCCCATCAATCAACAAGTGGATAAAGAAACTGTGGTGTATATGTATATACGACAGAATACTACTCAGCCATAAAAAGGAATGAATTAATGGCATTTGCAGTAACCTGGAAGAGATTGGAGTCTATTATTCTAAGTGAAGTCACTCAGGAATGGTAAACCAAATATCATGCATTCTCACTCATAAGTGGAAACTAAGCTATGACGATGCAAAAGCATAAGAATGATGTAATAGACTTTGGGGACTCAGGGGAAAGCATGGGAAGGGGGTGGGAGATGAAAGACTATAAATTGGGTGCAGTGTACACTGCTCAGGTGATGGGTAAACTAAAATCTCACAAATCACCACTAAAGAACTTACTCATGTGACCAAATACCACCTGTTCCCCAATAACCTACAGAAATAAAATACTTATTTTAAAGCTTAAATATAATAAAATAAAATTTTATTATTTTAATGTGATGTAGCACACTTTTTGATTTGCTTATGTTAAACTATCCTTTCATCTCTAAAATAAATCTCACTTTATCATGTTGAATGATATTTTAATATGTTTTGAATTCAGTTTGCCAGTATATTGTTAAAGATTTGTGCATGTATCTTTATTAAATATATTGACCTGTTGTTTTCTTTTCTATTATTTTGTTGTTGTTATATCCTTGTCTATTTTTAGTATCAGGATAATGTTACCATCACAGAAAGAGTCTGATAGCGCTTTTTTTCTCTTAAAATTTGTGGAATAGTTAGTGTAGTATTAGTATTAGTTCTTACTTAAATGGTTGGTAGAATTCAACTGTGAAAAATATTAGAATGTGGATTTTTATTTGGTGTGAGACTTTTTTGAACTGCTCCAATCTTCTTCTTTACTATTAGTGTTGTCAGGATTTTTATTTCTTCTTGATTGAATGTAGGTATGTTCTATCTGTCCAGAAATTAGTTCATTTTCTCCAGGTTTTACAATATGTTGGCGTATAGTTGTTCAGAATAGTTTTCAATAATCCTTTATAGTTTGGTGGTATCAGTTGTAATGACTCTTTGTGTCTCTGATTTTATTTTTTAGTCTTCTCTTTTTCTTATTTTAAACTGAGAAATGTTTTCAATTAATTGAAAAACTAGGCCTTCACATATAACATATGTGTGTGTGTGTGTGTGTGTTAATTAAACACATATTTTATGACAATCATTAGTTTTAAGAACTAAATTGTCCTGTGTCCATAATCTTGGGAGTGTGGCAAGGAAGACAGGGTAATGAGCCCTCATCCTCAAATTACTTGAAGAAGCCTGAGAAAAGAAAAGCAAATTTTGTCACATAATTTTCGATTTTGAAAACTGTTTATTAGAAATATTTTGAAGGCAATGTTAAGTTGAATATACAGATCATAAAATGAACTCTCAATATTGTGCAAACTGAATAAATGAAATTTTTATCAAAAGCACTGCCTTGTAGTTATCACTACACCTTGTTTAACCACACTGATAAGCACTCTTGGAATATCACTGTTTAACTTTATCTTTGTGGAAATGAACAAACTTCAAAATCTTCTTACTGTGAATGTCAGTGATAGTGTTTAGAAACCATTATTTTCTATTTGCTTTGCACCTAAAAAATGCCTGCAACCAGTAATAATAGAGTAGTGTACTAGTTGATAGATCTTATAGCAATATCACTTTGAACAACAAATATGTTTCCAATTGGCCTTACTTATTGCTTTTAATTCAAACTTTCCTTTTAGATTCAAGGAACACATGTGCAGGTTTGTCGTATGGATATATTGCATAATACTGAGTCATGGGGTAGAATTGAACTCATCACCCAGGTAATGAGCATAGTACCATATAGGTAGTTTTTCAACCCTTGCCCCCTCTGTTGTTCCTCGATTTGGAAGTCCCCAGTTTCTATTGTTTCCATATTTACGTCCATGTTACCCAACTCTTTAAGACCTACTTGTAAGTGAGAACATGTAAGATTTGCTTTTCTGTTTCTGTGATAATTCTGTTAGGATAATGGACTCTAACTGCATTCATATTGCTGCAAAGGATATAATTTTATTCTTTTTTATGGATGCCTTGTATTGCATGCTGTAAATGTGCCAACCCTAAATACTCTGACAAAAGGCTCCTAGATTTAGTAAATGACTTCAGTGTAGTTTCCAGGATAAATAAAATCAATACACAGAAATCAGGAACATTTCTATACATGAATAACACTCAAGCTGAGAGCCAAACAAGAATGCAATGACAGTTACAAAAGCCACACACACACACACACACACACACACACACACACAAAAAAAAAACAGAAATAAAGATAACCAAGGAGGTGAAAGATTTCTATGGGAAGAACTATAAAACTGTGGGTAGCGCAAACAAATGGAAAAACATTTTATGCTCATGGACTAAAACAATCAATATTGTTAAAATGTTTATACTGCCAAAGCAACCTACAGATTGAATGTTATTCTTATCAAATTAGCAATGCCATGTTTCACAAAAATAGAAAAAATATATTATTATAAAATGCAAGTGGAACCAAAAATAAAAAGAGTGTGAATAGCAAAAGCAACCCTAAGCTGAAAGAACAGAGCCAGAGGCATCACATTAACCAACTCTAAACTATACCATAAAGAGATAGTAACCAAAACAGCATGGTACTGATACAAAATCAGACACATAGACCAATGGAACAGAATACAGAACCTAGAAATAAAGCTGCATACTTATAATCAACTGATATTTAACAAAGCTGACAAAAATAAGCAATGAGGAAAGAGAACTCCTTATTCAATAAATGATGTGAGGATAACTGAAAAAACATACCCAGAAGAATGAAACTGGACTTCTACCTATCATCATATACAAAAATTAACTCACCATGAATTAAATAGTTAAATGTAAGATCTAAACCTATAACAATCCTAAAAGAAAATTTAAAACACACCCTTCTCTGTGTCTGCCTTGGCAAGGAATTTATGACTAAGTCCTAAAAGGCAAAATACAACAATAACAAAAAATGACAAGTAGTAACTAAAACTAAAGAGCTTCTGCACAGCAAAATAAATTATCAACAGATTAAACAGACAACCTACAGAATAGGAGAAAATATTGTCAATCTATGTATTTAACAAAGGTCTTATATTCAGAATCTATAAGAAACTTAAACAAATCAACAGGATAAGAAAAACAAATAACTCCGTTAAGAAGTGGGCAAAAGACTTGAAAACAAACTTCTATTTGTTCAACTATCTAAGAGTTCATCAATCTTGTTTGTCTTTTCAACACACAAACTTCAATGTTTGTATGTTTTGTAGCCTTTTAAATCTCAATTTTAGTTATTTCTACACTGATTTTTATTATATTGTTTCTTCTACTAATTTGGGAATTGGTTTGTTGTTACTTCCTTATTTTCTTTAGGTGCATTTTTAGGTTGTTCATTAAAGTCTTTCTACTTCTTTTTTTTATTTTCATTTGTTTCAATTTTTTTGTTCTCTCTAATTGCTTCATTGATCTATTGGTTTTTCAGGAGCACAGGGTTCAATGTTGAATTATTTTTATAGTCTCCAAAGTTTCTCATATTTTTTATTTGTATTTTTCCATTTGTATATTTGATTTTGTTCCACTGCAGCTAGAAAATATAAAGTTATAATTTAATCTCTTCACTTTCAGTCTATGTGTTTCTTTATAAGGAAAGTGAGTTTCCTGTAGAAATTATAGAGTTATAGACTTGTTTTTGTTTGTTTCATCTATTCAGTCACCCTATGACTTTTGATTTCAAATTTTAGTTTATTTACACTCAAGGTTATTACTCATAGGCAAGAACTTGCTACTGCCATTTGTCACTTCTTTATTGTTGCTCTGTAAGTACTCTCTTCCTTTCTTTCTTATTGACTTCCTTGATGGTTACTTTCCCCAGTAGTATGTTTTAAGTCGGTGATTTTTTCTTTACATGTTATAAGTTATTGCTTGTAGTTAAATGGGGGACTTAACAAAAACATCTTAGAGTTAAATTAAGTTGTCTTAAACTGATGACAAATTAACCTTGATCACAATAAAAAACTTTAAATTTTATGTACTTTATTTCCATTTTCCTCAACAGTTTGACTTTTTGTTTTCTTAATTTACATCTTTTTATAGTATCTGTCTCGAAATACTGTAGCTATTATTATATTTTCTAGTTTTTTCTTTTAGTTTTAATGCTAGAGATATGACTAGTTTACAAACCACAATTACAGTATCGAGCTATTCTGGATTTTTCTTATACTTACTTTTATTAGTGAGTTTTATACCTTCAGATGTTTCTTTGTTGCTCATTATCATTATTTGAGATTAAGGATATTACTTCTGAATTATTTAAGATAGATCAGGTGGTGACAAATTTCTTTAGCTTTTACTTGGCTGGGAAAATCTTTACTTCTTTTTCATGTTTAAAGAATAGCTTCACTGAACACAGTATTTTTGATTGGCAAGTACTTTTCTTTCAGCATTTTGCGTATGTCCCTTCCACTTTCTCATGGCTTGTTTGGTTTCTGCTAACAAGACTGTTGCCATATGAATTGGACCTCCTTTCTGTGTTATGTGCTTTTTTACTCTTTCTGTTTTTAGGATTCTCTCTTTGTCCTTGGCCTTTGAGACTTTGATTATGATATGCCTTGGGGTAGTCTTTTTTTTTTTTTTTTTTCCAGAGTCTCACTCTGTCACCCAAGCTGGAGTGCAGTGGTGCCATCTCAGCTTACTGCAACCTCCGCCCCCTGGGTTCAAGCGATTCTCCTGCCTCAGCCTCCCAAGTAGCTAGGATTACAGGTGAGTGCCACCACACACAGCCAAATTTTTTGTGTTTTTAGTAGAGAAGGGTTTTCACCATGTTAGTCGGGATGGTCTCAATCTCCTGACCTCATGATCTGCTTGCCTCGGCCCCCCAAAGTTCTGGGATTATGGGCATGAGCCACCATGCCCAGCTGGGGTAGTGTTATTTAGCTTCAATATATTTGGTAATATTTGACCTTGTTGTAACTAGACATTGATATACTTCTGTATGTTCAAAATGTTTTATATTTTATTTGAATAAGGTTTGTACAACTTGCTCTTTCTTAAGTCCATCTTGAAGGCAAATAAGTCTTAGATTTGCTCTTTTGATGTTATTTTGTAGATGTCTTAAACATTATTTCTCTTCACTCTTCATTTTTCTTTTTCTGCTCTGTGTTATCTTTCTTTTGCTTGATCAATTCTCCTGTTGGTACCCTCTACTGCATTTTTTTTTTTAGTTCACTTATTTTATTTGGTAGCTCCAGGCTTTCTTTTTAATTTTTTATTATTTCTACCCTTTTTAAAGTTTCTCTGGTATTTTTATTAGTTGCTTTTCTGTTTTCCTTTGATTTTTCTGCGTTTTCTCAAAACTGCTATTTTGAATTATTGATCTGAGAGCACACGCATTGCTGTCTCATTATGGTCGGCCACTCCCTCCTTCTTTTGTCCATTTGTAGAGGTCACAGTTTTCCATTTGCTCTTGTTATGGATATGTGTCTGTTTTCACATTGAAGGGTTTAGTTGTTTATTCTAATGTTTGCTATCTGTGTTACTTATTCTGTCTAGAAGTTTAGTGCAGAATGACTGAGTTCCTTTATTGTGATACTGCTCCCTCTTTTTAAGCACTAGATGTCACTCTAAGCCCTGGTTTGCTGTGGCATTCACAAACTTTTCAAGAGCTGCCTATTGCAGATGTAGAGGTCCTAATGGGGATATCCTTGCTGTGTGGAAAGGCTGGCTAGATGTTTGTGCCTAGAGGACCTATGAAGCATGCTTCTTACAGTGTGGTGCTGCTGAATAGCTTCTCTAATAAGGAGTCTCCTCTGACTGTGATAAAAAGCAGTCACCACATTTCACAAGCTTGGTGTGGGCAGCCCTACCTTCACACATGCCTCAGGATTTTCACCCTACATGCACTTATTCTGCTTCCCATGGATTTAGGCAAGAATAATTTTCCTACAAAGAAACCAAAGTTGGTGGGGAAGCTGGCTGTCTGCCCTGATCCCAGTTTTTTGCTGTAGAATCATGAGTCTGGGGGGACATTTCCACATGGCATGTGGAAGCTTGATGGGAGAGGTGTTGCAATTATAGAAGTTCATTTCTCTGATTGCGTGCTTGTGGTTTTTTACTCCTCTTTGGTTCCCGGGATTGTGACAGCCTTGATTTTGAGTTCTGGGATATTCCTAGTGATAATCTTGGCACTGGATAATTGTTTTTGGTATATATAAAAGATTAAAGACAAATTGTTTCTACTTCACCGTATTGTTGAAGCTTTGTTTATTTCCTTTGTAGGTTTTATGATTTTCTATTTCTTTGTAACCATTGTTTTCTTTTGATGGTATTTGTGCATTTGCAAAGACAAACTCTTTTTCCAGTTTGCACAGGTTTTCTTTGGCAAGGGTAAACCTTCACTATTTAGTCTATCCTATAATTCTGGGTAGGGTAGCTGGTATTAACCTTGGGCTGGAGGAGCTTGCTTTCAGATTCTCTAGATGCCTGGGATTCTACCTTTACTCGAAATTTGAGGGGAGCAGTTGGCTAAGTTCTGCCAGATGTCAAGGTTACTGGTTTAGCTCTGTAATCAAGCTGACCTGATGCTGGAAACTACAATTGCCTCTGACTCATATGGGCCATAGGGTGTATTCCCTGGTCAGAAAGTATCATTGTTTAAATTTAGCAGTTTGAGACAGTTGAAGAAGGATCCCAGAGTAAAGTGGAGTAAAACGAATAAAACCCACTTCCATGTTCAGCAAGAATGCATATTTAAGATTTGCTTTACCTAATTCATGCGGGGCTTAAAGCCTAGATGATGGGTTGATAGACTCAGCAAACCATGATGGCACATGCATACCTATGTAACAAGCCTGCACGTTCAGCACATGTATCCCAGAACTTAAAGTAAAATAAAATTTAAAAAATAAAAAATTTGCCTTTCTTCCTGGGTGGGGTCTGAAGGTGGGCTTTGGGGCCCCGTGGAGTGCTGATTTAGCTTCTGTTTGTGGCAGAATTAGTGGCAGATTTTTAGCAAAATTCACCCAGATGATTATCTCTCTTGGCAGGGCCTAGGAGTGGCAATTTATATACTGGGTTTGGAAGAATCTGTGCCTGTCTTCTTGCAAAAATTAGCTGTGTGTGTTGTCTCCCTGTATATGTGGGGTATGGTGTGGGCTTTGAGGCAGCAAGGAGTGTTGTTTAAGCTTCTGGATATGACATAACTAGTGCCCACTTTTTCTCAACATATAATGTTGGTTTTTTTTTTCTCCTGGTGTGGAGTCCTAGGGTAGGGTCAGAGGCTTGGCCTGCAGGCTGGCCTTTAGTTGTTTGGCTATTAATTACTGCCTCAATTTCAGAACTTATTGTTGGTCCATTCCGGGATTCATCTTCTTCCTGGTTTAGTCTTCGGAGGGTGTGTGTGTCCAGGAATTTATCCATTTCTGCTAGATTTTCTAGTTTATTTGCATAGAGGTGTTTAAAGTATTCTTTGATGGTAGTTTGTATTTCTATGGGATCAGTGGTGATATCCCCATTAACATTTTCTATTGTGTCTATTTGATTCTTTTATTTTTTCTTCTTTATTAGTCTGGCCAGTGATCTACGTATTTTGTTGATCTTTTCAAAAAACCAGCCCCTGGATTCATTTATTTTTTTGAAGAGTTTTCATGTCTCTATCCCCTTCAGTTCTGCTCTGATCTTACTTATTTCTTGTCTTCTGCTAGCTTTTGAATTTGTTTGCTCTTGCTTCTCTAGGTCTTTTAATTGTGATGTTAGGGTGTCAATTTTAGATCTTTCCTGCTTTCTCTTGTGGGCATTTTGTGCTATAAATTTCCCTCTAAAAGCCACTTTAGCTGTGTCCCAGAAATTTTGGTACATTGTATCTTTGTTCTCATTGGTTTCAAAAAACTTATTTATTTCTGCCTTAATTTCGTTATTTACCCAGTAGTCATTCAGGAGCAGGTTGTTCAGTTTCCACGTAGTTGTGCAGTTTTGAGTGAGTTTCTTAATTCTGAGTCCTAATTTGATTGCACTGTGGTCTGAGAACCCGTTTATTATGATTTCCATTATTTTGCATTTGCTGAGGAGTGCTTTACTTCCAATTATGTGGTCAATTTAAGGATAAGTGCAACGTGTTTCTGAGAAGAATGTATATTCTGTTGATTTTGGGTGGAGTGTTCTGTAGATGTCTTTTAGGTCCTCTTGGTCCAGAGCTGAGTTCAATTCCTGAATATCCTTGTTAATTTTCTGGCTCATTGATCTGTCTAATATTGACAATGGGGTGTTACAGTCGCTCACTGTTATTGTGTAGGAGTCTAAGTCTCATTGTAAGTCTCTAAGGACTTCCTCTGTGAATGCGGGTACTCTTGTATTGGGTACATATATATTTAAGATAGTTAGTTACTCTTGTTGCATTGATCTCTTTACCATTATGTAATGCCCTTCTGTGTCTTTTATGATCTTTGTTGGTTAAAAGTCTATTTTACCAGAGACTAGAATTGCAACCCCTGCTTATTTTTCTTTCCATTTGCTTTTATAAATATTCCTCCATCCCTTTATTTTGAGCCTATGTGTGTCTTTTCCCATGCGATAGGTCTCCTGAACACAGCATACTGATAGGTCTTGACTCTATCTAATTTGCCAGGCTGTTAATTTTAATTGGTGGCGTTTAACCCATTTATATTTAAGGTTAATATTGTTATGTGTGAATTTGATCCTGTCATTATGATGCTAGCTGCTTATTACCCACCTTCTGAAGCCCACTTCCATCAATTTATCAAACTCATTCTCCATCCAGTTGTGCTCCTTTGCTGGCAAGGAGTTGCGACCCTTTGGAGGAGAAGAGGTGTTCTGGTTTTTGGAATTTTCAGCCTTTTTGCACTGGTTTTTCCTTATCTTCGTGGATTTATCTACCTTTGGTCTTTAATGTTGGTGACCTTCATGTGGGGTTTCTATGTGGACGTCCTGTTGTTGACGTTGATGCTATTCCTTTCTGAATGTTAGTTCTCCTTCTAACCATCAGGCCTGTCTGCTGCAAGTCTGCTGGAGTTTGCTTGAAGTCCACTCCAGACACAGACCCTGTTTGCCTAGGTATCACTGGTGGAGGCTGCAGAACAGCAAAGATTGCTGCCTGTTCCTTCCTCTGTAAACTTCATCCCAGAGGGTCACCTGTCAGATGCCAGCCAGAGCGTTCCTGTATAAGTTGTCTCTC
Organism: Pan troglodytes; assembly: GCF_028858775.2. Lineage (NCBI taxonomy): Eukaryota > Metazoa > Chordata > Mammalia > Primates > Hominidae > Pan > Pan troglodytes. Next base: position 60,721,767 of record NC_072421.2, read on the forward strand.
TACCCCTGATAGGAAATGTCTCCCAGTCAAGAGACATGGGGGTGTAGGACCCACTTGAGGGGGCAGTGTGTCCCTTAGCAGAGCTCGAGCACTGTGCTGGGAGATCTGTTGCTCTCTTCAGAGCCAGCAGGTAGGAACACTTAAGTCTGCCAAAGCTGTGCCCACAGCTTCTCCTTCCCTCAGGTTCTATGTCCCAGAGATGGGAGTATTATCTATAAGTCCCTGACTAAGGCCGCCTTTCTTTCAGTGATGCCTTGCCCAGAGAGGAGAAATCTAGACACGCAGTCTGGCTATAGTGGCTTTGCCAAGCAGCAGTGGAATCTGCCTAGTTCAAACTTCCTGGTGCCTTTGTTTACACTGTGAAGGAGAAACCGCCTACTCAAGCCTCTGTAATGGTGGATGCCCTTCCCCCCACCAAGCTCAAGTGTCCCAGGTGGACTTCAGACTGCTGTGCTGGAAGTGAGAATTTTGAGCCAGTGGATCTTAGCGTGCTGGGTTCCATGGGGGTGGGATTTGCTGAGCTAGATGACTTGGCTCCCTGACTTCAGCCCCCTTTTTAGGGGAGTGAACAGTTCTGTCTCACTGGCATTCCAGGCACCACTGGGGTATGCAAAAAAAATCCTGCAGCTAGCTCAGTGCCTGCCCTAATGGCTACCCACTTTTGTGCTTGAAACTCAGGGCTCTGGTAGTATAGGCACCAGAGGGAATCTCCTGGTCTGTGGGTTGTGAAGACCATGGGAAAAGCATAGCGTCTGAGACAGAGTACACCATTCCTCATGGCATAGTTCCTCATAGCTTCCTTGGCTAGGGAAGGGAGTTCACCAACTCTTGCACTTCCTGGGTGAGGGGGTGCCCCACCCTGCTTTGGCTTTCCCTCCATGGGCGGAATCCACTGTCTACCCAGTCTCAAAAAGATTAGCCAGGTACCTCAGTTGGAAATCCAGAAATCACCCACCTTCTGCATTGATCTCACTGGGAGTTGCAGATGGGAGCTTTTCTTATTCAGCCATCTTGACAGCCACCATGGTTGTTGTTGTTGTTGTTGTTTTTGTTTTTATAATTCATTGTGTCATTCCCTGCCATTTGTTGGTGTATTTAGATTATTTATGGTTAATTATTAATATGTTAGAGCTTAAGTCCAACATTGTATTAATTGTATTTGCTTTTTATGTTTTTCATTATTCAATTTAAGTTTCTTACTAGATTTTTAACACTTTTTAAGATTCTGTCTTTATTCGCTTGTAGTTTTTAGAGGTATCTCTTTGTATATTTTCTTAGTTATTGCTTTGATTATTACTATGTATTTGTGAAATTACAGTCCAGCAGTGTTGATATATTATACATTGAGTACCATCTTGAGTATCAGATATTATTATATTTTCTTCCAATTACCAATGTGATATACAAATCTCATGCAAAATTAGAATAGTCTACTGTATGCCATATTTTTTTCTGTTATTATGCTTTCTGTTTTTCATCATTTACAAGGTTTCTTCAGCCATTTCTAGAGAACAAATTTGCTATCAACAAATTGTTTTATCTTTATGAAATAAAGAAAACAGGCAGTTCCAAGATGGCCAAATAGGAACAGCTCCAATCTACAGCTCCCACTGTGAGCAATGCAGAAGACAGGTGATTTCTGCATTTCCAACTGAGGTACTGGGTTCATCTCACTGGGGCATGTCAGACAGTGGGTGCAGGACAGTTGGTGCAGCCCACGGAGTGAGAGCCAAAGCAGGGCAAGACATCACCTTACCCAGAAAGTGCAAGGGATCAGGGAATTCCCTTTCCTAGCCAAGGGAAGCCGTGACAGACAGCACCCGGAAAATTGGGTCACTCCCACCTTAACACTGTGCTTTTACAAGGGTCTCAGCAAATGGCACACCAGGAGACCATATCCTGTGCCTGGCTCAGAGGGTCCCATGCCCACAGAGCCTGCTAGCACCAGCAGTCTGAGATCAAACTGCAAGGTGGGCAGGAAGGCTGGGGGAGGGGCGTCCACCATTGCTGAGGCTAAAGTAGGTAAACAAAGTGGCCCAGAAGCTCCAACTGGGTGGAGCCCACCGCAGCTCAAGGAGGCCTGCCTGCAACTGTAGACAACACCACTGGGGGCAGGGCATAGCCAAACAAAAGGCAGCAGAAACCTCTGCAGATTTAAATGTCCCTGTCTGACAGCTTTGAAGAGAGTAGTGGTTCTCCCAGCATGGAGTTTGAGATCTGAGAATGGACAGACTGCCTCCTCAAGTGGGTCCTTCATCCCTGAGTAGCCTAACTGGGAGGCACCCCCCCCCAAGTAGAGGCAGACTGACACCTCACATGGCTGGGTACCCCTCTGAGACAAAGCTTCCACAGGAATGATCAGGCAGCAACATTTGCTGTTCAGCAATATTCGCTGTTCGGCAGCCTCTGCTGCTGATACCCAGGCAAACAGCGTCTGGAGTGGAACTCCAGCAAACTCCAACAGAACTGCAGCTGAGGGTCCTGACTGTTAGAAGGAAAACTAACAAACAGAAAGGATAGCCACACCAAAACCCCATCTGTACGTCATGATCATCAAACACCCAAGGAAGATAAAACCACAAAGATGGGGAGAAACCAGAGCAGAAAAGCTGAAAATTATAAAAATGGGAGTGCCCCTTCTCCTCCACAGGAATGCAGATCTTCGCCAGCAATGAAATAAAGCTCGATGGAGAATGACCTTGACAAGATGAGAGAAGAAGGCTTCAGATGGTCAAACTTCTCCAAGCTAAAGGAGGATGTTCAAACCCATCCCAAAGAAGCTAAAAACCTTGAAAAAACATTAGACGAATGACTAACTAGAATAATCAGCATAGGGAAGTCCTTAAATGACCTGACAGAGCTGAAAAACATGACATGAGAACTACGTGATGCATGCACAAGCTTCAGTGGCCGATTTGATCAACTGGAAGAAAGGGTATCAGTGACTGAAGATCAAATGAATGAAATGAAGCGAGAAGAGAAGTTTAGAGAAAAAAGAGTAAAAAGAAATGAACAAAGCCTCCAAGAAATATGGGACTATGTGAAAAGACCAACAAAGATCAAAAGAGACAGAGAAGGCCATTACAGAATGGTAAAGGGATCAATTCAACAAGAAGAGCTAACTATTCTAAATATATATGCATCTAAGACAGGAGCACCAAGATTCATAAAGCAAGTCCTTAGTGACTTACAAAGAGACATAGACTCCCACACAATAATAATGGGAGGCTTTAACACACGTCTGTCAACATTAGACAGATCAACGAGACAGAAAATTAATAAGGATATCCAGGAATTGAACACAGCTCTGCACCAAGCAGACCTAATAGACATCTACAGAACTCTCCACCCCAAATCAACAGAATAAACATTGTTTTCAGCACCACACCACACCTATTCCTAAATTGACCACATAGTTGGAAGTAAAGCGCTCCTCAGCAAATGTAAAAGAACAGAAAGTATAACAAACTGTCTCTCAGACCACAGTGCAATCAAACTAGAACTCAGGATTAAGAAACTCACTCAAAACCGCTCAACTACATGGAAACTGAACAACATGCTCCTGAATGACTACTGGGTACATAACGAAATGAAGGCAGAAATAAAGATGCTCTTTGAAACGAATGAGAAAAAAGACAAAACATACCAGAATCTCTGGGACACATTTAAAGCAGTGTGTAGATGGAAACTTATAGCATTAAATGCCCACAAGAGAAAGCAGGAAAGATCTAAAATTGACACCCTAACATCACAATTAAAAGAACTAGGGAAGCAAGAGCAAACGCATTCAAAAGGTAGCAGAATGCAAGAAATAACTAAGATCAGAGCAGAACTGAAGGCAATAGAGACACAAACTCCCCTTCAAAAAATCAATGATTCCAGGAGCTGGTTTCTTGAAAAGATCAATAAAATTGATATACCACCAGCAAGACTAAAAAGAAGAAAAGAGAGAAGAATCAAATAGACGTAATAAAAACTGATAAAGAGGATATCACCACCGATCCCACAGAAATACAAACTACCATCAGAGAATACTATAAATGCCTCTATGCAAATAAACTAGAAAATCTAGAAGAAATGGATAAATTCTTGGACACATGCACCCTCCCAAGACTAAACCAGGAAGAAGTTCGATCCCTGAATAGACTAATAACAGACTCTGAAATTGAGGCAATAATTAATAGCCTACCAACCAAAAAAAGTCCAGGACTAGACGGATTCACAGCCGAATTCCACTAGAGGTAAAAGGAGGAGCTGCTACCATTCCTTCTGAAACTATTCCAATCAATAGAAAAAGAGGGAATCCTCCTTAACTCACTTTATGAGGGCTGCATCATCCTGATAACAAAGCCTGGCAGAGACACAACAAAAAAAGATAATTTTAGACCAATATCCCTGATGAACACTGATGCAAAAATCCTCAATAAAATACTGGCAAACTGAATCTAGCAGCACATCAAAAAGCTTATCCACCATGATCAAGTGGGCTTCATCCCTGGGATGCAAGGCTGGTTCAACATACACAAATCAATAAATGTAATCCAGCATATAAACAGAACCAAAGACAAAAACCACATGATTATCTCAATAGATGCAGAAAAGGCCTTTGACACAATTCAACAACCCTTCATGATAAAATCTCTCAATAAATTAGGTATTGATGGGGTGTATCTCAAAATAAGAAGAGCTATATATGACAAACCCACAGCCAATATCATACTCAGTGGGCAAAAATTGGAAGCATTCCCTTTGAAAACTGGCACAAGACAGGGATGCCCTCTCTCACCACTCCTATTCAACATAGTGTTGGAAGTTCTGGCCCAGGCATTCAAGCAGGAGAAAGAAATAAAGGGAATTCAATTAGGAAAAGAGGAAGTCAAATTGTCCCTGTTAGCAGATGACATGATCATATATTTAGAAAACCCCATTGTCTCATCCCAAAACCTCCTTAAGCTGATAAGCAACCTCAGCAAAGTCTCAGCATACAAAATTAGTGTGCAAAAATCCCAAGCATTCTTATACACCAATAACAGACAAACAGAGAGCCAAATCATGAGTGAACTCCCATTCACAGTTTCTTCAAAGAGAATAAAATACCTAGGAATCCAACTTACAAGGGACGTGAAGGACCTCTTCAAAAGGAGAAGTACAAACCACTGCTCAATGAAATAAAAGAGGATACAAACAAATGGAAGATCATTGCATGGTCATGGATAGGAAGAATCAATATCGTGAAAATGGCCATACTGCCCAAGGTAATTTACAGATTAAATGCCATCCCTATCAAGCTACCAATGACTTTCTTCACAGAATTGAAAAAAACTACTTTAAAGTTCATATGGAACCAAAATAGCCCACACTTCCAAATCACTCCTAAGCCAAAAGAACAAAGCTGGAGGCATCACACTACCTGACTTCAAACTGTACTGCAAGGCTACAGTAACCAAAACAGCATGATACTTGTACCAAAACAGAGATATAGACCAATGGAACAGAACAGAGCCCACAGAAATAATACCACACATCTACAACCATCTGATCTTTGACAAACCTGACAAAAACAAGAAATGGGGAAAGGATTCCCTATTTAATAAATGGTGCTAGGAAAACTGGCTAGTGATATGTAGAAAGCTGAAACTGGATCCCTTCCTTACACCTTATACAAAAATTAATTCAAGATGGATTAAAGACTTAAATGTTAGACCTAAAGCCATAAAACCCTAAAAGAAAACCTAGGCAATACTATTCAGGACATAGGCGTGGGCAAGGACTTCATGTCTAAAACACCAAAAGCAATGGCAACAGAAGACAAAATTGACAAATGGGATCTAATTAAATGAAAGAGCTTCTGCACAGCAGAAGAAGCTCCCATCAGAGTGAATAGGCAGCCTACAGAATGGGAGAAAATTTTTGCAGTCTACTCATCTGACAAAGGGCTAATATCCAAAATCTACAAAGAACTCCAACAAATTTACAAGAAAAAAACAAACAACCCCATCAAAAAGTGGGCGAAGGATATGAACAGACATTTCTCAAAAGAAGACATTTATGCATCCAACACACACATGAAAAAATGCTCATCATCACTGGCCATCAGAGAAATGCAAATCAAAACCACAATGAGATACCATCTCACACCAGTTAGAATGGCAATCATTAAAAAGTCAAGAAACAACAGGTGCTGGAGAGGATGTGGAGAAATAGGAACACTTTTACACTGTTGGTGGGACTGTAAACTAGTTCAACCATTGTGGAACACAGTGTGGCAATTCCTCAAGGATCTAGCACTAGAAATACCATTTGATACAGCCATCTCATTACTGGGTATATACCCAAAGGACTACAAATCATGCGGCTATAAAGACACATGCACACGTTTATTGTGGCACTATTCACAATAGCAAAGACTTGGAACCAACCCAAATGTCCATCAGTGATAGACTGGATTAAGAAAATGTGGCACATATACACCATGGAATACTATGCAGCCATAAAAGAGGATGAGTTCATGTCCTTTGTAGGGACATGAATGAAGCTGGAAACCATCATTCTCAGCAAACTATCACAAGGACAGAAAACCAAACACCACATGCTCTCACTCATAGGTGGGAATTGAACAATTAGAACACTTGGACACAGGAAAGGGAACATCACTTACTGGGGCCTGTTGTGGGTGGTGGAATGGGGGAGGAACTGCATTAGGAGATATACCTAATGTAAATGATGAGTTAATGGGTGCAGCACACCAACATGGCACATGTATACATATGTAACAAACCTGCACGTTGTGCACCTGTACCCTAGAACTTAAAAAATATATATATATATATAAAATCCTAAGTCAAACCATGAAAAAAAAAGAAAACCAAGTATAGTTTAATTTATTTTATCTTCTCTGCATTTTCAATGTAATTTTGTTAAGTATTTCCTCTATCTACACTGATTATTATATAAGATAATGTTATGTGTACTTCAGCTGTGAGACATGATTTAAGAACTTCATGTACTCCTACATTTACTCCATCAATATTTCTTTTTAAATAATATTCCAAGCCATTTTTTGGTTTTATATGTTTTCATTTGAAGAATTTCATTTAATTGTTCTTCAACTATAGAGTATTTTAATTTAAAAAAATTTTAATAAAACACATAACATAAAATTTGCCATATTAATAATTTAAGAGCACAGTTCAATATTTTTATGTATATGCATTTTGTTCTGCAACCAAACTCCAGAAATTTTTTTACCTTGCAAAACTGAAGCTATACCTATTAAACAACAAGTCTTCCTTTTATTCTCATCCCTTGATAAACATCATTCTACTTTGAGTTTCAATGAATTCTTCTACTTTAGATAATGCACAAAATTTGGATCATGTAGTATTCATTTTTTCTCGTTGGCTTATATTATTTAGCATAATGTCTTCAAGATTTATTGAAGTTGAAGCATTTAATGGGATTTTCTTCCTTTTTAAGGCTGAATATTGTTTCATTGTATGTACATTCCAAGTGTATATTTTAAGATAATTTAGTTGTCTAAGAGTTTCTTTTCCCAAATGTGCCTTTTAAAAATTATTATAAAAGGTTCATGTGCTACATGTGCATGTCTGTTACATGCATATACTGTGTCATTATGAGATTTAGGTTTCTACTTTAATCATCACCTGAATAGTGAACATTGTAACAAATAGGTCATTTTTCAACACTCACCCTTTTCCATTTTAACCTCTTTGATGTCTATAATTTTTTTCATGTATGTCTATGTGTACCCATTTCTTAGTAAATGAGATCACACAATATTTGTTTATCTGCTTCTGAGTTATCTCACTTAGGATACTAGCCTCCAGCTCAATCTGTCTTGCTGTAAATGCATGATTTTAAATTTTATGGATGCACAGTATTTTCTGGTATATATATATAACACACTTTCTTTATCAAATCCACCATCAGTGGTAACCTAAGTTGATTTTCATGGCATTGCTATTTTAAACAATGTGGTGATAAGCATATGAGTGCAGGTGTGTTTTTTATATAATTATTTATTTGCCTTCAGATAGAAAACCAGTAGCAGAATTGTTGGAATGAATAACAGTTCTATTTTAGGATCTTTGACTAATTTCTAGGCTGTTTTCCATAAGGTTTCACTAATTTACATTCCCACCAACAGTGTAAAAGTGTTTCCTTTTCTCTGCCTCTTCAACATCTGTTTTGTTGTTTTTTGCCTTTTCAGTAATAAACATTCTGAGTAGTCTGAGTAGAAACTCATTGTAGTTTTAGTTTGTATTATACTAATAATTAGTGATGTTAAGCATTTTCTCATGTGTTTGTTGCCTGCTTGTATGTCTAATTTTGAGAAATATCTCTTCATATACTTTGGCGACTTTTAATGAGATTATTTGTTTTTTCCTCTTGAGTTGTTTGGGTTCCTTGTAGATTATAGATGTTAGTAATCTGTCAGATGCTAAGTTTGCAAATATTTTCTCCCATTTTATAGGTTTTCTGCTTTTTTTGCTAATTGTCTTTTTTGCTGTGCAGAAGGTTTAGAGTTTAATTAAGTACCATTTGTCTATTTATGATTTTGTTGCATTTGGTTTTTTGGTCTTACTAACAAATTTGTTGCCTAGGCAAGTTTTCAAGAGTAGTTTCTAAATTTTTACGGGTTCAGGTCTTACATTTAAATCTTTAATGTATCTTGAATTAATTTTTGTATATGGTGTGAGAGAGGGTTTAGTTTTATTCTTTTGCATATGGCTTTTCTGTTTTCTCAGCATCATTTATTGAACGGAATGTACTTTTCCAATTATATATTTGTGTTGACTTTGTCAAAGATTATTTGAGAATAAGTATTTGGTTTTATTTCTTGCATTCTATTCTATTCTATTCTATTCTATTCTATTCTATTCTATTTATATTCCATTGATCTATATGTCTACTTTTGTACCAGTACCATTCTGTTTTGATTAATACTGCCTTGTAGTACAGTTTGAAGTCAGGTAATGTGATGCCTCCAGCTTTGTTTTAATGTTGAGTTGCTTTGGTTGTTTAGGATTTTATTTGGTTGCATATAATTTTTAGCATTTTTTCATAATTCTATAAAATACGACATTGGTAATTTGATAAATATTGCCCTAAATCCGTAGATTGTTTTGAGCAGTATGGTCATTTTAGAATGTTGATTCTTCCAATCCAAGAGCATATGATATTTTTTCTATTTGTTTGTGTGACTTATGATTTCTTTTATCAGTGTTTAGTAATTTTCCTTGTATAGATCTTTCATCTCCTTCATTAACTTTATTCCAGAATAATTTGTGTGTGTGTGTGTGTGCCTTTTGTAAATGGTATTGAGTTTTTTATTTGATTCTCAATCTGAAGGTTATTGTTATATAGAAACACTACTGATTATTGTAACCAGAAACTGAATTTATTTATCAAATCTAGTAGTCTTTCAAAAGAGTGTTTAGAGTTTTCTAGAGATAAAAATAATTTTACAAGCAAACAGAGATACTTCGACTTCCTCTTTTTTTAATTTGGATGCATGTTGTTTCTTTCTCTTTCTTTACTGCTCTGTTTGGGACTTCTGGTACTATGTTGAATGAGAGTGCCAAGCATAGGCATCCTCGTTATAATCCTGTTCTTAAAGAAAATGTGTATTAGTCTGTTCTCACGCTGCTAATACAGACATACTGAAGACAGGGTAATTTATAAAGGATAGAGGTTTAATTGACTCACAGCTCCACATGACTGAACAGGCCTCATAATCATGGCAGAATGTGAATGAAGAGCAAAGTCATGTCTTTCATGGTGGCAGGCAAGAGAGCTTGTGCAGGGCAATTCCCATTTATAAAACAATCAGATCTCATGAGACTTACTACCACAAGAACAGGATGGGGGAAATCACTCTTATGATTCAATTATCTCCACCTGAACCTTGACACATGAGAATTATTATAATTCAAGGTGAGGCTTGGGTGAGAAAACAGGCAAACCATATTATTCTGCCCCTGGCCCCTCCCAAATCTCAGGTCCTCATATTTCAAATCCAATCATGCCTTCCCAACAGTTCCCCAAATTCTTAACTCATTCCAGCATTAACCCAAATGTCCACAGTCCAAAGTCTCATCTGAGATGAGGTAAGTTTCTTCCTCCTATGAGTCTGTAAAATAAAAAGCAAGTTAGGTTCTTTTTAGATACAATGGGGGTACAGGCATTGGGTAAGTAGACCTGTTCCAAAAGGGAGAAATTGGCCAAAACAAAAGAGCTACAGGTCCAAAATGCTACAAGTCCAAAATGCAGCAAGGCAGCCAAATCTTAAAGCTTCAAAATGATCTCCCTTGACTCCAGGTCTCACATCTAGGTCACACTGATCTAAGTGGTAGGTTCCCATGTTCTGGAGCAGCTCCACCCTTGTGGCTTTGCAGGGTACAGCTCCCCTCCTGGCTGGCTTCATGGGCTAGTGTTGAGTGTCTGTAACTTTTCCAGGTACATGGTGCAAGCTGTCAGTGTATCTTCCATTTTTGGGTCTGGAGGATGGTGACCTTCTTCTCATAACTCCCCAGTGGGGACTCTGTGTGGGGGCTCCAACCCCTCATTTCCCTTCTGCATTGCCCTAGCAGAGATTCTCCATGAGGGCCCTGCCTGGGCAGTGAACTTCTGCCTGGACATCCAGGCGTTTCCATACGTCCTCTGAAATCTAGATGGAAGTTCCCAAACCTCATTTCTTGTCTTTTGTGTACCCATAGGCTCAACACCCGGTGGAAGCTGCCAAAGCTTGGGGCTTGCACACTCTGAAACCATGACCTGAGCTGCAAGTTGGCTTCTTTTAGCCATGGCTGGGATGTAGGGCACCAAGTCCAAGGAATGCACAAAGCAGGAAGGTTCAGGCCCCAGCCCACAAAACAATTTTCCCTCCTAGGCCTACGCCCTGGAGACCTTTCCCCCATTGTCTTTATGATTAACTTTTGGATCCTCTTTTTTTTATACAAATTTTTGAATACAGCTTGAATTTCTCCTCTGAAAATGGAGTTTTCCTTTCTATTGTCTTTTCAGGCTGCAAATTTTTCAAACTTTTATGCTCTGTTTCCATTTTAAACATAAGTTCTAATTCCAAACCATATATTTGTGAATACATAAAACTGAATGCTTTTAACAGCACCTCTTGAATCACCTCTTGAATACTTTGCTGCTTAGAAATTTCTTCCACCAGATACCCTAAATCTTTTATCTGAAGTTCAAAGATCCACAGATCTCTAGGGCAGGAGCAAAATGTTACTAGTCTCTTTGCTAAGGCATAATAAGTGTAAGTCATCTTTTCTCCAGTTCCCAACAAGTTCCTCAACTCCATCTGAGACCACCTCAGCCTAGACTTTGTTATCCATAGCACTATCAACTTTTTGGTCAACGCCATTCAACAAGTCTCTAAATACTTCCAAAGTTTCCCATATTTTTGTGTCATCTGAGCCCTCCAAACTGTTGCAACCTCTGCCTGTTATTCATTTCCAAAATCACTTCCACATTTTCAGGTATCTTTACAGCAGCACCACACAGCTTGGTACCCATTTACTGTATTAGTCTGTTCTCATACTGCTAATAAACACATGCCCAAGACTGGGTAATTTACAAAGAAAATAGGTTTAATTGACTCACAGTTCCACATGGCTGGGGAGGCCTCACAATCATAGCAGAAGGTGAATGAGGAGCAAAGTCATGTCTTACATGGCAGCAGGCAGTAGAGCTTGTGCAGGGTAACTCTCAGATATAAAATCATCAGATCTCGTGAGATTTATTCACTACCCCAAGACCAGCATGGGTAAAACTCCATCAATGATTCAATTATTTTCACATGGCACCACCTTTGACATTTGAGGATTATTACACTTCCCAGTGAGATTTGGTTGGAGACCCAGCCAAACCATATCAAAACGCTTTCAACTTTACTCCATTTAGTATGAGTTTAGTTAGTTGTTTGTCGTATGTGGCTCTTATTATTTTGAGGTATGTTCCTTCAATGCCTAGCTTGTTGAAGGTTCTTCTCATGAAAGGATGTTGGATCTTATCAAATATTTTTTCTAATCTATTGAGATAATACTGTTCATTTTATTTTTAATTATCTTTATGTGGAAAAAATTTATGTAGAAAATCACATTTATTAATTACTATATATATTGAACCATCCTTGCATCTCTGGAATAAAACCCACTTGATTGTGATGAGTTATTTTCTTGTTGGGCTGTTAAAGTCACTTTGCTAGTAATTTGCTCAGGTTTTTTACATCTATGTTCATCAGAGCTATTGGCTTACTGTTTGTTGTTGTTGTTGTTTCTTTGCCTGATTTTGCTATTTGGGCAATAGTGGTTTTGTGCAATGATTTATGGATGAATCACTCATGCCTGAATTTTTTATATCATTTCAGTAAGATGGGCAACAGCTTTTCTTTGTAAGTCTGATAAAATTCAGCTCTGGAATAATCTGATTTGGGGATTTTATTGTTTTGATTTTTTTATTATGGATTCAATTTTCATTACTTATTATTCATCTAGTCTACATTTCTATCTGTTTCTGGTTCATTCCTGGAAGGTTTCATGTTTCCCAGAGTTTATCTGTTTCTCTAATTTTTCTAGTTTTTTTTTTTTTAATTAGTCATGCTTATAGTAGTATCTGGAGATGTTTTGTATTTTTGTGGTATTAGATGTAATATCACTTCTATCATTTCTGACTTTACTTTCTTGAATCTCATCTTTTTTCTTAATTTAGCTAGTTGTCTATCAGTTTTGTTTAATCTTCTAAAAAACAACATTTTGTTTTGATACTTTTTAATCATATTTTGTCTCAATTTTATTTAGATGTGTGCTGAAATTGTTATTTTTCTGCTAGCTTTGGGTTTTATTTGTTCTTGTTTTGTAATTATTTGAGGTGCCATGTTAGGTTGCTAATTTGATGTCTTTTTTGATGTAGGCATTTAACAATCTAAACTTTTCTCTTAGCACAGTATTTGCTGTATCACAGAGGTTTCAGTATATTGCATCTCTATTTCATTTGTTTCAAAAAATTTATTTATGTCTACCTCTAGTTGGTTATTCAAAGTTAACTCAGGAACAAGTTGTTTAGTTTTTATTTAATTGTGTGGTTTTGAGACTTTCTCCTGGTCATGATTTCTAATTTCATTTTGCTTTGATGTGAGAAGATATTTTAGATTATTTTAATGTTTTTAGCTTATTGGCACTTTATGGCCGAGCACATGGTCTATTTTGGAGACTATTCTATGTGCATATGAGAAACATGTATATTCTGCAATTATCTGGGTATAATGTTGGAAAAATATCTATTAGGTCCTTTTGATCTATGGTCATGTTTATGTCCAGAGTTACATTGTTGATTTTCTGCCACAATGATCTGTCTAGTGCTGTCAGTGGGGTGTTGAAATTTTTGTTATTATTATATATTTGTCTATCTTTTAACTTAGATCTAGTAGTATTAGTTTCATAAATCTCTGTGTTACAGTTTTGGGTTTATATATACTTAGTGTAGTTAAAACTCTTTGTTGAATGGAACCTTTTTTTATTATATACTGACCTTCTTTGTCTTTTTGTACTATTGTTGATTCAAAGTCTGATTTTATCTGATATGAGTATAGCTACTAGTGCTCATTTTCATTTTCCCTTTGCATGATGTAACTTATTTCACCCTTCTACTTTGAAACTTTAGGTGCCTTTGCTTGTTAGGTGGGTCTGTTGTGGTTACCAAATCATTGAATCTTGATTTTCTATCTATTTTTTCCAGTCTACATGTTTTAAGTAGAACATTTGGGCCATTTATTTTCAAAGTTAATATAATATGTGAGGGTTTGTTCCCATCATAGTGTTTTTAGCTAGTTTCTTTGTCATTTCAATTGTGTAATTGCTTTATAGAATCTGTGATCTTTGTACTTACATGTGATTTTATGATGGTGAATATCATTCTTTTGTGTCAGTGTGTGTTAGCCCATTCTCACGCTGCTATGAAAAAATACCAGAGACTGGATAATTTATAAAGGAAAGAGGTTTAATTGACTCACAGTTCTGCATTTCCAGGGAGGCCTCAGGAAACTTACAATCATGGTAAATAAGAAGCAGGCACCTTCTTCTCAGGGCAGCAGGATGGAATTTGTGCAAGCAGGAGAAATGCCGGATGATTACAAAACCATCAGATCACTCACTATCACAAGAACAGCATGGGGGAACTTGCCCTCATGATCTAGCTACCTCCACCTAGTCCTGCCCTTGACACATGGGGATTATGGGGATTACAATTCAAGATGAGATTTTTTGGGGGGACACAGCCAAACCGTATCACAATGCTTAGGACTTCTTTGAGCATTTCTTGTAAAGGCTGTATAACAATGACAAACTCTCCTAACATTACTTGTCTGAGGAAGATTTAATTTTCCCTTTATTTATGAAACTCAGTTTGGAAAAATATAAAATCCTTGGATGACATTTTTTCTTTAATAAGGTTGAAAATAGTCCCTGAGTGTCTTCTGGCTCGTAAGGTTCCATGAAGAAGTTCACTACTAGTCTGATGGGGTTGCATTTGTAAGTAATTTGATGCTTCTCTCTAGCTGCTTTTAAGATGTTTTTTCACATTAATATTGGAGAGTATGATGACTATATGTCTTGATGCTGTTCATCTTGCATAATATCTTCCAGGTGTTTTCTGATCTACAACTCTAGCAAGGTTACAGAAATTTTCCCAAATTATCACCCCAAATAGGTTTTCCAAACTTTTCTTTTTTCTTTTTTACCTCTCAGGAATACCTGTAAGTCATACATTTGGTTGCTTTACACAATCCCATATTTCTTGAAGTCTTTGTTCATTTTTATTTTTTTCTTTATGTTTGAATGGGTTAATTTGAAAGACTGGACTTCAAGATCTGTAATTTTTTCTGCTTGATCTAGTATAATTTTAATGCTTTCAACTATATTTTGAAATTCTTCAGTAAATTTTTGATTTCCAAATTTTAGATTGTTTATTTATTTCATCTTTCGTATAATTAATCATCTTTCAAAATTTTTTCCTGAATCTCTGACCTTCCTTAAAATCTATATTTTCAATGCTTTACCTTTCATTTCAAAAGTTTTATTGCAGTTAAGATCCATTGCTAGAGAGCTCATATGTTCCACTGGAGGTATCACAACACACTGTTTCTTCATGGTGTTGGAGTTCTTATGCTATGTCCTTTTTATATGAAGAAGCTGTCACTATTTATTTTGGAATTCACTTTCAGTTCTGTGGAAATTTTTCCCCATTGAGGGTAAGACCTTTGCTTATGTTGAGTAGGGTCCTTTGGCTTTGCTTGTTAGTGCCTTATGAGGCCAAAGCTTTTGATTAATTCCTTGGTGATAAATAGCTTTAGCGTAGTGGTTTTCTCCAGTGCTATTTGTAGGTTGTAGTAGTGGTGTGTTGTGCATGCAAGCAGATGCACTGTCTTCTGCAGAGATGAGAGGGTGGAGCTCTTGGGAGGCTACTCTCGTTTTTCGGTTCGGTGCACTTCGGGAAGCAGGAATTATATTGAGCCGTGCAGTTTACCCTACAGGCCAGTAATTGACACTTGTGGATAAGAGTCTCCCAAGCACTGTAAATGGTGTCAGCAGTTTAATGGGCCATGCAGGTTAACCTCTAAGCAAGTCAGTGGTTCTTGCAGGCTAAAGGCATTTGTGGGGGTGGTAGCAGAATTTTGGTTGGCTACTGGTCATCAGGGGAATTACCAGAGTATCTTGTGCAATAGGCGGGGCTATGAGGCTTCCAGTGTTTCCTGTTTTGTGCTATCCTGCCAAGGAGGCTGGAGGGTGCAAAGCTAGCTGGGAGTGGGTTAGCAAGCCTACGACAAGGCTCTCTGACTTGCGAGAAGGGGGCAACTTTGGTTATGGTCCAGGGGCAGCATCCAGACTACTTGGACAACTCTCCAGGGAGGGACAGAAACATCTCTCCTACGTCACAGACCTTGCTTAGGGGAAGAGGAGTGACCCAGGTTTTGCAGCCCAGCAGAGAGGGGTGGGACCTTCCCAGTTCCCATGCAATTTCCCCCAGCATGTAGCTGCTGGTGGTAGGCCAGGAGAGTAAGGCTTGTCCCAGACAATCTGAATTCAGTTCGTAGAGATGTTCCAGATGTTTTGAGATGCAAGACACCCTGAAAAAGAAACCATGGCTATCAGACCACAACCTTCCTGGCCCAGTCTTACTAATGGAGGGGCACTCATCTCCTTCGCCCCTACAAAAAGCTATGTTACACTCTTCTCTGTGTTTTGACAGTAGGGGTTTCTCCTGGCTTCAAACTCAGAACACAAATCTTATCTCCATTCCTCTGCCTGGTGAGCTCAAGTCCAGATGAACTTGAACCAGACCCATGGATTTGTTTTCTCTTACCTCCAGCTCAACCACTGGCTGTTATAAGGAAGCATGAAGTGCTCCAAAGCTATCAAAAAACTCTCAGGTGAGGCAATGGTGGCTATGCTCTGGCCCCCCCGCTTGAAGAAACAAGTAGACAGGTAATCTTGAGAGAGACCGCCAGGCATAGGGTGTGTGTTTCTGATGCATCTCAATCC
Organism: Pan troglodytes; assembly: GCF_028858775.2. NCBI lineage: Eukaryota > Metazoa > Chordata > Mammalia > Primates > Hominidae > Pan > Pan troglodytes. Next base: position 60,738,344 of record NC_072421.2, read on the forward strand.
TGCAGCAATGGTGACCAAGTCTGTCTTTGGTGCACATTATAGTGACTGGACCCTGTCCTCTCCCCAACCTGGCTGACATCAGCAGTTTCAGGAGGTCAGGGAAGAACACAGTGCCTTGGTGATTAGGCACCCAGAGTCATGCTTTGCTGCAGCTACCCAGTGAACTCAAGCCTTTGGGGCTCCACACAAGTTTCAGCAGTTCGTCTGAGTGGTAATCCAGTAAATTGCTTGGCCAATCTAAAGGTCTGCAGCAGTCTTGGAATTCTGTAGCTAGAATCTCAGTGGGAATATGGTGACCTGGGGTTTCCTCACACACCCATTCCTGGATCTGGGTCCATAATCTGGTTCTGGCACCCAACAACATTGAACAGGCAACCAGGCTTTCTGACTCTTCAACTGTGTTGTCTTCCATCACCTCTCTGTTGAATCATACTGTTTTTTTCTTCTCAAAAGATCCATTTTAAGTGTGAATATTTACCTGATATTTTGGTTTCTCTCCATGAAAGAGAAATGTTGCATCTAGTAAGCTGTCTTAAACCATCCTCTTAAGAGTATCTTCATTTTCCCTTACTCCCTGAAGGATATTTAACTGGGTTTAATTTTGATTGACAGATTTTATCTTTCAGCAATTAAAAATTATTGCCCTGAATATACATTTCTAAGAATACAACCTACAAATGGCCAGCAGATAAAAGGCAAATTACTCAACATTACTAATCATTAGGAAAAGGCAAACAAATCAAAACCAAAATGAGATATCACTTTGCCTTAGAATGAACTATAAGAATGAGTTAGAATGACTATCAGAAAATTAGCAAATTCTGGTGAGGATATGGAGAAAGGAGAACTGTTATATACTCTCAGTATGAATATAAATTAGTACAGCTATCATGATAAAAAGTATGGAGATTCCTCAAAAAATCAAAAACTACTACTATATGATTCAACAATCTGTGTGTTGGGTACATAGAAAGTCGTGGAAGCCAGCATGTCAAAAAAAAAAAATCTGCACTCCATGTTTGTTGCCGCACTATTCACAGTAGCAAAGAGATGAAATTAACCTACATGTCCATCAATAGATGAATGGGTAAAGAAAATGTGATATACATACAACATGGGATGCTATTCAGCCCTGAAAAATAATAAAATTATGTTATTTGTGGCAACATGGATGAACCTGGAAGACATAATGTTAAGGAAAATCAGCCAGGCACAGAAAGACAAATACCGCATAACTTCACTCATATGTGATTTTTTTTTTCCAAAATCGAGTCTCAATCTGTTGCCAAGGCTGGAGTGCAGTGGTGCGATCTCGGCTCAGCCTCCCGGGTTCAAGCGATTATCCTCCCTCCACCTCCCGAGTAGCTGGGATTACAGGCACATGCCACTACACCCAGCTAATTTTTGTATTTTTAGTAGAGACAGGGTTTCACCATGTCGGCCAGTCTGGTCTTGAATCGTATGTGTAATTTTAAAATGTTGGTCTCATAGAAGTAGAGAGTAGAAGAGTAATTACCAGAGGCTGGGGAAAGGAGAAAAGGAAAAATGAAGAGAGTTCGGTCAATGGGTACAAAATTATAGTTATATAAAAAGAGTAAGCTGTGCGTGGTGGCTCACACCTGTAATCACAGCACTTTGGGAGGCCGAGGCGGGTGGATCACGAGGTCAGGAGATCAAGACCATCCTGGCTAACACGGTGAAACCCCGTCTCTACTAAAAAACTACCAAAAACAATTAGCTGGGTGTAGTGGCGGGTGCCTGTAGTCCCAGCTACTTGGGAGGCTGAGGCAGGAGAATGGTGTGAACCCAGGAGGTGGAGCTTGCAGTGAGCCGAGATCGCACCACTGCTCTCCAGCTTGGGCAACAGAGAGAGACTCCGTCTCAAAAAAATAAATAAATAAAAGTAATTTATGATGTTCTATTACATAGAAGGGTGAATATAGCTAATACAAGGGTATTGATTTTTAAAAATTGTATATTGCAAAGTATCTAGAAAAAAGAATTTTGAAACTTATCACCAAAAAGAAATGATAAATATTTGAGGTAATTAACATGCTAACTTCCCTGATTTGATTATTATATAAGATGCACATGTATTGAAATATTATACCCAGAAATATGTAAATTTATGTCATTAATGAAAAAACTTCTAAGAATTAAAAGTGAAAACATTAACTCTTGCAGCACTTGCTTCAGGTATTCTTGTGTAATCTAGTTTTTGTATAAACACAGATTTGGAAATTATGTATTTTAAATATATACAAATATATATTTATATATACATACATATATTTATACACATATATTTATAATATGCAGATTTTATATGTATTTATAAATTTGGGGGTGCAAGTGCACTTTTGTAACATGTATATATTGCATCGCAGTTTGGTCTGGAATTTTAGTGTAACACCCAAATAGTGTACAATGTACACAACAGGAAATGTTTTACCCTTGAACTTGCTCTTACTCTTTCACTTTTTGAAGACCCCAATGTCTACTAATCCACTGTGCATGTTCATATGTACCCATTGTTTAGGTCTCTCTGGTAAGTAATAGCATGCGGTATTTGACTTTATGTTTCCGAGTTATTTCACTTAAGATAATCATCACTAGTTGCATCCATGTTGCTGCAAGACATATAATTTTACTATTTTTTATAGAAGAGTAGTATTCTATGTCATATATTTACCAGATTTTCTTTATAAAATGCACCATTGATGTGCACATAGGTTGACTCCATGTCCTTGCTGAGTAGTGCTGCAACAAACATGTGAATACAGGTGTCTTTTTAATATAATGATTTCTTCCCCTTTGAGTTGATAGCCAGTAGCAGAAATACTGAATCAAAATGTGGCTCTATTTTTACTTCTCTGAAAAATCTTCATAAGCTTTTCCATAGAGGTTGTACTTACATTCCCACCAACCATGTACAAGGGGTTTATTTTCTCTGCATTCTCATCAACATCTGTCTTTTTTTTGAATTTTTAATAATAGCCATTCTGACTGATGTAAGATGGTATCCCACTGAAGTTTTTTACACTGTTAATTTAGATTTGGGGGTACATGGTGCAGGTTTGTTACATGGCTATATTGTGTAATACAAAGGTTTGTGCTTCCAGTGAACCGATCACTCAAATTGTAAAAATAGTACCCAATAGGAAGGGTTTGAGGCCACTCTCTTCTACAATTATCCCTTATTTTGGTGTTCCCAGTGTCTATTATTTTTATCTTTGTTTTCATATGTACCCATTTAGCTCCCACTTATAAGTGACAACATGCAGTATTTGATTTTTTATTTTTGAGTTATTTTATGTAGGATAATGACATCCAACTGCATCCATGTTGCTGCAAAGGACATGATTTCATTCTCTGTAATGGCTGAATAGTATTCCTTGTTGTATATATACCACATTTTCTTTATTCAATCCACCATCAGTGATACATAAGTTGATTTCATATCTTTGCTATTGAGTATAGTGCTGCAATAAATGTATAAGTGCAGGAATCTTTTTGAAAAATATGATTTTTTTATGGGCAGATACCCACTCATGGTACTGCTAGGTTGAATGACAGTTCTATTTTTAGTTTTTTCAGAAATCTCTGTATTGTTAGAAAGCAATATTGAACTATTTTAAATTCATGCCAACAGTGTATAAGCATTCCCTTTTCTCCACATTCTTGACAATATCTTTCTTTTTTCGTACTTTTTACTAATAGCCATTTTGACTGGTGTGAGATGGTGTCTCATCGTGGTTGTAATTTGCCTTTTACTGAAGATAACTTATGTTGACATTTTATCATGTTTGGTGACTGCTTCTATGTCTTCCTTTAAAAGTGTGTGTTCATGTCCCTTGTTCCCTTTTCAATGGGATTATTTGTCCTTTTCTTGTTTAGTTGTTTAAGGTTCTTATAGATTCTGTATATTAGTCCATTGTCAGGTGCATAGGTTGCTAATATTTTCTCTTATTCTGTAGGTTATCTGTTTACTCTTTTGATTAATTTTTTTTGGTTGGGCAGAAGCTCTTTAGTTTAAGTCCCATTTATTAAGTTATTTTTAGTTTAAATTTGGGAGTAAATGTGAAAATTTGTTGCATAGGTAAACACGTGTCACGGGGGTTTATTGTACATATTATTACATCACCCTGATATTAATCTCAGTACCCAATAATTGTCTTTTCTGTACCTCTCCCCGCTCCCACCTTCCCCCTTTATGTAGACCCCAGTAACTGTTGTTTCCTTCTTTGTGTTCGTAAGTTCTTACCATTTAGCTCCCACTTATAAGTGAAAACATGCAGTATTTGACTTTCTGTTCCTGTGTTAGTTTGCTAAGGATAATATTGTTGCATTTGATTTTGTGATCATAGTCATGAATTCTTGGCCTAGGCCAAATGTACAGAAAAATTTCCTTGGTTCTCTTCTAAAGTTTCTATAATTCCATGTCCTACATTTGAGTCTTTAATGCATATTAAGTTAATTTTTGTATATAGTGAGAGGGAGGGCTCCAGTTTAACTCTTCTGTATATGGCTAGCCAGGTTTCCCAGCATGAATTAAATAATGTACTTTCCCTATTGTATATTTATATTGACTTTGTTAAAGACTAGTTAAATGTAGATGTGTGGCTTTATTACTTAGTTCTGTACTCTGTTCTATTAATTTATGTGTCCCCCCCTTTTTTGTTTTTACCAGTACTATGTTGTTTTGTTACTATTGCCTTGTACTATAGTTTGAAGTCTGCTAATGTGGTGCCTCTGGCTTTGTTCTTTCTGCTTAGAATTACTTTGATTCTTAGGGTCTTTTTTGGTTCCACATGAATTTTAGAATTGTTTTTTCCTAAATTCTTTGACAAACAATGTAGTAATTTGATATAAATTGCATTGAATCTATAGATTGCATTGGGCAGTATAGTCATTTTGATGATACTGATTCTTCCTATCCAGGATCTTGAGATGTTTTTAGTTTGAGTCATCTACAATTTTTTTCATTAGTATTTTGTGCTTCTCATGGTAGAGGTCTTTCACCTCTTTGGTAAAATCCTAGGTGTTTAATTCTTTATGTCTATTATAAATGGGATTGAGTTATTCATTTGGTTCTCGGCATAAGCATTGTTTCTGTATAAAAAATGCAACAAATTTGTGCATTAATTTTGTGTCTTGAAACAGTACAGAAGTCATTTATAAGATCTAGAAGTCCTTTGAAGGAATATTTAGCATTTTCTAGGTATAGGATATTGTCACTAGCAAACAGAGATTATTTCTCTCACTCTTTTTCTGTTTGTATGACTTTTATTTCTGTTTCTTTTCTGATTGCCCTGTGTGGGACTTCCCAGTACTATATTGAATAGGAATGATAAGAGTGAATATCCTTGTGTTGTTCCAGTTCTTAGAGGGAATGGTTTCAATTTTTCCCATTCAATATGATTTTTTTTTGTGGCTATGATTGTGACATATATGGCTCTTATTATTTTGGGGTATGTTTCTTTGATGTTTAATTAGTTGAGAGTTTTTATCATGAAAGGATGTTGGATTATATCAAATGTGTCTTTCTGTATCTATTGTGGTGGTCACATGGTTTTTGTTTTTAATTCCCTTTATGTGATGAGTCACATTTATTAATTTGCATATGTTGAACCATCTATTGCTTCCAAAAAAAACACACTTGATCATGATGTATTATTTTTTGATGTGCTGCTACATTCTGTTAGGAATTGTTTTGTTGAGAATTTTTGCATCTATATTTATCAGCAATATGGCTCTGTAGTTTTCTTTTTTTGTTTTGTCTTTGACAGATTTTGATATCAAGATGATGCTGTTTTTATAGAATGAGTTAGGGATGCATTTCCTCTCCTTGTGTTTTTGGAATAGTTTGAGCAATATTGGTACCAGTTCTTTGCATATTTGGTACAATTCAACTGTGGATCTGTCTAGTCCTGCACTTTATTTGGTTGGTAGATTTTTTTATTACTGATTCAGTATTTTATTACTCATTATCATACTGTTTAAGATTTCAATTTCTCCCTGGTTCGTTCTTGGAAAGTTGTGTGTTTCCAGGACTTTATCAGCTTATTGTAGCTTTTCTAGTTTGTGTTGTAATCCAAAAAGTATCTGAGACCATCAATCAATTTAGAAGTTTATTTTTGTAAAGGTAAAGGACAATGCCCAGAAAAAAAAAAAAAAACATGAACACAGAATCACAGAAACAATCTGAGGCCTGTGCCTTTCTTTAAAGATGATTTTTAGAGTTTTAATATTTACAGGGATAAAATGGGCTTGAGAGGAAAGGGGGAGGGTATGGTAATCCACATGTTGCCAGAGTAAAGGAGTAGCTAGGGAAATAGTCAATTATGCATTCATCTCATGCTCAGTAAATCAGCATTTTGCATAAGATAAGGTGAACATAAAGGAGCTACAAGTGAAGATAGTCTTTGATCTGTAGCTATCTGCTAAGAAATAAAAGGAAAGGAAACTTCTTGCAAGATCAGATTTCAACTTATTTTTTTTTTCTTTTGGCACAGTGAATTGGGATTCCACGTTTTTCCTTTCATTTTACAGTGTGCAAAGCCACAGGGGCAGAGCTGCCCAAGGCCATGGCAACCCACTTTTTGCATCAGCCTGACCTGGATATGAGACCTGGAGTCAAAGGAGATCATTTTGGAGATTTAAAGTTTGACTGCCCCATGGGATTTCAGACTTGCATGGGCCCTTAATCCCTTTGTTTTGGCCAATTTCTCTCATTTGGAATGGTTGTATTCACCCAATACCTGTACCCCCGTTGGATCTAGGAAGTAACTAGCTTGCTTTTGATTTTAGAGTCATAGGTGGAAGGGACATGACTTGTCTCGGATGAGACTTCAGACTGTGGACTTTTGAGTTAATGCTGAAATGAGTTAAGACTTTGAGGGACTGTTGGGAAGGCATGATTGTCTTTGAAATTTGAGGACATGAGATTTGGAGGGGCCAGGGTTGGAATGATATGGTTTGGCTCTGAGTCCCCATCCAAATCTCGTCTTGAATTGTAGTCCCATAATTCCCACTTGTTGTCAGAAGGACCCAGTGGGAGATAATTTAAAACATGGGGCGGCTTCCCTCATACTGTTCTTGTGGTAGTGAATAAGTCCCATGAGATCTGATGGTTTCTGCTTTTGCATCTTCCTCATTTTCTCTTGCTACTGCCATGTAAGAGGTGCCTTTCACCTCCCACCATGATTCTGAGGTCTTCCCAACCATATGGAAATGTAAGTCCAATTAAACCTCTTTTTCTTCCCATTCTTGGGTATGTCTTTATCAGCAGTGTGAAAACAGAGTAATACAATTTCTTCCCAACCAAAACCATGAGTGACTAGAACATGTATAGTATTTATTCCCAGGTGAGAGCAATCACGTATTCCCTTAATAATGTTCCATTGACAACCCTGGGTAAGCAGGATCTCATGTGTCCAGCAGCCATTAAGTTTTTTGCTCTACCCCCTCTTCATTGCCCATTCTATCTCAGGTTGGATATATTCTGGATGTGGCTCTTGATCATTGGGCTGTGGCCATAAGGCCAGTTCTGAGATAGGCTCAATGGCCCCTCTTTTGCCAGCTTTATCTGCCAGTATGTTTTTCTTGGTTATCATAAACTCCCCCTTCTAATGTTCCATGCAATGGATAATGGCCACTTCCAATGGATCCTGAACTGTCTGGAGTAATGATAAAATTTCATGACTGTATTTCATTGGAGAATTTTTGGCCATCAGCAATTCCCTGTATATAGCTGTGTGAACACGCAGAATGATAAAAGCATATTTAGAACAAGTATACATATTTGCCCACCAGTCTTTTCCCAATTATAACACACGTGTGAGAGAAATAAGCTCAGTTTTGGGGGCAGATGTATTTGCTGTTAAAGGCTTTGCCTCTATTTCCTGCTGAAGACTTATTATTATTGCATATCCTGCCCTTCTAGACTTATCTTTCATGAAGCTACTCCCATCTATGAACCATTCTTTATCAAGGTTGTCTAGAGATTTGTCTTTGTTATCTGACCAGCTGGAGTAAATTTGATCAATTGTTTCTATGCAAGAATGGGTTAGACCTACTGTTGCTCATATGGACACGAGAGTAGCAGAATTGAAGGTTTGACAGACCTTAAGAATTATTTCATGGGAACCTAATAAAAGAGCCTGATATTATTTAATTACTTGTCTCTCCATCAACCATTGATGGCCTTTAATTTCTAAGTACCCCCGCACTTGATGAGGGGTTTGGACTTCAATAGTGAGCCTATCCTAATATCAATTTAGTGGCTTCCTCAATGAGGAAAGCAGTGGCTGCTGTGATCCATAAACATCCTGGCCAGCCAGCTGCCACATAATCTGTCAGTTTGGAGAGATGTGCCACTGGCCTAGGTATATTATCCAATCATTGAGTAAGTACACCTAGGTAGAGTCCCTGTTTCTCAGACACATAGAGTGCAAAGGGGTTTTCCAAGTTGGGAAGTTCCAAGGCAGGAGCTGTGGAGCTAAGCAATTTTTAATACTCTGAAAAGCCTCTTTTTTATTGACCATTTGAAGGGTTCATATTCATCTTTATAGGTCCTTATATAATGGTTTGTCAATACACCCAAATCCTGGGATCCAAAGTTGCTTCTTTGCTTGTGAAGTTTCCACCTTTAAGATGGCCTCTTTTGGCTCAATTGATGAAGTTCAGCTCCCTAGGTTAAGACAAAGCCCAAAGCCCAAATATTTCACCCCATCTTGAAAAGTTGAGCTTTAAATGGGAAAACCCAATATTCGCTCTTGCCCAGGAAATTTAGAACCGGAATAGCATTCTTATCTAAGTTCTGTTTTGTAGGGCTACCAATAAGAATGTCATCCATATATTGGAGTATGGCACCCCTCTGTAGTTCAGTTTCTCTCATTTCCTTCTCCAAGGCATTTCAAAAGAAATGGTGAGACCTACCTCTAAAGCCCTGAGATATTGTGGTTCAAGTACAACACCAGGTTGTGTTAGTCTTTGGGTCTTTCCATTCAAAGGCAAACAAGTGTTGTGAGTCAAGTTGCAAATGGATACAGAAAAAAAGGCATATTTGAGATCTAGTACAGTGAATCATTTAGCATCTTTTGGTATCTAAGTTAATACAGTGCAGGGGTTGGGTACTAAGGGATGTAAAGGAACCACTGCCTTATTTATAGTTCAAATGTCTTAGACTAAGTAGTACCCTCCATTTGGCTTCAAGATAAAGATAATAGGTGCATTGCAAGGAGACTTATAGGGATATAATAGGCCATGTTCTATAAATTTTTCAATGAGGGGCTTAAGTCTTTGCCTCGCTTCTGGTTTAAGGGGATAATGGCATGTATATGGAAAGTTAGTATTGTCCTTTAAGAAAATTACCACTGGCTGGGCACATATTGATTTACCTTGGATTCCCTGGTCCCACACCTGTGGGTCAACTTGAGACAAAGCTTTAGAAAGACCTTCCTGTTTTCCTGAGAGCAATTCAGAAGGGACAAGCATTGGTAATAGAAGAGGTGTCCCTGGATCTTGTAAATGTAGAGTGGCCCCAAGGGCAGTCAGAAAATCTAATCCTAGCAGATGGGTTGGACACTTTGTCATAACTAGAAATTCATGAGTCACCAATATCTTCCCAGCCTGCAGAAAAGGAATAGTGTAAAATGTTTGCATTTGGGGGTACGATTGACACCTCCATCAACATCTGTGACAACACAGATTTTGGAGAATAAGGGCCCAGAGTGACCAACCAAAACAGAGTAAGCGTCCCCTGTATAGATTAGGAAGTCAATATTCTTACCTGCTATTAATACATCAAGAATTACCTGAGGTTTCTCAGTTGTGATGACCATGCCTTTTGTGGAAGCCACTAGGAACATTATAGGCCCCTTCAGTCCTTAGTCATGGTCATTATGGAATCAGTAGTCTCTCCTCCCTTTGTAGTTTGGGGCAATACTTCTTCCAATGGGCTCTTTGCCCTGAGGACAAGATTCAGGTAGGCTTTCCTGGCTAGGATAGTTCTTGCTCCAGTGTTTTGGCATCCCATGTGTAAAGCAGCAGCCATCACCTGTTGGTTTACTGTTAGGCCTATTTGGTTTTTGGTTGAAATGTCTTGGGTTACACCAAGTTGGAAGGGCAATGCTTACAGCAACTGCTATCAGTCGTGCCTACTGCATATCCCATAGCAATCAATGCTTACAGCAACTGCTATCAGTTGTGCCTATTGCATATCTCATAGCAATTGCCACACTGGGTCCTTTCAGCCTCCTCAGTCCTGTCTGTGTTATTAAAGACCCCAAAGGCCACATCAAGAATCAAAATAATGGGTGTCTGAGGTCCCATGGACAATTTTTGAAGTTTTTTTCTAATATCTTGGGCTGATTGGCTAATAAAGTGTGTATCCAGCACAGTTTGGCCATCCAAGGTCCCTGAATCAGTGTTAGTATTTTTTAGGGCCTCTACAAGGAGTCCATTGAATAGTGTCAGGTTTGTATCTTTTCTTTGTGTAATTTCTTTTATCATTATTCACAGGCTTAATAACACATCTTTTCACTATCTACAAAGGACAAGTCACCATGTAATCCCTCTGCCTTAAGTCAGCATGCCCTTATTGATAGTTCCAGGCATGTCTTGGTTGGGTACAGAAGTTGTTCTATTGTCATAGTCTAGGTCTTCCAATCCAAATATGATGTTTGTCCCCAGGGGTGCAACAGGTAGACAAGAAAAAGTGACTACTTCCCCAAGTTAATTCAAATGAGAGGGAGAGAGCCCAAAACTCCTTTATAAATTTGGATGGGTATTCCAAAAATCAGCCCAGTCTCTGCTTGCATTGTTCTAGACCAGACATAACCTTGAATGGTCCCAACATCGCCATTTACCACTGCCCTAAGTGAACTCAGCTTTGAACTGTCAGAAAGGTGTGATATGCTGCCACGGGTTACATAGGGCCTCTACAAGAAGTCCATTGAATAGTGTCGGGACTATCTGACACTCTTTAATTGATTCCTTGAACAAGTCCCTGTGGTGATTTGTTTCTCTGGCAAAGGAATGTAAATAAGGTCAGTAAGAAGGTGGACTAACAAGAGTTTGGGGACTAGAAACAGCAGAGCTGGAAGGATACTAGGGGGTAGGTTGTAGGGAGGTAATATCTCCTTGACTCCCACCTACAAGATGAGAAACTGCAGGTGCTGGACCTGGGTCTGGTTCTGGATTAGGTAGATATTGCAGACGGGCATTTTTCAAAAGGGAATAACCTAGAATATCTGGTTCTCCTTCTCCCTTATTTGGCCCCACCAAAGGGATGGGAGCATAGTAGAGACAGCAATTTCCATGGAGGTCTGGATTTTGATAAAGAACTATAAATGCCTGAGCATATGAAATTTCACTGTATGTCCCCTGATGCTTAAAAATGTGTTCTAGTTGTGGTATGGTGTTATAATTCAAGATTCCATTCCTCAGCCATTCTTCCCCATCTCCCACTTGTATTGGGTCCAAGCATTATGGCAAAATATTTTTTTTCACATAAGGCCTCTTGTTCAACGGTTTTCCTGTTCTTACTAATACATCATAGAGGAGAGTTAGCATAAATGAAGGGAGAATTACCCATAGTTTTGGGTTGTCTTTGGTACAACCTGAAAAAGAAAAGAAGAAAGTAACAGTGCTTCTCTTATGCGGATACCAATCAAGCCTGGCTTTTATGAAAGGCAAGTTCCTTGGAATGGCTCCCTCCTGGAAGGAACACTGGGCCACCCCAAAGGGAATGCTGAAACAAGGCCTCCACAAAAGACCAGTCCCATTGAGTGGCTTTTTTTTCCAGTGGGAGAGCTGCCCCCTGCCAGAGGGAATGCTGAAAGCTGGCTCCCACAAAATGCCAATCCCATGGAATGGTTCACTCACAGAGGGAGTGCCACCCTCTCTTGGAGGAAGTGCAACTCCCTCCCAGAGGGAGTGCTGAAAGCTGGCCCCCACAAAAGGCCAGTCCCATGGAGTGGCTCCCTCCTGGAGGGAGAACCACCCACTTTTGCAGGGAGAGCAGCTTCCTCCCAGAGAGAGTGCTGGAACCTCATGCAGTGGCTCCATTCTGGAGGAAGCCCTGGAACCTGCCCCCCATGGAAAGCCAGTTTCCACAGCCAAGTCAGGGATATAAGGTATCATCATTGCCCTGCCTGGCTGCCTGTCACCCAGGTATCCCTGGCCATCATAATGCCTTTTTTTCCAAGGAAGCTTGAGAGAGGAGTCAATTCGGTAAAACAATAAGGCAAAGCCACTGGAAAGATTTCCTGAAGGGCACAGGCCCCTTGCTTATAAGGTAGGGGAGAGTCTGTAGGGAATAGCTCTTAGTTTGGGAGCATGTCCTGTCCTACGATCAATTTCAATGTAAGAGGTTGTTGTTGTTGTTGTTGTTGTTGTTGTTTTAATCTGGTAAGGATGAGGTTTAGGGAAACATGCAATAAAATGGTAGAGGAAGCAACACCCTATGGTACATGAACCACAGAGTCTGCCAAATATTGACACCAAAGACGTGAACCAGAATGGAGCTTAGAAGAGTCTCAACAAAGGTGACATTTCCATACTGGGTGTTGTAGATGGCAATACTGTGAGGCAAAGCAGTAGCAGACCTTGGAAAAACCAGATCCAAAGAGTTCAACAAACATTTTCATGTAATAAAACAAGAGTCAGAGAAGGAAAAAAGTTATAAAGAGTTCAGAAAAATACAGGAGGTAGACAACATTCCCCAGTCAGACCTAGCATACTTTCCTGGCTGATACACTGGGGAGTTGGAAAACTCCTCCTTAACAGACATTATGGCTGATGAGGACTCCTTAAGGAAAAAGGAAAGTTTAGAAGCAGTCTGGCAGATTTTCTGAAAGGCTTGGCCACACAGGAGCCATCCTGTCTGGGACACCCAGATGACAGAAGTTACTTCTGCACTAGCTGAAAAAGACAAAGAGTAAATAGTAGGATGAACAAGAAATATATGGGCATGGCAGTCTTCTTCTCAGTGTAAGGCCATAAGGCTCCACCAGACTCCATGGATGGCACTAGCCACCACCAACCAGTGATTGAATCTGCATTACCTGAAAGAGATCTACAGCCACCCACCCAAAAAAGGAGCCACAACTATGTTGGCAAGTAGAGATTATGCTTTTTGCCCCATAAATAAAAGCAATAGGAGAAAAATCGCAATGCCAAAAAAAGATTGCAGACTGCTCACCTGATTTAGTGTAAAGTACTTTGCTCCTGGCTGGCTCGCCACAGAGCTGAAGTCAGAGGGCTTAGGTGGGTCTTCAGATGCCAGACAGACCCTAGACCCAGCCAATGCTCCAGGTTCTTGACACTATCACAAAAAATAATTCAGGGATGCATCAGAATCATGCAAAAGGCAAAAAAACTTCTATGGCAAAGAAAAAGTAAACACTTGAAAGAAGTGTGGGCAGACTCAGGAGAGTGAGATGTGCAATGGAGTTTGGATTTCTAATTTTACAGGCTCTTCTAATTAGAGGGCGGAATAATCATGAGTTCTTTTAAGAAAAAGATGGAGATTTCTTAGAACTGGGATGCCACCATTTTTATACTAAATCTGGGAATGTTTGGATCTGTCATGGCACTTGTGGGTGTGTTATTTAATATTCTAATGAGCATATAGTTAATTCTGAGGTAGAGCATGGATCAAATTCAGTACCATGTTTGACTTAGCTGGTTTTAACGAGTGTAACCTTCTTTCTACTTGTTAGGGTCTTATCAGCCCAGGGTTCTACTTCTCCTTGTAGGTAATACAACTCCTTTCTTGCTGTTACGTGAAATCGCTGCTTAATATTTCCCCACTTCTGTCATCATTGAGTATTCCTACCTCAGCATCAGTAATAATTCCACCTCTATAATTTCTAATTTTGTTTATTTGAATCATTTCTTTTTTCTTGGTTAATATAGCTAGTTGTGTATCAAATTTTTAATGCTTTCAAAAAACCAACTTCTCATTTTATTGATCCTTTGTATCATTTTTTGGTCTTGATCATATTTAATTGTGTTCTGCTCATTGTTATTTCTTTTCTTCTGCTAGCTTTAGGTTTGATTAGTTTGTGTCTTTCTAGTTCTTTTAGTGTGACATTTAATTGGATGTCTTTCTATCTTTTTGATGTAAGCATTTAGCACTGTAAACTTTCCTCTTAACACTATTTTGGCTATGTCCCCGAAGCTTTTGGTATATTGTGTCTCTATTTTCATTTGCATCAGGTTTTTTTATATCTTCCATAATTTCTTTGTTTACTTAAAATTTATTCAGGAGCAAGTTGTTTAGTTTCCATGTACTTGTGTGTTTTGAGAGATTTTCTTTGGGTAATGATTTCTAATTTTATTTCACTGTGCTTCAGTATAATGGTTGATATTATGTTGATTGTTTTGAATTTACTGATATTTTCTTTATGACCATGAGTCTGGTCAATTGTAGAGAATGTTCCATGTATAGATAAGAAAAATGTATATTCGGCATTTGTTGATTGACTGTTTTGTCAGTCTATTAGGTCTGTTTGTTGAAGGCTCCAATTTAAGTCCAGACTGTTTTTGGTAGGTTTTCTGCCTGGATGATCTGTCTAGTCCTGTCAGTAAGGTGTTTTAGTTTTCCATTAACATTGTATGGCTTTGTAACTCTTTTCTTAGTTTTAGAAAAAAAATATTTGTTTTATTAATCTAGGTGCTCTAGTTTTGGATGTGTATATATTTAAAATAGTTAATTTTTGTTGGTATATTAAACACTTTATTATTATATAATTCCCCTCCCTTTTTAACCACTGTTCACCTGAAGTCTGTTTTATCTTATACAAGAAGAAAAACACTTGCTTTTAAAAAAATTTTCTAATTGCATGACAGACCTTTCTCCACCTGTTTATTTGAGCTTGTGGTGGTCATTAAGTTTTGATGGGTCACAGGAAGGCAGTAGATGGTTGGGCCTTCTTTTTTATTCACATTGACAATCTATATCTTTCAAGTGGAACATTTAGGCATGTAGGTTGAATGTTAATATTGGTATGCGAATAAAAATTCCTGTCATAGTCTTGTTAGCTAATTGCTTTTGTAGTCTCAGTCTACAAAGCAATTACAAAGCAATTAGCTAACAACGCTATGTAGTTGCTTTACAGGATTTGTGAGCTTTCTACTTCCATGTGATTTTTGTAATAAAGTACATCATCCTGTTCTTTTTACATTTAGAATTCCTTTGAGTATTTTTTTAGCCCAGATCTGGTGGTGAGGAATTATCTTAGTGTTTGCTTTTCTTAAAAAGACTATATTTTTCCTTCATTTTTGAAGCTTAGTTTGGTGAGATACAAAATTCTTGGCTGGTATTTTTTTAAGAATGCTAAATATTGGCCACCAATCTAATATGGCATGTAATGTTTCTGCTGAGAGTTCCACTGTTAGTCTGATGGGATTTCCTTTACAGGTAATTTGGCCTTTTTTTCCACCTGTGTTGAAGTCTTATTTTTCTTATTTGACATTTAATAATTTGATGACTATATGCCTTGGCAATGATCATTTTGTATAGTATCTTGCAGGTATTATCTAAATTTCTTGTATTTGTATGTCCTTACTTCTACCAAGATCAGATAAATTTTCCTGAATTAATATGTTTTCTGAATTGCTTACTTTTTCTTCTCTCTCAGGAATGCCTATCAGTTGTAGGTTTGGTCACATAATCTCATATGTCCTTAAGTCTTTGTGGTTTTTTAAAATTATTTTTTCACTATTTTTGTGTGACTGGATTAATTCAAAACATCAGTGGTGAGCTCTACATTTTTTTCTTCTGCTTGGTCTAGTCTATTGTTAAAACTTCAAAATATACTTACTTTGACATTTCTTCAGTAAATTTTTCCATCCCTGAACGTATATCAAAATAATAAGAGCTATCTATGACAAACCCACAGCCAATATCATACTGAATGGGCAAAAACTGGAAGCATTCCCTTTGAAAACTGGCACAAGACAGGGATGCCCTCTCTCACCACTCCTATTCAACATAGTGTTGGAAGTTCTGGCCAGGGCAATTAGGCAGGAGAAAGAAATAAATGGTATTCAATTAGGAAAATAGGAAGTCAAATTGTCCCTGTTTGCAGATGACATGATTGTATATCTAGAAAACCCCATTGTCTCAGCCCAAAATCTCCTTAAGCTGATAAACAACTTCAGCAAAGTCTCAGGATACAAAATCAATGTACAAAAATCACAAGCATTCTTATACACCAATAACAGACAAACAGAGAGCCAAATCATGAATGAACTCGCATTCACAATTGCTTCAAAGAGAATAAAATACCTAGGAATCCAACTTAAAAGGGACATGAAGGACCTCTTCAAGGAGAACTACAAACCACTGCTCAATGAAATAAAAGAGGATACAAACAAATGGAAGAACATTCCATGCTCATGGGTAGGAAGAATCAATATCGTGAAAATGGCCATACTGCCCAAGGTAATTTATAGATTCAATGCCATCCCCATCAAGCTACCAATGACTTTCTTCACAGAATTGTAAAAAACTACCTTAAAGTTCATATGGAACCAAAAAAGAGCCTGCATCACCAAGTCAATCCTAAGCCAAAAGAACAAAGCTGGAGGCATCACGCTACCTGACTTCAAACTATACTACAAGGCTACAGTAACCAAAACAGCATGGTACTGATGCCAAAACAGAGATCTATTAGGTTTTTATTTTAATATAGCTGTCTCTTCTTTAATACCTTGAATTGTTTTTTTATTTGCTTATTTGTTTTGTTGGTTTTCAACATTATCTTGGATCTAATGCAGTTGCCTTGCAATTCATATTTTGAATTCTTTATCTGTCATTTAGGCTTTTCATTTTTTATAGAATTTATTCTTAAGGAGCTAGTGTGATCATAGGTGTCAAAACACTCTCTTTTGTACTGCAAAATTCTTTTACTGATTTCTTCTCATATGAAGGAGCTGTGCTTCTTATTTTTGAATTTTCTATCATTTAGATGCATCTTCATTTTTATTCTTTTTTTTCTTGAGGGTATGAATGTGGTGTATGTTGTGTATGATCATTTGACTTTATTTCTGGGTGCCTTCAGTTGGTCAAGGTTTTGTGTGGGTTCCTTGATTGTGAATAGCTTCTGTGCAGTGGCTGTTTCAGATGATGTTTGTTGTAGTGATGCATTGCATGTATGATCCAACACACTGTCTCCTGCGGGGCTGACAGTGTGGAGGCCTCAGGGAGCTTTTCTCATGCACTAGCAGGATGCTCATCTAGCAGCAGGTTTTGTATTTGGTGGTGCAGTTTAGGTTCCAGTCCAGTAGGTGGCACTTAAATGTAAGAGCCACCTCACATTCAGGTAGGCAGATGAAGAGAGGAAGCACCTGTTGTTCTGGAGTGGTGGTGAGGGATTTTCTGATGGGGTTCATTGAGGCCTTAAAAACATAGCTGGGGAGCTGCACCAGCTTCTTGCCCAGGGCACTCAGAAATAAAATTCACTTTCCTATCATACCCCCGTTACAGGACTCAGGAACTTCAGTTCATAGACTGTCCATTGTCTCCCAGCCACAGTGGGTTTTGGATTATGGATACAGCCCTCTGTTGGCTACCACTAAAATGAGCTTGGGACAAAGCCTCTTCCTCCAGGCAGACCAGACGATTCTGCAGCTTGTCTGGTCTCTATTGCTGGGACACTGCTGCACTATGTAGGGAGCACAGTTGAGTCCTGCCCTGTGTGCAAGCCCAAATGGTGTGTGCTCACATCCAATGAGGCTGAAGTCACTGTGAAAAGCAGGAAAAGTGTTTTCTTTGAGTGTGCATGTGATAGCCTCAGTAAATGAACTTCTACTTTATCTTCAACAGGAGACAGTGGGAGCAGGAGGTGACTCCCTTTCTATGTCTGTTCCCAGCTTCCAGTGCCATCCCCTTCCACTATTGACACCACACCCTCATTTCCATTGTCCCAAGTTGTGGGTTGGCAGAATTTGCTTACTCCCTCAGAGTCCACACAGAAGGTTATATTTCCAGGGTTTCTGCAGCTACCCAGGGACCCACTCTTTTCCTGTGCTTGCCAAGAATGGATTGGCCTGGAGGTATGTTTGAAAGGGGTCTGGTGGTGAGATAACTCACGGCCACAGATTCCCTGGGCAGGGCATTTACCCGCTAAGGGGGCAGAATGAGTATGACACCTACCATCTAAGTTTAAGCCTAAGGAGAATGTGGTCATGTTTGTGCAAGCTGTCCACCCAGTTCTCTGTTCCTGGGAAGTTCCCAAACTGCCAATGATAGCATTGCTCAAAGTTGTGAGGGCAAAGGGTTTCCTCAGCAATTTTGCAGTATTCAGATTGTTTCAGGGCATAGGGGAGGAGAGAAGCACCCCTATCTAACCCCTCCACAGGGTTCCAAGTTCCTCTGGAGTCTATCTGTGCCAGACTCTTGCTACTCTCCTTTTCTGAACCCCAGCTTCTTCCTGTGGCCTCTCCAAAAGATCTCGTCTGTCTTCTTTCAATTTTCCATTAATAACGTATCCACTCACCAGTAGATTTGATCTTCCTTCAGAGGAGAAATGGCATCTGCCATAGTGAAAAAAATTGCTGTGATTTTAATTTGCACTTATGGGATAATTAGTAATTTTGAAAATTTTGTCTTGTTTTTGGCCTCTTGTCTGCCTTTAAAAATGTTTGTTTATGTTCTTTGCCCAATTTTAATGGAGCTATTTATTTTTATTTAGTTGAGTTCCTTGTGATTCTGGATATTAGCCCTTTGTCAAATGCATAATTTCCAAATATTTTCTCCCATTCTGTAGAATGCTTGTTAACTCTGCTAATTACATATTTTACTACATAAAATGTTGTTAGCTTAGTTAAGTCATATTGGTCTTTTTTGTTTTTGTTGTGTTTGCTTCCAAGGTCTTAGGCATAAAGTATTTTAATAGTTCAATGTCCAGAGGAGTTTCTCCTAGATTTGCTTTTTTTTCAGTTTTTCTTTTTTTAATTTATAATTTGTATAGCTTTAGATATTACAGTTAAGTATTTCACTCATCTTGAGTTACTCTTGTATATCTTAAGACATATGGTTCCAGTTTTATTCTTCAGCATATGTCTATAAAATTTCCCACCATTATTTAGTGAAAAAAGGTATCCTCTGTGACACCTGTATACCTATGTAACAAACCTGCATGTTCTGCACATGTACCCCAGAACTTAAAGTATAATAATAAATTTTTTTTAAGACACGGAATCAACCTAGGTGCCCATCAAAGGTGAATTTGATAAAGAAAATATAGTACAAATACAGTATGGAATACTATACGGCCATAAAAAGAACAAAATCATTTCCTTTGCAGCAACATGGATGCAGCTGGAAGTCATTATCCTAAAGGAATTAATGCAGTATCAGAAAGTCAGATACAGCATGTTCTCAATTATAAGTGAGAGCTAAACAATAGGTACTTATGGACATAAAGATGGCAACAACTGATACTGGGACTACTGGAGCGGGGAGGGAGGAAAGGAGGAAAGGGTTGAAAGATAAAGTATTGAGTACCATGCACACCTGGGTGACAGGATCAGTTGTACTCCAAACCTTATCATCACACAATATACCCAGGTAAAAATGTATACATGTATCCCCTGAATCTAAAATAATGTTGAAAAACTAACAAACCAAAAATTAAATATAAATAAATAAATTTACATTTTATTAAAAAAAAAGAAAAAAGCGTCCTTTGCCAAGTTTATATTTTCACTGGCTTTGTCAAAAAAATCAGTTGAGTGTACATATGTGGCTTTATTTCTGGCTTTTCTATTCTGTTTCATTTATCTGTGTGTTTATTTTTATATCAGACCCATGCTGTTTCGTTTACTATAGCCTTGTAGCATAATGTAAAGTCAGGTAAAGTGATGCCTCCAGTTTTGCTCTTTTTGCTTAGGAGTGATTTGTCTATTTAGGCTATTTTCTGGGTTTCTCTAATTCCATGAAAAATGATGTTGGTAGTTCGATAGAAATTACATTGAATTTGTAGATAACTTGGGGCAATGTGGTTATTTAAATGATAGTGATTTTTTTCAATCTATGGACATTGGACTTTTTTATTTGTTTGTTTCATCTATAATTTCTTTCATTGGTATTTTGTAGTTTTCTTGTGCAAACCTTTCTCCTCCTTTGTTAAATGTCTCTTAGTATTTTAATTTTTAGCTATTGTAAATGAAATTGAGTCTTTTATTTCATTCTTAGCTTGATTGTCATTGGTGTATATAAATGCTACTGATTTTTGCATGTTGATTTGTATCTTAAACTTTATGGAAATAATTTATCAAACCTAGAAGTCTTTTGGATTTCCTAGAATTTTCTAAGTGTAAGATCATATTGTCAATGAAAAGTGATAATTTGACTTCCTCTATTCCAATTTGCATGCCTTTCATTTCTGTCTCTTCCCTGATTGCTGTGGGAAGGACTTCCCGTACTATGTTTAACAGGAGTGGTGAAAGTACGCATTCTTGTTTTGTTTGAGTTCTTCTGGGAAGTACTTTCAACTTTTTCCCATTCAATATGATAACTGCTGTGAGTTTTCTTATTTGGCTTTTATTATTTTGAGGTATGTTTCTTCAATGTTTAGTTTGTTGGCAATTTGCAGTATGAATGGATGCTGTATTTTATCATTTTTTTCTACCCCTATTGAGATGATCATATTTTTTTTGTTTCTAATTCTGTTTATGTGGTGAGTCACATTTATTAATTTGCATATTTTAAAGCATTCTTTAATTCCTAAAATAAAACCCACTTGGTCATGTTGTATTACATTTTTGACATACTGTTGTATTCCATTTGCTAGCATTTTGTTGAGAATTTTTGCTTGTATCTTCATGAGAGATATTATCCCCTAGTCTTCATTTGTTGTTATGTCATTGCCTGCCTTTGGAATTCCAGGTGTCACTGGCTTTAAAGAATGAGTTAGGGAGAATTAATTTTGGGCGGGACAAATTTAGTAGGATTGGTACCAGTTATTTGTACAACTCATAGAATTTAGCCGTTAATCCATCTGGTCCTAGGCTTTTAAAATTACCAATTCAATCCTGCTGCTCAATATTGGGATGGTCTGGATTTTTGTTTCTTTCAGGTTCATTTATAGAAGGTTGTCAGTTTCCAATAATTTATTTATTTCCTCTTGGTTTTCTAGTTTGTATGCATAGATGTTTTTATAATATTCTCTGATAATGTATTGTATTTATGTGGTATCAGCTGTAACGTCACCTTTATTATTTATAATTGTGTTTTCTGAATCTTCTCTCTTTTTTGCTTAATCTACCTGATCATTTATCAGTTTTGTTTATCTTTTCAGAAAAACGACTTTTTATTAAGTGATGCTTTCTATCATTATTTTTTTGGTCTCATTCTCATTTAGTTATCCTATAATCTTTTCCTTTAATTATTTCTGCTGGATTTTTATTTGGTTTTCTCTTGTTTGCATTTGATTTTCTCTTCTTTACCTAGTTACTTAACATGTAATGTTATATTGTTAATTTGTGGTCTTTCTATGTTTCAGAGTAGGCATTTAACACTATGAAATTTCCTCTTAGTGCTTCTTTTGCTGCATCCCTGAGGTTTTGGTATGTTGTTTCAGTTTCATTTCTTTAAAAAAAAATTAAACGTATATCTTTATTTTATTATTAAACCAAAGATTATTTAGAAGCAGATTGTTTAATTTCCACACATTTGTATCTTTTGGGAGCTCCTCTTAGTATGTATTTGTAACTTTATTTCACTATGGTCCAACAAGATACTTGATATAATTTCAATTTTTTTTTAATTTATTGAATCTTGCTTTGTCACCTATTATATGGTTTATTTGGAGGAAAGTTCCAAGAGCAATGAGAATGTGTATTCTTCAGTTTTTGAGTAGAATGTTCTGTAATTGTCTGTTATGTACATCTGTTGTAGACTCCAATGTAAGTCCTGAGTTTCCTTGTTTTTTTTGTTTTTTGTTTTTTGTTTTTTTGGTGTGATCTTTCAAGGGCTCTGAGTTGAGTGTTGAAGTTCCACACTATTATGGCATTGCTGTCTACTTTTTTCTTAGGTCTAGTAGTATTTCTTCTATGAATCTGTGTGTTCTGGTGTTGGGTGCACATATATTTAGGTTTGTTATATTTTTGTAGTAAAGTGAACCTTTATCATTATATAATTACCTTCTTTGTCTTTTTAAACTGCTTTTGAATTATAGTTTGTTTTATCTAATGTAAGTATAGCTACTCATGCTTGTTTTTGTTCTGTTTGCATGGAATATCTTTTTCTACCCTTTGTAAATGTCTTTAACAGTGCAATTTGACTTTTGTAAGCAGCATGTGGTTGAATCTTGTTATTCATTTATCCATTCCAACCACCTATATCTTTTAAGTGGAGCATTTTGTCAATTTACTTTAATGGCTAACAATAATATGTGAGGTTTAATTCCTGTTATGATGTTGTTAGTTGCTTTGTAGTGTCACTTGTGTAATTGCTTTATAGAACCTGTGAATTTTTTTACTTTTGAGTGTTTTATGGTACCTTGTATCACTATTTTATTTTCATGTTTACATCCTTTGACAATTTTTGTAGCTCTGGTTCAGTGGTGACTAATTTCCTTAGTGTTTGCCTTGGAAATAATTTATTTACTTTTTTTGTTTATGAAGCTTAGTTTTGCAGAATAGAATATTTTTGGCTGACAGTTTCTTTCTTTAAGAAGACTAAAAATAGGATCCCAATATTTTCTGGCTTGTAAGATTTCTACCAAGAAATCCACTGTCAGCTTGATGGGATTTCCTTTATAGATAACTAGGTCTTGTTCTCTTACTTTTTACCTTTACATTGACTTTGAATAGTCTAATGAGTTGGTGTCGTCTTGGTAAAGTTTATCTTGCAACAAATGTTCGGGGATTCCTGAGCTTCTTATATCTGGCTGTCTAAACCTCTAGGAAGACCAAAGAAATTATTCTAAAATATTCCCTCAGGTAGATTTTTCAAGACTATTTTAAATCTTTTTACTCTTCTCCCTCAGGAATACCTATTACTCATAGGTTTGGATAATTTGCATAATCCTACATTTCTCAAAGGTGGTTCACTTTTTTATTCTATTTTCTTTATTTTTGTCTGACTGTATTAATTCTAAAAACCTATCATCATGATCTGAAATGATTTTTTCTGTTTTATCTAATTTATTATTAAAGCTCCCAGCTGTGTTTTATAATGTCTTTAATAAAATTTTCATTTCCAGAAGTTCTGTATGTTTTTTCTTAAATGCCTATCTCTTTCATAATTTTTATTTATATTCTGATTTGTTTTTCTGATTCAACTTTCTTTTGAATCTCATCGAGCTTTCTTTAAATCCCTATTTTGAATTCTTTGTCTTTCATTTCATAATTATCATTTTGGTTAAAATATCCATTGCAAGAAAGCCAGTGTGATCCTTTTGGTGTTTCATAAAACAATGTTTTTTTTTTTTAATACTGTCATAGTTCTTATGCTTTTTCTTTCTCTTCTGGAGAAGCTGTCACTTCTTATTTTTTAATTTTCTTTCATTTTAATAGGGCATTTGTTTTCTCTTTTTGAGAGTGTTACTGCTGTGTATGTTTGGTAGGGTTCTTTGCCTTTGATGCTTTTATGGAGCCAAAGCTCTGTATAAATTCATTGCTTATAGATATCCTTGGTGTGGTAGTTTTCTCAAATTCTAGTTGTTTGTCCATGGTGAAGGCTGTGCACTGATGGTGTCAGCAGGCTCACTGCCACTTGCTGAGATGGGGTGGTGGAGGTTTGAAGCATGTTTTCTAGTGCTGTGCCTTTCTGTCAGCATGAATTGTATTTGGTTGTACAGTTCATCCTTCGGGCCAGTAAGTGACACTGGTGGGTAAGGTCCAGGCAAGCACTGTGCAATTTATCAGCAAATGTTTTAAAGGAATCTGGAGGTTGACCTCCCAAAAAGTAGATTGTGTTTGCAAGAGACAGACAACTGTGGTGTTGGCAGCAGGATTTATGTGTGTCCTTTGTTAATCAGGAGAAGTACTTAGAAGTCCTACATAATGGGCAGAGACATGGAACTCTCAGGAGACCCTATCCTGTGTTCTGCCACTTTAGCAGGTGGGTAGTACAAAGCTGAGGTGAGCTGGGTTCATGACCATGTTCCTCAATCATGGTCACAGATGCTGACCCCAGTGGAGGAAGGGGGATGTTTACAGACTACAGGGACAACTTTTTGGGAAGGGTAGAGGCACTTCTACTGCACCAAAGAGCCCACATTGGGGGAAAAGGGAAGACTGAAATTAATAGCCCAGGAGATGGTAGTGGGATCCACCTAGCTCACAAGACCCTGAGTGAGTTAACAGGTCTCCCTTTGGCATCTGGCCACTGTAGGCAGGCAAAAATGGCTAGCCTTGTCCCAGAAAGTCTACGTTCAGATTGGAAAGACACACTAGGTTGTGAGACTCCCGGCTTGGAACAGAAACCATGACTCCTTGACCATACCCTTCCTGGTCCAGTCCCATAGAGCAAAGTGTGACTAGCTTTCATGATGTGGCATAAACCTACATCACATTCCTCTCAGTTATGACTGTGAGTGCTCTTCCCCTACTCAAGAGCAGACAGAAAACCTCATCCCCATACCCCTGCATAGCATGCTTGAGTCCTGGGGGAATGGGACAATGTCAGCAGACTTGTCCTCAGTTCCCCTGGATTCAAGCACTTGATGTAATAGTTAGGGGTCAGAAAGTCCCAAGCCACTGGTTGTAATAATCATGCAGGGCAATGATGGTTACACTGTGGGCCTGCCACCAGGAAGGGCTGGTCTCTCTCAGCAGGAACACCCAGGCAGGCAGCTTTGAGGGAAGTCAACAGGCATGGTGTGCATGGTCCAAATTCATCTCTTTCCCACAGCAGCCTCCAGCAGTGGTGGTAAAACCTGCTTTTGAAGTGTGTGAGAGCACAAAGCCTCCCCTCTCCCTCTGCAGTCTGGCAGCTATCAGTGTCAGCAGCAGCCTCAGAAGAGGACACAGAGACTTGGGGAATGGGCTCCAATGGTGAGATTATTCTGCACTTGCCTAGTTTTGAAGGCCTGTAAAACTTCACGTGACTTCAAGCAATGCCTCTCTATGATCTACAGGCAGCTTCCTATGGTGATATGGAGGCTTGTGGTGGACAAGGAGCTCCTGTATAGCTATGATTATAGAGATCCATCATGAGAATATGGAACTCGAGGGGTCTTTCACTTATTCCTTGCTTGGGTTCAGGGTCTGGGGGACTTCTGTGACCCTGGCCAAGCAGGCAGTCTCACTTCCTCTTCCTTCATCTTCAGCATCTGCCATTGCCTCTCTGTTGAATTGTGGTATTATATTCTCAGATGATCTATTCAGAGTATGAATATTTACTTAATTTTTCGGTCCCCTTCCATGAAAGAGGTGAAATGCAGCTGCATTTAGTCAGCCATCTTAAGGCTTGCCCATTCAATTATTTAAAAATAATGACAATGAGTTAGTATTAGACATCTGTGACATATGTATTTAATTGCATTTACATTGCAATTCTATATGACATTATTCTATCAGAAGCATTATTCTATCGCAAGCAAAGGATCATGATGGATCCTTGTAATATTTATTGAAGTATCACTAGAAAAACTTTCACTTTTGGAATTTCAGTCGAAATGTCAAACTGGTTTACTTTCAGTTACCATGTTGTTACTATGGTTCTTCAGTTGTAGTTGTAACAAATTATGTTCTTGTTATTTACAAGAATAAAAAACTTGATTTTTTAGAACACAAAAGATGATAATGTACAGATTTAAGGTTGATGGTGTGCAATAAAACCCATGTGGTGCTGAATTTTCATTGAAAGTATTATAAGGAACAAGAAAGAGCTTCTCCTTTGCCCTCTGAAGTTTCCCAAAAAAATGAAATGACAAAAGGCAGATTGATAGGAAAAATGGCATTGAAATTTATTAGTGTGCATGAGACAGAATCAGAGTGATTACCCAAAGTTTCAGTGAAAACCCAGTACTACATGGCCTTATTTAAAGAAGGGAGGGTGATATAGGGAATATAGGTGATTCTGTTTGGGGGACTACATGATTACTAGGAAGAATGAATGGTTTGAGACACAGAGATTGACTTGTTAATGGTTTTTTTGGAAATTGAATGACCCTCAGAGACAAACATTTTTTTGTCAGGGTCTGTTCAGGTGTTGTTACATTCTTGTTCTTCCTGTCTGTGATACATAATGTGAAGACAATGAGGGGAAGAAGAAAATTGTTCTATTTTGTGAGTCCATACAGTGTTGGTGTAGATGAAGGAAAAGTCTCTTGCAGCATATGTTGATTTCTAGGGAGCTTTAATTCAAAATACTCACTATACCAGGTAGCCATATTTTGGGATGAGGATTTCTGCATTCTTTTATTTCCTGTGTCTATAAGTTTCATAGAAATTTTATACATTAAAAGCTAAGGCCAAGCATGGTGGCTCACGCCTGTAATCCCAGCATTTTGGGAGGCTGAGGTGGGTGGATCAGAAGATGTCAGGTGTTCCAGACCAGCCTGGCTAAAGTGGCGAAACCCCGTCTCTACTAAAAATATAAAAATTAGCCAGGAGTGGCTGCACACACCTGTAATCCCAGCTACTCAGGAGGCTGAGGCAGGAGAATCACTTGATCCCAGGAGACAGAGGTTGCACTGAGCCGAGATCGTACCACTGCATTCCAGCCTGGATGACAGAGCGAGACTCCATCTCAAAAAAATTAAAAAATAAAAATCAAAAAATAAAAGCTAAGTCAGTGACTGTGGATGGATTTTATTTATAGATTGATAAGAGATAGGCAAAGGAAAGAAAAAACAAATTTTGTTAATCAGAGACACGTTGAAATGTAACATTTTACGTTTTCTTGAATCAATCTTTTAGTCCTGAGAACAGATTAGTTCAGTTAAATTGGTATGTCCCATAATAACAGATGACAGTGCAGATGTGCTAAACCTCTACATATATTGCAGGCAAATAGATCTTTAATAAGAGGCATTTCAATGGAAACAGAAGGTAAACTAAGATTAGTGTCTGGAGTATTGTGTACTAGTCTTCCTAGAGTTTCCAGAGCATCTTCATATTGCAGTGACAGTCTGACAGCTTTTCCTGGATTATGGTTCAAATCATATGCTCAGTGAATTTTATGAATAGTCCATACACCAACAGACATGAAGGCTGTTTATACATAAATTAGTGTGGTGATTTCTCCTGAAGTTTACATCAAGTAGTCTAACTTATAAGTGCAGTACTTGAAGAAAGGCAGTTTTAATTACTAGTAATTCCTAGTGAGAAAAATGAAAGAAAAATTCAAAATTTTTAGTTTGCAGGTTGTAGCTAGGAAAAAATTCAAAATCCATTCAAAACTATAGACAAATCATAAAAACTCAAAAACAATGGTCAGGGCTAGCATTTAACAACAACAATAGTATAATTTTTTTCTGAAACATAATTTTTCTTTCTCAGTCCTCTTTTCTACCAAAGAAAAATTACATTCAAACCAACTTATTTGCAAAATATGGTTTAATATTATTGTAAGGTTCCTTATTATTTTTACAAAGTTCAGCAACAATAGTGGTTAGCTACATAGACCTATAGACTCTTTCAAAGTTGGCTTTGCTGAAGCTTTTTAATAAAGAATCTCAGATTAGAATTTTAAAAAAACAGAAAAAGAGTGAATCCTCCCTAACTCATTTTATGAGGCCAGCATCATGCTGATACCAAAGCCTGGCAGAGACACAACAAAAAAAGATAATTTTAGACCAATATCCTTGATGAAGATGGATGCAAAAATCCTCAATTAAATACTGGCAAACCAAATCCAGCAGCACATCGAAAAGCTTATCCACCATGATCAAGTGGGCTTCATCCTGGGGATGCAAGGCTGGTTCAACATACACAAATCAATAAACGTAATCCAGCATATAAACACAACCAACGACAAAAACCACATAATTTTCTCAATAGATGAAGAAAAGGCCTTTGACAAAATTCAACAGCCATTCATGCTAAAAACTGTCAATAAATTAGGTATTGATGGGACGTATCTCAAAATAATAAGAGCTATTTATGACAAACCCACAGCCAATATCATACTGAATGGGCAAAAACTGGAAGCATTCCCTTTGAAAACTGGACAAGACCGGGATGACATCTCTCACCACTCCTATTCAACATAGTGTTGGAAGTTCTGGCCAGGGCAATCAGGCAGGAGGAGGAAATAAAGGGTACTCAGTTAGGAAAAGAGGAAGTCAAATTGTCCCTGTTTCCAGATGACATGATCGTATATCTAAAAAACCCCATCGTCTCAGCCCAAAATCTCCTTAAGCTGATAAGCAACTTCAGCAAAATCTCAGGACACAAAATCAATGTGCAAAAATCACAAGCATTCTTATACACCAATAACAGACAAACAGAGAGCCAAATCATGAGTGAACTCCCATTCACAATTGTTTCAAAGAGAATAAAATACCTAGGAATCCAACTTACAAGGGAGGTGAAGGACCTCTTCAAGGAGAACTACAAATTAATGCTCAATGAAATAAAAGAGGATACAAACAAATGGAAGAACATTCCATGTTCCTGGGTAGGAAGAATCCATATCATGAAAATGGCCATACTGCCCAAGGAAATTTATAGATTCAATGCCATCCCCATCAAGCTACCAATGACTTTCTTCACAGAACTGGATAAAACTACTTTAAAGTTCATATGGAACCAAAAAAGAGCCTGCATCGCCAAGTCAATCCTAAGTCAAAAGAACAAAGCTGGAGGCATCACTCTACCTGACTTCAAACTATACTACAAGACTACAATAACCAAAACAGCATGGTACTAGTTCCAAAACAGAGAAATAGATGAAAGGAACAGAACAGAGCCCTCAGAAATAATACCACACAACTACAACCATCTGATTTTGAAAAACCTGACAAAAACAAGCAATGGGGAAAGGATTCCCTATTTAATAAATGGTGATGGGAAAACTGGCTAGCCATATGTAGAAAGCTGAAAATGGATCCCTTCCTTACACCCTATACAAAAATTAATTCAAGATGGATTAAAGACTTACATGTTAGACCTAAAACCATAAAAACCCTAGAAGAAAACCTAGGCAATACCATTCAGGACATAGGCATGGGCAAGGACTTCATGTCTAAAACACCAAAAGCAATGGCAACAAAAGCCAAAATTGACAAATGGGATCTAATTAAACTCAAGAGCTTCTGCACAGCAAAAGAAACTACCATCAGAGTGAACAGGCAACTTACAGAATGGGAGAAAATTTTTGCAACCTACTCATCTGACAAAGGGCTAATATCCAGAATCTACAATGAACACAAACAAATTTAAAAGAAAAAAACAAACAACCCCATCAAAAAGTGGGCGAAGGACATGAACAGACACTTCTCAAAAGAAGATATTTATGCAGCCAAAAAACACATGAAAAAATGCTCACCATCACTGGCCATCAGAGAAATGCAAATCAAAACCACAATGAGATACCATCTCACACCAGTTAGAATGGCAATCATTAAAAAGTCAGGAAACAACAGGTGCTGGACAGGATGTGGAGAAATAGGAACACTTTTACACTGTTGGTGGGACTGTAAACTAGTTCAACCATTCTGGAAGTCAGTGTGGCGATTCCGCAGGGATCTAGAACTAGAAATACCATTCGATCCAGCCATCCCATTACTGGGTATATACCCAAAGGGTTATAAATCATGCTGCTATAAAGACACATGCACACATATGTTTGTTGCAGCACTATTCACAATAGCAAAGACTTGGAACCAACCAAAATGTCCAACAACGATAGACTGGATTAAGAAAATGTAGCACATATACACCATGGAATACTATGCAGCCATAAAAAATGATGAGTTCATGTCCTTTGTAGGGACATGGATGAAACTGGAAACCATCATTCTCAATAAACTATCGCAAGGACAAAAAACCAAACACCACATGTTCTCACTCATAGGAGAGAATTTAACAATGAGAACACATGGACACAGGAAGGGGAACATCACACTCTGGGGACTGTTGTGGGTTGGGGGGAGGTGGGAGGGATAGCATTAGGAGATATACCTAATGCTAAATGACTAGCTAATGGGTGCAGCACACCAACATGGCACATGTATACATATGTAACAAACCTGCACATTGTGCACATGTACCCTAAAACTTACAGTAAAATAATAATAAAATAAAAAAATTGAGAAAAAAATGCTCATCATCACTGGCCATCAGCGAAATGGAAATCAAAACCACAATGAGATACCATCTCACACCAGTTAGAATGGTGATCATTAAAAAGTCAGGAAACAACAGATGCTGGAGAGGATGTGGAGAAATAGGAACACTTTTACATTGTTGGTGGGACTGTAAATTACTTCAACCATTGTGGAAGACAGTGTGGTGATTCCTCAGGGATCTAGAACTAGAAATACCATTTGACAAAGCCATCCCATTACTGGGTATATACCCAAAGGATTATAAATCATGCTGCTATAAAGACACATGCACATGTATGTTTATTGCAGCACTATTCACAATAGCAAAGACCTGGAACCAACCCAAATGTCTAACAATGATAGACTGGATTAAGAAAATGTGGCACATATACACCATGGAATACTATGCAGCCATAATAAATAATGAGTTCATGTCCTTTGTAGGGGCGTGGCTGAAGCTGGAAACCATCATTCTCAGCAAACTATCGCAAGGACAAAAAACCAAACATCGCATGTTCTCGTTCATAGATGGGAATTGAACAATGAGAACACTTGGACACAGGAAGGGGGACATCACACACCAGGGCCTGTTGTGGGGTGGCGGGAGGTGGGAGGGATAGTTTTAGGAGATATACCTAATGTAAATGATGAGTTAATAGGTGCAGCACACCAACATGGCACATGTATACGTATGTAACAAACCTGCACATTGTGCACATGTACCATAGAACTTAAAGTATAGTAATAAAAAAAAAAAGAAAAAAACTCAAAAAAAAAGAAAAAAATATAAAACCTCTCAAAGCCAGGAAGCCAACTCAAGGATTCATCACGAGACTGGGCTTTTAATATCTATATGAATTGGGTGAATTCTTCTTCTGTCAAGTTCTCAAAATATCTTGAGGTTCCTGGGCCTGTCGGAAAATTACATTTTACAACAATATTAAGAACCTTGTGATGGAACACTGTAGACAAGTTACTGGGCCAGACTTTGCAAGGGGCATATTATCAGCTCTGTAAAGTCAACCTCAACTACTCAAAGCAGTCTTTTCATATCTGAAAATATCACATTCCTGTAAAACTTTCATTAAAATAACCAGTTTCTCTAATTGTATCTTATTACAGAAAAAACAACAGATTCATATTGAACTTATGTAAATAACCATGTTGCCATAAAATAAAAATAATCATAATTAGTTTTCAAATTCTGGATAAACCAGGTAGAGGAAATTTAACACGTTTCAGTTTTGCTCACTAAAGTATACATTAAAAAAAATTAGACTCGAGGTACACATGCAGTTTTTTACATAGGTAAATTACATGTCATGTAACTTTGGTGTACAGATAATTTTATCACCCAGATAATAAGCACAGTACCCAATTAGTAGCTTTTTGATCCTCACCCTCCTTCCACCCTCCACCCTCAATTCCTGGAAGTTATATATAGCTCAAATTTTAAAAAAATTGTTGACTCTGGAAGATAAAACAGAAAAAGAATCAGCAATATTTTAAATTAAAAGTCGTAAAAATTGTTTTAGTTTCATACCAATTCATTCCTATGTAATTAATTCTTGTTCTACTTGATGTTGGGCTGGCAGTCTTCATAAACCTTTCAGCAGTTTTATTAGAATACTTAAAGTTTTTAACCAATTTAATGTCATAATCACCAAAAGCATTTGAAACCTGTACGCAGGAATAATTTCAGAGTCTTTCCCATAAATTTTCTTAAGAAGAAGCACATTTTGGACTGTACGTGATTACAAACTACTTTTTGAAAAGAATTTTTAAAAACTGTGTATCACAAAAGACTTAGAATAATGATAATAAAAGATGCAATTGACCACAATTTCGGTTATATTTGTGGCATATAACAATCTAGTATTATAATTATGACTGATAACATATACCAAGACATATAAAAATTTTAGGAATTTCATGTGTATTAGTCCATTTTCATGCTGCTGATAAAGACATAACTGAGGTGGGCAAGATGGCCGAATAGGAACAGCTCCGGTCTGCAGCTCCCAGCGACATGGATGCAGAAGGCAGGTGATTTCTACATTTCCAACTGAGGTGCCCAGTTCATCTCACTGGGACTGGCTGGACAGTTGGTGCAGCCCACAGAGGGGAAGCAGAAGCAGGGTGGGGTATTGCCTTACTGGGGAAGGCAAAGGGGTTGTGGTATCTCCCTCCCCCCAGCCAAGGGAAGCCATGAGAGACTGTACCAGGAGGAATGGTGCACTCCAGCCCAGATATTGCACTTTTCCCAAGGTCTTCACAACTAGCAGACCCGGAGATTCCCTCTGGTGTCTACACAACCAGGACCCTGGGTTTCAAGCACAAAACTGGGTGGCCGTTTGGGCAGACACCGAGCTAGCTACAGGAGTTTTTTTTTTTTTTTTTCATACCCCATTGGCACCTGTAATGCTAGCGAGACAAGACTGTTCACTCCCCTGGAAAGGGGGCTGAAGCCAGGGAGCCAAGTGTTCTGGCTTGATGAGTCCCACCCACATGGAGCCCAGCAAGCTAAGATCCAGCGACTTGAAATTCTCATTGCTAGCACAGCAGTCTGAGGTTGACCTGAGATGCTGGAGGTTGGTTGGGGAAGGGGTGTCCACCATTGCTGAGGCTCAAGTAGGCCATTTTACCCTCACAGTGTAAACAAAGCCACCAGGAAGTTCAAACTGGGCAGAGCCCACCACAACTCAGCACGGCCAGACTGTCTCTCTAGATTCCTTCTCTCTGGGCAGGGCATCTCTGAAAAAAGGCAGCAGCCCCAGTCAGGGACTTATAGATAAAACCCCCATCTCCCTGGGACAGAGCACCTGGGGGAAGGGGCGGCTGTGGGCGCAGCTTCAGCAGACTTAAACTTCCCTGCCTGAAAGCTCTGAAGAGAGCAGCAGATCTCTCAGCACAGCGTTCAAGCTCTGATAAGGAACAAATTGCCTCCTTAAGTGGGTGCCTGACCTCTGTGTATCCTGACTGGGAGAAAGCTCCCAGTAGGGTCAACAGACACCTTATACAGGAGAGCTCCAGCTGACATCTGGTGGGTGTCCCTCTGGGACGAAGCTTCAAGGGGAAGAAACAGGCAGCAATCTTTGCTGTTCTGCAGCCTCTGCTGGTAACAACCAGGCAAACGGGATCTGGAATGGACCTCCAGCAAACTCCAGCAAACCTGCAGCAGAGGGTCCTGAATGTTAGAAGGAAAACAAACAAACAGAAGGGAATAGTATCATCATCAACAAAAAGGATGTCCACTCAGAGATCCATCCGAAGATCGCTAACGTCAAAGACCAAAGGTAGATAAATCCACAAAGATGGGGAGAAACCAGCACAAAAAGGCTGAAAATTCCAAAAACCAAAATACCTATTCTCCTCCAAAGGATTACAACTCCTCACCAGCAAGGGAACAAGACTGGATGGACAATGAGTTTGAAGAATTGACAGAAGTAGTCTTCAGAAGGTGGATAATTACAAATTCCTCTGAGCTAAAGGAGCATGTTATAATCCAATGCAAGGAAACTGAGAACCTTGAAAAGAGGTTAGATGAATTGCTAACTAGAATAACCAGTTTAAAGAATCACTCAGTTCAAATAAGAACATAAATGACCTTATGGAGCTGAAAAACACAGCACGAGAACTTCGTGAAGCATACCCAAGTATCAATAGCCAAATCGATCAAGTGGAAAATACAATATCAGAGACTGAAGATCAATTCAATGAAATAAAGCAAGAAGACAAGATTAGAGAAAAGAGTGAAAAGAAATGAACAAAGCCTCCAAGAAATGTGGGACTATGGGAAAAGACCAAACCTACCTTTGTTTGGTGTACCTGAAAGTGACGGGGAGAAAGGAAGCAAGTTGGAAAACACTCTTCAGGATATATCCAGGAGAACTTCCCCAACCTACCAAGGCAGGCCAATATTCAAATTCAGGAAATACAGAGAACACCACAAAGATGCTCCTCAAAAAGAGCAACCCCAAGACAAAAGAGGGAAATTTATAACACAAAATGCCCACAACAGAAAGCAGGAAAGATCTAAAATCGACGCCCTAACATCACAATTAAAAGAACTAGAGAAGCAAGAGTAAACAAATTCAAAAGCTAGCAGAAGGCAAGAAATAACTAAGATCAGAGGAGAACTGAAGGAGATACAGACACAAAAAACCCTTCAAAAAAATCAATGAATCCAGGAGCTAGTTTTTTAAAAATATCAACAAAATTGATAGACCACTAGCAAGACTAATAAAGAAGAAAACAGAGAAGAACCAGATAGACACAATAAAAAAATGATAAAGCGGATATCACCACTGATCCCACAGAAATACAAACTACCATCAGAGAATACTATAAACATCTCTACGTAAATAAACTACAAAATCTAGAAGAAATGGATAAATTCCTGGACAAATACACCACCCCAAGACTAAACCAGGAAGAATTTGAATCCCTGAATAGACCAATAACAAGCTCTGAAATTGAGGCAATAATTAACAGCTTACCAACCAAAAAAAGTCCAGGACCAAACAGATTCACAGCCGAATTCTACCAGAGGTACAAAGAGGAGCTGGTACCATTCCTGCTGAAACTATTCCAAACAATAGAAAAAGAAGGACTTCTCCCTAATCCATTTTATGAGGCCAGCATAATCCTGATAGCAGAACCTGACGGAGACACAACAACAACAACAAAAAACATTTCAGGCCAATATCCCTGATGAACATCGATGTGAAAATCCTCAATAAAATACTGGCAAACCGGATCCAGCAGCACATCTAAAAGCTTATCCACCACAATCAAGTCAGCCTAATCCCTGGGATGCAAGGCTGATTCAACATATGCAAATCAATAAACATAATCCATCACATAAACAGAACCGATGACAAAAACCACATGATTATCTCAATAGATGCAGAAAAGCCCTTTGAAAAATTCAACAGCCCTTCATGCTAAAAACTCTCAATAAGCTAGGTGTTGATGGAACATATTTCAAAATAATAAGAGCTATTTATGACAAACCCACAGCCAATATCATGCTGAATGGGCAAAAACTGCAAGCATTCCTTTTGAAAACCAGCACAAGACAAGGATGCCCTCTCTCACCACTCCTATTCAACAGAGTATTGGAATTTCTGGTCAGGGCAATCACGAAAGAGAAAAAAAATAAAGTGTATTAAATTAGGAAAAGAGAAAGTCAAATTGTCTCTGTTTGCAGATGACATGATTGTATATTTAGAAAACCCAAAGGTCTCAGCCCCAAATCTCCTTAAACTGATAAGCAACTTTAGCAAAGTCTGAAGATACAAAATCAATGTGCAAAAATCACAAGCATTCCTATACACCAATAACAGAAAAACAGAGAGCCAAATAATGAGTGAACTCCCAGTCACAATGGCTACAAAGAATTAAATACCTAAGAATACAACTTACAAGGGATGTGAAGGACCTCTTCAAGGAGAACTACAAACCATTGCTCAAGGAAATAAGAGAGGGCACAAACAGATGGAAAAACATTCCATGCTCATGGAGAGAAAAAATTAATATCGTGAAAATGGTCATACTGCCCAAAGTAATTCATAGATTCAATGCTATCCCCATCAAGCTACCATTGACTTTCTTCACAGGATTAGAAAAAACTACTTCAAATTTCATATGGAACCACAAAAGACCCCGCATACCCAAGAAAATCCTAAGCAAAAGGAACAAAGCTGGAGGCATCACGCTACCTGACTTCATACTATACTACAAGGCTACAGTAACCAGAACAGCATGGTATTGTTAAAAAAACAGATATACAGACCAATGGAACAGAGCAGAGGCCTCAGATATAACACCACACATCTACAACCATCTGATATTTGGCAAACCTGAAAAAAACAAGCAATGGGGAAAGGATTCCCTATTTAATAAATGGTGTTGGGAAAACTGGCTAGCCATATGCAGAAAGCTGAAACGGGGTCCCTTCCTTACACCTTATACAAAAATTAACTCAAGATGGATTAAAAAGACTTAAACGTAAGACCTAAAACCATAAAAACCCTAGAAGAAAACCTTGGCGATACCATTCAGGGCATAAGAATGAGCAAGGACTTCATGACTAAAACACCAAAAGCAATGGCAACAAAAGCCAAAATAGACAAAAGGGATCTAATTAAACTAAAGAGCTTCTGCACAGCAAAAGAAACTATCATCAGAGTGAACAGGCAACCTACAGAATGGGAGAAAATTTTTGCAGTCTATCCATCTGACAGAGGGCTAATATCCAGAATCTACAAAAACTAAACAAATTTACAAGAAAAAAACAAACAACCCCATCAGAAAGTGGACGAAAGATATGAACAGACACTTCTAAAAAGAAGACATTTATGCAGCCAACATACACGTGAAAAAAAGCTTATCATCACTGGTCATTAGAGAAATGCAAATCAAAACCACAACGAGATACCATCTCACACCAGTTAGAATCATGATCATTAAAGAGTCAGGAAAACAGGTGCTGGAGAGGATGTGGAGAAATAGGAATGCTTTTACACTGTTGATGGGAGTGTAAATTAGTTCAACCATTGTGGAAGACAGTGTGGTGATTCCTCAAGGATCTAGAACCAGAAATACCATTTGACCTAGCAATCCCATTAGTGGGTATATACCCAAAGGATTATAAATCATTCTACTATAAAGACACATGCACA
This sequence comes from Pan troglodytes, assembly GCF_028858775.2. Lineage (NCBI taxonomy): Eukaryota > Metazoa > Chordata > Mammalia > Primates > Hominidae > Pan > Pan troglodytes. Next base: position 60,775,272 of record NC_072421.2, read on the forward strand.
CATATGTTTACTGAGGCACTGTTCACAATAGCAAAGACTTGGAACCAGCCCAAATGTCCAACAATGATAGACTGGATAAAGAAAATGAGGCACATATACACCGTGAATACTATGCAGTCATAAAAAAGCATGAGTTTGCAGGGACACGGATGAAGCTGGAAACTATCATTCTCAGCAAACTAACACAAGAACAGAAAAGCAAAGACCACATATTCACACTCATAAGTAGTAGTTGACCAATGAGAACACCTGGACATGGGGGCGGGGAAGGGGCGGATCTCGCACCAGGGCCTGTTGTGGGGTGGTGGCCTAGGGGAGGGATAGCATTAGGAGAAATACCTAATGTAGATGACGGGTTTTTGGGTGCAGCTAATCACCATGGCACGTGTAAACCTATGTAACAAATCTGCACATTTTGCACATATACCCCAGAACTTAAAGTATAATTTAAAATAAATAAATAAATAAATAAATAAATAAATGGGAAGCAATAGCAAAAAAAAATGGTCTAATTGCCTTTTTAATATAGTTACATAGTTACAGGCATGCTCACTTTATTCCTAAAATGCCTTAATCTATATTTTTATTTTTGATGACTGAGGCTCTTGAAATCTATTTTCTATGTTGGTAATCATTAAATAGTTAAAAACGACTTTAATGTGACATTTTCAGCTCATTATTTACAGTGTGTCCAGGAATTACATGTATTTGTCTGTAAGTTGAAAATAGGAACCACCAAAATGTGAGGAATTTCTTATTTTCATATGAATCAATGACAGAATTCACACCTGGCTGCAGTCATGTGACTTTTATGAAGAAAATGAATATTTATGGATATCTAGATAGTGCTGTATTCCTTTCCTGCTGATTGCTGATTGCTAGAATGGCTCCCTGATACTCTCAACTAAATAAAGCCTTCCGCCTTATTAAAAAAGAAAAGAAGAAAGAAAGAGAAAGAAGAAAGAAAGAAGAAAGAAAGAAAGAAAGAAAGAAAGAAAGAAAGAAAGAAAGGAAAGAAAAGAAAAAAAAAAGACATACCCGAGACTGGGAAGAAAAAAAGGTTTAATTGGACTTAAGTTCTGCATGGCTGGGAAGGCCTCAGAATCATGGGGGAGGTGAAAAGCACATCTTACATGGCAGTGGCAGGAGAAAAATGAGACAGAATCAAAAGCAGAAACCCCTGATAAACCCATCAGATCTCGTGAGACTTATTCACTATCAAGAGAATAGCATGGGAAAGATCAGCCCCCTTGATTCAATTATCTCCCCCTGGGTCTCTCCCACAACACGTGGGAATTCAAGGAGATACAATTCAAGTTGAAATTTGGGTGGGAACACAGCCAAACCATATCTTTCCACCCCTGGCCCCTCCAAATCTCACGTCCTCACATTTCAAAACCAATCATGCCTTCCCAACATTTTCAAAAAGTCTTAACTCAGTTCAGCATTAACCCAAAAGTCTACAGTCCAAACTCTCATCTGAGACAAGGCCAGTCCCTTCCACCCGTAAAATCAAAAGCAAGGTAGTTACTTCCTGTATACATTGGGGGTACAGGTATTGGGTGAATACAGCCATTCCAAATGGGAGAAATTGGCCAAAACAAAGGGGTTACAGTACCCATGCAAGCCCGAAGTCTATCAAGGCAGTCAAATTTTCAAGCTCCAAAATGATCTCCTTTGATTCCAGGTCTCACATGCAGGTCATGCTGATGCAAGAGGTGGGTTCCTATGGTCTTGGGCAGCTCTGCCCCTGTGGCATTGCAGGGTACAAGCTCTCTCCCATCTGCTTTCATGTGCTGGCGTTGAGTGTCTGTGGTTTTTCCAGGTGAATGGTGCAAGCTGTCAGTAGCTCTACCATTGTGGGGTTGGGAGGATGGTGACCCTCTTCTCACAGCTCCACTAGGCGGTGCCCCAGTAGAGACTTTGTTTGGGGGCTCCGACCCCACATTTTCTTTTTGCACTGCCCTAACAGAGGTTCTCCAAGAAGGCCCCTCCCCTGCAGCAAAGTTTTGCCTGGGCATCTAGATGTTTCCATACATCCTCTGAAATCCAGGCAGAGATTCCCAAACCTCAATTCTTGACTTCTGTGCACCCGCAGGCTCAACACCACATAGAAGCTTCCAAGGTTTGGGGCTTGCACCCTCTGAAACCATGAGCCAAGCTGCACCTTGGCCCCTTTTAGCAATAGCTGAAGTGGGTGGGACACAGGGCACCAAGTCCCTGGGCTGCACACTGCAGGAGGACCCTGAGCCCAGCCAACGAAACCACTTTTTCCTCCTAAGCTTCCAGGTCTGTGATGGGAGGAGCTGCCATGAGTACCTATGGCATGCCCTAGAGACATTTTCCCCATTGTCTTGGGGATTAACATTCGGCTCCTTGTTACTTATCCAAATTTCTGCAGCCAGCTTGAATCTCTCCTCAGAGAATTTCTCCTCAGAAAATGGGTTTTTCTTTTCTACTGCATCATCAGGCTGAAAATTTTCTGAACTTTTATGGTCTGTTTTTCTTTTAAAATGGAATGTTTTTAACAACCCACAAGTCATCTTTTGAATGCTTTGCTGCTTAGAAATTTCTTCCACCAGATACACTAAATCATCTCTCTCAAGTTCAAAGCTCCACAAATTTCCAGGGGCAAAATGCTGTGAGTCTTTTTGCTAACACATAACAAGAGTCTCCTCTGTTCCAGTTCCCAAAAAGTTTCTAATCTCCATCTGAGACCATCTCAGCCTAGACCTTATTGTTCATATCACTATCAGCATTTTTGTCAAAGCCATTCAACAAGTCTCTAGGAGGTTCCAATCTTTCCCACATTTTTCTTTCTTCTTCTGAGCCCTCTAAACTGTTCCAACCTGTGCCTGATACCCAGTTCCAAAGTTGCTTCCACATTTTCAGGTATCTTTTCAGCAATGCCCCCCTCTACTGGTACCAATTTAGTGTATTAGTCCATTTTCATGCTGCTGATAAAGACATGCCCGAGACTGGGAAGAAGAAGAGGTTTAATTGGATTTACAGTTCCAGATGACTGGGGAAGCCTCAGAAATATGGCAGGAAGTGAAAGGCACTTCTTTCATGGTGGCAGCAAGAGAAAAATGAGAAAGAAGTGAAAGCAGAAACCCCTGATAAACCCATCAGATCTCTTGAGCCTTATTCACTATCACGAGAATAGCATGGGAAAGACCAGACCCCATGATTCAATGACCTCTCTCTGGGTCCCTACTATAACACGTGAGAAATCTGGGAGATGCAATTCAAGTTGAGATTTGGGTGGGTACACAGCCAAATTATATCATCATACAGTTTTGAAGCACATATTTATGTTAATGTAACTCGAAGGAAATAAAACACCATTTCTTATTTGAAAATGCTTTTCTGTATCATTTTTATATACCAAATAAGCCTATTTCATCTCTCTTAGACTTCCAGGGTCTCTAAAGTCCAAAAAAAAAGTAAATGAATGTCAAAAAGACTAAATTTAATGATTTGAAATTTGATTATCAGAAGTTTATCTTAAAAAAGTTGTAGTTAATATGATAAATATAAAAACATCTACTTACAGTGAAATCACAGTTTGATGAAAAATAACAGATATTTAGCAACAGTCATAATTCAAATATTTCATAAATCAAAAATTTATACTCTTTCATAGAGACTCCATTTTTTAAACAATTAAATTAACAAATACAGACAGTATGTAACAAACATTTCTCCCCTTTTTTTGCAGTTTTCTTAAAAGGTAAACTAAAATGTTTTACTGTCATTTATTACTACTACATGAAAATCTTGTTCAAAAGAGAAAACAAATTCTACCTTTTTGCACTATTGTATTATTAATGCTAAAGATAATTTTAATAAAACCTTATAAACAATTCCATCCAAACTCAATCACTTTTGATCATACAAGATATTTTTATAAAGCTTTTATAGCCTCTTACATATGTCTCCAGTTTTTAATCCAACATTCTATATCTATTTAGCTTTATCTATTATTTTCTGTATTTTTTCAAATTAACACATCTTCTAAAAACCTCTAAACTACACTAACTACCTTCTGTTTAACAAAATCCCATTCTTATGTCTTCTTTAAAGCTTTCCTCAACAAAAACACATCCTATATTTCTTGTACGCTTTTCATACAGAAGTGTTGCTATTGTATCTGAGGATAGAGATCATTTCTCCTACTGTCCCCTGTCTCCAAAGAAAAGGAGGAAGTAAAAACTGAAAAATAACAGACTGATCGGCACCACTGGCCAGGCCTATAGGTTAAAGATTGTCACCCACCCTAACACCTTGTTCTATCTATAAATCACAGACAATAGTATGGAGAAATACTTGCCTTGCTCACCACCCCCACCTAGTCACGTGCCCCATGCTTGCTCAATCTATCACGACCTTTTCACATGGACCCCTTAGAGTTGTAAGCCCTTAAAAGGGCCAGGAACTCCTTCTTCAGGGAGCTTGGTTCTTGAGATCCAAGTCTGCCGACACTCCCAGCCAAATAAAGCCTCTTCCTTCTTTAACCTGGTGTCTGAGGGGTTTTGTCTGCAGCTCGTCCTGCTACATATCCGTTAGTTTTAATTATATTAATTACAATATTAACAAATATATCAACTATAAATAATTATAACTAATATAATTACTAATTATATTAGTTACAAATATATTAATTACAATGTTAACTTTATTAACCCTTATTTTTTGTGAAAAAGAAAAATCCTAAAAGGTAAGAATTTTTAGTTGTTATTTACTAGATGCAGAACCCAAGACAAAAGACAGTGTCTGAAGACAATGTTTTAAGCATCCTACCACTCCCAGCATGGCCAGGAGACACAGTTGGGCCAGGAAAGACATACTGGGTTTGGCTCTACCTAAGCCTCACCGTGGCCACATATATCTTAAAACCTAAGAGATAAACTTAAAGATAAATATAGCAAGTATCAAAAATATCATGAAAGTAACAGTTTTATGATTTTAAAACATCTACTGGAGACAGTATAATCTTTTAAAATAAATGGACCCCGGCAAAAATTTCTGAATTATATTTAATCCTAATAGTTCTAAAGATATTCTAATTTTATTTTACCAACAATTTTTAAATTAGCTTTATTTAGCAAAGATTACTAAAGTCACATAAACTTGGAAAGCATTTGGGCTTACTTAATTCATTTATTAGTATTCATTTATGTATAAGTGAATTTGGCACAACATAGAAGATATATAAACATAGACATGTACACATGTATACATAAAAATACAGACAAATATAAATAAAGGCTGCAAATCTTCGATTTTAAAATTCTAGCCATAATACTGGTAAATCTTTCTAGCTTAAAAGGAAAGTTGGATTCAAACTGTGCCTTTGTAAATGCAAAAAGTTAATGTTTATCTGTGTCTCATGGCTGAAGTTGTGACCAAGTTTTAGAGAAAACCGGGTAGTAAATTTACATTTCAAAGCACAAAGAGAATTTCAGCTTTCTTTGAGAAGGAGTTAGGGTGTGTTCATCAGAGGAAGATTAAAAATGGATGCCAAGGTGACAAAAAATTATACAAATTTACCACAGGTTTGTACAAGGAGACAAACATATGAGCATAGATAAAATTCAGAAATCTTTTCAAAATAACCAGTGGAATGTTAAAAAGTCATATTTTGGAGATCAAACCAGTTAGGTTTAGTCTCTTTTATAGTTTGACCACTGAGCTCAGGGTGGAGATCATCAATGAATTGAGCCAATGAAGCATTTGGAGTCTTTAGGGTCTAATACCAATTTATATAAAAAGCAGGAACAGCTGGATGGCAGAACAATTTGTAAAGTTAAAAATTCAGCTGGGCATGGTTGCATGCATCTGTACTTCCAGCTAAATGAGAGGCCAAGGTAAGTGGAATATTTGAAGCCAGGAGTTCATGGCTAGTGTAGGCAACATAGTGAGACTGTCTCTAAAATTTAAAAAAATTAAAAATTCTACATTTACACTGAACCCCAAGTTCCTCAAGACGGGGAAACACTATGGTAATGGGCCCACAATGTTTCCATAGTGCAGATCACTATGGAGACATTTCCCTTTGGCTGGTGGGCAACCCATCACCAATCAGCCCATTCTTTCATAAGTCTATACCCCATGAAAGTCTTATCTCTCAGTGGCCAGAATTTCCACAGCCTCCAAGTGTTTAAATGTGACTATTTATCTAAAACTGCAAAGAAAATAGTAGTTTCCTGCAGTAATAACAATTCACTGTAACCTCTCTACCTACACCCCTTCCAAAATTGCATTTCTTCCCAATGACTTGTGATCTATTACACACACAAAAGTCAAATTCTTTCTCACAGTACAAAGTACTCCCTGGTACATCCAAAAGCCAAAGAGATGAGGTAATGCAATTCAAAAGAGAGAAGAGCTTTAGACCTAAGACGAACCCATCTATGACTTCTTGGACTCAACAAGAAAGAAACCCCCAAAAGGGGGTGTGTGCCATCATTTTCTTTTTTCCTCAAGAAGTCTCAGAGTCCTTACAAGTTTCCTCTATATTCCTTCATGTGGTACTGAAGACAGCAAAGAGGGAGTAGGGAGACGAGGAAGTAAATGGGATAATATTCCCAAAGGAGCCAATTTGAGATGTTAAGCTTTTGAGAAGACCAATACTTTTTTTTCCAGACAGTCTTGTTCTGTCACCCAGACTAAAGTGCAATGGCATGACCTCAGCTCACTGCAACTTCCACCTCCTGGGTTCAAGTGATACTCCTGTCTCAGCCTCCTGAGTAGCTGGGATTACAGGCATGTGTCACCACTCCAAGCTAATTCTGTATTTTTAATAGAGACAGTCTTTCACCATGTTGGCCAGGCTGATCTCAAACTCCTGACCTCAGGTGATCCACCTGCCTTGGCCTCCCAAAGTACTTGGATTACAGGCATGAGCCACCACTCCTGGCAAGACCAATAAAATTTACATTTTTTATGTGCAAAAATCTTAACAAGCAGAGAAGTAAACAGAAGGACACAACATAATGCAGTTTTTAGTCAACTGAAAACAAATTATCAGAAACAAGATTCAAAAAAGAAAAAGCAGAAAGACCACACACACACACACACACACACACAAACACACACAAACAAACAAACACACACACACACACACACACATATTAAAGAACAGAGCTTTAGACCTGAGAGAAACCCCTCTTTTAATTAAGGGGAGTTCTGACCATAGAGATATTTAAAAATCATTTTACATCTCTTATTATCAAATTTTAACCTGGACAAACAGCAAATATTTCTGGCTTTCAAATTTTTTCTTTTACCAAAGGTGTTAGAATAGGTAGCTAAGCCAGCATGAGCAGGACAGGAGAGCTCCCCACCCCCAGGAATGTCAGGGAAACATCAGGTGATGATCAGGTGATTGTCTCTTTAAGCTGTTTCTCTAAAATTATAATTAACTACAGATGGTGCCAGGGGAAGACGCGTCCCAATAGATAGAAAACACCTGGATCTGGTGATCAGCAGCTCCCTGAAAAGATCTCAGGAATTGGGCAAACGTGCTCAAGCATGCATATTAAGAGGCAAAATGGTAGAGTTTAACCAGTATTTGATCTTCCTCTGGAAACACTTGACTGGCGAGGGAAAAAAAATGCCTCAAGTGAGCATGCACACAACTTCAGTAAACACAATGTGCACGTGGTTCCTCCCAAGTGCTGACAGGCCATTGTGCATGTGGACAGCCTTTCCCAAAGGAAGAATCATGGGAGAAGAAATGCAAATCCTGAAACTATGCCAAGGTATAAAATCCCAAGCCAAGGGCCTAACAGGGCAATTGGATCTCTCATGTTGCCTGCTTGGCCCTCTTCCAAGTGTACTTTATTTCCTTTCACTCCTGCTCTAAAACTTGTTTGTAAACTCTCATATCTGCTCTAAAATTTGTCTTGGACTATTCCTCTACCTAAAACCCACGTCTGCCTCTTGGCCAAATTCATTTTGCCGAGGAGGCAAGGATTGAGATGCTGCAGGCCTGTATGAATTTTCTGCTGGTAACATACTTTGGTGCCAGATGACTCAGATACATTTCCTAGTGGTAATGCTTCTATGCTTCACCTTCATGGGCTGGATGCATTCAACCTCCATACATGGTTTTCTTCTCCCCTTTCACTCTCCTGCTTATTAACCGATGGCCAGAATGATTCCTCCTGGCCACAGTGGCTCTGCTCCCTGCAGCTGATCTCTAATCTCACTGTGATGGGTATTTCACAGAGGTAGGAAGGACCTCAGAGTCCACACCGAGTAGATCTAAGACACTAATGGCCCTTCTGGACAGGGGGCTTATGAGAGTGGTAGAGCTAAAACCTAAAACCATGTAATGTATGGGGTTTCCTCTGCTTATTCAACTAAAATTGGCTCTTTACCAAAACCCAACACTGCGTATTCTCTTGTTTTCTCTCTGTGTATTCTGAAATGGCCATGAGCACCTGCTGGATTATCCACCTTGGGGGCAAGTCCGCCTTTTCCCTGCTTTGACTTTGAAAGCCATGAGCATTTTCCCTACCTCAAACACACTCCTAGTTTTTTATTCATGTGTCCATCGCCTTTGTTGCATTTGTGCAGCAGCAAAGACATGAGCTTCACTGCAGATGTCAGCTGGCTGATTGCTGGGACAGACACCAATCGTAACCCCAGCTCTGCCAACTTCTTATGGCTTACCATATGCTTTTTATGCATTACGCTACAAGGCCAAGTTTTTTGATGGCCTTTGAAGTAGATTGTCCCCTGTATAGAACCTCACTCTACAGGATTTTGAAAACCCCACCTACCTGCTTTTTTTGAGTTAGCATCTCTTTGGGAGGAGAGAAAGTTCTTTCTTTTACATTTGCAAGGCTTTATCTGAAGCCCCAAGTCCTCCAGAAGTACCTCCTTTATGTCATGAGAGCAAGTAAATGTTGCCCTCTCCAATCCAAGGGCTGCCGTTTTTGAAAGCATACGAAGATTTTCCGTGAATATTCCTCTTGCTTCCTCCCACTTCCTCTTGTAGCAGAAATATTGTCCTGTCTGTTTAAACATTTGTTCTGCACATTACCCTGGGGGGATGAGGAACCCTAATACAAATTTTCCTCCATTTCTCTAATCATTTCCACACCCATTTTCATATTCATCAGGACCTTCAAGGCTATATTTGAAGGGAGGGAAGTCCAGCTCCCTTGAGGCAGTTGGCTAAAAAACAGGCTTCTCGTTTACTTAAAGAACATGGAAAATGGGAATATAAAAAAGAGATAATAATTTTAAGGCTAGAATGCACCAAACAAGAGTTGCTATGTGGTCATGGAGACAAGGATATAGACTGGCCCAAGGCCACAAGCATTGGAGGCCAAAGTACTCACAGAACAGAGATGAAGCCTAGTTCCAGGCTATCAGTGCAAAGCAGATCACTACTAGAACAGAAATGAAGGCTGCTCCCTGAAATGGGATGGGACCTGGGTCAGGGGTATCCAGTAACCACTGGTTAATTCCAGAACCCTTTGGTTGAATGGAGGGTACCCTGATCACTCCAGTTTGCCATAGGTTCAGGATTAAGGAAAGAAGGGGGAACACCTTCTTATTCCCTTCTTTCCTATGGTATCTCTTCACAAATGGGTAATTGCACCACCATAAAACAATATGGGACCAAGCTTAGGGGTACCTGGTAAGCACTGGTTCATTCTGGAACCCCTAAAATAGATGAGAGACACCCTATTCACTCTGGTCTGTCATAACTGCAGGAAAAATGAATAAATGAGAAAATGCCCTATTCACTCCAGTCTGCCATAAGTACATGAAAAATGGATAAATGACGGAAGGTCCTATTCACTTAGATCTGTTATAAGTTCAGAAAAAAGTAAGAAAACTACAGGGGATGTCTTCTTTATTCCTTCTCTGTTCTCTTTTTGCAGATGAGTAATTACATCTCCATAACACAAGGCACACCCCTGGTATACATCCTCAAGAACTGGTAAAATTTAAAACCTTAAAAGGAAAAGGCAAATATTTTTTGTAACACAGCCTGTGTTCAACGCAAGCTCTGGGACCAGAAATCTTAGTTTGGAGAATGGAAGCATAAATTTTAATATGATCCATTGCTATGGTTTTGCTGTGTCCCCACCTAAATCTCACCTTGAATTGTAATAATCTCCACATGTCAAGGCTTGGGCCAGGTGGAGATAATTGAAACATAGGGGCAGTTTCCCCCACACTCTTCTCATGGTACTGAATAAGTCTCACAAGATCTGAGTTCCCCTGAACAAGCTCTCTTGTCTGCTGCCATCTAAGATGTGACTTTGTTCCTCATTCACCTTCTGCCATGATTGTAAGGCCTCCCCAGGAATGTGAAACAGTGAGTAAATTAAACCTCTTTTCTTTATAAATTACCCAGGCTTTATTAGCATCATGAGAACAGACTAATACAGTACACTGGTACTGGGCATGGGGAACTGTTATAAAGGTACCCAAAAATGTAGAAACAACTTTGGAGCTGGGTGACAGGCAGAGGGTGGAACAGTTTGGAGGGCTCAGAAGACAGGAAAATGTGATAAAGTTTGGAACTTCCTAGTGACTTGTGGTAGGCTTTGACCAAAATCTTGATAGTGATATAGACAATAAAATCCAGGCTGAGGTGGTCTCAGATGGAAATAAAGAATATTGGGAACTGAAATAAAGGTCACTCTTGGTATGCAGAGACTGGAGGCATTTTTTCCCTGCCCTAGAGATCTGTGGAACTTTGAATTTGAGAGCAGTAATTTAGGGCACTGGTGGAAGAAATTTCTAAGCTGCAATGTGTTCAAGAGGAAGAAAGCATATAAGTTTGAAAAATTTGCAGCCTGACAATGCAGTCAAAAAGAAAAGCCAATTTTCTTGGGAGAAATTCAGGCCAGCAATAGAAATTTGCATAAGTAATGTGAAGACAAATGCTAATCGCCAAGACAGTGGGAAAAATGTCTCTAGGGCATGTCAGAGATTTTCACGGCAGCAGCGGTTCCCATCACAGGCACAGATGCCTAGGAAAGAAAAAATGGTTTACTGGGCTGGGTCCAGGGCCCCCCTACTGTGGGCAGCCTCAAGACTTGGTGCCCTGCAACCCAGCCAGTTCAGCTATGGCTAAGGTACAGGTCAGGCTGTAGCTTCAGAGGGTTCAAGCTCCAATCCTTGGCAACTTTCATGTGGGGTTGTGGGTGCGGGTGCAAGAATTGAGGTTTAGGAACCTCTGCTTAGATTTCAGAGGATCTATGTAAATGCCTGGAAGCAGAGGTGTGCTGCAGGGGCAGGACCCTCATGGAGAACCTCTGCTAGGGCAGTACAGAAGGTAAAGGTGGGGTGGAAGGCCCCACACAGAGTCCCCACTGGGGCACTGCCTAGTGGAGCTGTAAAAAGAGGACTACTATCTTCCAGATCCCAGAATGGTAGATTCATTGACAGCTTGCACCATGCACCTGGAAAAGCCACAGACACTCAACATCAGCCCATGAAGTCAGCCAGGAGGAGGGCCATACCCTGCAAAGCCACAGAGATGGAACTGCCTAAGACCATGGGAACCCACCTCTTACATCAGCATGACCTAGATGTGAAACATGGAGTCAAAGGAGATCATTTCAGAGCTTTAAGATTTGACTGCCATGCTGGATTTCCGACTTGCAAGGGACTTGTAGCGCCTGAATTTTGGCCAATTTCTCCCATTTGGAATGGGTCTATTTACCCAATACCTCTATGCCCATTTCATCTAGGAAGTTACTAACTTGCTTTTTATTTTACAAGCTCATAGGTGGAAGGGACTTGCCTCACCTCAGATGAGACTTTAGGCTGTGGAATTTTGAGTTAATGCTGAAATGAGGTAAGACTTTGGGAGACTGTTGGGAAGGCATATTGGTTTTGAAATTTGAAGATATGAGATTTGGGAGGGGCCGGGGGCAAAATGATATGCTTGTGAGGCCTCTCCAGCCACGTGGAACTATGAGTAAATTAAACCTCTTTTCTTTATAAATTACCCAGTCTCAGGTATGTCTTTATCAGCAGTGTGAGAATAGACTAATACATTCACCAACTAGATTCGTTTTGCTGCCAGCAGGGAAAATGAACAGAAATTTCCTATGTACAGGCTTTTATGGCCCTAAGAAACAACCATGACATTCGTCAGGCTTGTAAAATGGATCCATTGATGATAGCAGCCATAGTCAGGCAGCTCTCTCTGGTTTGTTTGGAAGACCCCTCATCAAGTTTACCCAGGGCTCAAGCCCGGAAGGAATGAAGGGTGGCATTTATTTCAAGCCCCATTACCCCTTCTACTCCATTATATCCAAGTCCCCTAGTCTTTGAGCCTTTTCCTCACACCCAGGACAATTCTCTAGACACCATCTCCTTAAGTTATTCCCCCATCCAGAGATTAGTAGCCCCAGGAAACCCACTAGAGCCAAGACACCATTCACTATGCAGGAATTGTGCCAAATCAAAACAGAACTAGGGAAGTTTATGAAGGACGCTGACAGATACATTGAAGGATTCTGTAAACTGGGCTTAACATCTACATCACCTGGAGGGAACTCTCAGTCATATTAGAGAATACTGTCTAAGGGAGAACATGACTCCATTATGGAGGCAGCCCAGCAGTTTGCAAATGACCGACCCTGGTACCTTCCCTGTGGAAGCCACTGCACTTCCCCCGGTTGACCCCAATTAGGATTATAATATCCAGAGGTGGTATATGGGAAAGAAACCACATGTTTCTCTGTTAGAAGGAATAAAAGTTAGCAGAAAAAAAAGCCTGTAAACTATAATAAATAGATCAAGATACTCTTGAAAACACCACTTTCCTAGAAAGGTTACAAGAGGCTCTAGTAAGATATATTAACTTAGACCCAGACTCACTAGAAGGACAACTGATCTTAAAGGACCATTTCCTAATTCAGGCTGCTACAGATATTAAGAGAAAATTCCAAAAACTAGCACTAGGCCTCAACACTCCTATGCCTGGCATCCTTAAAGAAACTCCCTTGGTCTTTTCCAACTGCAACCAGGAGAAGGAGGAAAGGGCTCAGGAAAAGGAGCAGATAAAAGAAAAAGCAATAGCTCAACTACTGGCTGACTGCATACCCATCAGCCACCTATGGCAGGCCCCAGGCAGATCCCTTTGCCTAAATGCTACCTCTGCAGGAAGCCAGGCCACATAAGAGTCCCTGAACAAATGGAAACCACCAAGTACTCCATGCCCCAATTGTCACAAGCTCAATCATTGGCAATGGGACTGCCCTGAGAGCCAAAGGGCCTCCTCGACATAATTCCCTCCCCTGATGGCCTTGAGCTCCTTGAGCTAAAGGAGCTCTATGCTCTGGTTGGCTCCCTGATTAAACATTGCTACTGAAGGAGCCAAGGGCTGCTTCAGACATGGCAGGTAATACTATAAGTTTTCTTTTGGATATGGGAGCTGTATACTCAGTGGTTACTTCTATCCCAGGGGGTTTATCCCCCAAATCTTGCTAGGTAATGGGGGTAAATGGAGTGCCCACAACCTGGAGATTTACCCCTTCCTCTGTGCTGCTTGTGGAGAGAAACTGTCTTTTCTCGTTTATTTTTAGTAATGCCAGAATGTCCTATGATCTTTTTGGGTAGAGATATTTTATTCAGACTAGGGCCTCAGCCTTTTCTCCAGGGCTAACACCCCCTTTTTAAAATATAATTTTATTCTTTAGGGAAACCACAAATAATGATGAACTACCCACAAGCATTCCCATTAATCCAGAGATCTGGGCCTCAGCAATACCAGGAAAGGCCATAACAGCAATGTCTATACTAATTCAGTCCAAGAATCCTTCTAGCTGTCTTTGTAAGAGGCAGTCCCCTCTTCAGCTGGAGACTAGAGGGACATTTACTCCTGATTAAAACATTTCTAAAATATGGACTATTAATATCCTGTAACTCACCCTGTAACATCCTTATCTTACCTGTTAAAAAGATCAATGGCGAATACAGGCTAGTCCAGGACCTGTGGATCATAAATGAGGCTGTAGTCCTTATACACCCAATAGTCTTCAACCCATGCATAATTCTAGGAAAAGTAGCTCCAGATGATCAGTGGTTTTCAATCTAAACCCTCAAAGACACTTTCTTTTGTGTTCCCCTAGACCCATCCTCCAGATTTCTATTTACATTTGAGTGGGAGAATGAAGAAGGAAGGAGTCAACAGCTCACCTGGACAGTGATTCCACAAGGTTTCAGAGATAGTCCCCATTTGTTTGAGAATCACTTGGCTAGAGATTTGTAGAAACTAACTCTTAAGTGGGGAGGGCATTATCTAGTATGTGGATGACCTGTTAATCTGCTGTCACACAAAAAAGTTGGGAATCCAACATCTAGTCAAGACACTAAATTTCTTCACATATAGAGGATACAATGTGTCCAATGCCAAAGCACAGCTAGTAACACAAGAGAAGAGGTCCAATACCTGGGAATAATACTCACCCCTGGAGAACATAAGCTCTCCCCTAAACAGACACGGGCCACCCTTAGAATACCTAACCCAACCATCCAAAAGCAACTTCAGGCCTCTCTGGGGATCACAAAATGTTAGACTTTGAATACTGGAGTATGGTGAAATTGTTAAATCCTTTTATCAGGCTCTAAAAGAAAGAATTGATAAGGACCCACTGGCTTGGGAAATGATCAGGAACAAGCCTTCAGGCCGGTAAAAACTGCCCTGTAACAAGCCCCAGCCCTTGGGCTACACATACTAGCCAAATTGTTTCAGCTTTGTATCACTAATATGCATGGTGTAACTCTAGGAGTTCTAGCTCAAACCATCAAGCAAGCAAATATCCTGTCGATTACTTTTCAAAGACCTTAGACCATTAGTACCTCAAAATTGCCATGGAACAATCAATCCACGTCCTGAAATCACACCAAATAGGACCCCTATTGAACATAAAAGGGTCTGAATGGCTCACTGACAACAGACTGCTGAAGTACCAAGTGTTGTTGTTAGAAAACCCACAGGTAACAATTGAGCAGTGTTTCACCCTTAACCCAGCCTCCTTACTACCACTACCAGGAGACAATAACTCAACACATTTGTTTTGTGAGATACTTAACCAAATTTATGCCAACCAGAAAGACTTAAAAGATCAACTCCTAGATAATCTGGAGAAAATATGGTTGTCATATGGGAGTAGCTTTGTCAAAAATGGAACTAGCTATACAGGGTACATTATAATGTCTCTTCACCAAGTTATAGAAGCTAAAGCTCTGTCCTTGGGACCTCAGCATAAGTAGCCAAACTTACTGCACTAACCAGAGCCCTAAAACTAGGGAAAAGAAAAAAAAAAAACATGTATACAGATTCCAAATATGCCTTTCTGGTGCTTCACAACCATGTGGCTGTCTAAAAGAAAAGGGTGCACCTAACAGCTCAGGATACACTTATTAAGTGTGGACCTCAAATCTTAGAGATACTAGAAGGCTGTTCATTTGCCTCAGGAGGTGACAAATGTGCACTACAAGAGACACCAGAAGAGCTCTGATGAAATTCCATGGAGAAATAGTTTAGCCAGCCAAAATGCTAAAGAGGCAGTTGTCTCAGAAGTTACATTCATGGGGTACTTTCTCCCCTCTCTCCCCGGTGAACTACCTCCTCTCTAATACACTAAGGAAGAAATCAACTGGGCCACAAAACATGGGTATCAAAAAAAAAAAAAGAAAAAGAAAAACAATGAATGGTTTAGGTTGGGAGAACTTCTCCATCTACCTAAAGCCTCCCAATGGAAAGTCATCAAAAGTTTACACAACTTCTGCCACTTTAGAAAGGACAGTGTAGGGCAAATGAGTGCTCAGTGGGAAGGGACTAAACAAAACTATTCAACAGGTTTATCGAGCCTGCACCCTGTGCAACATAAATAATCCCCAGAGAGGTAATCCCCCTCCATCATATGTCTAATCTAAAGGAGAGATGCATACAATGGGGTTAAATGGCAGATGAACTTCACTCAGCTTCCCACACGCTTCAGGTACAAGTACCACTTGGTCTGTGTAGACTTCTTCACAGAATGGTTAGAAGCCTGCCCAACAATGACTAAAAAGGCACAGAAGGTAACTGAATTCCTCCTAAAAGAACTCATTCCCAGGTTTTGGATTCCCATGTCATTGCAAAGCAACAATGGCCCATCCTTCATTTTCCAAGTGACTCAACAAGTTAACAGTGTCCTAGGCATAAAGTGGTTCCTTCACTCTGCCTGGAGACGATACTCTTCAGAAAAAGTGAAAAGAATTAACCAAACCCTAAAACACATCCTCAGTAAACTCTGCAGGAAATGGCACAGTCATGGGTGGACCACTTACCTTTAGCCCTCCTTCAGATCTGTGTTGCCCCTAAGGCTACCTTGAAATTAAGTGCCTTTGAGGCCTTATATGGTAGGCCATTTCTATATTACAACTTATAACTAGATAGAGAAACTGCCAAAATCACCCTGTATGTCTCTTGTTAAAGAGACTTCCAGCAGGCTTTCTGGCTATATGGGTTACAAACAAACCCAAAATTAAAAGGGGAAAACTCCCCACCTCTATATCCCCCAGGGTTACAAGTTCTCATTAAAGGTTTAAAGGATAAAACCCCAAATTCCCAACTAACTCCGGCCTGGAAGGACCCCTTTGCTTTTCTATTATCTACCCTCACAGCCATTAAAGTACCAGAGATTGCCAGCTGAATTCGTGACACCCAAGTGAAGCTGTGAAAAAGCCTTGAAACACTAGAGCTGGAACCAAAAACCTCATCTCCAGAATACATTTGCAAGGCACTGGAAGATCTGAAATTCCTTTTTAAGTGAAAAGATAAGTAATGTCTCCCCCAGCATCCTTTCACCTCAAAGTAAGGTAATCCCAATATTAGTAATTTTACTCATTATTGCTCTAATTTCATTATTTTAACCTGAATTTGTATACCAGCAGGAGTTGCAGTGTCATCTTGCTTTCTGATCAATTTATCTCTTTCACAATCACCTTAACTTGCCATGGACCCACTCCTGCTGGTTCTCATTTTCACCTATTTACTAGCAGTGCACTACCATCCTAATTTTCCTTTATTGGAGAAAGCTCAGAAATTTCTCTGAAGCTTAGGATCCCCTTACTCTACCAATTACTCATCCAAAGATTGGACAAGCATAGAGGCAGAATTGCATATTTTCTATCAATGGGACCCTAATCTAAATGAAATAAGCCTACACATAGCCTTCTTACAAAAGTAAAGCAAAATTTTACTGATATCTACAAAGAGACTCCAATTTTTGACCCATCTTTACTAATATTGCTTTAAGGGGAATAGCCACTATTTGTGTTATGACCAAGGAATAAAATGGAATGAATGTAGGCACTCTTGTAAGTACAGTTTGTAAATAATATTACTTTCACTGTAGATCCTAACCAGCAGTCTTACCAAGTATACACCCACTACCAATTCTGCCATCAAATAAGATTTTCCAAACATCCAAATATTACTTTTCCTCAGGAAACTTTACTAGATAAATCAACCAAGTTTTGCCAGGGACACCTAAGCTCATGCTGTGCTCAAAATTTCTGGTTCCAGCCTGCTGATTACACCCAGTGTCTGCAAATTGCCAATCTCAACTTTACAGCAGAATGGGCTCTATTGGACCACACTAAAATTTCTCTATTTGGGGAGAATAAAAACAAGGGAGCTAACCAGAGCCAAACACCATACACACAAGTCTTCACAGGCATGACTACAGCCACGAGCTACCCAGCCATGTTGGCAAACTAGGGATTTTATGGAACTATACTCAGGCCCTTATTTTGTTTTGACATCTCGACTTGTCTTGAAACCCAAGGAGTCTTTTATATTTGCGGCCAATCTGTTCTCCAATACCTCCCCAATAACTTGACTGAAACTTGTACCCTAGGCTATGTATCCCCAGATATCTTCATAGTCCCTGACAATCTCTCTCTTAACAATGCCAACCTACAAGTTTTCCACCCTGCCCAAGGTAACAAGGACTATCCAATTAATTCTCCTTTTTGTGAGACTAAACATTATAGCCACTAAAGAAACTGGAATTGCCAGAGTCAATAAAGCCTCTTTGTTTTATAGCCAAGTCCCAAATGAAATAGCCAATAACATTGACACCATGGCTAAAACCTTAACAGCCATGCAAAAACGAATCGACTCTAACAGCCATAGTCCTCCAAAATTTTCAAGGACTCAATATGTTAATGGCAGCACAGCGAGAAATTTGTTTAGCCTTAGATGAAAAACGTTGCTTTTAGGTAAACAAATTGGGAAAAGTAAAAGATAACACTAAACATCTCATAAATCAAGCCTCTCATTTATGGAAACAAGCCTCTCATTTATGGAAACAAGCCTCTCAGTGTTGTTTAAACTGGGAAGAAACCTGGAAATGGTTCTACTGTGTTCTTTCCTCCTTAGACCCACTTGTTAGTGTCCTACTTTTGCTCCTTTTTGGACCATGTCTTTGAAATATAATAACTCAATTTGTCTCTTCTCACCTTCAGGCCATCAAGCTCCAGATAATCCTCAGTGAGGAATACCATTTTCTCAACATTCAAGAGTCACACTTCTACAGAGAACCCCTAGGCTGTCCATCAGTGAGACACTACAAAGGCAAAATCCTGCCCCTGTCTCTCTTGGATGTGGCTAGATATGATTTTCACCAACCCATGGAGCCATCCTGCCCTGACAACTAGCAAGAGGCCAGGGCTCACAGAACAACTACCACCACCCGCCTGTCAGCAGGAAACAGTAGTCTTTTCCTACTAGGGCAACAGCTGGCACATACGTATGCAAGCTTCCAGCTTGCTTATTTATATTTGCACCTTGGTTTCACAGACTTCTCTTTGTTAGAAAAGAAATGATTTGGGGACTGCTTTTTGTTAAAAAGGAAGCCTTACCAAGGACTTTTTACCCTCACTAATTGCCTAAATAATTTCTTTTTAGCTCTTCTATCAATGAGATAAACAAAACAAACACACATAGACACCAGAGTACAACAGAACACTAAAGAGAAAGAGAAATAGAAAAGATAAAAAGAAACCCTATTACAACAAAGGTTAGATTATTTACAGGGAGCAACAATAAGACTAGAATCAAAGGTTTTATTATTAATAATAGCTACTAAATAAACTAAAGATGTTTTGAACATGCAAAGAGTATTTATTCATAGAGTGATGCTGAAGAATTACTACAAAATAAAATTTGAATCCAGGTAGAATGTGAACTATGCAAGAAGCAGTGGTAGGCAAAGAAATTGATCAATTGTAAAAAAAAAAGGAGCAATTTTTTAAATAAAATTAATTAAATGTGTAAAACAAGATAAAATTAAAATTCTGAAACACAGAAGGTACCAGCAGATTACATTAATATTATAATTATTAATATTCTTATAAGGAAGTAATGTAGATATTTATTTCATTTATTTCAGAATGTATTAGCTCAAAAGTCAACATGAAAACAGAAAAAATCAAACTGAAAACTGATAACTGTATTTTAAATGCATAGCTTTGCCTCATTGCTAGAGGAGTGGGGAAAAAAGTTGTTAACCTAAGTAACTTTGAAATTCTCTTCAGGTGGCAGCCAAGATGGCTGAATAGGAACAGCTGCAGTCTACAGCTCCCAGCGTGAGTGACACAGAAGAAGGGTGATTTCTGCATTTCCATCTGACGTACTGGGTTCATCTCACTAGGGAGTGCCAGACAGTGGGCGCAGGACAGTGGGTGCAGCACACTGTGTGCAAGCCGAAGCAGGGTGAGGCATTGCCTCACTTGGGAAGTGCAAGGGGTCAGGGAGTTCCCTTTCCTAGTCAAAGAAAGGGGTGACAGACAGCACCTGGAAAATCGGGTCACTCCCACCCAAAGACTGTGTTTTCCGATCAGCTTAAAAAATGGCGCACCAGCAGATTATATCCCGCACCTGGCTCAGAGGGTCCTATGCCCATGGAGTCTCGCTGATTGCTAGCACAGCAGTCTGAGATCAAACTGCAAGGCAGCAGCAAGGCTGGGGGAGGGGCACCCACCATTGCCCAGGCTTGTTTAGGTAAACAAAGTAGCCGGGAAGCTCGAACTCGGTGGAGCCCACCACAGCTCAATGAGGCCTGCCTGCCTCTGTAGGCTCCACCTCTGGGGGCAGGGCACAGATTAAAAAAAAGACAGCAGTAACCTCTGCAGACTCAAATGTCCCTGACAGCTTTGAAGAGAGCAGTGGTTCTCCCAGCACGAAGCTGGAGATCTGAGAACGGGCAGATTGCCTCCTCAAGTGGGTCCCTGACCACTGACCCCAGAGCAGCCTAACTGGGAGGCACCCCCCAGTAGGGGCAGACTGACAACTCATACGGCCGGGTACTCCTCTGAGACAAAACGTCCAGAGGAACGATCAGACAGCAGCATTCACGGTTCATGAAAATCAGTTGTTCTGCAGCCACCGCTGCTGTTACCCAGGCAAACAGGGTCTGGAGTGGACCTCTAGCAAACTCCAACAGACCTGAAGCTGAGGGTCCTGACTGTTAGAAGGAAAACTAACAAACAGAAAGGACATCCACACCAAAAACCCATCTGTACATCACCATCATCAAAGACCAAAAGTAAATAAAACCACAAAGAGGGGGAAAACCAGAGCAGAAAAACTGGAAACTCTAAAGAGCAGAGTGCCTCTCCTCCTCCAAAGGAACGCAGTTCCTCATAAGCAATGGAACAAACCTGGATGGAGAATGACTTTGACGAGTTGAGAGAAGAAGGCTTCAGACAATCAAACTACTCTGAGCTACAGGAGGAAATTCAAACCAAAGGCAAAGAAGTTAAAAACATTGAAAAAAATTTAGATGAATGTATAACTAGAATAAC
Organism: Pan troglodytes; assembly: GCF_028858775.2. Classification (NCBI taxonomy): domain Eukaryota; kingdom Metazoa; phylum Chordata; class Mammalia; order Primates; family Hominidae; genus Pan; species Pan troglodytes. The sequence goes on from NC_072421.2 coordinate 60,796,122, forward strand.
CAATACAGAGAAGTGCTTAAAGGAGCTGATGGAGCTGAAAGCCAAGGCTTGAGAACTACATGAAGAATGCAGAAGCCTCAGGAGCTGATGAGATCAACTGGAAGAAAGGGTATTCGTGATGGAAGATGAAATGAATGAAATGAAGCGACAAGGGAAGTTTAGAGAAAAAAGAATAAAAAGAAATGAACAAAGCCTCCAAGAAATATAGGACTATGGGAAAAGACCAAATCTACGTCTGATTGGTGTACCTGAAAGTGACGGGGAGAATGGAACCAAGTTGGAAAACACTCTGAAGTATATTATCCAGGAGAACTTCCCCAATCTAGCAAGGCAGGCCAACATTCAGATTCAGGAAATACAGAGAAGGCCACAAAGATATTCCTCAAGAAGAGCAACTCCAAGACACATAATTGTCAGATTCACCAAAGTGGAAATGAAGGAAAAAATGTTAAGGGCAGCCAGAGACAAAGGTCGGGTTACCCACAAACAGAAGCCCATCAGACTAACAGCAGATCTCTCAGCAGAAACTCTACAAGCCAGAAGAGAGTGGGGGCCAATATTCAACATTCCTAAAGAAAAGAATTTTCAACCCAGAATTTCATATCCACCCAAACTAAGTTTCATAAGTGAAGGAGAAGTAAAATCCTTTACAGACAAGCAAATGCTGAGAGATTTTGTCACCACCAGGCCTGCCCTAAAAGAGCTCCTGAAGGAAGCACTAAACATGGAAAGGAATAACCAGTACCAGTCACTGCAAAATCATGCCAAATTGTAAAGACCATCAAGGCTAGGAAGAAACTGAATCAACTAACGTGCAAAATAACCAGCTAACATCATAACGACAGGATCAAATTCACACATAACAATATTAACTTTAAATGTAAATGGACTAAATGCTCCAATTAAAAGACACAGACTGGCAAATTGGATAAAGAGTCAAGACCCATCAGGGTGCTGTATTCAGGAAACCCATCTCACATGCAGAGACACACATAGGCTCAAAATAAAAGGATGGAGGAAGATCTACCAAGCAAACGGAAAACAAAAAAAGGCAGGGGTTGCAATCCTAGTCTCTGATAAAATAGACTTTAATCCAACAAAGATCAAAAGAGACAAAGAAGGCCATTACATAATGGTAAAGGGATCAATAAAACAAGAAGAGCTAACTATCCTAAATATATATGCACCCAATACAGGAGCACCCAGATTCATAAAGCAAGTCCTTAGTGACCTACAAAGAGACTTAGACTCCCACACAATAATAATGGGAGACTATTTTTTTCTTTTCTTTTTTTTTGAACTGACATCCAAGCATCCTTTTTTTAATTATTATTATTATTATTTAAGTTTTAGGGTACATGTGCACAACGTGCTTGTTTGTTACATAAGTATACATGTGCCATGTTGGTGTGCTCCACCCATTGACTCATCACTTAGCATTAGGTATATCTCCTAATGCTATCCCTTCCCCATCCCCCCACACCACATCTGTCCCCAGTGTGTGATGTTCCCCTTACTGTATGCATGTGTTCTCTTTGTTCAATTCCCACCTATATGAGTGAGAACATGCAGTGTTTGGTTTTTTGTCCTTGCGATAGTTTGCTGAGAATGATGGTTTCCAGCTTCATCCATGTCCCTACAAAGGAAAGGAACTCATCATTTTTTATGGCTGCATAGTATTCCATGGTGTATATGTGCCACATTTTCTTAATCCAGTCTATCATTGTTGGACATTTGGGTTGGTTCCAAGTCTTTGCTATTGTGAATAGTGCCACAATAAACATATGTGTGTCTGTGTCTTTATAGCAGCATGATTTATAACCCTTTGAGTATATACCCAGTAATGGGATGGCTGGGTCAAATGGTATTTCTAGTTCTACATCCCTGAGAAATCGCCACACTGAATTCCACAATGGTTGAACTAGTTTACACTCCCACCAACAGTGTAAAAGTGTTCCTATTTCACCACATCCTCTCCAGCACCTGTTGTTTCCTGACATTTTAATGATTGTCATTCTAACTGGTGTGAGATGATATCTCATTGTGGTTTTGATTTGCATTTCTCTGATGGCCAGTGATGATGAGCATTTTTTCATGTGTTTTTTGGCTGCAGAAATGTCTTCTTTTGAGAAGTGTCTGTTCATGTCCTTCACCCACTTTTCGATGGGGTTGTTTGTGTGTTTCTTGTAAATTTGTTTGAGTTCATTGTAGATTCTGGATATTAGCCCTTTGTCAGATGAGTAGGTTGCGAAAATTTTCTCCCATTCTGTGGGTTGCCTGTTCACTATGATGGTGGTTTCTTTTGCTATGCAGAAGCTGTTTAGTTTAATTAGATCCCATTTGTCAATTTTGGCTTTTGTTGCCATTGCTTTTGGTGTTTTAGATATGAAGTCCTTGCCCATGCCTATGTCCTGAATGGTGTTGCCTAGGTTTTCGTCTAGGGTTTTTATGGTTTTAGGTCTAACATGTAAGTCTTTAATCCATCTTGAATTAATTTTTGTATAAGGTGTAAGGAAGGGATCCAGTTTCAGCTTTCTACACCTGGCTAGTCAGTTTTCCCAGCACCATTTATTAAATAGGGTATCCTTTCCCCATGGCTTGTTTTTGTCAAGTTTGTCAAAGATCAGATAGTTGTAGATAAGTGGAATTATTTCTGAGGGCTCTGTTCTGTTCCATTGGTCTATATCTCTGTTTTGGTACCAGTACCATGTTGTTTTGGTTACTGTAGCCTTGTAGTATAGTTTGAAGTCAGGTAGAGTGATGCCTCCAGTTTTGTTCTTTTGGCTTAGGATTGACTTGGCAATGCGGGCTCTTTTTTGGTTCCATATGAACTTTAAAGAAGTTTTTTCTAATTCTGTGAAGAAACTTATTGGTAGCTTGATGGGGATGGCATTGAATATATAAATTACCTTGGGCAGTATGGCCATTTTCACGATATTGATTTTTCCTACCCATGAGCATGGTATGTTCTTCCACTAGTTTGTATCCTCTTTTATTTCATTGAGCAGTAGATTGTAGTTCTCCTTGAAGAGGTCCCTCACATCCCTTGTAATTTGGATTCCTAAGCATTTTATTCTCCTCGAAGCAATTGTGAATGGAAGTTCACTCATGATTTGGCTCTCTGTTTGTCTATTATTGGTGTATAAGAATGCTTGTGATTTTTGTACATTGATTTTGTATCCTCAGATTTTGCTGAAGTTCCTTATTAGCTTAAGGAGATTTTGGGCTGAGATGATGGGGTTTTCTAGATATCCAATCATGTCATCTGCAAACAGGGACAATTTTCCTCTTTTCCTAATTGAATGCCCTTTATTTCCTCCTTCTGCCTGATTTCCCTGGCCAGAACTTCCATCACTATGTTGAATAGGAGTGGTGAGAGAGGGCATCCCTGTCTTGGGCCAGTTTCAAAAGGGAATGCTTCCAGTTTCTGTCCTTTCAGTATGATATTGGCTGTGGGTTTGTCATAGATAGCTCTTATTATTTTGAGATATGTCCCATCAATATCTAATTTTTGAGAGTTTTTAGCATGAAGTGTTGTTGAATTTTGTCAAAGGCCTTTTCTGCATCTATTGAGATAATCAGGTGGTTTTTGTCTTTAGTTCTGTTTATATGCTGGATTACATTTATTGATTTTCTTATGTTGAACCAGCCTCGCATCCCAGGGATGAAGTGCACTTGATCATGATGGATAAGCTTTTTTATGTGTTGCTGGATTCGGTTTGCCAGTATTTTATTGAGGATTTTTGCATCAATGTTCATCAAGGATATTGGTCTAAAATTCTCTTTTTTTGTTGTGTCTCTGCCAGGCTTTGGCATCAGGGTGATGCTGGCCTCATAAAATGAGTTAGGGAGGATTCCCTCTTTTTCTATTGATTGGAATAGTTTCAGAAGGAATGGTACCAGCTCCTCCTTGTACCTCTGGTAGAATTCGGCTGTGAATCCATCTGGTCCTGGACTTTTTTTGGTTGCTTAGCTATTAATTATTGCCTCAATTTCAGAGCCTGTTATTAGTCTATTCAGAGATTCAACTTCTTCCTGGTTTAGTCTTGGGAGGGTGTATGTGTCGAGGAATTTATCCATTTCTTCTATATTTTCTAGTTTATTTGCATAGAGGTGTTTATAGTATTCTCTGATGGTAGTTTGTATTTCTGTGGGATCGGTGGTGATATCCCCTTTTACATTTTTTATTGCATCTATTTGATTCTTCTCTCTTTTCTTCTTTATTAGTCTTGCTAGTGGTCTATCAATTTTTGTTGATCTTTTCAAAAAGGCAGCTCCTGGATTTGTTGATTTTTTGCAGGGTTTTTTTGTGTCTCTATTTCCTTCAGTTATGCTCTGATCTTAGTTATTTCTTGCATTCTGCTACCTTTTGAATGTGTTTCCTCTTGCTTCTCTAGTTCTTTTAATTGTGATGTTAGGGTGTCAATTTTAGATCTTTCCTGCTTTCTCTTGTGGGCATTTAGTGCTCTAAATTTCCCTCTACACACTGCTTTGAATGTGTCCCAGAGATTCTGGTATATTGTGTCTTTGTTCTCATTGGTTTGAAAGAACATCTTTATTTCTGCCTTCATTTCATTATGTACCCAGTAGTCATTCAGGAGCAGGTTGTCAGTTTCCATGTAGTTGAGCAGTTTTCAGTGAGTTTCTTAATCCTGAGTTCTAGTTTGATTTCACTGTGGTCTGAGGGACAGTTTGTTATAATTTCTGTTCTTTTACATTTGCTGAGGAATGCTTTACTTCCAACTATGTGGTCAATTTAGGAATAGGTGTGGTGTGGTGCTGAAAAGAATGTTTATTCTGTTGATTTGGGGTGGAGAGTTCTGTAGATGTCTATTAGGTCTGCTCGGTGCAGAGCTGAGTTCAATTCCTGGATATCCTTGTTAACTTTGTGTCTTTTTGATCTGTCTAATGCTGACAGTGGGGTGTTAAAGTCTCCCATTATTATTGTGTGGGAGTCTAAGTCTCTTTGTAGGTCACTCAGGACTTGCTTTATTAATCTGGGTGCTCCTGTATTGGGTGCATATATATTTAGGATAGTTAGCTCTTCTTGTTGAATTGATCCCTTTACCATTATGTAATGGCCTTCTTTGTCTCTTTTGATCTTTTTTGGTTTCAAGTCTGTTTTATCAGAGACTAGGATTGCAACCCCTGCCCTTTTTTTGTTTTCCATTTGCTTGGTGGATCTTCCTCCATCCCTTTATTTTGAGCCTGTGTGTATCTCTGCATGTGAGATGGGTTTCCTGAATACAGCACACTGATGGGTCTTGTCTCTTTTTGCAATTTGCCTGTCTGTGCCTTTTAATTGGAGAATTTAACCCATTTACGTTTAAGGTTAGTATTTTTATGTGTTAATTTGATCCTGTCATTATGATGTTAGCTGGTTATTTTGCTTGTTAGTTGATGCAGTTTCTTCCTAGCCTTGATGGTCTTTACAGTTTGGCATGTTTGTGCAGTGACTGGTACTGGTTGTTTGGTTGTTCCTTTCCATGTTTAGTGCTTCCTTCAGGAGCTCTTTTAGGGCAGGCCTGGTGGTGACAAAAATCTCTCAGCATTTGCTTGTCTATAAAGGATTTTATTTCTGCTTCACTTATGAAGCTTAGTTTGGGTGGATATGAAATTCTGGGTTGAAAATTCTTTTCTTTAAGAATGTTGAATATTGGCCCCCACTCTCTTCTGGCTTGCAAAGTTTCTGCTGAGAGATCCGCTGTTAGCCTGATGGGCTTCTGTTTGTGGGTAACCCGACCTTTCTGTCTGGCTGCCCTTAACATTTTTTCCTTCATTTCAACTTTGGTGAATCTGACAATTATGTGTCTTGGAGTTACTCTTCTCAAGGAGTATCATTGTGGCTTTCTCTATGTTTCCTGAATTTGAATGTTGGCCTGCCTTGCTAGATTGGGGAAGTTCTCCTGGATATATCCTTCAGAGAGTTTTCCAACTTGGTTCCATTCTCCCCGTCACTTTCAGGTACACCAATCAGACGTAGATTTGGTCTTTTCACATAGTCCCAGATTTCTTGGAGGTGTTCTTCATCTGTTTTTATTCTTTTTTCTCTAAACTTCTCTTCATGCTTCATTTCATTCATTTCATCTTCCATCACTAATACCCTTTCTTCCAGTTGATCGCATCATTTACCGAGGCTTGTGCTTTCATCACGTAGTTCTCGTGCCGTGGTTTTCAGCTCCATCAGGTCCTTTAAGGACTTCTCTGCATTGGTTATTCTAGGTATCCCTTTGTCTAATTTTTTTTTCAAAGTTTTTAACTTCTTTGCCATTGGTTCGAACTTCCTCCTTTAGCTCAGAGTAGTTTGATCTTCTGAAGCCTTCCTCTCTCAACTCGTCAAAGTCATTCTCCATCCAGGTTTGTTCCATTGCTTATGAGGAACTGCGTTCCTTTGGAGGAGGAGAGGCACTCTGATTTTTAGAGTTTCCGGTTTTCTGTTCTGTTTTTTCCCCATCTTTGTGGTTTTGTCTACCTTTGGTCTTTGATGATGGCGATGTACAGATGGGTTTTTAGTGTGGATGTCCTTTCTGTTTCTTAGTTTTCCTTCTAACAGTCAGGACTCTCAGCTGCAGGTCTGTTGGAGTTTACTGGAGGTCCACTCCAGACCCGAAGCAAACATTTTTTTCACACAAAAACCAAATAAGAATACCACCATAAAATTGTTAGAACTTGTAAACAAATTCAGTAATGCTTCAGTATAAAAACGTCAACATATGAAATTAGTAGCATTTTTATATGCCAACAGTAAACAGTCTAAAAAAAAGAAAGCAATGCCAGTTACAATAGCTACAAAAATTAAATGGCCTACAATAAATTTAAACAAAGAAGTGAAAAATGTCTACATTGCAAAGTGAAAAAAAAATTGATGAAAGAAAATGAAGAAGACACTATTAAATGAAAAAGTTGGTCTTTGTTTATAGATTAGAATTATTTATAGTGTTCAAAATGTCCATACTACCTAAAGCAATTTACAGATTCAATCTAATCTCTATTAAAATGCAAACCATATGTTTCAGAGAAATAGAATAATAATCTTAAAACATCTCTCTAACCAAAAAAAGATCCCAAATAGACAAAGTGATCTTGAACAACAACCAAACCAAACAAAAGAAAACAAAGCTAAAATAGTCATACTATTTGACTTCAAAATATGCTGCAAAGTCAATGTAACCAAACAGCATGGTACTCGCAAAATAAGTAGACACATAGACCAATGAAATAGAATAGGCAGTCTGGAAATATATGTATACATTCACAGTCAACTCATTCTTGATAGAGACATCAAAAGTAATTCTTAAAAACCACAGTCTTCAATAAGTGGTGGTAGAAAAAATGAATTTTCACGTGTAGTAAAATGCAAATAAACCCTTATGTCTCATAATATACAAAAGTCAAATAAAAATGGATTAAATTCTTAAATATCAGACCCAAAACTATAAAACTACTAGAAAAAAAATTGGGAAAATGCTGTAGGCTATTTGTTTTGGTGAAAATTTTTGGTAAGGCTTCAAAAGCACAGTTGAATAAATCAAAAATAGACAAACAGGATTGCATCAAGTTAAAAAGCTTCTCCACATCAAAGAAACCAATTCTCAGAAATAGCCAAGCTATATAATGGGAGAAAATATTTGCAAACTGTTAACAAGAAATTAATAACCACAATATGTAAGGAAGTCATACATCTCAACAGCAAAAAAATGAAATAATATGATTAAAAATGAACAAATGATCTCAACGTATCTCAAAAGGTGACACACAAATGGCCAAAACATATATGAAAAACTGCTCAACGTTACTAATCATCAGGGAAATGCAAATTAAAACCACAATGTCCCCAGTTAAAACAGCTGTTATCAAGAAGGAAAAAAAACAAGAGATGCTTACAAAGATGGAAAGAAAGAAAAACGCTAGTACACTGTGAATATGTATGTATATTAATACAGCCATTATGAAAAACAGTATAGCGTCTCCTTTAAAAACTAAAAATAGGATTGCTGTATGATCCACCAATCTCACTGCTGAGTATACATCAAAAAGAAATAATTATATTGAAGAGATAAGATAGGAGTGGTGGTACACACTTTTCCCAGCAACTCAGGTGTCTGAGTTGGAAAGATTGCTTAATCCAGGGAGTTTAAGGCTGCAGTAAGCCATGATTACACCACTGCACTCTAGCCTGGGCAACAGAGCAAGGCCCTGCCTCAAACCAAGAGAAATATTCACACTCTCATATTTATCATAACACTTTTTACAATAGTCAAGATATGGAATCGAACTTTGTTTACCAATGAATAAATGGATCTAAAATGTGATATATATACACACACATATATGTGTATGTTACAATAGTATTCAGCTATAAAAAATAGTATCTTGTCATTTGCAGAATCATGGTTTAACCTGGAAGACATTATATCAAATGAAATAAGCCAGGCACAAATAGGCAACAATCACATGCACTCTGTCAAATGTGGGAGTTAGAAAAAGTTGGTATCAAGGAGTTGGAGAAAGAAATGGTGGCTCCCGATGGCAGGGTAGTGTAGGGCAAGGGAGAAATGAAGATAGGTTTATCAATGTGAACAGAAATACAGTTGAATAAAAGCAAAATATTCTAGTTTCAATATCATAGTAGAGTGACATTTGTGATAATTTATTGTATATTTCAAAATAGGTAGATGAGAAGATTTGTAATATTCTAAACACAAATAAATGATCAAAGACTGAAGTGATGAATATCCTGAATATCCTGGTTTGATTAATACACATTGTATGCATCTATCTAAATCTGATATACCTCATATGCAGTTATAATGTATTAAAATTAATTCTTATTCAAACATAATGATGTTTGAAGAAATACATATTTATAGAAAAATAAAACAGCATAGAGAGCCCAGAAGTAAACTCAAACATATATGGATAATTACTATTTGATATAGTCATCAAGAAAACACAATGAAGTGGCATCATTGTCTGGTGTGATATCCAAGGTTCACTGCTTCATACCAAGAAAATTAAGGATGCAGACACACACAAGGAGTGAATTTAAGAGTGGAGGTTTAATAGGCAAAATAAAGAGAAAGGAGAATAGCTCCCCCTCCTGGGAGAGAGAGGGGTGCGAGAATGGGATTTCCGGCCGTGGCAGAGTGCACCAGATTTTACAGAAATGCTTGAGGAGGTGGTGTCTGATTTACATAGGGCCCAAAATTGGTTGGACCAGGTGTGATGTTTACATAACACACAGGGAAGGTGGACACCCCACACTAATCTTACCATGCAAATGGTGTCTTTACTTGACCCCTGTCATGTTGTCTGCTCCTTATTGTGCACGTGGTTGACAAGGGAAAGACGGAGCCACCATATTGGACATGCCTAGCCCCCAGGTAGCCTTTTCCTATTGGTACAGCTGCTGGCTTTCACCCGTACAATCCTCCAGCTTGCTTGTCTATGTCTGTATCTCGATTTTAAAGGCTGCTCTTTGTTAGAAAAGAAAATGATTTAGAGGCTGCTTTTCATTAAAAGGAAAACTTTACCAAGGACTTCCTTACCCTCACGATCTTTCTCAATAATTTCTTCTTAACTCCCATATCAGTCTCTTCAAAAAGTACCAGGACTAATGAATATTTACATAAAAATGAATGAAATTTGACACCTATTAATATATCATACACAGAAAATAAACTCAAAATGGTTTGAAAATCTAACGTAAGACCTGAAACTGTAAAACATTTGGAAAAAATATAGAAAAGAATTTTCTGGCATTAGTCATGGAAATTATTTTTTTTAAAGGTGACACTCTTGTTGCCCAGGCTGGAGTGTAGTGGTGTGATCTTGGCTCACTGCAACCTCCACCTCCCGGGTTCAAGCAATTCTCCTGCCTCAGCCTACTGAGTAGCTGGCATTGCAGGTGCCCGGCACAAGGCCCAGCTAATTTTTTGTGTTTTTAGTAGAGAGAGGTTTTCACCATGTTGGCCAGGCTGGTCTCGAACTCTTGACCTCAGGTTATCCACCCACCTCGGCCTCTCAAAGTGCTGGGATTACAGGCATGAGCAGGTAACAAGAGTGAAACTCCGTCTCAAAAAAAAAGAAAAAGAACAAAACCGCAGTGCATGACGGCTCACGACTGTAATTCTAACAGTTTGGGAGGCCGAGGCTGGGGGATTGCCTGATCTCAGGAGTTGAAGATCAGCCTGGGCAACAAGGTGAAACCCCGTTTCTACTAAAATACACACACACACACACACACACACAAAATTAGCCAGGCATGGCGGCATGCACCTGTAGTCCCAGCTACTCTGGAGGCTGAGGCAGGAGAATTGCTTGAACCCAGGAGACAGAGGTTGCAGTGAGCCGAGATTGTGCCACTACACTCCAGCGTGGGCAAAGAGCGAGACTCTGTCCCTGAAAATAAAAATAAAAAGAAAGGACACAAAAGCTAAAATAAACAAGTGAGGCTTGAGAGGACAAGATGGCTGACTAGGCGCATCCTGGTGGAAAAGCTGCCACTGAGGGATAAAGATGACTGGCCTACTCTTAACAGATCTACAGAGAAAAAGCACCAATAGTAGACGGAAGGAACAAACAGAAGCTGGGCTGAAGGAACAGAAAGCTGGGAACTCTATATGGGGCTACTGTGCATCTGGGCTTGTTTCTGGCCCCAGTGACTCCCAGGAAATGGGTGAATTGAACTGGCAAGAAGCAACCGTCTCTCTCCCTAGGCCCCTGGAATCCCAGCAGGGGGAGAATCCTCAATCACCATGGACACTTGAGTCAGCGGGAAAGCTGCTTAGAGAAGTGGTAGGGGAAGCAAGACAGCTAATGTGGACCCTAGAGGGTTTGGTATGGGAGTGTCTGTAGCAGAGCATGACCAGTGATGGCCATCCCCACTAGATTCAACTTGCTCCCATAGAACACTTTAGCCCTAGGGAAACTCTCTGCCAAACACTGCAGGATGTTCTTCATCAGACGAGGCTGCTCTGACCTGAGTGACCCATGGTCTGCTAGCCTCTCCTGTGGCCCCAGCCTAGCCATGCCTGCTTGCAGGGCAAACTTAGGTGGTCTGGAGGCCAGCAACATAGCATCTGTGTAGCAGCAGACCATACGTGACTAACAGAGAACACCAGTGGCCCCACAGTCACACACCATTTGGCACACTCCCTCCCCACACTGCCACTTTCCCTGAACCTAAAGAAAGTCTCCAAATCACTTTGCTGATGCATTTCTGTGTGGGTGAGTTTTGATTTCCTTGCCCTGCCAGCAAGTAAGTGTGTATGCACCCTGCCCTGCCGCTGATGTGGCAGGAGTGCAGTTCACACCCTGACCCCGTGCAGTTCACACCCTGACCCCTACCAACTAACATTGCAGATGGAGCCTTGGCAGGAACAGAGTCAGCCAGTCCTGCACCCACAAGCTCCCCACCCTTGTGTCAACACTGTCACAGGAGTGAAACTAGGCACAGAGAAGAACAGATTATCCCCCGCCCTAAGCAACCACTCCGGCTTGCTGTGCACAGAGAAGGCAGATAGACCCACACTTGCCAGAACACTGCCTCTGATCCAGCATCATCACAAACATGACCGTGCAAAAAGTCACCAGAAGGGGCCCCTGGCGCCCACAGCTGCTTTGCCTCTGCCATGGTGGGGAACGCCCACAGGGAGGTAGGCAACCTAGCACCCACTAGCACCCTGCACAGCTGATGAACATCAACCAAACTCTACTTCCACTACCACTGCTGCTAGCACATACAAACAAGGACAGATCTCAATGATACCACACTAGGAAATGCTTTAACTGAAACCAACCATCAGAGTAGAGTGTCCAGTGGTCCAAAAGAACATTGGACATCCCAGAACAGTGTATTCCTAATGTCGAAGAGCCAGAGAACAAATCAGGAACTAATACAAGTCCACCACAGTTAGAGCACATAGTCCAGAAGTTGGGAGCTAAGTGTTGGCCCTATAAAATCTTCCAGAAATAGGATGCTGCTCCAAGATGACCGAATAGGAACAGCTCCAGCCTACAGCTCCCAGCATGAGCGACGCAAAAGACAGGTGATTTCTGCATTTCCAACTGAGGTACCGGGTTCATCTCACTGGGACTTGTTGGATGGTGAGTGCAGCCCATGGAGTTTGAGCCAAAGCAGGGTGGGGCATCGCCTCACCTGGGAAGCACAAGCAGTTGGGGAATTCACTTTTCTAGCCAAGGGAAGCCGTGTCAGACATTACCCGGAAAATCGAGACACTCCTGCCCTGATACTGCTTTTCCAATGGTCTTCACAAACAGCACACCAGGAGATTACATCCTCAGCATGGCTCAGTGGGTCCCACGCCCACAGAGCCTTGCTCACTGCTAGCACAGCAGTCCCAGATCGAATTATGAGGTGGCAGCGATGCTGGGTGAGGGGCGTCCACCATTGCTGAGGCTTGACTAGGTAAACAAAGCAGCTGGGAAGCCTGAACTGGATGGAGCGCACTGCAGCTCAATGAGGCCTGCCTGCCTCTGTAGACTCCACCTCTCAGGGCAGGGCATAGCTGAACAAAAGGCAGCAGAAACTTCTGCAGACATAAACATCCCTGTCTGACAGCTTTGAAGAGAGTAGTGGTTCTCCAAGCACGGAGTTTGAGATCTGAGAATGGACAGACTGCCTCCTTAAGTGGGTCACTGACACCCGAGTAGCCTAACTGGGAGACACCTCCTAGTAGGGGCAGACTGGTACCTCATAAGCCAGGTGCTCTTCTGAGACAAAGCTTCCAGAGGAAGGATCAGGCAGCAACATTTGCTGTTCTGCAATATTAGCTGTTCTGAAGCCTCTGCTGGTGATACCCAGGCAAAGAGGGTCTGCAGTGTACCTCAAGCAACCTCCAACAAACCTGCAGCTGAGGGTCCTGACTACTAGAAGGAAAACTAACAAAACAGAAAGGAATAGTATCAACATCAACAAAAAGGACATCCACATCAAAACCCCATCAGTAGGTCACCATCATCAAAGACCAAAGGTATATAAAACCACAAAGATGGGGAGAAACCAGAATAAAAATCTGAAAATTCTAAAGATCAGAGTGCCTCTTCTCCTCCAAAGGAACGCAGCTCCTCACGAGCAATTGAACAAAGCTGGACAGAGAATGATTTTGATGAGTTGACAAAAGTAGGCTTCAGAAGATTGGTAATAAAAAACTTCTCCAAGCTAAGGAGGATGTTCAAACCTATCACAAAGAAGCTAAAAACCTTGAAAAAAGATTAGATGAATGACTAACTAGAATAAACAGCATAGAGAAGAACTTAAATGACCTGAAAGAGCTGAAAACCAAGGCACAAGAACTACGTGACACATGAACAAGTTTCAGTAGCCGATTCAATCAAGTGGAAGAAAGGGTATCAGTGATTAAAATCAAATGAATGAAATGAAGTGAGAAAAGAAGTTTAAAGAAAAAAGAGTAAAAACAAATGAACAAAACCTCCAAGTATGGGACTACGTGAAAAGACCAAATCGACGTTTGACTGGTATACCTGAAAGTGACAGGGAGAATGGAACCAAGTTGGAAAACACTCTGCAGGATATTATCCAGGAGAAATTCCCCAACCTAGCAAGGCAGGCCAACATTCAAATTCAGGAAATGCAGAGAATGCCACAAAGATACTGCTCGAGAAGAGAAACCCCAAGTCACATAATTGTCAGATTCATCAAGGTTGAAATGAAGGAAAAAATGTTAAGGGCAGCCAGAGATAAAGGCCGGTTTATCCAAAAAGGGAAGCCCATCAGACTAACAGCTGATTTCTCAGCAGAAACTCTACAAGCCAGAAGAGAGTGGGGGCCAATATTCAACATTCTTAAAGAAAAGAATTTTCAACCCAGAATTTCATATCCAGCCAAACTAAGCGTCATAAGTGAAGGAAAATAAAATCCATTACAGACAAGCAAATGCTGAGAGATTTTGTCACCACCAGCCCTGACTTACAAGAGCTCCTGAAGGAAACACTAAACATGGAAAGGAACAACCGGTACCAGCCACTGCAAAAACACGCCAAAATGTAAAGACCATTGATGCTAAGAAGAAACTGCATCAACTAATGAGTGAATAACCAGCTAACATCATAATGACAGGATCAAATTCACACATAACAATATTAACCTTAAATGTAAATGGGCTAAATGCCCCAATTAAAAGACACAAACTAGCAAACTGGATAAAAAGTCAAGATGCATCAGTGTGCTGTATTCAGCAGACCCATCTCACATGCAGACACACACATAGGCTCAAAATAAAGGGATGGAGGAAGATCTACCAAGCAAATGGAAAACAAAATAGCAGGGTTGCAATCCTAGTTTCTCATAAAACAGACTTTAAGCCAAAAAAGATCAAAAGAAACAAAGAAGGCCATTACATAATGGTAAATGGTAAAAGGAAATCGAATTGATATTCAACAAGAAGAGCTAACTATCCTATATATATATGCACCCAATACAGGAGCACCCAGATTCATAAAGCAAGTCCTTAAAGACACACAAAGAGACTTAGACTCTCACACAAAAATAATGGGAGACTTTAACACCCCATTGTCAACATTAGACAGATCAATGAGACAGAAAGTTAACAAGGATATCCAGGAATTGCACTCAGCTCTACACCAAGTGGACCTAATAGACATCTACAGAACTCTCCACCCCAAATCAACAGAATATACATTCCCAGCACCACATCGCACTTATTCCAAAAATGACCACATAGTTGGAAGGAAAGCACTCCTCAGCAAATCTAAAAGAATGGAAGCTATAACAAACTGTCTCTCAGACCACACTGCAATCGAATTGGAACTCAGGATTAAGAAACTCACTCAAAACCACACAACTACAAGGAAACTGAACAACCTGCTCTTGAATGACTACTGGGTAAATAACGAAATGAAGGCAGAAATAAAGATGTTCTTTGAAACCAACAAGAACAAAGACACAACATACCAGAATCCCTGGGACACATATAAGCAGTGTGTAGAGGGAAATTTAGAGCACTAAATGCCCACAAGAGAAAGCAGGAAAGATCTAAAATTGACACCCTAACTTCACAATTAAAAGAACTAGAGAAACAAGAGCAAACACATTCAAAAGATAGCAGAAGGCAAGAAATAACTAAGATCTGAGCAGAAAAAAAGGAAATAGAGACACAAAAATCCCTTCAATCAATCAATGAATCCAGGAGTTGGTTTTTTGAAAAGATTGACAAAATGGATAGACCATTACCAAGACTAATAAAGGAGAAAAGAGAGAAGAATGAAATAGACACAATAAAGAATGATAAAGGGGCTAACACCACCGATCCCACAGAAATACAAACCACCATCAGAGAATACTATAAACACCTCTATGCAAATAAACTAGAAAATCTAGAAGAAACGGATAAATTCCTGGACACATATACTCTCCCAAGACTAAACCAGGAAGAAGTTGAATCCCTGAATAGACCAATAACAAGCTCTGAAATTGAGGCAATAATTAATAGACTACCAACCAAAAAAAGTCCAGGACCAGAAGGATTCACAGCAAAATTCTACTAGAGATACAAGGAGGAGCTGGTTCCATTCCTTCTGAAACTATTCCAATCAATAGAAAAAGAGGGAATCCTCCTTAACTCATTTTATGAGGGCAGCATCATCCTGATACCAAAGCCCAGCAGAGACACAACAAAAAAAGAGAATTTAGGCCAATATCCCTGATGAACATTGATGTGAAAATCCTCAGTAAAATACTGGCAAAGCAAATCTAACAGCACATCAAAAAGCTTATCCACAACCATCAAGGTGGCTTCATCCCTGAGATGCAAGGCTGGTTAAACATATGAAAATCAATAAATGTAATCCATCACATAAACAGAACCAAAGACAAAAAACACATGATTATCTCAATAGATGCAGAAAAGGCCTTTGACAAAATTCAACAGTACTTCATGCTAAAAACTCTCAATAAACTAGGTATTGATGGGACGTATCTCAAAATAATAAGATATATTTATGACAAACCCAAAGCCAATATCATACTGAATGGGCAAAAACTGGAATCATTCCCTTTGAAAACTGGCACAAGACAGGGATGCCCTCTCTCACCACTCCTATTCAATATACCATTGGAATTTCTGACCAGGGCAATGAGGCAAGAGAAAGAAATAAAGGGTATTCAATTAGGAAAAGAGGAAGTCAAATTGTCCCTGTTTGCAGGTGACATGATTGTATATCTAGAAAACCCCATCATCTCAGCCAAAATCTCCTTAAGCTGATAAACAACTTCAGCAAAGTCTCAGGATACAAAATCAATGTGCAAAAACCACAAACATTCTTATACACAAATAACAGACAGAGAGCCAAATCATGAGTGAACTCCCATTCACAATTGCTTCAAAGAGAATAAATACCTAGGAATCCAACTTACAAGGGATGTGAAAGACCTCTTCAAGGAGAACTACAAACCACTGCTCAATGAAATAAAAGAGGACACAAACAAATGGAAGAACATTCCATGCTCATGGGTAGGAAGAATCAATATCATGAAAATGGCTATAC
This sequence comes from Pan troglodytes, assembly GCF_028858775.2. Lineage (NCBI taxonomy): Eukaryota > Metazoa > Chordata > Mammalia > Primates > Hominidae > Pan > Pan troglodytes. The sequence goes on from NC_072421.2 coordinate 60,812,670, forward strand.
TGCCCAAGGTAATTCATAGATTCAATGCCATCCCCATCAAGCTACCAATGAGTTTCTTCACAGACTTGGAAAAAACTACTTTAAAGTTCATATGGAACCAAAAAAGAGCCTGCATTGCCAAGACAATCCTAAGCCAAAAGAACAAAGCTGGAGGCATCACTCTACCTGACTTCAAATTATACTACAAGCTTTCATTAACCAAAACAGCATGGTACTGGTTCCAAAACAGAGATGTAGACCAATGGAACAGAACAGAGCCCTCAGAAATAATGTCACACATCTACAACCATCTGATCTTTGACAAACCTGACAAAAACAAGAAATGGGGAAATTATTCCCTATTTAATAAATGGTGCTGGGAAAACTGGCTACCATATGTAAAAAGCTGAAACTGGATCCCTTCCTTACACCTTATACAAAAATTAATTCAAGATGGATTACATGTTAGACCTAAAACCATAAAAACCCTAGAAAAAACCTAGGCAATACCATTCAGGACATAGGCATGGGCAAGGACTTCATGTCTAAAACACCAAAAGCAATGGCAACGAAAGCCAAAATTGACAAATGGGATATAACTAAACTAAAGAGCTTCAGCACAGCAAAAGAAACTACCATCAGAGTGAACAGGCAACCTACAGAATGAGAGAAAATTTTTGCAATCTACCCATCTGACAAAGGGCTAATATCCCGAATCTACAATGAACTTAAACAAATTTACAAGAAAAAAACAAACAACCCCATCAACAAATGGGTGAAGGATATGAACAGACACTTCTCAGAAGACGACATTTATGCAGCCAACAGACACATGAAAAAATGCTCATTATCACTGGTCACCAGAGAAATGCGAATCAAAACTACAATGAGATACCATCTCACACCAGTCAGAATGGTGATTATTATAAGTCAGGAAAAAACAGGTGCTAGAGAGGATGTGGAGAAATAGGAACACTTTTACACTGTTGGTGGGACTGTAAACTACTTCAGCCATTGTGGAACACCATGTGATGATTCCTCAAAGATCTAGAAATAGAAACACAATTTGACCCAGCAATCTCATTACTGCGTATATACCCAAAGAATTGTAAATCATGCTGCTATAAAGACATATGCAAACGTATGTTTATTGCGGCACTATTCACAATAGCAAAGACTTGGAACCAACCCAAAAGTCCATCAATGATAGACTGGATTAAGAAAATGTGGCCCATATACACCATGGAATACTATACAGCCATAAAAATGGATGAGTTCATGTCCTTTGTAGGGTCTTGGATGAAGCTGGAAACCATCATTCTCAGCAAACTATCACAAGGACAGAAAGCCAAACACCACATGTTCTCACTGATAGGTGGGAACTGAACAATGAGAACACTTGGACACAGACTGCGGAACATCACACACTGGGGCCTGTCGTGGGGTGGGGGAAGAGGGGAGGGATAGCATTAGGAGAAATATCTAATATAAATGATGAGTGAATGGGTGCAGCACACGAGCATGGCACATCTATACATATGTAACAAACCTGCACGTTGTGCACGTGTACCCTAGAACTTAAAGTATAATAAAAAAATTTTTTTTTAATCTTCCAGAAACAAAGCTAGTCAGTTGAATCCACCTTATACCACAATCAAACTTTCAAGGTCATCAAATAGAATATAGAGAAAAAAAATCCAAAGGTCAGCAACCTCAAAGACTGAAAAAATATCATCTCACAAAGAGGAGAAAGAACCAGTGCAATAACTCTGACATCTCAAAAAGCCTGAGTGCCTTTTTCCTTCAAATGACATCACCTTTCCAGCAAGGGTTCTGAACTGGACTGAAATGGCTGAAATGACAGAAATAAAATTCAGAATATGAATAAAAACAAAGATAATTTAGCTAAAGGAGTACATTAAAATCCAATTGAAGGAAGCTAAGAATTATGATAAAACAATCCAGGAGCTGACAGACAAAATAGCAAGTATAGAAAAAATATATAAATGATCTGTGTCAGAGCCGAGAAACACACTACAAGAATTTCATAATACAAACACGAGTAGTAATAGCAGAATAGACCAAGCAGTGGAAAGAATCTGAGTTTGAAGTCTGGCTTTCTGAAATAAGATAGTCTGACAAGAACAGAGAGAAAAAAAGAATGAATAAAACCACCAAGAAATATGGGATTATGTAAAGAAACCAGATATGTAACTCATTGGTGTCCCTAAAAGAGATGGGGAAAGTGTAAGCAACCTGGAAAAATATTTCAAGACATTATCCACAAGAACTTCCTCAAACTAGCTAGAGAGGAAAACATTCAAATTCAGGAAATGCAGAGAACCCCAGTAAGATACTTTACAAGAATATCATCCCCAAGATACAAAACCATGCTAAAAATGTTAAAAGCAGCTAGAGAGAAAGGTTAGGTTACCTACAAAGGGAAGGCCATAAGACTAACAGCAGAACTCTCAGCAGAAACACTACAAGCCAGAAGAGATTGAGGGACAATATTTAACATTCTTAAAGAAAAGAAATTCCAACCCAGAATTTCATGTTTTGCTGGAAACAAAACTAAGCTTCATAAGTGAAGAAGAAATAAGATTCTTTTCAGACAACCAAATGCTGAGGGAACTTGTTACCACTAGACCAGTCTTATAAGAGCTCCTGAGGAAGCACTAAATATGAAAAGACCACTACTAGCCACTACAAAAACACACTGAATATACAGACCAGTGAAACCATAAAGCAACCACATAAACAAGTCTGCAAAATATCCAGTTAATATCATTATGACAGGATCAAATCCACACACATTAATACTAATCTTAAATGGAAATGGGCTAAATGTCTCAAATAAAAGGCACAGAGTGGCAATCTGGATAAATAATTAAGACGCATTGGTATGCTGTTTTTAAGAGACACATCTCACATGCAGTGACACACATAGGTTCAAAATAAAGAGATGGAGACATATCTACAAAGCAAATGAAATACAGAAAAACAGCAGGGGTTGCACTGTGAGTTTCAGTCAAAATGGTCTTTAAACCAACAAATATTTTTAAAAAAGACAAAGAAGGGCATTACATAATGGTAAAGGGTTCGATTCAACAAGAAGAGCCAACTATCATAATTACCCAACAATCATAATTACCCAACACAGGATCACCCAGATTCATAAAGCAAGTTCTTAGAGACTGTCAAAGAAACTTACACTCCCACACAATAACAGTGAGAAAATTCAACACCTCACTGACAACATTAGACAGATCACTGAGACAGAAAATTAACAAAGGTATTCAGGGCCTGAACTCAACACTGGATCAAATGGACCTGATAGACATCTACAGGACTCTCCACCAAAAAAAAAAAAAAAATAGAATATACATTCTTCTCATTGACACATGGCACATACTCTAAAACCAATGCCATAATCAGAAGTAAAACAGTCCTCAGCAAATGCAAAAGAGCTGAAATTATAACAAACAATCTCTTGGACCATACCAAAATTAAATTAGAAATCAAGACTAAGAAATTCACTCAAAACTATACAATTACATGAAAATTGAATGACCTACTCCTAAATGACTGTTGGGTAAATGATGAAATAAAGGTAAAAATCAAGAAGTTCTTTAAAACTAACGAAGACAAAGATGCAACATACCAGAATCTCTTGGAAAGAGCTAAGGTGGTGCTGAGAGAAATATTTACAGCACCAAATGCCCACATCAAAAAGTTGGAAATATCACAAGCTAACAACCTAACATCAAAACTAAATTTACTAGAGAACCAAGAGAAAACTAACCCCAAGCTGGCAGTAGACAAGAAAAAAACAAAACTAGAGCTAAACTGAAGGAGATTGAGACACAAAAAACATCTAAAAGATCAACATATCCATGAGCTGTTTTTTTGAAAAAAATAATAAAATAGACTGCTAGCTAGACTAATAAAGAAATAAAGGAGAAAAGATAAAAATAAACACAATCAAAAAGAATGAGGGGAATATTACCACTGACCTCCACAGAAACACAAATAACCATCAGAGAATATTATAAACATCTCTATGCACACAAATTATAAAATTTAGAAGAATTGGATAAATTCCTGGACACATACACCTCCCAAGACTGAACCAGGAAGAATTCAAATACCTGAACAAACCAATAACGAGCTCTGAAATTGAATCAGTAACAAATAGCCTACCAACCAAAAAAAAAAAGCCCAGGACCAGACACATTCAAAGCTGAATTCCCCCATAGGTACAAAGAAGAGCTGGTCCCATTCCTGTAGAAACTATTCCGAAAAAAATGAGGAGGAAGGAGTACTCTCTAACTCATTCTGAGGCCAGCATCTTTCTGATACTGAAACCTGGAAGAGACACAACAATAAATGAAAATTTCAGGCAGTATCTTTGATTAACATTAATGCAAAAATTCTCAACAAAATACTAGCAAACTGAATACAGAAGCACATCAAAAAGCTTAATCACCAAAATCAAGTAGGCTTTATCTCTGGAATGCAAAGTTGCTTCAACATATGCAGATAAAAAAAGGTGATTCATCACATAAACAGAACTAAAGACAAAAACCACATGATTATCTCAATATATGCAGAAAAGACTGATAAAATTCAACACATTTTATATTAAAAATAACTCTCAATAGACTAGTTATTGAGGGAACATACAGCAAAATAATAAGAGCCATTTATGACAAACCCACAGCCAACATCATAATGAATGGGCAAAAGCCAGAAGCATTCCCCTTGAAAACAAGCACAAGAATAAAGATGCCCTCTCTCACCACCCCTATTCAAAATAGTTTTGGAAGTCCTGGCCAGGGCAGTCAGGCAAGAGATAGAAATAAAGCACATCCAAATAGGAAAAAAAGAAGTCCAACTGTTCCTGCTTGCAGATGACATAATGCTATTACTAGAAAGCCCTATAGTCTTGGCCCAAAAACTTCTTAAGTTGATGAACAACTTCAACAAAGTCTCAGGATACAAACCAATGTACAGAAGTCATTAGCACTCCTATATATCAAAAATATTGAAGCCAAGAGCCAAATTAGGAATGTGATCTTATTCGCAATTGCCACACACAAAAAATAAAATACCTAGGAATATATCTAATCAAGGAGGTAAAAGACCTCCAAAAGGAGAACTACAAAGCACTTCTCAAATAAATCAGAGATGACACAAACAAATGAAAAATCATTCCATGCTCATAGTTAGGAAGAATAATGGCTATACTGCCTAAAGCAATTTATAGATTCAATGCTATTGCTGTTCAACTACCAATGATATTATTCAGAGAACTAGAAAATACTATTTTAAAATTCATACAAAACCAAAAAAGAGCCTGAATAGCCAAGGGAATCCTGATTTAAAAAGAGTGGCATCATGCTACTCCACTTCAAATTACACTAAAGGGCTACAGAAATCAAAACAGCATTATATTGCTGCAAAAACAGTCACATAGACCAATAAAACAGTATAGAGAACCAGGAAATAAGGCCACGCACTTACAACTATCTGATTTTCAACAAAGCTGGAAAAAGAAAAACAACCAATGGAGAAGGACTCCCTATTCGATAAATGGTGCTGGGATAACTGGCTAGCCATATGCAGAAGATTGAATTTTGACCCATTTCTTATACCATGCACATAGTTAACGGAAGGTGGATTAAAGATTTAAATGTAAAACCCTAAACCTTGAAGACAACCTAGTCAATACCATTCTGGATAAAGAAATGGGCAAAGATTTTATGATGAAGACATTAAAAGCAATTGCAATATAAGCAAAAATGGACAAATGGGGTCTAATTAAGCTGAAGAGTTTCGGCACAGCAAAAGAAACTGTCAACACAGTGAACAGACAACCTACAGAACAGGAAGAAATATTTGCAAACTATGCATCTGACAAAGGCCTGATATCCAGCATCTATAAGAAACTTAAACAAACTTACAAGAAAAAAAAACAGTTTTAAAGTAGGCAAGCAACATGAAGAGACACTTTTTGAAAGAAGGCATACACATAGCCAAAAATCATATTTAAGAAGTTCAACATCACTCATCATTAGAGAAATGCAAAACAAAACCACAATGAGATACCATCTCACACCAATCAGAAAGGCTATTCTTAAAAAGACAAAAAGTAACAGGTGCTGGTAAGGTTGCAAAGAAAAGCGAACACTTATACACTGTTGGTGGGAGTGCAAGTTAGTTAAACCATCGTGAAAGACAGTGTGGTGATTCCTTCAAGACCTAAAAACAGAATTACCATTTCACCCAGTAATACCATTACTGGGTATAGACCCAAAGGAATATAAATTATTCTATCATAAAGACATATGCATAGGTGTGTTCATCACAGCACTATTCACAATAGCAAAGACCTGGAATCAACTTAAATCCCCATCAGCAGTAGACTGGATAAAGAAAATGTGGTACATATACAGCATGGAATACTAAGAAACCATAAAAAGAATGAGATAACATGCTTTGCAGGAACATGGATGGAGCTGGAGGCCATTATTCTTAGCAAACTAATACCGGAACAGAAAACTGAATACTGCAAGTTCTCACTTATAAGTGGGAGCTAAAATGATAACACAAGGGCACATAGAAGAGAACAACACACACTGGAATCTATTGGAGGATGGAGGGTTGGAGGAGAGAGACCAGGAAAAATAACTAATGAGTACTTGGCTTAATACCTGAGTGACGAAATAATCTGGACAACAATCCCTCATGACACAAGTTTACCTATGTAACAAATGTACACACGTACCCCTGAGCTTAAAATAAAAGTTAAATATAGAAAGAGCATGTGGACATAGGAGATGGAGGCATTTCTTTGCTTCCCTCACCCCTGTGGCAGACTGCTGACTGCCAAGTTATCATAAAAACCCTCTGCCCCTGTATGCCCAGGCATCATTGCCATTGTTGACAGAGAGTTGAAAAGTTTTTGAGAGCAGAACATCAGGCAACCAACTTGCACAGGTTCATTCATTTCTCTTCAAACTTGAGCTAAGGTGTTGGTTGGCATTCTGGTTGTGCACTCATTGTGGGACACTATCCTGCCCAGGGAATCTCAGCCCTTGTGTCTCTGCATCCCTAGATTCTCCACAAATATTTACCAAAAACTTCTCTGACTCTGGCAACCACAGGGAACTGGCAGGACTCTGGGGACCTTAGGATCCCTGAAGAACTATCCTTCGGTATGGGACAACCCTGGAGGAAAGGGGAGCACAGCTCATGAAAGCACCCACTAGGACAGAGGAAAGTTGATTACAAGCCCTTCCCTGCCCAAGAGCCCCCTGCTTGTGACCAAAGTGTGCTTCTCCAAGCATAGAGAGATGAAGTCTTAGTGCTTATCTGTGGATGGGGGGGAGTGTTGTTCCAACAGGGTGGACAGGGAACACCAGTGTCCCAAAAGGGTCATAGAGAGGAGGTCTCCTTCCAGTCCACTGATCCACTGCTATGAGTGTAGCTGTTACGTTTCCTACTAGGGCTTGATATCAATGCACTCAGACACAAACTTTTCAGCACTATCTGGGGCAGCGGCATTACCACTGAAAGTCTGCAGTATGCATTCCCAGACTTGCATAATGGATGGGGCTTATCACCCCCTCTCTATATTCCTGCAGTGAGTGCAGAACAGCCACAGAGCTGTCTGCCATTTCCTGAGAGAAGAGGTTCTGTCCCAAAGTCATTTATGGGGTACCTGCCAGATGGGCATTTTCCACAGATCTAAGTTCCACTGTGGCCTGGAAAAAAAGGACAGTGTCTATTTGAACTAAAAGTCATGAAACCTAGGACAAGAGTGTGGTAAGAAAGTTGGTCATGTTCCTGCCTTCTCAGGATGAGAAGATGGTTCAGCCCCTTATTCCTTCCACCACAGAGACCACAGCCCATCCCACCATGAGCTCACCCTGCCACCAACATCAGGGAGGGTGCTTTTACTTGTCACCTAGCTATCTAGGGGTGAGCTCATTTGTAAGTGCCACCTAATGGAATAGAGATTAAACTGCACACCCAAATAAAAATGTGCTGACAGAAGGACATAATACTAGGAAACAGGATGAGAAAGCCACCACACACACACAAAAATCTACCTATAACCAACGAACTTAATACAAGCCTTGATCTTCAGAAATCACCCAAAATTGAAGACAAGCATAAACAACATAAATTACTGTCACATCTCAAGAAAGAAAAGAATAAAAAATTAAAAAGTCCTCTTTAAAGGAAAGCAAATTCAAAAATAAGAAGTGACAGTCCACGTGAGAATAAATCAGCATAAGAACTTCAGCAGTAAAAGCAGACAGAATATTTTGATGCCCTCAAAAGATTATATAAGCTCTCTAGCAAGGGATCCTAACCAAAATGGATTTTTTAAAATGACAAATAAATAATTCAAAATATATATTGTAAGAAATATCAATAAGATCCAAGATAAAGTGAAAAAACAATGCAAAGAAATCAGAAAAATATTCAGAATATGAATGAAAAATTTACTAATGAGACATATCTTTAAAAACACAGAATTTGTAGAAATAACAGTTAAAGAAATTATAAAATATAGTTAAAAGCTTTAATAATAGACTAGACTAAGTGGTAGAAATAATTTCAGAACTTGAAGACTGGTCCTCTGAATTAACCCAGTCAGACAAAAATAAAGAAAGAGGTATTTAAAAATAAGCCAAGTCTTTGAGAAGTATGGGATTATGTAAAGAGACCAAATCCATGAAGTGTAGGCATTCCTTAGGAAGAAGAAGAAGAAAAAGTAAAAAGCTTGGAAAATGTAATTGATGGGTTAATTCAAGAAAATTTTAATGGTGAAACTTAGAGAATTAAACATCCAGCACAAGAAACTCAAAGAACACCTGGTAGGTTCTCTGCAAGACAAATCTTATCAAGGTCTGTAGTCATCAGACAATCCAAAGTCAATATGAAGGAAAAAGGTTTAAAAGCAGCCAGAGAGAAGCATCTAGTCACATATATAAAGAGAATCCCATCAGACTAACAGCAGACATCTCAGTAGAAACCATACAAGACAGAAGAAATTCTAGGCCTATTTTCAGACTTCTTTTAAAAAATATGCTAGCCAAGAATTTCACATCCTGCTAATCTAAGTTTCAAATATGAGACAGAAATAAATTCTTCCCAGACAAGCAAACACTAAGTAAATTAATCATCCACATTACTGACACCTAAAGAAATACCCAAAAAAAGTTCTACACATGGAAACAAAAGGATGAAACTAATCATCAAAAAAGCACACATAAGCACAAAGCTCACAGATTCTAGAAAGCACTTCCAAAATTGAGACTACAAAGCAAGTAGGTAACCACATTATGAGAGGACAAACTCTCACATACCAATATTAACTTTGAAAGTAAATGTACTAAATGCTCCACTTAAAAGATATGGGCTGGCAAATTGGATTTAAAAGAAACCACAAAATCCAGCAAATTGCTGCCTACAAGAGACCCACCTAATGGGGTATAAACACCCACAGACTGAAGGTAAAATGGTGGAAAAAGATATACCACACAAATGGAAAACAAAAGTGACCAGGAGTAGCTATAGACACACAAAGTTATTATATATTAATAAATAATTCAATTCAACAAGAAGATGTAACTATCCTAAATATACATGCACCAAACATCAGAGTATGCATATTCACAAAACAAGTACCACTAGATCAAAAAATAGAGATAGACAACAATACAATAATAGTAGAGAATGCAACACCCCATTGACAGCACTAGACACATAATTATGAAACAAAATCAACAAAGAAACTCTGGATTTAAGCTTGACTCAACCCCAAGTGGACCTAAAGAGACATTTACAGGACACTCTACCCAACATCTTAAGAATATAAATTTTTCTTCTTTGAGTATGCATTCTTCTTGAAAGTAAACCATATCCTTGGCTATAAACAAAGTTTCAATAAATTCAAAAAATAAAATAATATCAAGTATCTACTTGGATCACAGTTGAATAAAATTAGAAATAAATACCAAGTAGAATTCTCAAAGCTATATAAATAAATAAAATGTAAACAATGTGCTCCTGAATGATCATTGGGTAAATGATGAAATTGGGCAGAAACGAAAAACTTTGTTGAAACAAATAAAAATAAGCACAACATACAATAACCTCTGAGACACTGCTAACAGAAATGTTAACAGCATTAACTGCCTACATCAGAGAGATAGAAAGATCTCAAATTAACAACCTAATATTGCACCTAAAAACTGGACAAACAATAACAAACTAAATCCAGTGCTAGCAGAAGAAAGGAAGTGATAAAGATCAGAGCAGAACAAAATGAGACAAAGACCAAAAAAAAAGGATAAATAAAATCAAATGTTTTTTTTTGAAAGATACTCAAAATTGGCAGGCCAGTAACTAAACAATAAAAATGAGAAATGTTTTAAATAAGCACAATGAGAAATGATAAAGGTGAGATTACAACTGATACCACAGAGATACCAAGCAATCATCCAGGACTATTATTAAAATCTCTATGTGTACAAACTTAAAAACGTAGAGAAAATAAATCAATATAGATAAATTCCTGGAAATATCCAACCTCTCAAGATTGAACCAGGGAGAAATGAAAATTCTGAACTCAATAATGTGTGATGATATTGAATCAGTAATAAAAAATCTATCAAGGGAGAAAAAAAGCCCAGGACCAGATGGAATCACAGCCAAATTTTACCAGACATGTAAATAAAAGTTGATAACAATCTTACTGAAACTACTCAAAAAATCACAAAGAAGGATTTTTCCTTAACTAATTGTCTGAAACTAGTATCACCCTCATACCAAAATCAGGTAAGGGAACACACATATGCACGCACACACACACACACACACACACACACACACCAAAAAAACCTCTCATTGGCCAATATCCCTGATGAACCCAAGTGCAAAAATCCTAAAAAAATACTAACAAATTAACTACACATCAAAATGATAACACATCCCAGTCAACTGGGTTTTATTACATTGATGCAAAAATGGTTCAACATAGACAAAACAAATAAATGTGTTTTACCACATAAACAAAATAAAAATGAAAACCATAAAATCATGTCAATAGATGCAAAAGAAGAATTCAATGCAATTTAATATCTGTTCTTGATAAAAATTCTAAAATATCTATACAATGAAAGATCATACCTCAAAATAATAAAAGGTATGTATAACTAACCCACAACCAACATTACACTGAATGAGGAAAAGTTGAAATCATTCACCTTAAGAATTGGAACAAAACAATGATGTCCACTCTTTTCTTTTTTTCCGAGACCGTCTCACCCTGTTGCCCAGGCTGGAGTGCAGTGGTGCAAGCTCAGCTCCCTGCAGCCTCTGCCTCCCGGGTTCAAGTGATTCTCATACGTCAGCCCCATGAGGAGCTGGGACTACAGGCATGCACCATCATGGCCAGCTGATTTTTTCCATTTTTAGTAGAGTTGGGATTTCACTGTGTTGGCCATGCTGGTCTCAAACACCTAGCTTGAAGTGATCTACCCAGCCAGGCCTCCGAAAGTGCAGGGATTACAGTTGTGAGCCACTCCACCCAGCCTCCACTCTTACCACTTCTATTTAGCACAGTATTCTGGGTCCTAGCTAAAATAATCAGGCAAGAAAAAAAGTAAAAGGCATCCAAATTGGAAAAGAGGATGTCAAATTATTTATCTTCACTTATGACATAATCTTATACAGAGAAAACTCTAAAGACTCCTCTAAAAGGCTTCTAGACTTGAAAAATGACTTCACTAAGGTTTTAGGATACAAAATTGATGTACAAAAATCAGTAGAATTTTTATATGCCAATAATAATGAAGCTGAGAGCCAAATCAAGAACTCAATACCATTTACAATAGTCACAAAAATTTAAATACCCAGGAATCAATTTAATAATAGAGGTGAAAGATCTTTTCAAGGAGAGCTATAAAACACTGATGAAAGAAACAAATGGAAATCATTTCATGCTCATGCATTGGAAGAATCAATATTGTTAAAATGATTATACTTTTCCAAGCAATCTACAGATTCAGTGAAATTCTTATCAAATTACCAACATAATATTTTACAGAATGACAAAAAAAATCCTAAAACTCACTTGGAACCAAAAATAAAAAGCATAAATGTTCAAAGCAATCCCAAGCATAAAGTACAAGCATGGAGGCACCACATTACCTGACTTTGAATTATACTACAAGGCAATAGCAATCAAAACAGCATAATAACGATACAAAAATATATATGGAACAGATCGATGAAACAGAATAGTGAACCCAGGAATAAAGCCACATACCTACATTCAACAGATCTTCAACAATGTCACCACAAATATATAATGGGAAAAGAACACACTATTCAATAAATTATGCTGGAAAAATTGGATAGTCATATGCGGAAAAATAAAACTGGGCCTTTATTTCTCACCATATACAAAAATTACTCACAATGGATTAATGGCTTAAATGTATGGACTGAAACTACAAAATTCTTAAAAGAAAACCTTGACTGAGTTCTCAATAGCAAATTCAACAGAAACAAAATAGACAAATGGAACTAAATTAAAGAGCTGCTGCATAGCAAAATAAACAGACTATACAGACAACCTATAGTAAGGGAGAAAAATATTTACAAACTATGCATTTGACAGATGCTTAACATTCAGAACCTACAAGAAACTCAAAAAAACAAGAAATAAACAAATAACAGTTAAAAAGTGAGCAAAGTACATCAACAGATATTTATCAAAAGAAGATCTAGAAGCATCATCCAACAAACATGAAAAATGCTCATCACTAGTCATCAGAGAAATACAAATTAAAACAACAATGATATACCATTTCATAACATTTATAATGGCTACTATTGAAACATAAAAAAAAACAGATATTGGTGAGGGTGCAAAAAAAGAAAACATTTACACACTGTTGGCAGAAATGTAAATTAGTACAATCTCTATGAAATACAGTATGGCAATTTCTCAAAGAACTAAAAACAGAACTGCTATTTGACCTAGCAATTTCACTATTAGAGATCTGCCAAAGGGAAAAAAATATATATTATATCAAAAAGATACCTGCACTTATATGTTTATTGCAGTACTATTTTGAAAAGCAAAGTCGTGAAATCAATCAAAGTGTCCATCAAGAGATAACTGGATAAAGAAAATGTGCTATATATGCACTATGAATTACTACACAGCCTTAACAAAAAAGTTAAATCATCTCCTTTCCAGCAACATGAATGGAACTGGAGGCCTTTATTCTAAGAGAAATAGCATTAGAAAATCTAATGCCTCTTGTTCTCACTTAGAAGTGGAAGCTAAACAATGGCTACACATGAGTATACAGAGGAAAATAACAGACATAGATGACTACCAAAGGGGGAAGGGCGGGAGCAAGTGGAGAGTTGAAAAGCTACCTATTGGGTACAATGTTTACTGTTTGGGTGATAGGCACACTAGAATTTCAAACCTCACCATTACACAATATATGCATGTTACAAACTTGCACATTTACTTTCTGAGTGTATATATATATATATAATATTCCATATATTACATAGATATAAAATATTCCATATATTATATATATATAAATATTCCATATATTATATATAAAAATATTCCATATATTATATATATATAATATTCCATATATTATATATATATGGAGTCATATTACTTACCTTTAGCCTATTGAGTTGTGTGTGTTCCACATATGTATAGCTTAACAATATATTTAATTTAATTATATATATACATACACACACACACACACACAAAACTAGCTAGGAGATAATCACACCTAAAAACAGATCATCTAGGAAAGAACACTGGAATTCAACAGAGGAATAATGACAAGCGCAAAAAGCAAGGAAGTAGGGAAGCAAGGCAGCCTATTTGCCTATATGGCCAGGATTGTTGGGGAGCCTGGAGAGCCTTCCTAATGCAGGACAGGTAAGTGAGAGATCCTCAGCAGTCCACTTTCCTGCAGAGGACTCCTAAAATCATAGCCGCAAGAGAGTACCTAGACCCTCGGGAACACCAAGAAAAATATAAGCAGCTGCCTGGAAACTGCACAAAGACACTGCTCCAGAAAAAGAGAGAGAAAGAGAGACAGAGCTCACCCTGGGTCCCACAACTCCCTAAATCATAAGCAGCTGCAGCACGGTGCCATTTTTAACAGCACAACACCCACCAAACTGTGTCCTTCTTGGGGTTTAACAGCTTCTGCATCTCAACATCCATGGAGCCCTATTGGCATTCCTCACCTACAACCACTGATTTCCCCAGCAGGAAAGCAGCCAGAAATTTCCAATCACCCTAAGGACAAATTTCATTGCCCACATTTGCCACTGCTGCAGGCAGATGTGGCACCAAGAGATGACCAAAACATAGCCCTCAGCTGCCTGCCTAAAGCTGCTTCCACTCAAAAAAGAAAAACCTGCACTCCCCATGACAGAACCACAGCACAGTGGCAAGTGCTACCACCTGAGCATTCTGCTGGGAGTCTGGGTTTTATGCTGCTCCTGTCTACAAGAAGTAATACCTGAACACATCACTGAGAAGCCTGAGGGAAGATTTTTTTTGGCCTGGCTACACACCCCTAGTACGTGAGCATGACATCTAGGGGCCTGAAGATTACCCAGTTCAGTCAACCATTGATTGGTCCTTGAGCACTTCTCTTAGTGTCTGAGGTCAGGCTCACTAAACCTGCTGCTACCACCACAGCTGGCACCCAACTGCTCATGCCACATATGAAGGTGGAGAGCAGTCTGCCAGGCCCAACAAAGCCACCATTGATACCAGCATGAACAGCTTTGATTTCAAAGAGTTGTCTCAGAACAGCTACTTCCTTCATCTACTTCACACCTACTGCTCAGGTGATCAAATCCTGTCCATCTACCTAACTTACTACTGTCACTACCAGCATCTAAGTAAGCCACCTGGAGACCTGATATTTGGTCAGCCTAGACCTGATAACACTGCTGCCAGCATACACTGCTCTGAGGACCAAGAACTGCCATACTCAGCCTGCCACTGCCTCCAGTGTGGCCTGAATACTGAACCATATGGCATCCTAGCTCCCAGGAAAAATTTACCATACTCTTCACTAACAACCACAACCAAAGCCACCAACGAAATCAAAGCTATCACTGATGCTATTTACAGCTGGAAAATATATACAGAGACTAAACTACTAAACACACTCAGAACCAAAGCCAAAGTGATCTGCACAAGCAAAATCATAGATACATCTTCAGGAATATTCCTCCCCTAAGAAAACAAATTCAAAAAAATAGAAGTGGTGACTGTTACACCAGTGTTCAAATATTGATGTAAAGACACAAGAAACATTTAAAAACGCAAGAAAATATGACTCTTCAAAAGGAACAAATTAATTCTCCAGCATAAGATTCCAATAAAAAAAAATGAGTAAATTTCTAGAGAAACAAATCAAAATGGTGGTACTAAAGAAGTTCATTGAGATACTAGAAAATACTGCAAGACAATCCAATGAAAACAAAAAAAAATCAGTATCTGAATGAGAAATTTAACAAAGATGTAGCTATAAAAAGCAAACAGAAATTCTGGAACTGAAATTTATGGAATAACATACAAAATACATTTGAAAGCTTCAGGAATAGAGTAGATCAAATAAAGAAAAATTTCAGAATGTAAACCCAGGTCTTTTAAAATAACACATTCAGACAAAAATAAAGAAATAAATGTTAAGAAGAATTAGCAAAGCCTACGTGACATGTGGAATACCATAAAGTGATCAAATATTCAAATTTTTGGAGTCTTAGAATGCAAAAAACAACAGTTAAAAATATTTGGAAAAATTATAGATTACAATTTCCCAAAAGTGGCAAGAGATTTAGACATCCACATAGAGGAAACTCAAAGATCCCCAAAAACACAATTCAAAACAGTCTTCTCCAAGGCACATTATACTCAAATTGTCAAAAGTCAAATACAAAGAGAAAATTTTAGAAACAGCAAAAAAAATGGCTAGTCACTTGTAAAGAAACCCACATCAGCAAATTTCTCTGCAGAAATCTTACAGGCCAGGAGAGAATAGGATAGTATATTCAAAGTGATAAAAAAAAATGGCAGCCAAAGATACTCTACATAGCAATAGTATCCTTTATAAATGAAGATGAAATACTTTCCCAGACATGCAACAGCTAAGTAAGTCAATCACAACTTGGCCAGTACTACAAGACATGCTTAAGAAGTCCTACGTCTTATAGGAAAAGGCTGATGACTATCATCGCAAAAACAGAGCAAAATATTGAAATCACTGGTACAGCAAACACAAAAGTACAGAGGAGAAAAAAACTCAGTGTTATCACTACAGAGTAGCATCAAGCCACAATATTATACAATCAAGGAGAAAGAAATAAATAAACAATATCCAAAACAAACAAATAAATTAACAGACAGAAGTAAGCCCTCACATATCAATAACAGCATTACATGTAAATGGATTAAATTTTCTACTGAAAATATATAAAGTGGCTGAAGGGAATGGATTTTTAAAAATTACCAAACTGTATGCTACCTACAAAAAACTAATTTCATCTGTAAAGACACATGCAAACTGAAAGTAAAGGTATAGAAAAAGATATTTTATACAAAGAGAAAACCAAAGGGAGAAGGAGTAGCTATACTTATACCAAATATAAAAGACATTAAGTCAAAAACAGTAAAAAGAGACAGAAAAGGTCATTATATAGTGGCAAAAACAACAATTCAGAAAGAGAATATAAAAACTTTAAATATATATGCATTCAACACCTGAGCACCAGGTATGTAAATACTAGATCTAAAGGGAGAGATAGCCTCCAATACAAAAATAGTTAAGGACTTCAAAATGTGACTTAATGTTAGACAGATCATCTTAAAAAATTAACATAGGAACATGGATTTAAACTGCACATTAGATCATATGTACACAACAAACATTTAAAGAACACTTTATCCCACAGCTACAGAATACACATTGTTTTCATGAGCACATAAAATATTCTCCAGAACCCCGGCAAAGTGGCTCCTGCCTGTAATCCCAGCACTTCAGAAGGCCGAGATAAGAGGATAACTTTAGGCCAAGAGTTCGCAACTAGCCTGAACAACATAGCAATACCTTGTCTCTACAAAAAAAAAAAAAAAAAAAAAAAAAATGTGTTTAATTTGCTAGGTGTGGTGACACACACCCGTAGTCCTAGCTACTCAGAAGGCCAAAGTGAAAGGTTCCCTTGAGCTCAGGAGTTCAAGGCTGTAATGAGCTGTGATCATACCACTGTACTCCAGCCTGGGAGACAGAGCAAGACCCTGTCTTACAAAAAATAATACTATCCAAGATAGACCATATGTTAGGACACAAAACAACTCTCAACAAATTTTTAAAAATAGAAATAAAATAGAAATTATACTATGTATCTTCTCAGACCACAATAAAATGAAACTAAAAATCAGTAACAAGAGAAACTTTGAAAACTATATAAGCACATGTAAATTAACCCATATTATCCTAAGACACCCTTGGGTTAAGGAAAACATTAAGGAGGGAATCAAAAATTTCTTGAAACAAATGAAAATGGAAACAACATGCCAAAATCTCTGACACACAACAATAGCAACACTGACAAAACTTTATAACAAAAAATACCTAGATTTAAAAAGTAGAAAGATTTCAAACAATCTAATGGTGCAGCTCAAGGAACTAGAAAAGAAAAGACAAACCAAATCCAAAAGTAGCAGAAGTAAAGGAATTAAAAGATAAGAACAGAATCAAATATATAGAGACTAAAAGAATATACGAAGTATTACCAAAATTAGGCAGGATGCGGTTGCTCATGTCTGTAATCCCAGCACTTTGGGAGACTGAGGCCGGTGGATCACCTGAGGTTAGGAGTTTGGAACCAGCCTGGCCAACATGGCAAAACCTCATCTCTACTAAAATGTAAAAATTAGCCAGGTGTGATGGTGCATGCCTATAATCCCAGCTACTTGGAAGGCTAAGGCAAGAGAATTGCTTGAACCCGGGAGGCAGAGGTTGCAGTGAGCCTGGATCACGCCACTGCATTCCAGCCTGGATGACAGAGTGAGACTCTGTCTCAAAATAAACAATCAAACAAAAGAATACATAAATAATTAAAATGAAGTATTACCAAAATTAAAAGCTGATTGTTTATAAAGATAAAAAATGATAAGCCACCAGCCAGACAAACCAAGAAAAAGAAAAAAGAGTCAGATAAGTAAAATCAGAAATGAAAAAAGAGACATTAAAACTGATACCACAGAAATAAAAAGAAGATCATTAGAGGCAATTATGAACAACTATACACTGACACTGGAAAATGTAGAGAAAAAGAAGAAATTCCTGGACACATACGGCCTATCATGATGCAATCCAGAACAAACAGAAAACCTTAACGGACCAATAACAAGTAATGAGATTAAATCCGTTTTTAAAAATCTCTCAACAAAGAAATGTTCAGGTCCAGATAACTTCACTGTGAATTCTACCAAGCATTCAAAAGAAAACTAACACCAATTTTTCTCAAACTATTCTTAAAAAGTAAGGAGGAAGGAATTCTCACTAACTCATTCTATGAGGACAGCATTACCCTGATATCAAAACAAGACAAGAATGCACAAAAAGAAACCTACTGGCCAATATCCCTCATGTCCACAGATGCAAAAATTCTTAACAAAATACCAGAAAACTGGATCCAAAGTGCTTCAACAAAATAATGCATCATGATTAAATTAAATAGGATTTATCCCAGTGATTCAAAGACGATTCAACATATGCAAACAATAAATGAAATACATCAAATCAATGGAATGAAGAACAAAAAAAGATAATATGAATAGATGCAAGAAAATATTTGATAAAAATTAACACTCTTTCATAATAAAAACTCAAACAGTGACAGAGGAAATAACCCTAAACACAATAAAGATTATATATGACAAACCCACAGCTAACATCATACTGAATGTGGAAAAGCTAAAATTATTTCCTTTAAGAACTAGGACAAGAATTCTCACTTTCAACACTCACATTCAACATCATACTAGAAATCCCGGCCAGATAAATCAGGTAAGAGGAGACAACCAAAGGCATTCAAATTGGAAAAAAAAAAAAAAAAAAGTCAAATTGTCCATCTTTGATGATGATATGATCTTACACCTCAAAAAAAAAAAAGAAAAGAAAAAACTAAAGACTCCACCAAAAAATTATTAGATCTAATAAATAAATGTAGTAAATTTGCAGGACACAAAATCAAAATACAAAAATCTATAGCAATTCTATATATCAGTAACGAATTACCTGAGAGAAAAAAATCAAGAAAGCAAACCCATTTAAAATAGCTACAAAAATACAATATACTGAGAAATAAATGTAACGAAAGAGATGAAAGTTCTCTGCATGCAAATCTGCAAAACATTTATGACAAAAATTGAAGAGGACACAAACAAATGGAAAGACATCCCATGCTCATCGATTGAAAGAATTAATATAATTAAAATGACAATACTGCCCAAAGAAATCTACCAATCTATGCAACCCATATCAAAATACCAAAGTCATATTTCACACAAAAAGAAAAAAATATAAAGTGTATATGGAACCCCAAAAGCCTTGAAGGTCAATGCAATCCTAAGTGAACAAGAATAATCCAGAGGCATCACACAAGCTGATTTCAAAATATATTACAAAAAAATGCAGGAGGTTGAGCAAGATCACTAGATAGATCCTTCTAGCAATTGTACCTCTGCAGGAACACCAAATTGAAAAAGTAAAAAGGAATATCTTCATGAGAACCAAAAAATCATATAAGCAATCATAGTACCTGGTGTTAACCTAATATGAAGGAAAGTGGTACTGAAGAAGATAGAAAGAACAATCTTGTATTGCCTACACCATTCCTCCCCCGTTCCACAGCAGTGCTGTATGGAGAGGTATTGTGTGAGCCTGAGGGAGAAACAGCAAAGTGATTGTAAGACTTGGCATTGGAACTTAGTGCTGCTCTGTAACAGTGCGATGGAACACAAGGCAGAATTCTGCCAACACCCATGGAAAAAGCATTCAGACCAGCTCTGAATCAATGACAATTCTTAGTGTCAGCAGGAGAAAGCCAAGAAATACCTGGCTCCACCACTAGCTGGCTAGTGTGGCCCCTGGGACCTAGAATTAATTTGTGTAACCATCATGCCACAAGGACTGTAGTCCTTGTCCAAGCCCTGGTTATGTGCTGGAGTTGGAGGCAGTGGACTTGGAATGCAGAAGACCCAGTGAAACATCAGCTGTGGCAGTCAAGGTAGTGACTGTATAACACCGCCCGAATTCCAGGAAGTGCAGATCACAGATAGAATCTCCTTCCACTTTAGAAGATGACAAGGAAGAGTACAGAGAAGTTTATCTTGCAACTAGGGTACCAGTTTAGTCATATTGAAATAAAGCACCAAGCAGATTACTGAAGCTCCAGATTTCAGGCTTTAGCTACTGGACAGCATTTCTAGACCCACACTGGACCAAAAGAAAACTTTGAAAACTGGTGCTGATTTTGGAACATTTGGTAGAATTCATCAGTGAAGATAGCTGACTGTGGGCTTGTTTTGGTATGGGAAGTTTTTGATTATTGCTTAAATTTCCTTACTAGTTATAGTCCAGTTCAGAATTTTTTTCATTTCTTTGTGATTCATACAGACTAGGTTGTATGTTTATAAGTTTATCTTTTTTTCCTATATTATTCAATTTGTTAGTTATAATTTTTATTGTAGTCTTTTATACTCCTTTTTATCTCTGTCACATCAATTCTTATATCCCCTCTTTCATTTCTAAATTCAGTTATTTGAGTCTTCTACTTTTTGTCATAGTCTAAAGATTTGTCAATTTTATTGATCTATTCAAAAAACTATCTTTTGGTTTTGTTTATATTTTTCTATTGATTTTCTGTTCTCTAATTTATCTCTTCTCTAATCTTTATTAATTATTCTTCTTCTGCTAATATTGGGTTCAGTTTGTTTTCCTCTTCTAGTTCTTTGAGGGCTTGTGAATGTTTCCTAAGTGAAACAACATGCATGTTTCTGCTTAGGAAATCCCTCTAGTGTCTCTCTGCGATATTGCAGCCTCTAAGTGGGGGCAGTAAGCTATAGAACTGAAGCCTGCTAACTCTAGTTGTAGAATTAGTCATGTTCTTGTTTTCAGTGGTCTGCAATTTAGCCACTTATTCTTCTCATCACTTAGATGCAGGCAAGTTAGAAAATAGTTGCTTGGACAGCACCATGAGAAGTCAAAATGTTAGCTGTGGATTCCACTCTTTTCCATTTCAAAGGAGAAGTTAGAAATTAGGGATTTCCTCCCAATCACATTGTACTGTACTGGGGAAGGAGGTGCTCTGTTGAGTAAATGCCATAGTTTCTTTCTCCTGGCTTCAGCTCACCTTGGTGCAGGAACCTTTTAACTGGTTTTTGGATTTGTCACAAAGGCTACTGACTCATATGTTTTAGTTCAATTCTTGTTTCCTTGGGTGAAGAAGCATATGGGGCTTTAATATTCTGCCACCCTGCTGAAGTTACTGCTTACATCATGCAGTGTTTCAGAATGGTCAATCTGACTGAAAGTTGTAATAGAGATCTTAAAAAATATTATTTATTTTTGAATAAACAAAAATTTTTCATGAGGCCACTACATCTAAATTTCCATGTAAAGCATCCAATGGCCATGAAGTGTTGATAATCTGGATAGATTCCTTATGGTTTCTATGGGTCTGCTAACCAGAGAAGGCCAATTCCAGATACCTGATAAATAATTAAAGATATGCTTCAAAACCATATAAATAAAACATGTCCAGGGAGAAGTCATGAAATCTCAAGCACTTTTAAATTGAATTACTTCCCCTTTGTGATTTTATTATCTTGCTTTATCCTGAAGATTCCATTAAGTGGCTGCTGGGTATATGCAGCGAAGTAATATTTTCAGGATTTCACTATTTCTATTTGGGGGCTATTTGATGGTAAGGTGAATTAAATCCACTTATTTAAATTTTAAGGCATTAGTAGAAGGCAAGCTCATTAGGAATGGATGTGCATATGTTCTGAAAAATGCAGATGAGCCTTTATGAATCTTCATTTGCAGAAATGTGACAATCATTTATCAGAAATTCCCAATTTTTCCAATTGGCACTGATAACTTTAAGGCTCAGATGAAGAACTCATGGAAATGAGTCATCAAAATCATGAAATATTTTTGGTTTGTTTGTTGAAAGGTTCATGTCAATGAGAGTGAGGTATATTTGATGTATACATTTCTTATCAAAGGTCACATAAGTGGGACAGGAAGAATGACCCCAGCATTGACATGAGAGACCTAGAAGTAATATTAGCCACATTGAGAAGGTAGCTGCTTGTAAAGGGAGGAACAAATCATGGGGCAGGATGCTCTAAGGTAGCAAAGGACTCCACATAGTGTTACAGAATATCCTATAACATTACAAGGGTAAATGAAAAGGGCTATTAGGACTAAAATTAAAATCAATTCCAGTGCTTACTAGTAAATATTAGCCTATTGTGGTCCTCCAGAATTCTGGTTTAGAATAATATTCGCACACTTAAATTGTCAAATTAGCAATATCAGTGATATACACCTCAAAGAGTTATTTTGAGAATGAAATAAGATAATATGTAGGAAATATGCAGCAGAGTCACTACCTAAAGGTGGGGTGTATGGCAGCATGGGGAATTGCTAATACACATATACACATTCCAATATAAAATACCTTTTTGAATCATGGCAATGATAACAGTGTAGTATAATGAGCCAAAGATGACCTATGTGTATTGAACCCTAGGTTTTTTAATTCTTTTCTCCTGTGTGTGTTTTTTTTTTTAATTTTCATTTTTCTTTATTTCTTCTAAAAAAAAAAAAACAGGATACATGTGCAGAATGTGCAGGTTTGTTACATAGGTATACATGTGCCATGGTGGTTTGCTGTACCCAGTGACCCATCCTCTAAGTTTTCTCCCCTCGTCCCCCAATCCTGCATAGAATTCCATGGTGTATATGTACCACATTCTCTTTATCCAGTCTCTCATTGATGGGCCTTTGGGCTGGTTTTATGTCTTTGCTATTGTAAATAGTGCTGCAATAAACACATGTGTGCATGTGTCTTTATAGTAGAATGATTCATATTCCTTTGGGTATATACCCAGTAATGCGATTGCTGGGTCAAATGGTATTTCTGGTTCTAGATCCTTGATGAGTCACCATACTGTTTTCCACAATGGTTGAATTAATTTACATTTCCACCAACAGTGTAAAAGCGTTCCTATTTCTCCACAGCCTCGCCAGCATCTAATGTTTCTTGACTTTTTAATAATCGCCATTCTGACTGGCGTGACATGGTATCTCATTGTGGCTTTGATTTGCAATTCTCTGATGATCAGTGATGTTGAACTTTTTAAAATATATTTGTTGGCCACGTTAATGTCTACCCTTGAGAAGGGTCTGTTCATATCCTCTGCCCACTTTTTGATGGGGCTGTTTTTTTCTCGTAAATTTGTTTAAGTTGCTGTTTACTTCTTCACTGCAATATGATAACTGTTAGCTCAAAAACCTGCTGGTGCCAAATGAATTTTTGCACATCAAAATTGCTTTTTTCCTTTTGAACATCTGATCCAGAGACTTCTTTCTATAATACTGAGTGACATCGCCTAGACATATAGGCCCCTCTCTGATACATCTGTGCTCTCTTCAGAGAGTTCCCTTGTCTTTTCCCCTTCTGTGTCATGGACCCCTGGCCATATGCTTCGGGACAGTTTCAGGCTGTGAAAGTTTTATCCTGTCATGTGAAAGCACTGCCTAATAAAGCTTCTTGAGTGTTACTGCCTCTCATCATCATAGCTTCTTCCTTGATTAGCCCCAAATCCCTGGACTCAAACAGGTGATGACAAAGATGGGATTTTGGCGATTAGAGTATGGGCATGAAGACTGCCTAGCCAGTGAGACCACCCATTGACATAATGATCCTGGATAGCTTTAAGTGGTTGGGGCTTAAAATGTAAAACACCTCTGCTTTAGTTTGACATGGCATTGCTTCATGCTGTATTATACTCTATAGTTTTCATGGTTTTCTCCTGTGTCTCATTAGTCTGACCGAGGAAGCACCAAAATGTCTTTGAACCTACATCATGAAAACTGAATTTCTGTGTTACAGGTGTTGAGATACTCAGGGAAGGAGGCTAAACCATTTACTGGGACCCCTCACTAGGCAGGCTCTGAATATTGTAATACTTGTGGGCCTTAATAAGAAAGAGAAGAAATGCAGGCCTCTAGAGAAAAAAAATGGATTTTCTTTGATCCCATAATGGAGATTCCTGCAGTGGGACTGGTGGTTTGGGGAATTCTTTAATGAGAAGGCATCTTCATCCTTAGGGACTACTATGGCAGGTTAAGGAGCCAGTGAAGCTGAGATGCAGGACTAGGCCAGTCAGCTAAGTGAAGTTAGGGGCAGCAGCTTTGTAAATATCATGCCTCTGCTATTGTCCCATCTGATCTGCTGCTAAAAGTGATGTAAATTCTAGTCTCTCCCCAGCGGGATATGGCCACACCAAACCTTTGGACTGAGCCAGCTAAATCATTACTTAAAATGAGTAAATACATGGAAATCTATATTCCTGATTCTCTAAAGACTCCAAAGGAGGTGGCTACTCATGAAAAAATGTTGCAAACCGTGAGACATATGTTGGGCCCTGTCTTTGACAATTTCTCACCAGGGTGCCACTCAGAAGGGATTTAAAAGCTCAAACTCCCCAGGGGAAATAAGTTAAGCTGAGCTGGCAAGGAAAATCATGGGAAAACAACCAGCACCCTTTTTTAAGAAGTAGAACTGTGTCACCGTAATAGGAACTGGGATAACTGGGACAATGTACCCACTACATTGCCAGTAACTACATGCAAAGTAATAAAATAGAAAAGGCAAAAGGAAAAGACCAACAAGGAGGAACTAGTTATCAGCTGGAGGAAGAGACTTGTTCCATCTATTGTCCTAAGGCCCAGTAACTTCTTAAGGATTTAACCCATAAACCACTCGCGGTTTAAAGTGTGAACCCAAAATATCTGAGACAGGTCTCAACCAATTTAGAGAGTTTACTTTGCCAAGGTTAAGGACATGCCCATGAAACAGCCTCAAGAGGTCCTAATGACTTGTGCCCAAGGTTGTCTGGGCACAGCTTGGTTTCACACATTTTAGGGAGACAGGAGACATCAATCTGTATTTGTAAGATGTACACTGGTTCTGTCCAGAAAGGCAGGAAAACTGGAGGAGGGGGAGGTGACTTCCAGGTCATATATAAATAAGAAACAAAAGGTTGCATTCCCTTGAGTCTCTGATTAGCCTTTTACCAAATACGCAATTTACATGTGAGAGGAGGTATAGTAATAGTCACTTATCCCTTAGTCTGACCTTAGTAAAACAATAGGGTAGAGGAAGAAATCAGACATGCCCTTGGCCTAAGAGGGATGACTTTGAGGTCTGTCTGTCCTTTGTCCACAAAGAATTTCTTTGTGGGCAAATAATGAGGGAGATATGTAGTTTTTTTTTTTTTTTTTTTTTTAATCTTTGTAGCTATCTTGTTTAGGAATAAAATGGGAGACAGATTTGCCTGACATAGTCCCCAGCTTGATGTTTTTATTGGCTTAGTGATTTGCGGGGGGGGGGGCGGGGGGGGCGGGGGGGCGGGGGGTCCCAAGATTTATTTTCCTTTGACATTTACCCCCTTTTTAAAATCTTTTGGAGAAAGCATTTTAGAAGAAAAAGAGTTTTTTTTTGTTCCAGATTTGCCTCATGGCTAGGATGGTTTTTTCCTAGACAGGTAGGTCTCACGTTATCAGGAAAGGTCATTTTTAGTAGGTTGTGAATTCTTACATTCTACAAAGAAAAAACAGGAGGAAGAAGGGAGAAAAACAACAACAACAAAAATATGAAGAGCAATCCTGAAAAATCAATATAGGCCATCTTACTCTGAAGTTCATACATCAGTAGGCAGGTATGCAAGTGGTTTATATATGTAAATAGGTTGCTGCCATTTCATTTTCTTCTGAAGTTTACCTTTTCTCGCTTCAGTTTGCAGGGCTTAAAGAAAGCACAGGTTAATTTTTGGTGATTTCAAATCAGGAAAAGTTGGGAGGGGGAAGGAAAGAAAATAAAATTGTAACTATTATTTTGAAGACTTGTAGCCAGGAAAAATTTTAGAATTCAGTCCATGCTGTAGAAAATAATAAAAATTCAAAAACATGAGGCAAGACTAGAATCTAACAACAGGTGTACTGTAGTGCAAAAGAAAAATAAATCGTGGGACCCCCAAATCACTGAGCTAAAGGGAAAGTCAAGCTAGAAACTGTTTAGGGCAAACCTGCCTCCCATTCTATTCAGTCATCCTTCTGCTCACTGAGGTAAATGCATATCTGATTGCCTCTGTTGGAAAAGCTTATGAGAAACTCAAAAGAATTCAACCTTTGTCTCTTATCTACCTATGACCTGGAAGCCCACTCCTCAATTCTAGTCATCCCACCTTTTTTGGACCTAACCAATGTTCATCTTTCATATATTGATTTAATTCTCATGTCTCCCTAAAATGTATAAAACCAAACTGTTCCCTGACTACCTGGGCACATGTCTTCAGGACCTCCTGAGGCTGTGTTACGGCACATGTTCTCACTTGGCAAAATAAGCTTTCTAAATTTGCTGAGATCAGTCTCAGATATTTGGGGTCCACAGTTTGGTAACCATTAAGGGATTCTTAGTGGAGGTGCCCTGACATTGACAAAACTCCTATTGGTGTCCGGTACCAGCTTGAGCTATCCTTAAGGCTCAAACTAATAGAACATTTTGCTGAGGTCTGGAAGCCACCTTCCCCCTCCCCCCCCAACTTCCCCCGTGCTTCCAGAGAATCCCTGATCTTCAATAATTTGGTTAAAGTCTAAAGTGTATTTTGCTGTACAGCTCCCTTTTTTTGGAGTTTTACTTGCTTCCAATAAGGAAGGCAAGTTTTCCTGTTTCCATGATGATGAAAGGCAGGTAACTCCTTTCTGGAGCTTGAGCTTGTTTCCAACGGGAGAAAAGTTTAAGTTTTTTCCTGCTTCTAGGATGGTAGAGAACAGTCTTCAGCCTGAGATCCATCCCTAGGTATGTAGCTGAATTGGGGTATTTTTCTTGGCTAAAGTTAAGACTAACAACAAGCTGGTCTTAATTTCTCCTTAACATTAGAGCACTCAGTAATCAGATAAATTGGGAGATCATTTGTTTTGCTTAATGGTTTCTTGTTGTTCTTTGTTTGTTTCTGTATTTGTTGTTGATTTGGTCTTTTTCCCATTGGGTTTGACCAACTCTATCCGACTTGATCAAATCCAAAGGAAAGTTCCAAATTATGGAGAACAAGGCCTCTGAAGTGGCTAAATTTCCACACACAAAAAATAAAAATAAAAAAGATGGGGAATGGGTTGGGAGAAAAACAGCAAACAACAAAAACGATTTTTTATTTTGACTACTTAACCGGCTTTATTTACATAATAAGCCCATCTTTTTGCTAGACAAACCAAACTGAAAGAGCAATGGCTGTCACCCCATGCTGCAGTTTCATAGCTGAGGTTCTACTTTCTTTCTTATTTTCCCTATGACAGCCTGAGTTTGCTTCCTAAATCAAGACCTTTGTGTTTTGATACTTGTTACCTCTGAAATATCAACAATCTGTCCTAGCTAAAATGTGGTAATGATGTCAGAGGTGTTTAAACCAGAGCAACTCCATCTAAAATGGGGGATGGGTAAAATACGACTGAGACCTACTGGGCTGAATTCCCAGGAGGTTAGGCATTCTAAGTCACAGGATGATCTAGTACGTCAGCACAAGATACAGGTTATAAAGTCTTCCTTTGCTGATAAAACAGGTTGCAGCAAAAAAAGCCGGCCAAAACCCACCAAAGCCAATTTGGGGATGAAAGTGACCTCTGGTTGTCCTCACTGCTCATTATATGCTAATTATAATACATTAGCACGCTAAAAGCCACGCCCAACAGCACCATGACAGTTTACCAATGTCATGACAATGTCAGGAAGTCACTCTATATGGTCTAAAAAGGGGAGGAACCCTCAGTTCCTAGAAGCACACATCCCTTTCCCAGAAAACTCATGAATAATCCAGCCCACGTTTAACATATAATCGAGAAATAACTAGAAGTATCCTTAATGGAGCAGTGCAAGCCACTGCTCTGCCTATGGAGTAGCCATTCTTTTATTCCCTCACTTTCTTAATAAATTTGTGTTTACTTTATGGACTTGCCTTGATTTCTTTCTTGTGTGAGATCCAAGAACCCTCCCTTGGGGTCTGGATTCAGACTCCTTTCTGGTAACATCTTTCTGGCAAACCACTAAGGGATTATACTGAAATGACCCCCGACCCAAAGGAAAATCTTCTGTGTGCAGCACCACTTGGCCAACTTTGGGTAAGTGAGGCGCATTTAACTCGGTAAAGAATGGAATTGGGTTAGAGACCCAACTTAGAAAAGTTAGAGTCTGCCCTAAGATAGAGAGGGTTAAAGACCCCCTCTTAATAAAAGGCAAGGGTGCTTGACTGAACCTGTTTGGGGCCCAACTTAGGAAGGTTAGAGCCCTTCCTAAGATTTATGGGGTTGGAGGCCCCTCTCAGTAAAGTTCCTCTCGGCTAAAAGTGGGTTTGGCACTACTGGATGTTAACTGCTATTTTCTTTGGACTTATCTGCCTTGCACTCTTTGCTGATGGCTATGGGAGACAGAATTAAACATATTCAGGATCAAAGGACATGGCGAGCTATTTTTCCCCAAAAGGGAGACACTCGAGAGCTGATGGGACTTCTGGATAAGATCCCTTTGTGACTGAAAAGCAGCTGCTTGAACTTTTGATTAAGTCTAACTGCAGTGGGTGGGTCTTTCTCTGGCCTCCCTGAGTTCCTCACCTTCCCCACCCTGCTTCAGGCAATGCTTTTCTCCCTTTCTCTTCTTTCCCTGTCCTATCTTTTCTGTCATTCAGGGGAACCTTCTTGCCCAGAGATCGCATGTTGAAAAATGTCCTTGGGAGCTTTGTCTTGGTCTCTGCCATATCTTGTATACATGTGGTGGTACTTTCTCTTGGTCTCTGCCATCCAGGGAAGAGGAATTTGGGGGTACATGTCATAGTTATCTCTGAAAATTAAATTGAGCCATTAAAAGCCAATGCAATCTCAAAATTGACTGCTCTAGTCTCCTGGGAAGAGCAATAAAATATTTTCAATTCTACAGCTTAGCAGCTAAGGCTTTGTGTTTTTCCAGTGGTGGCACAGGTTCAGGGTTCAATTCCTGGCTTAGGGAATAAGCCCTTTCTGGTTTGATATCTGCATGACATTTACCATTTGTTGATTATCTTCCCCTCCACAAACCATGTTGAATTTTTCTTTCTTTGAGGACAGAAATATTGGCCATTTGGCCTGGCTAAATTTGGGTAATAAGAAATTTAAAAGGATCTTTTTAAAAAGAGTATTACATTTAAAAGTCAGCCTAATTAAAAGAGGATATTCAAGCTCTAAAAGCCTGGGACTCCTTGTGAACAACAAGTAGTGCCACAGACCTTGTTTTGGGAAAAAACTCTTTTTTTTTTTGTTTGTTTTTTCTCATGAAACCCCAGGAACCAGAAGTGGAGAGATCCCTTCAAAATCTAAGGCTCTTTTCTCTTTTGCATTGCATTATCAGGTGTTTTTAACCCTTGGGGGGATCAGAAATTGCTCCACATTAAAATAGAACTTTGGTGTGTAATAACTGGGTAGGAAATATGCTTTGGGGAATAGCTAATGACAGTTAAAGGTGAATACTTGGCTTTTCACATGTTTGGATCAGAGGAGCATGCTCTTGGCCACCTAGAAGGTATGGCAACGTGCTCATCCCTGCCCCACACTGAGACCTAAGAAGACTCCCATGGAAGATGGGGTAATCACAGAGTAGGTTGAGTGGCTTTGAATTGCTTTGCAGTGAAATGCACAGTAAAATCATTGCACTGTCTTGTTCTGTAGCATTTGTCTTTTTTGGGATTTAAGATATGATATAAAGTGGGACCCTTAAATTTTGGGGGATCTTTTTTGCTTTCCAGCTGTGCCTGTTTATTAAGCCATAGAAACTGCATGTTTTCCTGGCCCTGTTCCTCCAAGGGCTCCACCCTGAAGCAGTAATCTGATTAAGAACCTGGCAAATAAAAAATCTTAAAACTACTGGAACATTTCTGTCTATGTATTTATATGTGTTGTGTGTGTGTGATATGAAAGAGCTTTGATTGTTTTCGAAAATCATAAGAGCTTAAATCTAACATTCTATCAGAAAATAAAAACAAACGAATGCCTTTTAGTTCATGTGACTTTAGTAAAGTTTCAGAAATAAAAACAGTTTTGAAGATCATTGGTAAAATTCAAATGTCTTCAAAATTCAGACATTTGGTCTGAAGTAGGTTAAATATTAAGTTTGCTAGATGTGTTAGGGTCATAAACGGCTTCTTTGATTTTTGAAAATTGTTCAACCTACTTACTTTGAAGCAGATTCTAGGTAAAGCCTGGGGATATGTGGTGTTAGCCATGCCTCCTAGTTATGCTGGATAGTCAAACCTTATCTGCACTTCTTTCTGTGTCCTAGGCTCCAAAGGTAGTACATAGTTAAAATCACCTACAATCCAGGTTTTTCCACCAATGGTTCCTAAGAGTTCTTTCTTTAGGCTGTATTTGTGAATATATGTTTTTGGTAGGTGTTCCAAAATTATTAGAAACTTCTGTAACCCTGATATAACTTAGTGTATGCTATTAATAGTTATAATAATTGTTATGTAAAATTGTTGTATGCCACAGAAGTCACCAAAATTCTTAGTCAATTGTGGCTTTAATAGAGACTGCCCTAAAGTGTTTTGTCATCCAGGGACAATTGTTGCCTTGTTTTTTTTTGTTTTGTTTTGTTTTTGTTTTTCTTTAGAGGTGGTTTCATAATCAGCTACAGAACCCTAATAGGTGTTCTTAAATGCAGGTTTCTGATAAATTTGGAGATTGTGATGTTAGAATAGAAGAAAAAACTTTCAGGATCTCCTGGAGTGCTGAAATGTTCACGAATATCAGGCAGAACAGGAGTTAACAACATGGACTGGACTAATAGAAGACTAAAGTAATCTTCTTGACTTTTTGCTTAAAAGGATCCTCTGTTTTGTTTTTCAGAGCCAATAAAACTTTTCTTTTGAGTGATTTGCAGCTTTTAACAAGTAAGTAAAATATACTCCTGTGAACAAAATTTGGAGCATATTTGTTTCTCTCTACCTGATTTCTCCAGAATTTGGAAACTATTCGTGAGTATTCTTAACTTATGACAATACAGTTATTTGCATAAGTGCAATAAGAATGTTTTCTTCTGTAACAGGACAAAATAAAAGAAACCAGTTATTTTACCAAGGCTTTGACTGGAATGGCTTGCTTTCCTTTAAGGAATCGAATTTGGCTTACAGGGCCAATAAAAGCCCCTTGGGAAAACTGGCCTCATACCCTGTCTACACTGTCCTGTACAGGGTTCCTGACCTGTAGTAAATAAAGAATGTCACTTTCTAACAGGCCCAGGAGCCCTAGGTTATCTTGGGACCTCGAAAAAAGAGGAATTTACCTAACTGATAAATATTTGATAGTACAAACCTATGGCTAGGCTTGGCTTTGGAAAAAAGCCTTATCTGAGATTCCTTTTGTGGAACAAAGTCCAATCAAAGCCAATTTAAAAAGCCTATGTGAAAAATGATTATTTTTGCTGTACTTTACACAAATAATCAGGCTAAGTGTAAGACTATGGCGTATTTTTGCAAACAAATCAGCCCTGTTAGGATTTGTCTTTAGTAAAAATGGGAGAATGGAGAGATAGAAAAAACATATTTTAAAAACAATGGTACACTTGTTATAAAATTGTGATCTCATCAGTTATTTTTGAGTTTTCTTTCTACGATTTAGACTGAACCTGCTTATTTCTGTGAACCAACCAGTGATCTCTTATGGCTGTTCAAAAGTAAAAAGAGAGGTGGGTAATGTAAAAAATCTAGATCAATATTCTAATTCTGAGCACATATTGGAATGTATAGCATGTATAGCAACTCCATATCACTTTGGTTCCAAAGTCTCCCAGTTCATGAAAAGCCTTCTTATTTAGTTTACTTGGGATAATTTTACTTATTTTGTTTTACTGTTGTGAAATATAGTGCTGTCGTACTCTTTGCGTAGGAATGCAGGATAAGCTTACTGAATGTATTCTTAAATTGAACACTTATTAATCTTCCAGATATCACCTTTTGTCATAACTCAAGTCTTATGAATGGCCCTCACCATAACGATGCTTTTTGACTGAGCTCTTCTCTAACCTGAATGCAAGAGGTTAGGCATGAATATCATCCCCCCTGTTCAGCCTGAAGAAGTTACAGAAGATGAATCTTCCTCTCTCTACAGCCCTTAGGATTAAGGG
The DNA here is from genome assembly GCF_028858775.2 of Pan troglodytes. Taxonomy (NCBI): domain Eukaryota; kingdom Metazoa; phylum Chordata; class Mammalia; order Primates; family Hominidae; genus Pan; species Pan troglodytes. Next base: position 60,845,247 of record NC_072421.2, read on the forward strand.
TTCTCTTACTGAATGTATTCTTAAATTGAACACTTATTAATCTTCCAGATATCACCTTTTGTCATAACTCAAGAGTTATGAATGGCCTTCACCATAATGATGCTTTTTGACTGAGCTCTTCTCTAACCTGAATGCAAGAGGTTAGGCATGAATATCATCCCCCCTGTTCAGCCTGAAGAAGTTACAGAAGATGAATCTTCCTCTCTCTACAGCCCTTAGGATTAAGGGTTCTCTTATAAAAGGGAGGGGGTAAATATGTCAGAGGCATTTGAACCAGAGAAACTCCATCTTGAATAGTCCCTGTGTAAAATAAGACTGAGACCTACTGGGATGCATTCCCAGGAGGTTAGGCATTCTAATTCACAGGATGAGATAAGAAGTCTCCACAAGATACAGATTATAAAGATTTGGCTGATAAAACTGTTTGTGATAAAGAAGCTGGCCAAAACACACCAAAACCAAGATGCCAACAAAAGTGTCCTCTGGTTGTCCTCACTGCTCATTATATGCTAATTATAATGCATTAGCATGTTAAAAGACACTCCCACCAGTGCAATGACAATGTACAAATGCCTTGGCAACATCAAGAAGTTACCCTATGTGGTTTAAAAATGGTAGGAACCCTCAGTTCTGGGAATTGCCCACCCCTTTTCTGGAAAACTCATGAATAATCCACCCCTTATTTAGCATATAATCAAGAAATAACTGGAAGTATCCTTAGTGAAGCAGCCCAAGCCACTACTCTTCCTATGGAGTAGACATTCTTTCATTAGTTAACTTTATTAATAAACTTGCTTTCACTTTGTAGATTCACCTCAAATTATTTCTTGCATGAGATCCAAGAACCCTTTCTTGGGGTCTGGATCTGGACTCCTTTACAGTAACAATGAGATTTAAAAATATTATTTTAAGGAGCTCAATGGTTAAAAGTCAGCTTAATTAAAAGCTAACATCCAAGATGTGTGCATGTGTGTGTGTGTGTGTACATGTGCACGTGTGTGTATGTTTGCATTAAAAGACTTTATGGTTTTTTTTCTCTCCTAAGACCTTGTCTCCTCTGAGCAAAAGTTTATTATTTTTTTCTCAGTTTATTGAATTTCATTGTCTTCATTTAGTTCTGCTGTCTCTGCTTTCTCTTGCCTCCGTCTGCTGCATGAGGGGCCTAAAACAGCTTATAATAGCCCGGGATTCACTGAAGAAAACAGACAAAGCACCAGACTCTTTTCTGGGGAGAAACTTGTTTTTCTTTATGGAACCCCGAGAGTGGGTAAAAAGAAAAGTTTGTCTCAGATCATAAAGTACTTGCTTTTGCATTGTGTTACCAGATTTTTTGACTAAAATAGTTATTATAATGGAGGCTATTCTTGGGTACTTAAGAAAGAGGATAGTTTAGACATTTAGAACGGTCTTTGTTAATGTTTTTAAAAGTGCACTGTAAAAGCATCATGTGGTCTAGCCTCATAATAATTCTCCCTGTCTGGAGACCCAGGATTCAGTATGGGCCCTATCCAGAGTTCAGAGATACAGTTAAAAGATAGGTAGTCTCTATCTAAATACAACCGGTCTCCCCTTACAGTCCTATGACAGATTTCTATAATTTTTATTTGGCATCCATTTTTAATCTCCCTCTAGCACCAGACTACTTCTCTCTGTACTATGAGATGTAAATGTCATTACCATATTTTTTTTAACGTAAGATTTCCTTTAATATGCAAACTTAGGACTATCTAGCAGACAATTGCCTAGGGTAATAAAATAGTTTATTAAGACTGTGTAACAGCTCCCCAGTTCCAGGCAGTGCAGCTCAGGGATAAAATTTTTCCACTTTAGAAAATGAGAGGGAAGAGTACAGAGAAATTCATCTTGCAACTCGGGTACCAGTTTAGTCACACTGAAATAAAGCACCAAGCAGATTACTGAAGCTCTAGATTCCAGGCCTTAGCTACTGGACAGCATTTCTAGACCCACTCTGGACCAAAAGAAAATCCACCGTTCTGAAAGAAATAAAAAAAAATTAAAACTTAGTTCTGACAGAGTTCACCACATTCAGACATAAGAGCTTCTGGGCCTTGAATAACCATAAGCAGTAGCCAGGCAGTCATTGCCATGAGCCTTGGGTGCAATCCAACAGTGTACTGGCTTCAAGTGTCATCCAGTGCAGTGCTACCTGCGGTGGCCGTGGGATTGCTTGTGGCACTCCTCCAAAAACTTCAGGCAGCCCAGCATGGAGAGAGAGAGAGAGAGAGAGGAGAGAGAGAGAGAGAGAGAGAGAGAGAGAGAGAGAGAGAGACTCCTTTTGATTAGGACAAAGAGAGGGAAGAGAGTGAGATAATTTTTCTGGTAACCCGGGAAATTTTCCCTTAACTTAACCAACACCACCAACATGGTGCTTCAAGGAGTCAGCAAGAGCTGCGCTGTTACTGAATTTAGAACTTAGTGTGCCTTACAATCCTGATATGGCTGCAGTGACCACAAAGTTAAATTACCACTCTAAATACCCTTTGAATATGTAAACAGCCTTCTCGAGAAGTATGGGTAAAAATAAGTGCAGAATACTAAGATTAGAGTACATACCTAACTCTTCAATGAGCAGACACTGAAAAATATCCACAAGCATCAAGAACATACAGAAAAACATGACCTCACCAAATGAACTAAGTAAGGCACCAGTGACCAACTATGAAGTGTCAGATATATGTGACCATTCAGACAGAGAGTTCAAAATACCTGCCTTGATGAAGCTCAACAAACTTTAAGATAATACAGACAATAGAGTCACAATTTTATTAGATGAATTGCAAAAAGAGACTGAGAAACTATGAAAAATCTAGCAGAAATGCTGGAGCTGAAAAGTACAATTAACATACTGAAAAAAATGCATTAGACCCTAGCAACAGCAGAATTGATAAAGCAGAAAAAAAATAGTAAGCTTAGAGACAGGCTATATGAAAATACACAGAAGAGAAAAAAGAATTTAAAAATTAAAGCATGACTATGAGATATAGAAAGTATCTGCAAAGGGGCAAATCTAAGAGTTCTTAGCCTTGAACAAGACGTAGGGAGAAAGGGGATAAAGTTTATTCAAAGATATAGTAACAGACAATTATCCAAACCTAAAGAATCATAGGAATACCGAGGTACGAGAAGGTCCTAGAACACCAAGTGGATTAAAGCCAAATGAAACATCTCCAGGCATTTAATAAATTCTCAAAAGTCAAAGACAAAGAGAGGATACTAGAAGCACCATGAGAAAAATAAACAAATAGCACATAAAGGAGCTCCAATATGTATGGCAGCAGACTTCTCAGCAGAATTCTTATAGACCAGGGGAGAGTGAGATAGCATATCCAAAATGCTGAAGAAAAACAAATCCCAACATGGAATATCGTATTCAGCAAAATTATCCTTCAACTATGAAGAAGAAATAAACACTTTCCCAGACAAATAAAAGCTGAGAGATCATGTCTACATCAGACCTGTCCTACAAGAAATGGTAAAGAGAGTGCTTCAATCAGGAAGAAAAGGCAGTTACAAAATGACAAAGAAATTATCTGAAGATATAAAACCTGTCAGTAATAGCAAGTACACAGAGAAGTACACAATACTATAACACTGCAATTGCACTGTCTTAGCCACTCATATCTTTAGCAGGAAGACAAATAAACTGCCAAAACTGATAGTGACAAACATCTTTCAATAGATAGACAATATAAAAAGATACAGAGACAGACAAAGTCATAAATCAGAGGAAATGACATTAAAGTGTAGAATGTTTTCATAGTTTTCTCTTTGCTTATTTGTTTTGCTCTTTTTGGCAATCAGAGTTGTCATCAGTTTAAAAATTGGTTATAAGATGTTATTCATCAGCTTCATGGTAACCACAAACAAACCCCTATAACATAGATTTAAATATTGAAAATCAAGAAATCAAAACAAGCTACTAGATAAAATCCTTTTTTACACAAAGGAAGACAAGAAAAAAGAGAGCACCACCGACAACGAAAAAAAAAAAAAAGTTAAAAAGTGGCAGTACTACTCTTTACCAATGAATAATCAGGTTAAATTTACACTAAATTATTCAGTAAAAGTTAAGAACAGCTGAATGGATAAAAAACAAGATTCAGCTATATGCGGCCCACAAGAAAGTGGCTATACCTGTGAAGATATGCATAGATTAAAAATAAAGGAATAGAAATAGTTATTCCATGGAAATCAGAATCAAATAACACTAGGAGTAGTGCACTTATATCAGGTAAAATAGATTTCAAGACAAAAACTACACAAAGAGACAAAGAAGATCATTACATGATGATAAAGTGGTCAAATCAGGAAGAGAATATAACCGTCGTATGGAACCCCGATATATAAAGAAAATACTATTAAAAAAGAGAGAGACAATGGTAGCAGGTGACCTAAACACCTCATTTTAATCATTACACAGATCAACCAGACAGAAACTCAACAAAGAAAGGTTCAACTTAATCTTCACTCTAGATCAGGTGAACCTAATATACATTTATAGAACATTTCATGCAACAGCTGCAGAATACACATACTTCTCATCAGCACATGGAATATTCTCCAGGATAGACCAAATATTACTCCACAAAACAAGTCTCAAAAAATTCAAAAAAATTCTGAGCAAGCAGCCTGACTAGATGCAGCTGAGAAGTCCTGCTCCCACGGAAGGAAAATATGATTTCAACTACACCAACATAAATTGAACAGATCTTTGGAGAGAAAATGCCAAATGTGGACGGAGAAGAGACGCAGATGCTGAGGCTGTAAAGGGAGGAAACTGGGAACACGGCACGGAGTACCTGAACACCAAGTCTGGTTCCCAGCCCCAGACAGTGCCTGGGAAAGGGGACTTCCCCTTAAAGGAGCCCCATGGCCCAAAAGACCCGACAACAACATCAATAACAACAAAATTGTGGGCACAGTGCCAGTGATTGTAGGTGGCGCCTGAAAGGCCCAGGAGCAGGTCTGGCGAGAGGGTTAACTATCTTCCCCTCGCACCTCACAACAGAACTGCAAGCACAAGGATGCACAAAGAAACCACGCAACTAACAGCCTACCTACCGCCCATTGCTCTCAAGCGCCATCTACTGGAACACAGACAAAACTACAAGAGCAAAAAACTACTCACTGTGAAACCGAAGGGGCAAGAATTCAACAACGAACACCCCGTGCAGAGACTTGGTCCTCTGAAAACTTCCAGAAACAAAGCCAACTAGCCATACTCAATTTACATCACAGTTAAAAAATATGAGCCTCCCAAGATGAGGAAGAATAAATGCAAGAACTCTGAGAATGCAACAAGCCAGAGTGTCGAGCATTCTTATACACGAATAACAGACAAACAGAGAGCCAAATCATGAGTGAACTCCCATTCACAATTGCTACAAAGAGAATAAAGTACCTAGCAATCCAACTTACAAGGGATGTGAAGGACCTCTTCAAGGAGAACTACAAACCACTGCTCAGTGAAATAAAAGAGGATACAAACAAATGGAAGAACATTCCATGCTCATGGGTAGGAAGAATCAATATCGTGAAAATGGCCATACTGCCCAAGGTAATTTAATAGATTCAATACCATCCCCATCAAGCTACCAATGACTTTCTTCACAAAATTGGAAAAAACTACTTTAAAGCTCATGTGGAACCAAAAAAGAGCCCGCGTTGCCAAGTCAATCCTAAGCCAAAAGAACAAAGCTGGAGGCATCACGCTACCTGACTTCAAACTATACTACAAGGCTACAGTAACCAAAACAGCATGGTACTGGTACCAAAACAGAGATACAGAACATATGGAACAGAACAGAGCCCTCAGAAATAAAGCCGCATATCTACAACCATCTGACCTTTGACAAACCTGCCAAAAACAAGCAATGGGGAAAGGATTCCCTATTTAGTAAATGGTGCTAGGAAAACTGGCTAGCCATAGGTAGGAAGCTGAAACTGGATCCCTTCCTTACACGTTACACAAAAATTAATTCAAGATGAATTAAAGACATAAATGTTAGACCTGAAACCATGAAAACCCTAGAAGTAAACCTAGGCAACACCATTCAGGACATAGGCATGGGCAAGGACTTCATGTCTAAAACACCAAAAGCAATGGCAACAAAAGCCAAAATTGACAAATGGGATCTAATTAAACTCAAGAGCTTCTGCACAGCAAAAGAAACTACCATCAGAGTGAACAGGCAACCTACAGAATGGGAGAAAATGTTCGCAACCCACTCATCTGACAAAGGGCTGATATCCAGAATCTACAATGAACTCAAACAAATTTACAAGAAAAAAACAAACAACCCCATCAACAAGTGGGCGAAGGATATGAACAGACACTTCTCCGAAGAAGACCTTTATGCAGCCAAAAAACACATGAAAAAATGCTCGTCTTCACTGGCCATCAGAGAAATGCAAATCAAAACCACAATGAGATACCATCTCACACCAGTTAGAATGGCGATCATTAAAAAGTCAGGAAACAACAGATGCTAGAGAGGATGTGGAGAAATAGGAACACTTTTACACTGTTGGTGGGACTGTAAACTAGTTCAACCATGGTGGAAGACAGTGTGGTGATTCCTCAGGGATCTAGAACTAGAAATACCATTTGACCCAGCAATGCCATTACTGGGTATATACCCAAAGGATTATAAATCATGCTGCTATAAAGACACATGCACACGTATGTTTATCGCAGCACTATTCACAATAGCAAAGACTTGGAACCAACCCAAATGTCCAACAATGATAGACTGGATTAAGAAAATGTGGCACATATACACCATGGAATGCTATGCAGCCATAAAAAATGAAGAGTTCATGTCCTTTGTAGGGACATGGATGAAACTGGAAACCATCATTCTCAGCAAACTATCGCAAGGACAAAAAACCAAACACTGCATGTTCTCACTCATAGGAGGGAATTGAACAATGAGAACACATGGACACAGGAAGGGGAACATCACACTCCAGGGACTGTTGTGGGGTGGGGGGAGGGTGGAGGGATAGCATTAGGAGATATACCTAATGCTAAATGACGAGTTGATGGGTGCAGCACACCAACATGGCACATGTATACATATGTAACAAACCTGCACATTGTGCACATGTACCCTAAAACTTAAAGTATAATAATAATAATAAAATTAAAATGAGACCAGTAATGGCTCTTAACCAGTCTGAAATAAATGAAATGACAGACATGGAATTATCTGGATGGCAAGGCCGCTCTTCAAGATTCAGTATAAAGCTGAAACCCAATCTGAGAAAACCAAGTAATCCAGTGAAATGATTCAAGAGCTGAAAGACAAAATAGCCATTTTAAGCCAATCCCAGGCTAGACTTCTTGAGTTGAAGGATTCACTGCAAGAATTTTATAACACAATCAGAAGTATTAATACCAGAATAAACCAAGCTGAGAAAGAAATCTCAGAGCTTGAAAACCAGTTCTTCAAATCAACTTAGTCAAAAACAAATAAATAATTAAAGAGAAAAAAACTAACAAAAATGAACAAAACCTCTGAGAAATATGGAATTATGTGAAGAGACTCAATCGATGATTAATCAGCATCCCTGAGATAGGAGAGAGAATAAACATCTTGGAAAATATATTTGAAGTTATAGTCTATGAAAATTATCTTCCTCTCACTAGAGAGGTTTACATGCAAATCCAAGAAATACAGAGAACTCCAGGCAGATACTATACAAGACAACCATCCCCAAGGCACATGGTAATCAGGTTCACCAAGGTCAATGCCAAAGAAAAAAATTAAAGGCAGCTAGAGAGAAGGGGCTGGTCACCTACAGAGGGAACCCCATCAGGCTAGCAGTAGACCTCTCAGTAGAAACCTTGCAATACAGAAGAGATTGGGCACATATTTTGAACATCTCCAAGGAAAAAAAATCAACCAATGATTTTATATTTTGTCAAACTACACTTCCTAAGTGAAGGAGAAATAAAATCCTTTTCATTCACGCAAATGTTGGGGGAATACATTTCAACCAGATCAGCATTACAAGAGGCCCTTAAGGGAGTGCAAAACGTGGATTCGAAAGAACAATACCTGTTACCACAAAAGCACACTTCAGCACATAGCACACAGACACTGTAAAGCAACTACGTCATCAAGTCTACATAACGGCCAGCTAAGAAAATGATGAGATGATCAAAATCACATATATCAACAGTAACCTTGAATGTAAAAGGGCCAGATATCCCACTTAAAAGACACAGCATGGAAGGCTGGATTAAAAAAAAAAAAACAAAACTCAATCATTTGTTGTCCTCGTGAGACCTATCTCACATGTAAAAACACGTAAAGGCTCAATGTAAAAAGGGAGAGTGATATCTGCCATGCAAATGCAAAATTAAAAGAGCAGGAGTCGCTGTTCTTATATCAGATAAAATAGACTTTAAACCAATAAAAGATAAGAAGAGTAAAGAAGGACATTACATAATGATAAAGACTACAATCCAACAAGAAGCTTCAACTATAATCCAAATATATACATACCCAACATTAGAGCACGCAGTTTCATATAACAAGTTCTTCTTGGCCTACAAAAAGACTTATACAACCACACAATAGTAGTGAAGGACTTCAACATCCCACTGACAGCAGTAGGCATACCATCAAGGTAGGAAATGGTAAACTCTGGACTTGAACCAGTCACTTGACTAATTGACCTAATAGACATCTGCAGAACATTCATCCAACAATAAAAAAAAATACATTCTTCCCGTCTGCACGTAAAATAATTTCTAAGATTGACCACATGCTCAGTCATAAAGAAAGCCTCAATAAATTCAAAAATTTTGAAATCATACCAAGCATACTTTCAGACCACAGTGCAATAAAAATAGAAATCAAAGTCAAGAAGACCTCTCAAAACTACATGCACACCTGAAAATAAAACAACTTACTCTTGAACAGCATCAAAATTATGGCAGAAATTTAACAAAAATTAAATTAATAAAAACAGGAACACAACTTATTGAAATCTCTGGGATGCAGCCAAATCAGTGTTAAGAGCAAAATGTATAGATCTAAACGTCTTCATCAAAATGTTAGAAATGTTTCAAGTTAACAATCTAACTTTTCACATAAAGGAACTAGAAAGGAAAGAACAAACCAACCCAAAATCCAGCAGAAAATTAAAAGAAAAAACTAAAATTAGAGAATAACAGAGCCAACGACAAAAACCACATGATTATCTCAATAGATGCAGAAAAAGGCCTTTGACAAAATTCAACAACCTTCATGCTAAAATCTCTCAATAAATTAGGTATTGATGGGACTTATCTCAAAATAATAAGAGCTATCTATGACAAACGCACAGCCAATATCATACTGAATGGGCAAAAACTGGAAGCATTCCCTTTGAAAACTGACACAAGACAGGGATGCCCTCTCTCACCACTCCTATTCAACACTGTGTTGGAATTTCTGGCCAGGGCAATCAGGCAGGAGAAGGAAATAAAGGGTATTCAATTAGGAAAAGAGGAAGTCAAATTGTCCCTGTTTGCAGATGACATGATTGTATATCTAGAAAACCCCATCATCTCAGCCCAAAATCTCCTTAAGCTGATAGGCAACTTCAGCAAAGTCTCAGGATACAAAATCAATGTGCAAAAATCACAAGCATTCTTATACACAAATAACAGACAAACAGAGAGCCAAATCATGAGTGAACTCCCATTCACAATCGCTTCAAAGAGAATAAAATACCTAGGAATCCAACTTACAAGGGATGTGAAGGACCCCTTCAAGGAGAACTACAAACCACTGCTCAGTGAAATAAAAGAGGATACAAACAAATGGAAGAACATTCCATGCTCATGGGTAGGAAAAATCAATATCGTGAAAATGGCCATACTGCCCAAGGTAATTTATAGATTCAATGCCATCCCCATCAAGCTACCAATGACTTTCTTCACAGAATTGGAAAAAAAACTACTTTAAAGTTCATATGGAACCAAAAAAGAGCCCGCATCGCCAAGTCAATCCTAAGCCAAAAGAACAAAGCTGGAGGCATCACGCTACCTGACTTCAAACTATACTGCAAGGCTACAGTAACCAAAACAGCATGGTACTGGTACCAAAACAGAGATATAGACGAATGGAACAGAACAGAGCCCTCATAAATAATGCCACATATCTACAACCATCTGATCTTTGACAAACCTGACAAAAACAAGCAATGGGGAAAGGATTCCCTATTTAATAAATGGTGCTGGGAAAACTGGCTAGCCATATGTAGAAAGCTGAAACTGGATCCCTTCCTTACACCTTATACAAAAATTAATTCAAGATGGATTAAAGACATAAATGTTAGACCTGAAACCATAAAAACCCTAGAAGTAAACCTAGGCAACACCATTCAGGACATAGGCATGGGCAAGGACTTCATGTCTAAAACAGCAAAAGCAATGGCAACGAAAGCCAAAATTGACAAATGGGATCTAATTAAACTAAAGAGCTTCTGCACAGCAAAAGAAACCACCATCAGAGTGAACAGGCAACCCACAGAATGGGAGAAAATTTTTGCAATGTACTCATCTGACAAAGGGCTGATATCCAGAATCTACAATGAACTCAAACAAATTTACAAGAAAAAAACAAACAACCCCATCAAAAAGTGGGCGAAGGATATGAACAGACACTTCTCAAAAGAAGACATTTATGCAGCCAAAAGACACATGAAAAAATGCTCATCATCACTGGCCATCAGAGAAATGCAAATCAAAACCACAATGAGATACCATCTCACACCAGTTAGAATGGCGATCATTAAAAAGTCAGGAAACAACAGATGCTAGAGAGGATGTGGAGAAATAGGGACACTTTTACACTGTTGGTGGGACTGTAAACTAGTTCAACCATGGTGGAAGACAGTGTGGCGATTCCTCAGGGATCTAGAACTAGAAATACCATTTGACCCAGCAATGCCATTACTGGGTATATACCCAAAGGATTATAAATCATGCTGCTATAAAGACACATGCACACGTATGTTTATTGCAGCCCTATTCACAACAGCAAAGACTTGGAACCAACCCAAATGTCCAACAATGATAGACTGGATTAAGAAAATGTGGCCCATATACACCACACCATGGAACACTATGCAGCCATAAAAAATGATGAGTTCCTTTCCTTTGTAGGGACATGGATGAAGCTGGAAACCATCATTCTCAGCAAACTGTTGCAAGGACAAACTGCCGCATGTTCTCACTCATAGGTGGGAATTGAACAGTGAGAACACATGGACACCCGAACGGGAACATCACACACCGGAGCCTGTTGTGGGGAGGGGGGAGGGTGGAGGGATAGCATTAGGAGATATACCTAATGTTAAATGACGAGTTAATGGGTGCAGCACACCAACATGGCACATGTATACGTATGTAACTAACCTGCACGTTGTGCACATGTACCCTAAAACTTAAAGTATAATAAAAAAAATAAAAAAGAATAACTTAATAAATTTGAATTGCAGAAATCTATACAAACTATCAGTGAAACCAAGAATTGGATCTTCAGAAAAATAGATACGATTGCTAGACCCTTTCTTAGATTAACAAAGAAAAAGAGGGATACCAGACATGCGAAGAAGAACTGGTACTAACCCTGCTGAAACTATCTCAAAAATTTGAGAAAGAAGGGCTCCTTTTTAACTTATTCTATGAAATGAGCATCAGACCTGTATCATAATCTGACAGAGACACGCACACACACAAAAGAAATCTCAGACCAATATTCATTGTGAACATAGATGTAAAAATGCTCAACAAAATAATACCAAACCAAATCCAGCAGCAGAGCAACACCTCAAAAAGTTAGTACACCATAATCAAGTAAGCATTATTCCTGGGATGAAAGGATGATTCAACTTATGCAAATTATAAATGTGCTTTAGCACATAAACAGAATTTAAAGCAAAGACAATGTGATCATTGAAATAGATGCAGTAAAAGCTTTCAATAAAATTCAATATCTGTTCATGATAAAAAAAAAAAAAACCTCAACAGACTAGGCATCAAGGGAATATACCTCAAAATAATAAAAGCTGTCTCTGACAAACCCATAGCCAACATTATATGAGTGAGAAGAGGCTGGAACAATTCTCCTTGAGAAGTGGAACAAGACAAAGATATCTACTCACACTACTCCTATTCAGTACTGGAAGCCCTAGCCAGAGCAATCAGAAAAGAGAAAGAAATAAAAGGCATCCAAATAGGAAAAGAAAAAGTCCAACCATCTCTCTTCCCTGACAATATGATTCCATACATAGAAAATCCTAAAGGCTATGCCAAAAGGTTCCTAGAACTGATCAGCTACTTCTGTAAAGATTCAGGATACAAAACCAATGTACAAAAATATCAGTAGCATTTTTACCAACAACACGTAGGCTGAGAGTGAAATCAAAAACGGAAGTTCCCTTATAGTAGGCTCAGAGAAAACAGAGTACCTAGGAATGCAGTTAACCAAGAAGGTGAAAGATTACCATAAGAATAACTACAAAACACTATTTTAAAAAATCAGAGATGACAGAAACAAAACAAAACAAAAATATATGCTCATGGACTGGAAGAATCAATATCATTAAAATGTCAACATGACACAGAGTAATTTACAAATTCAATGCTATTTCTATCAAATGACCAATGTCATTCTCCACAGAATTAGAAAAACTTTTTCTAACATTCAGACAGAACCAAAAAAGACCTTAAATAGCCAAAGACATCTTAAGCAAAAGAACAAAGCCGGAGGCATCACACTACCTGACCTCAAATGATACTACAAAGTTACAGTAATGTAAACAGCATGGTACTGGTACAAAATCAGACACATAGACTAATGGAAAGAAAAGAACAGAAAATTTAGAAGTAAAATGAAACACCTACTGCCGTGTGATCTTCAAGAAGGATGATAAAAACAAGCAATGGGAAAACGACTCTTTATTCAGGAAATGGTGCTGAGATAACTGACTAGCCACAGGCAGGTAAAGCTGGACCCTTGCTTTTCACCATATACAAAAGTTAACTCAAGATGAGTTAAAGATTTAAATGTAGGACCTCAAACTACAAAAGTCCTAGGAGACAACCCAGGCAATACTCCTCTTGACATTGGCTTTGGCAAAGAATTTTTGGCCAAGTCCCCAAAAGCAGTTGCAACAATAACAGAAACAGATATGTGAGACCTAATTAAAATAAAGAGCTTATACACAGCAAAAGAAACTATCAACAGAGTAAACAGACAACATACAGAATGGGAGAAAACATCCACAAACTATGCATTCTACGATGGCCTAATATCTAGAATCTATAGAGAACTTTAAAAAAATCATTAAGAAGAAACTAATAACTCCATTAAAAATTGGCAATGACAGCGACACTATTCACAATAGCAAAGACTTGGAACCAACCCAAATGTCCATCAATGATAGACTGGATTAAGAAAATGTGGCACATATACACCATGGAATTCTATGCAGCCATAAAAAAGGATGAGTTCATGTCCTTTGTAGGGACATGGATGAAGCTGGAAACCATCATTCTCAGCAAACTATCACAAGGACAGAAAACTAAACACCACATGTTCTCACTCATAGGTGGTAATTGAACAATGAGAACACTTGGACACAGGAAGGGGAACATCACACACCGGGGCCTGTTGTGGGGTGGGGGGAGGGGAGAGGGATAGCATTAGGAGATATACCTAATGTAAATAACGAGTTAATGGGTGCAGCACACCAACATGGCATATGTATACATATGTAACAGACCTCCACGTTGTGCACGTGTACCCTAGAACTTAAAGTATAATAAAAAAAAATTGGCAATGACATTGAACAGACACTTCTCAGAAGAAGACATATAAGCAACAAAAACTCATGGAAAATGCTCAGCATCACTAATCATCAGAGAAATGCAAATGAAAACCAAATTGAGACAACATCTCACACGAGTCTGAATGGGTATTAAAAAGTCAAAAAACAATAGATGCTGGTGAGGCTGCAGAGAAAAGGGAACACTTATGCATTCCTGGTGGAAATGTAAATTAGTAGAGCCACTGTGGAAAACACTCTGGAGATTTCTCAAACATCTCAATACGGAGTTACCCTTTGATGCAGCAATTCAATTACTGGCTATGTACCCAAAGGAAAATAAATCATTCTACCAGAAAGGCATATGCACTCTTATGTTCATTGCTGTGCTATTCACAGTAGCAAAGACATGGAATCAACCCAGATGACAATCAATGGTAGATTGGATAAGGAAAATGTGGTGTATATATACCATGGAATACTATGCAGCCATAAAAATGTAATAAAATCTTTTTTCTTTTTCTTTTTAGCAGCAACATGGATGCAGGGGGAGGCCATAATCATAAGGGAGTTAACACAAGAAGAAACAACAAAATTCCACATGTTTTCATGGATAAGTGGGAGCTTAACACTGAGCATGGGAACATGAACATGAACATGAGAAATATAGACACTGTGGACTCCTAGAGGTAGGTGGTAGGGAGTGGAATGTTGGTTGAAAAACTACTTATTGAACGTTAGGCTCACTACCTGGGTCCAAAATTGCCATGTAACAATCCTACACATGTAACCCCTGTATCTCCCTGTATCTTAAACAAAAGTTGAAATTCGGAAAAGAAACTGCCTTCACGGTATCCCTTATGTGTTGCTATATCGTGTTTTCAGTTTCATTTGTCTCAAGATATTTCATGATTTCCCTTTTTTGATCCATTGCTTATTCATGTGTGTGTTGTTTTGTTTCCACATATTTGTGTATTTTCCAATTGTCCTGTTGTTATTAATTTCTAGATCCATCTTATTCTGATTGAAAAAGAGGTTTGCTATTATTTCAATCTTCTTAAATTTGTTAAGACTTGGTTTGTGGTGTAACATGTAACTTGTCCTGGAGAATGTTCCAGGTGTGCTTGAAAAGGATGTCTATTCTGCAAAATGAATATGCAAAAATGGCTAGCATTCCTATACACCAACAATAGGCAAGCAGGGAGCCAAATCATGATTGAACTCCCATTCACAATTTCTACACAAAGACAGAAATACCTAGAAACACGGCTAACAAGGGAAATGAAGGACCTCTTTAAGGAGAACCACAAACCACTTCTCAAAGGAATCAGAGAGAACACACAAAAAAAAATAGAAAAGCATTCCATGCTCATGGACAGGAAGAATCAATATCATAAAAACGGCCATACTGCCCAAAGTAATTTCTAGATTCAATGCTATTTCCATTAAACTACCATGGACAGACTTCACAGAAATAGAGAAAAAAAAAAAAAAAGACTTTAAAATTCATAGGGAACCAAAAAAGAGCCCGAATAGCCAAGACAATCCTAAGCAAAAAGACCAAAGCTGCTACCTGACTTTAAACTATACTACAAGACTGCAGTAAACAAAACCACATGGTACTGGTACAAGGACAGACACACAGACCAATGGAACAGAATAGAGAATGCAGAAATAAGACCACACACCTACAACCAACTGATCTTCGACAAACCTGACAAAAATTAGCAATGGGGAAAGAATTCCTTATTTAATAAATGATGCTGAAAGAACTGGCTAGCCATAGGCAGAAAATTGAAACTGGACCCCTTCCCCACACCATATGCAAAAATTAACTCAAGACGGATTAAAGACTTAAACGTAAAACCCGGAACTATAAAAACCCTAGAAGAAAATCTAGATAATACCATCCAGGACATAGGCATGGGCAAAGATTTAATGATGAAAACACCCAAAGCAATTGCAACAAAAGCAAAAACTGACAAATGGGATCTAAATAAACTAAAGAGCTTCTGCACAGCAAAAGAAACTATCATCAGAGTGAACAGACAACATACAGGATGGGAGAAATGCTTCTTCAATCTATCCATCTAGCAACGGTCTAACATCCAGAGTCTGCAAGGAACGTAAGCAAATTTACAAGAAAAGATATAACCATTAAAACGTGGGCAAAGGACATGAACAGACACTTCTCAAAAGAAGACATACATGCAGCCAACAAACATATGAAAAAATGCTGAACATCACTGATCATCAGAGAAATGCAAATAAAAACCACAATGAGATAGCACGTCACACCAGTCAGAATGGCTATTATTAAAAAGTCAAAAAACAACAGATGCTGTCAAGGTTGCAGAGAAAAAGGAACGCTTTTACACTGTTGGTGGGAGCGTAAAGTAGTTCAACCATCGTGGAAGACAGCATGGCAATTCCTCAAAAGACCTCCAGGGAGAAATACCATTTGACCCAGCAATCCCATTACTGAGTATATACCCAAAGGAATATAAATAATTTTATTATAAAGATACATGCAATGTGTGAGTTCGTTACAGCTCTATTCAAAATAGCAAAGATATGGAATCTACCTAAATGCCCATCCGTGGTAGACTGGAGAAAGAAAATGTGGTACATATACACCATGGGATACTATGCAGCCATAAAAAGGAACAAGATCATGTCCTTTGCAAGGACATGGGTGGAGCTGGAAGCAATTATGCTCAGCAAACTAATGCAGAAACAGAAAACCAAACAACGCATGTTCTCACTTACAAGGGGGAGCTGAATGATGAGAACACATTTACACATGGAGGGAACAACACACACTGTGGCCTGTCAGGACGGTGGGGTCAGGGAGAGCATCAGGAAGAATGGCTAATGGACACTGGGCTTAATACCTAGGTGATGAGGTGATCGGTGCAGCAAACCACCACGGCACACATTTACCTACGTAACAAACCTGCACATCCTGCACACGTGAACTTAAAATAAAAGTTGAAGACAAAAAAAAAAAAAAAGAAGAAGAAGAAGAAAAGAGTGTGTATTCTGGGACTGTTGGTTGCAGTGTTCTGCATGTATCTAAGTTCATCTGTTTATAATGTTGTTCAAGTTTGTTATTTCCTCATCAATTTTCTGTATGCATGTCCTATGCATTGTTAAAAGTGCAGTATTAAAATCTCCTATGATTATTAAATTGCTGTATATTTTTACCTCTCAGTTATTCACTGTATGCTTTATATATTTATGTTCTCTGATGTTTGGTATGTATGTGTTTATAATTATTATACCTCGTTGGTGAGTAGGTTCTTTAATTTTACACCATATACATAAATCAACTTAAAATAGATTAAAGATTTAAGTATAAGACCTGAAACTGTTCAACTCTTAAACAAGAGTATAGATAAAAACTCGCTGACATTAACCTGGGCAATGATTTTTTTGATATGTCACTAAAATCAAAGGCAACAAAAGCAAAAAGATACAAGTGGTATTACATCAAACTGGAGAGCCTCTACACAGCAGAGAAAACAATCAACAAAATAAAATACAGCCTATTGAAAGGGAGAAATGTTTATAAATGCTATATCTGTTACCGTGTTAGTATAAAAATATATAACAAATTCCTGCAACTCAATAGCACAAATCAAATAACACAATTTAAAAAATCATCAAAGGACTTGAATAGACACTTCTCCAATGAATACATACAAGCAGCCAACAAGTATATGAAAAGGTGTTCCACATCACTAACCTGAGAAATGCAAATCAAACCATGGTGAGATGTCACTCCACACTTGTTAGGATGGCTACTATGAAAAAGACGGGAGATAACAAGTTACGAAGAAAATGTTAAATAATGGGACCCCTTGTACTCTGTTGGTGGGAATGTAAAATGGTGCAGCTGCTATGGAAAATAGTATGGAGGTTCTGGAAAAGATTAAAAATAGGACTACTATATGACCCAGCAATTCCACTGCTGTGCATATACCCCGCAAAATAGAAATCAAAATCCTGAAGAGAAATTTGTACTCCCATGTTCATTACAACATCATTCACGGTAGCCAACATATAGAAACAATCCAAGTAGCCATTGACTGATGAATAGTGAAACAAATGTGGTATATACAAAATAGAATGTTATTCAGACTTCACAAAGGAGAGTATCATGCCGTAAACAACAACATAGATAATCGTAAAGGATATTATGCTAAGGGAAATAAGCCAGTTAGAGAAAGATAAACACTGCATGACTGTCCTTGTATATCTGAAATATTAAAAATTAAAGAAGCAGAGAATAGAATGGTGATTTCAAGGGGCTAGTGGCATTAAAAATGGGAGGTTGTTGTTTACCAGGTTTAAAATTTTTGTTATGCAGGATAAATAACTCCTAGAGATTTGCTGTACAACCCAGTAACAGTAGTTACCAGTATTGTATTGTACAATTAAAAATTTGTTAAATGGAACTTCTTATGTTAAGTGGACTTACCACAATAAAAATATATGGTACAAATATTGAGCTCCGTGTAATAGATTTGTTCTGTATAGATTTATGGGTTAGAAATTTCAAAATTATTTAATGTGTATTGAAATTGTATTTTGTTGATAATTGAAACCAAATTTTCTATTCTTAGAGAAGTGAATTACAAATGTGGTAAAGGAAATGCGAAAATGAGCCCGGTGGTGTTGGACTAGAATTATAGATGTTAGTATGAACAAACAAACATGTAGCTTATGTTCTATGTCTATCTCTATCTATCATCTATCTATATCTATCTATCTATCTATCTATCTATCTATCTATCATCTATCTATCTATCTATCATCTATAGATATTATGCACACGCTTCTATGTGTTTTTGTGTGTATGTGTGTAAAAATTATCTATATTTTTATTTCTGTATCTATATTTCTATATCTATATATTATTATATATAATCTTCTATGTTTGCATTCTTGCCCCCTGAGAGGAGTAAGTAGAAGCATGGACACCTCAACAGCAATAAGCACATCTAGCACAAAGATCTTGGCTTCCATTTACTATTATCTACTAAATGGAACCAGAGCTCCTTGGAGAAATGGCTAACTCTATGTTTAGTACAGAGAAAATACAAGATGAACCAGACATATATTTTTGTGCCATTAATTAAGGAAGTTTCAAAGACTGATAAGTACACACAAAGAACACGGAAGACAGTTTGAACAGGATTTCCCTTACCAAATCAGGGACATATCCGTGTATTCATACTTAGATAGATAAATGAATAAATAAGTACTGGAAACATCAAAGGTCATTTTTACAATATAATTGCAAGTAAATGTAGAAGAAAATGTTGATATGAAAAAAAATCACAAGTTGGCCACCACCATAAAGCTATTTATTTCTGATGAAAATCATCAATAAATACTAGAATTATTGGGTGAAAGTATGGTGAGACTAGAGATATTTACATATTCTCACATTATATCTCCCTAAAAGTATTTATTAATTACAAAGGAAAACACAGTAACTTGGCAGTGGACAAATCTAGCAGATATCACCTTAGCCAAGCGATCAAATTTAATATCAAGAGTTAATGGTGCAAATAGTTATTCTTTGCTTCCTGTTATGACGTACTGAGAATAACACAGTAACAATGGTGTGCTAATCCTTCCTAAACTGTACAATATCAAGTGAATTAATAGGAAACAAACCAGCAAAAAGCACAAATTGAAGGACAGTCTACAAAATACTGGCCTTTATATTTTAAGTACTAAAGTAATAAAAAACAAATGTTAAACAACCAATCCACATCAAGAGAGACTAAAGAGACATTACAACTAAATGTGGTATCTGATAATGTATCAGATCCTGGACCAGAAAAAGGAATATATTTATTTGGCTTTAAATGACATTAGTGGGATAGATGGTGAAATTCAAATGAGGATTTTAGATTATCAGGGTAGGAGTACTTCTTCTTAAATTGCCAGAGAGTAAACATTTTAGACTTTCTGGGTCATGGGATCACTGTTGAAACCACTGAACTCTGTCCTTGTAAAACAAAAACAGCTGTAGACAAGAGATAAGCCAGTAGGCTTGGCATTGTTCCAACACAATTTTATTTACAAAAACAGGCAGTTGTCCCACGGGTTTTAGTTTACTAACACCTAAATTAGATAACAGGACGACATTAATGTTAGTATACTCATTTTTAAAATTCTTATCCTGAGAGTGTGCATATCTTGCTTTTAAGATTATATATTAATGGTAAGAATATATGCACATATATATGTGTGAGTGTATTTCTGAAATATACATATATACATAACAAAACAGATGTACTATGTTATGTTTTAAAATGTAATGTATTAATAGAAAATTTCAGGTATAGTGAGTAAGTCGAACATACAAGGAGATGATTGCCATTAATAAGATAGTTTACTAGCTACAGTTCCCACAAGGAAGGGGCACACCGTGCCACGGGAGGCCAAATAAAAAAGCACTAGGGTCTGCCAGAAGGTAGAGGAAGAGGAGAGAATTGTGGTCAAGAACCTCTGTTGTTGTTCCTATGGGAAGAAATTGGTGAGCCTATTTAAGCTGGTTTACAAGTGTCTGGTTTTAATAATTTCAAGAATACCTTGCATTGGCAGTGATTAAGGCAGAGGGATAGTGGCCCAGAGATAAAAGACCAAAAAAGGAAGTGGTTAACCGTGTATCCTCTGTATTGATTGACTTGTATTTGAAAAGCACACTGTCAGATTAGTTATTTTCTTGCTCTAGGAAATGGCTAACCCTGGGATGAGCAGTCCCTCCAGGGTCAGCAGGGCCCCAGATCTCAATACATCAGAAAAGAGAAAATTAAAAAATATATATATTTTACATATATATATGTGTATATATATGTATATATGTGTATATATATGTATATATATGCATATATATATGCATATATATATACATATATATGCATCTATATATACGTATATATAGATGCATATATATGTATATGCATCTATATATACGTATATATAGATGCATATATATATATATGCTTAATACAAGCAGCCCTATGTTGCTTTGACATAATATTATGGAACATTTGAAATGACAACAGGGGAGAAATTTAGTGAATAGAGCATACGTTTCTCTAAACAACGCAGAAAACATTTTATTATGAGAGTAAAAATGAGAAACTCAAGACAAAGTATAAAGAGTCTTAGGCTGGCTCATAGATAAGATTATTGTTTATATGGCATTAGCCAAGAAAACTGATCTAAATTTTTTGAAACAAAAGGGGGTTTCAAGATGACTGACTAGAAATATTTTATGCCTACCTCTTTCACTTGGATGAACCAGAGTAGTGCATAGACAGTAACACTTCCTAGAGAAAATGCTGGAATTCAACATACAAGTGACAGGGGGCACTAAAAACAGGAAAGGAGAAGGAGGAGAGGGAGCCTCCCTGGCCAGGATTGGCCAAGAGCCAGTACTGACTCCCCAGTGCAGGGGAGGGATGAGTAAGAGACTGCCAGTGTCCCATGACCCCACCATAGAAGTGTGCAATCCTGGCCACTTGAGAAATGCTTAACCTTCTCGAACCTGGAAACTAACAGAGAAAGTTGCCAGGAGACTGTGGGGACAGAACTGCTCCAGGGAGGGAGTTCATGCTGACACCCTTTCTGAGATCTAAGTTGATAGAAAGGTGCCATTTTCAAAACTAGCCTCCAGCAAACTGCATGCTTTTCTGAGACCCAGAGGCACCAGGACTAGACGTTCCGGAAACTCAGGCTGCCACAGCTGGGACTGGGCAGGGAGCTAGCACTACCCCTTTAGCTGGGGCTAAGAAGTGCATGAGGCCTGGATGGTAGCAGCCAGTGCCATAAAATGAGTATTGCACTGCCAGGACCTAAAATGAAGTCATGAAGAGGGCATGAGTTGCCACTGGAACTTGATCATGAGCTGAGTGTGGGCTCCTGCAGTCTGGGCAAGAAGTTGAGTCTCACTGGGACTGAGCTGTGAAGGGGAGAACATGCATTCTCCACACCATGGCCCAGGCTGTGACTACCGAGGGTAGCCCATCATCTCTGGGCATTATCCCCAACACAGAGGCCACCACCCTCACCCAATGACTCTCCCTGGGGCATGAGAAATACCCTTACCCCCTGCCCACCGTGGCTGGTGAGTACTCTCAAAATAGGGGGCCTGAGCACAAGACTGTCCAGCCGAGTTTGCTCCCCATTCCAAGACAGATCACATAATCTAGAGACCTGAGTATTGCACAAGCCAAACCACCACCTTGGGCACATGAGCATTCCTCCAAGGGTCCTGAGATTGGGCGTAAACTTCACGCTGCTACCACCTCACCTGGAAACTATCTGTAAGAACCACCTGCAGGCCTGGAGACTTGCCCACCCAGAACATTGCAGCCAGTGCCAACATCAATGCACACCACGTGAGACCCAGAGAATCTTCCTGCCATTGCTACTCCCATTCCCCATGCAACACCAGTTGCCCATAGGACGGAGAACTCACCCAACAATCTCGTCCACCACTGCCACGACAGGAATCCTAGCAAGCCATCTGGAGCTCCAAAAATCAACCCATTAGTAACTGCCAGCACAGGTGCCAGTGTGCACCACCCTGGGGCACAAGATAGGCATGCTAAGCCCACCACTGTCTACACTGGGGCCGGAAGACTGGCCCAACTGGCATTCAAGTCCCCAGCACAATACCATCACAGCCTCCATAAACAAACGTGCCCTAACCCACTGAGGAAATCACAGATACCACTAATGCTGTTTACGGCCAAATTGATCATAAAGAGACTACACTACTGTATGCCCCCAGGAGCAAAGCCAAAGTAGCCAATCCAGCCAAAAACCATAGATGCATCTTCAAAAATTCCTCCTCATCAAAAGTAAATTAAAAAAATAGAAAGGAGTGACTGTTACACCAGATGTACAGATGTCAATGGAAGGCCACAGAAAACATGAAAAAGCAAGAAAACATGGCATATTTAATAAACACAATAATGCTCCAGGGAAGGATTTTGATTAAAAAAGAAATTTTTGAACCCCAAAGTCAAGAAGTCAAAATATTAATTTTGAAGAAGTTCGGTGAGAGTCAAGAGAATTCTGAAAATAATATGAAGAAATCAAAAAAACCAATTTAGTATATGAATGAGAAATTTATAAAGAGAAAGGTATTTTTTAAGACCCTAATAAAAATTCTGAAACTGAATAACTCATTGAAGAAAAGACAAAATACATTTAAAAGCTTCAAGAGGCCGGGCGCGGTGGCTCACACCTGTAATCCCAGCACTTTGGGAGGCCGAGGCTGGCAGATCACCTGAGGTCGGGAGTTCGAGACCAGCCTGAACAACATGGAGAAACCCCATCCCTACTAAAAATACAAAATTAGCCAGGCGTGGTGGCGCATGCCTCTAATCCCAGCTACTCGGGAGGCTGAGGCAGGAGAATCGCTTGAACCCGGGAGGCGGAGGTTGCAGTGAGCCGGGATCGCACCATTGCACTCCAGCCTGGGCAACAGGAGCGAAACTCTGTCTCGAAAAATGAATGAATGAATGAATGAATGAATGAATGAATAAATAAATAAATAAATAAAAAAGCTTCAAGAATAGACTAGATCAAGTAGAAAGAAGAATCACACAACTTGAAGACAGGTATTATAAAATATTCCAGTCAGGCAAACATTTTAAAAAGAATTAAAATGAATGGTCAAACCCTTGGTGACATTTAGGAAAACATAAAGTGACCGAGTTTATAAAGTATTGGTATCCCTGAAGGCAAAAATCAAAGAAAGGATTAGAAAATCTACTAACAAAACAATAGATGAAAACTTTTCAAGTCTAGCAAGAGATTAGAGATTCAGATACAGGAGTCTTAATGATCCTTAGGTGGATACAATGCAAAACTATACACAGCCCATTATAATCAGACTGTCTCAAGTCATAGTTAAAGAGGAAATTCTAGTCTCCTATAAAGCAAGAGGATGACTCATTGAAGAAAATATAGAGATGTACAGACATCAATGGAAGGACACAGGAAACATGAAAAAGCAAGGGAAAAGCATCTAGTCCTCTATAAAGAAAATTTCAAAAAAATAAAGAGAAGAAAAATAAGCAGCAAATTTCTAAGCAGAAACCTCATAGACCAAGAGAGAATAGGATAATATATCCAAAGTGCTGAAATAAAAAATAATCTCCCACTAAAGAATATGACACCCAAGAAAATCATCCTTCACAGATGAAGGATAAAGTCACTCCCACACAAAGAAATGCTGAGGGAATTAAGTACCATTAGACCAGCCCTAGAAAAAAGTGCTCAAGGGAGTCCTAAGCCTGGAAGTGAAAGCACAACATTTACCATTATAAAAACACAGGAAAGTACAAAACTCATTGGTAAAACTATCACACAAAAGAGAAAAGGCCCAAATCATACCACTGCCAAACTTCACCAATTCACAATGACAAACTATAAGAGAAAAAAGAAACAAATAATAGATAAAACAACCAGAAAGCAATGAATAATATAACAGAAATAGAGACTAACATATCAATAATAACCTTGAACGCAAATGGCTTAAATTATTTTCTTAAAAGATATAGCTTGGATAAATGGATAAAAACAATCATAATCTAACTACATGTTGGTTACGAGAAACTTACCTTACCAGTAAAGACACATCTAGGATGAAAGTAAAGAAATGGAAAAAGATTCCACATAAAAGAAAACCAAAAGTAAGCAGTAGTGGCTATACTCATATCAGATAAAACACACTTTAAGTCAAGAACAATAAGAAACAGATGGTCATTATATAATAATAAAGAAATCAATCCAGCAAGAGTATACAAAAATTCTAAATATACATGTACCCAACACTGTAGCACCCAGATTTATAAAGCAATTATTACTAGACCCAAGGAGAGAGATGACTAAATTATAATAACAGCAGGGGACTTTGACACCCCATTCTCGGCATTAGACGGATCATCTAGACAGAAAATCAAAAAAGAAACATTAGATTTAAAGGGAATGTTAGACCAAGTAGACCTGAAAGACATTTACACAACATTCTATCCAACAACTGCAGAGCATACATTCTGTTTTTTTTCCTTTTTCTTTTTTTTTTTTTTCTTTTTTTTACCAAGTTTTCGCTCTTGTCCCCCAGGCTGGAGTACAGTGGCGTGATCTCGGCTCACTGCAATCTCTGCCTTCAGGTCCAAGCGATTCTCTTGCCTCAGCCTCCCACGTAGCTGAGATTACAAGCACCCACCCGGCTAATTCTTGTATTTTTAGTAGAGACGGAGTTTCACCATGTTGGCGAGGCTGGTCTCAGACTCCTGACCTCGGGTGATCCACCTGGCTCGGCCTCCCAAAGCGCTGGGATTACAGGCATGAGCGACCGTGCCCGGCCCATACATTCTTTTTATCAGCACACAGAACATTCTTTATGACAGACCACATGTGAGGCCACCAAAAGAGTATGAACAATGTTTTAAATCATATCAAGTGTATTTTAAGGTCACCATGAAACAAAACTAGAAATCAATACCCAGAGAAACCCTGGAGACTATACAAATACATGAAAATTAAACAAGATGCTCCTAAATGACTGTTGGGTAGATAAAAACATTAAGATGGAAACAAGGAAGTTTAAGATGGCTGACTAGAGATGACAGATGCAAGTTCTCCCTAGAAAGAAGAACCTAAATTATGAATAGATAATCATACCTCTAATAGAATATCAAAGAGAGAGTACTAGAATTCAAAATATAATTTATGAAAAACAAAACCCTAAGCCACAGAAGAAAATAAAAAAAAGAAAGAAAAGAAAAGAAAAAAAGAAAAGAAAAGAAAAGAAAAGAAAAGAAAGCTAGAGGCCAATGCAGCTGACATTGGTTAGGAGTCCAGAGGAACTCAGTGTTCAGGGAAAGGGTAAGTAGTAGAAGTATTTTGATAGTCCTCATTCTTGCTGTGAACTGCCAAGATCCTTACAGTGGGAAAGCTCCTCTGTCCTCCCAAATCCTGAAAATAGCATGGACCGCAATTTGGAGACCCCTGAGGGCAGTGCACTGGACTGTGGATTCACACTGGGTTATTATTTACCATTTCCCCAGACCCAAGCAGGTGCTATGCTGTGCTACTGTTGAAGGTGCATCCGTAAGGGAACTGTATCCTCTTCTGGGAACCACAGTCCTTGTGTATCCAAAACCCAGGAGCTCCTGCTCACATTCTCCAGTCCTGCTCAAAGGGCTGCAGTGGCAGAGTGCTGGCTGGACCCAAAGGAGCTGCAGGGTCCCCAGTAACCTAACCTTCAGGGAATGCTACTCCTAGGAGAAATAAGAGTGCAGTACACCAAAAAGGCAACCCCTGAGAGAAAGGAAACCAAAGTGCATGCTTTCCAGGGCCCAAAAGCTTCCTGACTGGGGCTGTGAAAAGTGACTTCATTTTTAGCAGTGGCACAAAATTTGTGCTTGGCTCTCCAAGCAAACAGTGAAATCCCCTTTCACCAGATGAGCAGCCTTAGTGTCATAACCAGGCCTAGAGGAGACCCTTCTTCCCCATGCACACTGTTGAAACCACAAGCACTGCTGCTGTCCCAGGAGGCTGGGGCAGATGTACTGTATGGCATTCCATCTGGGGCTGTGAGGGGCAACTGTGACCCCAATGGCCAGGCTTGTGTAAACAGTGGGTTCCCGCCCTCTCTCTGTGCAGAGATGCAGTACTGCTGCTACAGAGAGCAGGAGAGCCCAAGAGCTGTGTTTGGAGCCATGGAGGGAGACTTCACACTACATCCACTTCCAGCCACCACAGGGGTTTAGTGTGGAGCGGCTGGGCTGATTTCTCCTGTGTTCGTGGGCTACATTGGTGCTTAAAAGCAAACTGTATTTCCTAACCTATATGAGTATCCCAAATTCTAAGACGGGCGTGAGGGGAAGGCTGATCCCTTTCCTTCCTGCCATGACTATGGCACTGGCACCTCTCCTACCTCCCCATACAGACACCTCAGTGATCGCTCATTGCTCAAGCATTTTACCAGGAGGCCGAAGACTCCCTTGCCACCCCTGTCAAAGCTGTTGCTTGTGCCTGTCAGTGGAAAGACTTAGTGCAGGCTTTCTCATTCTGGCATCACTCAGCTTTGCCAATCCCCTCCATGACAGCGGGTGAAACCCAGGCTCTTGTTTGCTCCAGGGCCCAACTGACCAACTGGGACATGGGTGCACTTCTCAGGGCTTACAAAGGTCAAGCATAAAGCATACCACCTCCACTGAAGTTGGCTTTTACCTGCAAGTGACACCTGCTGGTCTGAAGGTCAACTTGCACATCCCATCACCACATCAGCTGACACCTGCGCACAGCACTTAGGAACAAGACGAGCTTCTCGCAACCTCTGCTACCATGATTGCTCATGCAATCCAAGCTACCCAAGAGGGCATGGGCCTGCTCACCATCCTGGTACACCACTATTACAACTGGCATTTGAGAAAACTCCACACTAAAACTATTTATAACCATGGAAAACATAGTGTCTTTGCCACTGAATGCACACAGAAACAAAGCCAAACAGACTTGTTCAGCATACATCATAGTCGCATCCTCAAAAGAAAACAACAACAACAACCACAACAACAACAAAAAACAGGTCCTACCACAACAAAAGTAAATTAAAAAATAAGAAGTAACTGTTCATTCAGATGTGAATAAATCAGTGTAATAACAGGGGAGGGTGGATTTTCAAGATGGCTGACTGGGAACATTGAATGCCAGTTTTCCCCAGTAAGAAGACTACAGGTGCTGGAAAATGGACATGATCTGTATGAAAAACTGATGGAAGAGAGCCAGGACCTGTTGGAGTGCACATGGGCAGAAGCTGGAATACAGAAAAATAGAGCAGCAAGAGTTTGGCAGGGAATGACCCTTGAGGAACTTGGAGCCCCACGGAAAGAACGGGTGGGAGTGCTTGTCTAATCTCATCACCCCTTCAGCAACCTGCTGAATGCCAAACTGTTGGGAAGCCCCTCTGCCCTTGTGACCAAGGACAATTCTGTTTTGGGTGACTTGAGAACTTCCCAGGGACAGAAAACTGGATGGCCAGCTGGCACAGGTGTGCTTGCTCTTCCTTCAGGCCTTAAACGAGATGAAGGGCACCATACTGGTTGTGCACCCGTGGTAGGCCACTTCCCTTCCTGGGAAATCTCTGCTCCTGATTCACCACACCACCAGATTTCCCACAAACACACCCCACAACCTTCTCTGGCCAGCCAGTCCCCAGGAAGCTGTGGGACCCCTGACAATCTATCCTGTGGAGTGAGCAGCCCCTGAGAGAAGGGGGACAGGGTCCATCATAGCCCACCTTGGGACAAAGGAAGTATGGGCATGGTGTCAATTACTGAAGGGGCATCACCAGCTGCCAGGAACCGTCATAGAGAGAAGGTCATCTTCCAATTCCCTGTCTACTGTTGTGGGTGCAGCACAGGTTCTCCCCACTAGGGGCCAGCATGTATGCACCAGGAGAAAGCACTTCTCATACTTTTAATAGCAGCTTCATTCTTGTTGGAAGGGAGCCTCTGCTGCTTGCACTTGCAAGAAGGTGGGGCCCAACTGCCCCTCACTACACAGAACTACAGCTTCCCAGCAACAGAGGCCAGACAAGCTGCAGAGCTGCCTGCTCAGGACTGGTGAGAGAGGCTCTGCCCTGAGCCCATTTTGGTGGCAGCTGCCACAGAAGCATGTCCTTCAGTCCACAGCCACACTGAGGCCAAGAATCAAAGGACAAAGTTTATACAAGCCGAAGGTCATGAGCCCTGTGACCGGGCTGTGATAGGAAAGCAGATAGCATTCCTTCCTTCTATTGATGAGAAGCTGGTGCACATCCCTTCCCCTAAGACTTCTGTACACCCCCACATGATCTCCCCCCACCACCACACTATCAGGACAGAAGCTTCCAGTCATCATCAGCCTACCTGAGGGTGAGTTAGCTTTTACTTTTAAGTGCCACCTAGCGGACTAGAGCCTAAACTGCACCACCAAATTAAAAGCTTGCTGTCAGAAGGGCTTAGTGCTAGTGCACGAGGCTTCCTGGGACCTCTGCACTCTCAGCCCTGCAAGAGATAATGTGTTGGCCCATATGTCTGATCTATCACGATAAGAAGTGACATCTAAGAAAACCATCCTGCAGAAGCTATACATAACCAAGAATCACACACAGACCGTTGGCCCCCTGAAAGCGCTCAGAAT
The DNA here is from genome assembly GCF_028858775.2 of Pan troglodytes. Lineage (NCBI taxonomy): Eukaryota > Metazoa > Chordata > Mammalia > Primates > Hominidae > Pan > Pan troglodytes. The sequence continues at coordinate 60,874,332 of NC_072421.2, forward strand.
AAAGCCAAACTATTATACGCAACATACACCAGTCATACACTCGAGGGAAAAAAGAATTAAGAAAAAAACCCAAAATTACCATCTAAATAATAGCAAATTCAAAAACAAGAAGTGGCAGTTCCCTCAGAAGAGAAGAAATTGGAACAAGAATGCTGGCAGTACCAAAAGACCGTGTCTTGACACGTTCCAAAGGTCACGTTAGTTGTCTAATAATGAATCCTAACCAAAATGAAAAGTCTGAAATGACAGATAAAGTATTTAAAATATAGACTGCAAGAAAACTCAACAAGATCCAATAGAAAATTTAAATCCAACACAAAGAAATCAGAAAAACAACACAAGGTAAGAAAGAAAAAATAGTTATATTTTTAAAAATAAAATGGAAATCCTAGAATTAAACATCTCACTATAGAAATTTCAAAATATATTCAGAATACATTTGGAAGCTTTAATAATAGACTACACACAGCAGAAAAAAATTATTTGACTCTGAAAAACGCCCTTTTGAATTAACTCAGTCAGATAAAAAAATAAAGAAAACATGTTTAAAACAATGAACAAAGTCTTCAAGTTTCAAATATGAAACTATGTAAAACGACCAAACCTATGACTTATTGGCATTACTGAGAGCAAAGGAGAAACAGTAAGTAACTTGGAAAACACAGCTGAGGGAATAATTTAGGAAATTTTCTCTAATCTTGTTAAACAGGTTGACATCCAGATAGAAGGAACTGAAAGAGCACCTGCAAGATACAATGCCAAGATGACTATCACCAAGGCATATAGTCATCAGACTTTACAAGGTCAATGTGGAAGAAAAAATCTTAAAGCAGCTAGAGAAAAAGGGTCAAATTACCTGTAAAGGGAATTCCATCGGATAAATAGTAGACTTCTCAGAGAAACCTTACAAGTAAGAAGAGATAGGGAGCCCAATTCTAGCCTTCTTAAAGGAAAAAAAAAAAAAGCCAGCCAATAATTTTATAACTTGACAAACTAAGCTTCATAAATGAAGGAGAAATAAAGTCTATCCTAGACAAGCAAATGCTAAGAACATTATTCAGCACCAGACTGGGATTACAAAAATGCTCCAAGGAGTTCTAAACATGGAAACGACATTACTTGCTACCAGACAACAACACATAAGTACAAATTCACAGATCTCATAAAGCAATTACACAATTGAGAATACAAAGTGAATACTACTATGACAGGAACAGAACCTCGAATGTCAATATTTACCTTAAATGTAAATGAACTTAATGCTCTACATAAAATACATAGATTGACAAATATAATTTAAAAAAGAACACCCAACCATCTGCTTCCTTCAAGGGACCCATCTCTCATGTAACGACACCTACAGGCTCAAAGGAAAGAGATGGAGTAAGATTTACCTGCAAATGAAAAACAAGAAAGAGCAGGGGTCACTATTCTTGTATCAGATAGAACAGAATTTAAGCCAGCAACATTAAAAAGGACAAAGAAAAGCACTACTTAATAATAACGGGTTTGTTTAATACTACAAGAATAAATAACTAACTTAAATATATACGTATTCAATATTGGAGTACACAGATTTATAGAACAATTACGAATAGACCTATGAAATGATGTAGACAACCAAACAATGATAACCCCACTGACAGCAATAGATACGTCAGGGCAGAAAAGAAGCCAAAAATATTTCTAAACTTAAATTTGACATTTGACCAACTAGACCTAAAACATCTGTAGAATACTCCACTCTACAATAATAGAATACACATTTTTCTCATCTGCACAAGAAAGGTACTCATGCCTTCACCACATGCTTGGCCATAAGGCAAGTCTCAGTGAATCAAGAAAAATTGAAATCATACCAAGCATCTTATTAACCACAGTGAAATAAAAACAGAAATCAATTCCAAGAGGAACTCAAAACCATGCAAATACTTGGAAACTAAACAACTTGCTTCTGAAAGACTTTGGGGTAAATAAGGAAAGTAAACAAAAATCTAAAAATTATTTGAAATAAATGAAAATGGAGACACAACATACCATTTGCATTAGTCAGAAAAAAATAAAATACCTAGGAATACACCTAACCAAGGAGGTGAAAAATCTCTACAAGGAGAACTAAAAAAACACTGTTGAAAGAAACCAGAGACAGCAAAAACAAATGGAAAAACCTTAAATGCACATGGATCGGAAGAATCAATATTGCTAAAATGTCCATTTTGCCCAATGCAACCTACAGAGTCGATGCTATTATTATCAAAGTTACCAAGGTCATTTTTTACAGAATTAGACAAGAACTATTCTAAAATTTATATGGAACAAAAAATGAGCATGATTACGTAAGGTGAGGCTAAGCAACAAAACAAAACAAAACAAAACAAAACAAAACAAAGCCAGAGGCATCACACTGCCCAACTTTACACTGTACTACAAGGCTACACTAATCAAAGTAGCATGACACCGGTACAAAAACAGACACATACACAAATGGAACAGAATAGAGAACCCAAAAATGAAGCTGCAAATGTACAACCAACTGATCTTTGAAAAAGTCAACAAAAATTAACAACGGAGAAAAGACACACTATTCCATGAATGATGCTGGAAAAACTGGCTAACCATATGCAGAAGAAAGAAACTGGATGCCTACCTCTCACTATATATAGAAATTAACTCAAGACGGACTAAAGACCTAAATGTAAGATATCAAACTATATATGAAAAAAAAAAAAAAAACCTAGGAAACACTGCTCTGGGCAGTGGTTTAGGCCAAGAATTTATAATTATGTTCTAAAAAGCCAAGGTAACAAAAGCAAAAAATGACAATTTGGACCTAATTAAACTAAAGAGCATATTCAGAGCAAAACAAACTATGACTAGATTTTTAAAATAACCTGCAGAATACAAGAAAATATTAAAAGACTATGGATCCCACAAAGGACTAATATCTAGACTCTATAAGGAAATTAAACAAATCAGTAAGAAAATAACAAATGATCTCATAAAATGTGGGCAGCAGACATGAGCAGACACTTCTCAAAAAAGACATAAAAGCAGTCAACAGACATGAAAAAATGCTCAGCATCACTAATCGTCAGAGAAATGAAAATCAAAACCATACTGAGACATCCTTTCAAACCAGTGAAAATGGCTATTACTGAAAAGTGAAAAAATAGCAGATGTTGGTGAGCCTATGAAGAAAAGGGAATGCTCATACACTGTTGGTGGGAATGTGAATTAGTTCAGTCACTGTGGAAAGCAGTTTTCATATTTCTCCAAGGGCTAAAAGTGGAACAACCCTTCAACCCAGCAATCCCACTACAGCATACATACTCAAAGGAAAATAAATCGTTCTACCAAACAGACACATGCACTCATATGTTTATTGCCAGACTACTCATATAGTGTTGACATAGCGAAGACATGAAATCAACTTATGTGTTCATCAATGGTAGATTGGATAAAGAAAATGTGGTGTATATACACTGTGGAATACTACACAGCCATTGAAAAAATAAAATCATGTCCTTTGCTGCAACATGCCTGCAGCTGGAGGCCACTATCCTAAGTGAACTAATGCAGAAACAAAAAACCAAATACCACATATTCCCACTTATAAGGAGCATGTAAACATTGGGTACACATGGGCAAAAAGATGGGAACAACAGACACTGGGGACTCCAAATGGGGGAAAGGAGAGAAGCGAGCAAGGGTTTAAAAACTACCTAGTGGGTATTATGGTCACTATTTGGGTGATGGGAGCAATAAAAACCCAAATCTCAGTATCATACAATATACCCATGTAGCAAACCTGCACATGACCCCCTGAACTTATTTTAAAAAAATAAAAAGGTAGAAAGATCACAAATAAACATAGCATTATAAATCAAGTGACTAAAACAAAAACAAGGGCAAACCCAAATCATGGTTAGCAGAGGAAAAGAAATAACAAAGATCAAAGCACAACTGAATGAAATAGAGATCAGAAAACAATACAAAAGATTAATAGAACGAAAAGTCGAATCTTCAAAAAGATGAACCAAATGTGCCAACCACTAGCTAGACAAACCAAAATAGAAGATCCACATAAACCAAATCAGAAATAAAAAAGGAGACATTACAACTGATACCACAGAAATACAAAAGATCCTCAAAGACTACTGTGAACAACTATGTACTCATAAACTGGTGTTGTAGTCTCGCCAGTTCACCAAGATGTAACAGTCTCTCATTGTCTGAGATAATACCTGGAGTTCTTTGTCTCATGTCCAAGGTGACTAAGAAGCGGGGACACAAGGGTGAGGTTGGAATGAAAGTTTAATAAGTGAAAGAAGAAAGCTCTCTGCAGCAGAGAGGGGAGCCCGAATGGGTTGCCCACTATGAGGCTGGGGTCTGGGGATTTTATGGACTGGAAAGGGGAAAGAAATGTGCTTAGTCTGTGGGCTGTCTTGGAGAAAGCATGATTCAGCTTGGCCCAGGACCTTGGCCCGGGACCAATCAGGAGTTGATGATTCATAGAGGCTAGTCAGCTTGGCCTGGGACCTATCAGGAGCTGAAGTGAAAGTTTGGCCCGGGACCAATCAGGGGCTGAAGTGATGATTCATAGAGGCTGGGATCACAGTCCAAAAATGAAAGGAAAGTGCCCACTTGAACCCAACGAAGCACACCATGTTCATGCCCACAAAAGGAGAGGAAACTTTTTCCTTGGAGCCCGTTGATTATACATAGGACAAAGGCGTTTCTATGTTGGGCCTTGTTCCCTTATCTGAGTGAGCCAGAGGTTTGTGCAAGTTTTTGTCTGAATGGGCTGGAGGTTCTCCTATCCATGCAGCCACGGGCATGTCTCCAGGCACAACCCCCTGTGCTAGTTCCCTTATCAGTGCCAGCAGCTTAATTTTTTTCCCCCAGGCAGCTTTTTGTGTTATATGGGGATGAGGCACTGACCCGTGGGTCAGGGGCTCTCCAGGGACCCTTCCCTTGCTGTCTACCTAAGGCAACCTAGTTAACTCCTCTCACTAGAAAACAGAGAAGAAATGTATAAATTCCTGGGGGGAAAAAATTGAACCTCTCAAGATTGAACCAAGGAGAACAAGAAATCCTGAACAGCCCAATATTGCGTAGTGAGACTGAACCAGTAATAATAATCTCCCAACAATAGCAACAAAAATGCCCAGAATCAGAATGATTCACAGCTCAATTCTAGCAAATGCACAAAGAACAGATACCAATCATTCTGTAACATGTCAAAAATAGAGAAGCATGGAATTCTTCCTAACTCATTCTGTGAAGCCGGTACTACCCTGATACTAAAGCCAGATAAGAACACTACCAAAATAAATGAGAAGTGCATACCATAATTCCTGATGAGCACTGATGCAAAAATCACCAGCAAAATACTAGCAAATAAAATGTAACAGCACATCAAAAAGATAAGACACCATGACCAAGTGAATTTTATTACTGGGATACAAGGATGTTTCAACATATGCAAGTCAATAAATGTGATACAGCACATAAATATATATCAAGGGCACAAACCATGTGATTATCTCAATAGATGCAGAAAAATTATTTGACAAATTTCAACATTTCTTCATAATAAAAACTCTCAGCAATCTAGGCATTGAAGAAACATACCTCAAAATAATAACGGACGTATATGACAAATCAACAGTTGACATCATCTTGAATAGGAAAATGTTGAAGGCATTTTCATTAGAAACTGGAACAATATAAGGATGTCCACTTTCACTACTCCTATTCAACATACTGGTGGAAGTCTTAGCCAGATCGGTCAGGCAAAATGAGGAAATAAAGGAGTTCCAAGTTGGAAAAGTGGAGGTCAAATTCTTTCTGTTTACTGATGATATAATTTTATACCAAAACACCCTAAAGATTCCCCAAAAAGACTCTAGATTTGTTAAATGAATTCTTCAGGGTCTCAGGACACAAATCAAAATACAAAAATCAGTAGCATTTCTAAGCACCAATAACAAGGAAGCTGAGAACGAAATCAATAAGGCAATCCCATTTACATCGATTACAAAATAAGTAAAGTAGCTAGAAATACATTTAACAAGGGAGGTGAAAGATCTCTACATAAAGAATCACAAGACACCCATGGAAAAACATCTCATGGTCATGGATTGGAAGAATCGATATAATTAAAAAGATCATACTTTTTTTTTTAACATGGTGGATTAGAGGCATTGCTAGCATATCTCTCCCACTTGGAAGGACAAAATAGTGTGCAGAGGTTCACACTGTGAACTATTTTTCATGAAGCAATGCAGGAACTGAACAGGAAAATGGAAGGAATCCACAGACCCTTTGAAGGAAGTGGCAGGTTGCAGCCTACACCACGAGTCAAGTGTGGGTCCTCAGTGTGTGAGAGGGGAAGAAACTGCCTCTGGGATACACACCCCTCCCAGGGAGCCTGAAAATCCAGGCCGCAGTGGGAAGCCTTAACCCTACTCAGTGCAGGAACCAAATTGGAGAAGGTCATGGAATATAAAAGTAGGAGCAGCAGCAGGAAGACCCTGGCGTGCACTCCCAATCTCCAGAGCAGACTGAAAGAAGCCAGTCTTTATTGTTTCTCACAGGGGACCCTGCAAAGGTCAGCCAAATAGTTCAGGCAGTGGTTGTAGGCTGAAAGAAGCCCCTGACCGTGTTTCATGGTATATCCTTGGATGGAGACAAACCCCTTTGGCCAGCGCCAGGATGGGGGTAAGTGAAAAGTGAGCTGCAGCCAGAAGTGCAGGAATGAGGTGCCTGGCTTTGTGAGCAGACAGGGAGGGGCATGGCCTAAAAGCCATGGTTGTTATCCCCATGGGGAAAGCTTACAACCTGGGGCAGTTGTTAGTTCTGAGTGCAGGCTTCCTGGAACTTAGCTCACTGCTACCAGTGGAACACTGCAGGGGTGGATCTGCCTCACCAAGTGCGTGGGATCTGTGTGGGGCTTACTGCCACCTGCTACTCCCCACTTCCTGCATGAGCCCTTCTATGCGGCAGAGGCAACAACTATCCCCTCTGTAAAAACCAGGGGCTTGAGAATCACCCCCATTCCCTGACACCGACAGAGGTGCCTCCTTGCCCTGAACACGGTGAGTCAGAGAAAAGATCTGACTGACCAAGCTCCCACCTGCCCTTGCCCCACCACCTGCCCTGGTGGCTTAACACAAAGGACAGAAACATAGTCCAATAAGTGCTATATGAAAATTAATAAATACTATATGGTCCCGCCCATTGCCTGAGAAACCAGAGCACACCCTTTGGGCAACATAAGGCAAGCAGAAACCCCCACGGTTACTACCAGAGCTGATACTCCTTTGAAAGTGCCACTTTCTTGCTGGAGGCCAAGAAACACAGTCCATTAAGCATCTCCTGGTAGAATAACACTGCACCTAAGAAGAAGAAAATGGCTGCACAACCTCAACTATCACCACTGCCTGCACCACTATGCCTAAGCAGAAGGTCCTGAGTTTGTCCACATGACCAGTTCATTACTACTGTAAATGGCATTTGAGAAAGCCAACACACTAAGGGTATCGTTAACTAAAAAATCTCACACAGTCTACATCAGTCACCTGCCACTCCCATTAGAGCTGGTGCTGCTACCCACCGCTGGGAAACTTGAGGACAGATCACATCACCGAACCCCTCGCACACATGGCCCAGTAGCAGGCTGAAGTGTGGCAACTTCACTGGGTGGCTAGACCCAGAAGAGCAACAACACTCACAATAGTCTGGCTTTCAGTGACTCCCACTCCTACGGGAAGGGAAGGGAGAGTGCACCACATCAAGGGAACACCCCATGAGACAAAAGAATCTGGACAGCAGGCCTTGAGTGGCAGGTCCTTCCACTGGTGGGAAGTTTCTTTCAGCAGAGGCGCAGTTGTAGTGCTGGGCTCAGAGAGGAAAGTCTGCAGCTACAACCCAACAGTCAAACAGCCCTGGTGCATATGAAGGGTCTTGAAGAAGAGGACATGACATTCAGGGTGACTCCATTCCTGAAGAAGGAACACTTTACAGGTTCAGGCTTGCATGACAGACAGAGCCACAATTCCTCTCTACTTGAAATATCAACATTCCTGCATATGAAAAAAAATGGTGCCTCTCTAATTTGAATAACTTGAGCACTGGGACAGGAGAGTGACTGAGAGGTGGATAGCTTTTCTGCTGTCCTGGCAGGAGACTCAGGTGGCTCCAACTCCTCCCCATGTTAAGACCTCAGTGGAACTCTCTGAGAGCTTCTCTAGCCACTTCTGTCAAGGCTGAGACAACTGCCCAACATTGGGTGTTGCAAAATTACCCAACTGCTTTAGCCACAACCGGTTTCTACACAGGGACACTTTCCCTACTGTCCTGAAGCCTGAAACATCACACAATTCGCAAGTGCAAAAATATTGAACCAGCCCAAATGCCCATCAATAAATGAGTGGATAAAGAAAATATTACATATCTATATATGCGTATGCCATGGAATACTACTCAGCCATAAAAAGGAATGAAATAATTTCATTCACAGCAACCTGGATGGATTTGGAGATCATTATTCTAAGTGAAGTAACTCTGTGATGAAAAACTAAACATCTTATGTTCTCACTCATAAGTTGGAGCTAAGCTATGAGGACTCAAAGGCATAAACGTAATACTGTGAACTTTTGGGACTTGGGGAAAAGGGTGGGAGGGGGTGAATGATAAAAGACTACCCACTGGATACAGTGTACTCTGCTTAGGTGATGGTTGCACCAAAATCTCAGAAATCATCACTAAAGAGCTTATAGATGTACCCAAACACCACCTATTCCCCCAAAACCTATTGAAATAAAGAAAAAGAGTCTTTCTCGTATAAAATTATTTTATTTTAACCTTTCTTTTCAAAAATACCTTTTTGTATTTATTAGTATACATATATAAATATATATATTCTTTACATTGCTCTTATTTACTGATTACCTTTACCTTGTTTTATAAATACCTTTTAAAATGACCTTTAGACAACATTTATTTTCTTTTAAATAAGAACACATTTATTTTTTCTAATGTTTTTCGATAATATAACTTGTAAAATGGAAAGTAACCCAGACATTTAATAAACATGTATTATTTAAGTTAATATAACTTTAGATTTTAAATCATATGGCAAGATTATTTACAAGCATTTATTCCATTAAATTTACCCAGTTGATTAATTTTTTAATAGTTTGCCTAGATTACTTATGAAAACTCTGATAGTTATTATTTTATGTTATTTTTTTGTTTACACGTTTTATAACTTGTGAATTTCAGGTTTTTCCAAGTATAAACCTTGAGGTTACATTAATAGGGTTGTTTTTTTGCCAATCACTCAGGATTTAGCTGTTTTCATTAAACAAAAAATATTAAATGCCTTATTTATCAAATTCTATATAAGCAACGATAATTCTTTTTTGAACTGCATTTACAGCTGTATAACCCTCATGACATATTTTGACATCAAGCAGAGATAAACATAAAACCACTTGAAAAGTAAATTTAAACGATTATGTATGTTGGCAATTCTAAAGCCATTTCTAATTCTATTTCACCAACATTGTACAAACCAGCTTATTTGTTAGAGATTTACTTAACTCACATGAACTTGAAAAAACATTTGTCTTAAAGTCTCTGTTTATCTGATAAAGCATTTGATTTTAGTGCTTTTTAAAGCCAATCAATCAGAGTTCTTTTAGTATTCTTAGTAGTGAAACATCATATACATGACACATAAATACACAGAAGTATTAGACACATTGATAGAAGTAGATCTTATAAATTCATAAGACCTCTTTTTTTTCTCTTCCTTTAGACTTCCAATTTCTTGATAACCGATTTCATTACCCTAGGCAATTGTCAGCTAGATAGTCCTAAATTTGCGTATTAGAGGAACAACACTTAGGAGAAAAACCAGATAGCAAAATGACGTACACCTCAAAGTACAGACAGAAAGAGTTTGGTGGTACTAGAGAGAGATTAAAAATGAATGGCAAATCAAACACAAATTCATAGAAATCTATGATAAAATTGTGTGAGAAGATCAATTTTATTTAGATACATCGTGTAAATTTGTTCTGTACCTTTTAACTGGATCTCTGATCATGAATCCTGGGTCTTCAAAAAGAGAAAATTATTGTGAGGTTATACCACGTGACACTTTCACAGTGCACCTTTTCTTAAACAAAGACATTTCTGTAAGTGTCTAAACTGCATGCTTCCGTACTTTAAACCTCAAAATAGCCTCTGTTATAGTAACTATTTTAGTCAAAGGTTAAAAAAAGTCAGGTAACAAAATACAAAATACAAACGCAAGCAGTTTAAGAGCTGACACAAACTTGTGTGTTTGCACTCTTGGAGTTTCATAAGGAAAAATAGAATTTTTTTTTTTTTTTTTCCCGAAAGGGAGTCTGGCACCTCCTCTGTTTTATTTAAGGATTCCCAGGGTGTTAGAAACTGTCAGAGGCTTTTGAACCAAAGGGACTCCAACTTGAGTAGGGGCTGAGTAAAATAAGGCTGAGACCTACTGGGCTGCATTGTCAGGAGATTAAGGCATTCTTAGTCACAGAATGAAATAGGAGGTCAGTACAAGATACGGGTCATAAAGACCCTGCTGATAAAACAGCATGCAATAAAGAAGCTGGCCAAAACCCGCCCAAACCAAGATGGTGATAAAAGTGACCTCTGGTCATCCTCACTGTTCATTATATGCAAATTATAATGCATTAGCATGCTAAAAGACACTCCCACCAGCACCATGGCAGTTTACAAATGCCATGGCAACATCAGGAAATTACCCTATGTAGTCTAATAAGGGAAGGAACCCTCAGTTCCAGGAATTGCCCACCCCTTTCCTGGAAAACTCATGAATAATCCACCCCTTGTTTAGCATATAATCAAGAAATAACTAGAGGTGTCCTTAGTGAAGCAGCCCAAGCCACTGCTCTGCCTTGGAGTAGTCACTCATTTACTCCTTTACTTTCTTAATAAACTTGGTTTCACTTTACTCTATGGATTCACCTCAAATTCTTTCTTGGGTGAGACCCAAGAACTGTCTCTTGGAGTCTGGATCAAGACACCTTTTCAGTAACATCTTCCTGGCTACCATGAAGGGGTGATACTGAGGAGACCCCCCCGCCGACCCAAAAGAAATACACTGCAGTGCTGATTGGATGACGTTGAGTAAGTGGTGGGGTACCCAGGTAGAGGATGGAACTGGGTTAGAGGCCCAACTTAGGGGAGTTAGAGTCTCTTCTATGACTGAAGGGGTTAAAGGCTCCTCTCAATTACAGGCAAGGATGCTTGACCAGACTTGGGTTCGAGGCCCAATTTAGGAAAGTTAGAGTCCTTCCTAAGATTTAGGGCATTAGAGGCCCCCTCTTGGTAAAGTCCTTCTCGGCTAAGAATGGGTGTGGCACCATGGGCTGTTAACTGCCATTCTCTTTGGATTAATCTGCCTTACACTCTTTGCTGACAGCTATAGATGACAGGATTAGGCATGCACAGGATTATAAGTCATGGGTAGCTTTTTCCTCCCCAAAGGGGTAAAATTGAGAGCTGCTGGGACTGCTGGAAAAGATACCTTTGAGATTGACAAGCGGCTGCCTGAACTTTTGATTCAGTGTTACAGGGATGGATGGGTCTTTCTCTGGCCTCCTTGAGCACCTCACCTTCCCCACCCTACTGAAGACAACGATTTTCTCCCTTGTCTTTCCCCTCTCTGTGCAAACCAGTTGAAGGAATGGTAAAAATCACTGCTTATCGCCTCTGTAAAGTTGTTATTAGTTGGAAAAAGAATTAGTGAGGCTAGTCTTAAGCCGTAGCAAATTGGTTGTACTTTGTGCTATGAATTTCTCTTTCTGCATCTTTCTGTTAGAAAAAGGGGTATCTTAGGATAGAACACAGGCTTAAGATGGCTTGTGCCTTGAGCAAGATGGCCCAGCAAACTGGTCAGTTAGGCCCTTGGGAGCTTGACCTTGTAACCAAGTGCCAGTACTTTCTCTTGATCTCTGCCATCCAAAAAACAGGAAACTGGGGGTTCATGTCATAGCCCTAAAAATTATCTCAAGCAGCTAAAAGCCATTACAAGCTCAAAATTGACTGCTCTAGGCTCCTTCAGGGAAGGGCAATGGAAACTGCCCAATGCTGTGGCTGAGCAATTTTACAATGACAGTCCGGGTTTAATCCTGGCTTAGGGTATGAGTCCTTTCTGGTTTGATATCTGTGTGACCTTTACCATTTGTTGACTCTCTTCCGCTCCATGTACATCTTCTGGCTCACCTTCTTGAACCTTCCTTTCTCTGAGCCACCACTGGAAATTCTAGATCTTGTAAAAACTGCTTACCACCCCTTTGAAAATACCTGGTACACTCGTGGTTACGTCATAACCTTTATTTAAGGCTTATTGGTTTCACCTGGGAAGTTACCTTTGGTAAAGTGCAAAAGCCAGAAATATTGGGGGTTTGGCATGGCTAAAGTTGGGTAATAAGAGATTTAAAGGTACTTTTAGAGAACTATGGTTAAAAGTCAGCTTAACTAAAAGCAGATATTCAAGTTCTAACAGCTTGGGACTCCTTGGGAAAAACAGGAGGTGCCATAGACCCCCGTTTTGGGAAAAACCTCTGTTTTCCTCATGAAACCTCAGGAATTTAAAGTGGATAGATTCATCTCAAAATCTAAGGCTCTGTTCTGTTTCACATTGCATTATCTGATGTTTTTAACTTTTGGGAGTATCAGAAATCGCTTGGCTTTATGAGAGAACTTTGGTGTGTGCTAACTATGTAGGAAATATACTTTTGGGGACAGACAACCAATGGCAGTTATGGGGGGGTATATTCGGTTCTTTGCGCATTTGGAGTTTGGATCAGAGAAGCATGCTGTTGGTCACCTGGAAGGTATGGCGATGTTCCCACTCTCCACCTCCACCGTGAGCTGACACCCCCATGGGGGATGGGCTAATCACAGAATGGGCTGATTGGCTTTGGGTTGCTTTGCAATGAAATGCACAGTAAATTTATTGCACTGTCTTGTTCCATAGCATTTCTTTTTTTGGGAATCCAAGATCTGGTATAGGATAGGATTCCTAATATGGGGGATCTGTCTTAGCCTTCCAGCTATGCCTGCTTATTAAGTCATAGAAACTGCATACTTTCCTGGCCCTGCTCCTCCAAGGGCTTCACCCTGAAACCAGTAATCCAATTTAAAAACTGGCAAATGGAAAACTTTACAACTACAGGATCTTGTGTCTGTGTATTTACACGTGTTGTGAGTGTGATGTCTATATATGCAAAAGTTTTATTAATTGGTTTAAAATAATAAGCACTTAAATATTTTGTCAGAAAAGTAAAAAGTGCAATGCCTTTTAGTCACATGACTTAAGTAATCTTTGGGAAATAAAAACAGTTTTACATGCAAGGTTTATAAGGAAAGTAAAATGTGCTTCATGGGAATGTGAATTTTTGTTTGCCTAGTGTGGAGGGCTAAAGGATTATTTTAAGTTATATAGGAAAAAACTGGAGGTTTCTGCAAGTTGTGGAAAGTTTGTGAAAAATTAATCTGGTAAAAGAAATTGTGTGTGTGAACATTAACAAAATTAAAAGGGTATTATCTCATTGAAATTGAACATTAAAATAAAAGCACAGCAAGTTTCTCAAAGAGCACTGACATGCTCTTTAACAAAAATTTGTAAAGGGTTACCAAATGTTAATGAAAATCTTACCTTATAGTCAGGCATTAAAACTGAGTAAGGTTATATTAAGAATTGGAGTTGACATTAATAGTACACTAATGTAAAGAGTAAAAAAGCATATAGATGGGATGCATCTCAAAATAATGAGAGCTACTTATGACAAACCCACAGCCAATATCATACTGAATGGGCAAAAACTGGAAGCATTCCCTTTGAAAACTGGCACAAGACAGGGATGCCCTCTCTCACCACTCCTATTCAACATAGTGTTGGAAGTTCTGGCCAGGGCAATCATGCAGGAGAAAGAAATAAAGGGTATTCAATTAGGAAAAGAGAAAGTCAAATTGTCACTGTTTGCAGATGAGAAGGAGAACTACAAACCACTGCTCAACAAAATAAAAGAGGACAAAAACAGATGGAAGAACATTCCATGCTCATGGATAGGAAGAATCAATATCGTGAAAATGGCCATACCGCCCAAGGTAATTTATAGATTCAATGCCATCCCCATCAAGCTACCAATGACTTTCTTCACAGAACTGGAAAAAAAACTACTTTAAACTTCATATGGAACCAAAAAAGAGCCCACATTGCCAAGACAATCCTAAGCCAAAAGAACAAAGCTGGAGGCATCACACTACCTGACTTCAAACTATACTACAAGGCTACAGTAACCAAAACAGCATGGTACTGGTACCAAAACAGAGATATAGACCAATGGAACAGAACAGAGCCCTCAGAAATAGTACCACACATCTACAACCATCTGATCTTTGACAAACCTGACAAAAACAGGGAATGGGGAAAGGATTCCCTATTTAATAAATGGTGCTGGGAAAACTGGCTAGCCATATGTAGAAAGCAGAAACTGGATCCCTTCCTTACACCTTATACAAAAATTAATTCAAGATGGATTAAAGACTTAAATGTTAGACCTGAAACCATAAAAACCCTAGAAGAAAACCTAGGCAATACCATTCAGGACATAGGCATGGGCAAGGACTTCATGTCTAAAACACCAAAAGCAATGGCAACAAAAGCCAAAATTGACAAATGGGATCTAATTAAACTAAAGAGCTTCTGCACGGCAAAAGAAACCACCATCAGAGTGAGCAGGCAACCTACAGAATGGGAGAAAATTTTTGCAATCTACTCATCTGACAAAGGGCTAATATCCAGAATCTACAATGAACTCAAACAAATTTACAAGAAAAAAACAAACAACCCCATCAAAAAGTGGGTGAAGGATATGAACAGACACTTCTCAAAAGAAGACATTTATGCAGCCAAAAGACACATGAAAAAATGCTCATCATCACTGGCCATCAGAGAAATGCAAATCAAAACCACAATGAGATACCATCTCACACCAGTTAGAATGGCGATCATTGAAAAGTCAGGAAACAACAGGTGCTGGAGAGGATGTGGAGAAATAGGAACACTTTTACACTGTTGGTGGGACTGTAAACTAATTCAACCATTGTGAAAGACAGTGTTTTGATTCCTCAGCGATATAGAACTAGAAATCCCATTTGACCCAGCCATCCCATTACTGGGTATATACCCAAAGGATTATAAATCATGCTGCTATAAAGACACATGCACACGTATGTTTATTGAGGCACTATTCACAATAGCAAAGACTTGGAACCAACCCAAATGTCCATCAATAGTAGACTGGATTAAGAAATTGTGGCACATGTGCACCATGGAATACTATGCAGCCATAAAAAGGATGAGTTCATGTCCTTTGTAGGGACATGGATGAAGCTGGAAACCATCATTCTCAGCAAACTATCACAAGAACAAAAAACCAAACACCACATGTTCTCACTCACAGGTGGGAATTGAACAATGAGAACACTTGGACACAGGAAGGGGAGCATCACACACTGGGGCCTGTTGTGGGGTGGGGGGAGGGGGGAGGGAAAGCATTAGGAGATATACCCAATGTAAATGAGGAGTTAATGGGTGCAGCACACCAACATGGCACATGTATACACATGTAACTAACCTGCACGTTGTGCGCATGTACCTTTGAACGTAACGTGTAATAATAAAAATCTATTCTCTTAGCAATTTCCAAAAATATATTTATTAACCATAGTCAGTATGTTGTACAATAAACCACTTGAACAAAAAAAAAAGAACAAGAATCAAGAAGAATTGTTATTTTAAAAATCTGAATCAATATTCTAATTTTTGGCACCTATTGGAATCTGCTAGTGGTCCCACATCAGCTTGGTTCCAGCAATTTTCCAGTTCACAGAAAGCCTTCTAATTTAGTTTGCTTTTGATAATTTTGCTTATTTTGCTTTGCTGTTGTAGAAGACTTTGCTATTTTACTCTTTGTGTAAAAATGTCAGATAAACTTACTGAATGTTCTCTTAAATTGTACACTTATTAATCTTCCACATATCACCTTTTGTCAGAACTCAGAGTTATGAATGACTCTCAGCATACTGATCCTTTTTGAGTGAGCTCCTTTCTACCCTTAATGCAAAAATCCAATAGTTAGGCAAAAATATTATCACCCCTATTCAGCCTGAATAAGTTACAGAAGATGGATCTTTGTTCCTCAACAACGCTTAAGATTATTGATTCTTTTTTAAATGGAAAGGGAGAAATATTTCAGAGGTGTTTGAAACAGAGTGACTCCACCTTGATTAGGGGCTGGGTAAAATAAGGCTTAGACCTATGGGGCTGCATTCCCAAGAGGTTAAGTCATTCTCAGTCACAGGATGAGATAGGAAGTTGGCAAGAGATACAGGTCATAAAGACCTTGCTGATAAAGGTTGCAGTAAAGGAGCTGGCCAACAGGTTGCAGTAAAACATATTTGTGGTAAAGAAACCAGCCAAAACACACCAAAACCATTATGGCAATAAAAGTGACCTCTGGTTGTCTTCATTGCTCATTACACGCTAATTATAATGCACTAGCATAAGAAAACACACTCCTGCCAGCACCAGGACAGTTTACAAATGCCATGACAATGTTAAGAACTTAACCTCGATGGTTTAAAAATGGGAGGAACCCTCAGTTCTGGGAATTGCTCTTTCCTGAAAACTCATCCCGACCCTTTCCTGAAGAACTCATCAATAACCCAGTCCTTGTTTAGCATATAATCAAGTAATAACTAGAAGTATCCTTAGTGAAACAATCTAAGCTGCTGCTCTGTCTATGGAGTCAACAATTTTTAATTTCTTTACTTTCTTAATAAATTTTCTTTCACTTTACTCTGGACTTGTCTCAAATTCTTTCTTGGGTGAGATCCAAGAACGCTCTCTTGAGGTCTGAATCAGGACTGCTTTCAGGTAACAAAACTATTTTAGGTCTCTCATGCAGCAGAGGTTGACAAGAGAAAAGAGAGACAGCAGAAGTAAAAGAAGAAAACCGAATTTTGTCAATTGAGAAGAAAAAAATATATTTCTCAAAAAAAAAAGAAAACAAGAACCTAGGAGATGAAGGAAAAAATGTAAAAGCCTTTTAAATACACACACACACACACACACACACACACACACACACACATCACATATCTTGGATATTAGCTTTTAATTAAGCTGACTTTTAATCATTAAGCTCCCTTAAAAAAATCAATTTAAATATCATTACCATATTTTTGTTAGAAAAAATTGCCAACGTTTTAAAAGTAACACAATTATCTAACCAGAAAGGGGCTTGATTTAGTAATCAAACCCAGTCTGTCGGGGTGAAAAAAAAAATGGCAGAACTTTAGTTACTAAATGGCAGCATGGGGTGATGGCCACTGCTCTTTCAGTTTGACTTCGCTAGAAGAAAAAGTGGCGTTATCATGTAATAAGGTCCCTCAGGTAGTCAAAATAAAAATATACATATACATTTATTGGCTGGCCATTATTTTTGTTTTTCTGCTGTGGGAATTTAGAAAATTTATAGTCCTTGTTCCCCATAATTTGGAAATTTCCTTCAGATTTGATCAAGTCATATAGAGTTGGTCAAACTCAGTGGGGAATAAACCAAAACAATAATAAAAGCAGAACCAAACAAACAAATTAAGCAAAACAAACAATCACACAATTTATATGGTTACTGAATGATAGAAATTAAGACCAGCTCGTTGTCAATCTCAACTTTAGCCAAGCCAAAACCTCAATTCTGCTATTTACGTAGGCATGAGTCTCAGGCTGAAGATTGCTCTCTGCCATCCTAAAAGCAGGAAAAACTCAAACTCACTTTCCCTGTTGGAAGCTAGCTGAAACTCCATAAAGTAGTTATGTGCTTTCAATTGTCATGGAAGCAGGAAAACTTGCCTTTCTTGTTGGAAGAAGGGAAAACTCCAAAAAAGGAGTGGTACAGCAAAATAAACTTTAGACCTCAACCAAATTTTGTGAGATCAGGGATTCTCTGGAAGGGGGAGCTCCCAGGTCATAGCAAATTGTTCTGTTGGTTTGAGCCATAAAGATAGCTCAGGCTCTTACCAAGCACTGACAGAAGATGTTTCAAAGATTGGGCACACCTCCACTCAGAACACCTTTGTGTTTGCTAAATTGTGAATCCAAAATATCTGGGAAAGATCTCAACCAACGAATTTAGAAAGTTTATTTTGCCAAGATTAAGGATGCACCATGACACAGCCTCAGGATGGTCTGATGACATGTGCTCAAGGTGGTCAGCACACAGCTTGGTTTCATACATTTTAGAGAGATGCAAGACATCAATCAATATGTGTAATATGTATTTTGGTTCAGTCCAAAAAGGAGGGATAGCTCGAGGTGGGGGAGGGGACTTCCAGGTCATAGATAAGAAACAAATGGTTGCATTTCTTTGAGTCTCTGATTAGCCTTTTATTGAATACACAATTTATATGTGAGAGAAGGGTAGAGGAATGGTCACTTATGCTATAGCCTGGCTTAGTAAAACAATAGGGGAGAGGAAGCAATCAGACATGCATTTATCTCACGTGAGCCTCAGAGGGATGACTGAGAAAATTTCTTGTGGACAAAGGACAAATTGTGATGGAGGTATATAGCTTTTTAAAATCTCTGTAGCTATCTTATTTAGGAATAAAATGGGAGGCAGGTTTGCCTGACATAGTTACCAGCCTGATATTTTTATTGGCTTAGTGATTTGGGGGTCCTGAAGTTTATTTTTCTTTCACAAAAGGAACCCCCATCCAGGAGTTTACAACTTTGGGAGAGGGGTTAATTAATGCATGGGTAATTACCTACTTGATCATTAAAATTGGCCTAATTTTGCTAAAAAGTGCCTCTTTCCTGGTAGTGCCCCTAGGGACTACCTTATTTTCCCATTATTAAAGTGGACCTCCTCAGCCAACAAGTAACTTATGGAACAAGCCTTAGGCTTTTATGCTATTGGTTGGTGCTTCCCAGTGGTAACTAGTTAACCTTTCTCTAACAGTATGTGTGGTAAATATGCCACATACTAACTAATGCAAGGCACTGAAGGATTATGACCTGTCACAACATGCAGTTGAAAAAGAGATATTCTACCATCTCAAATTTCAATTTCCCAGTATGACATATGCTTAAAGCCACTTTTAATAACTGGAGGCTAACTATAGTTTACAGAGTGTTAAAAAAGACTACTTCCTTTATTAGAACCCCTCTGCCAAATATCATCACCTTAATGGTTGATATTAACAATAACATGAATTAGTTATTTAAAGTTATAGGTTTGGCTAACACAGAACAATGTTCTTTTGTAAAAGTTTCACAGGAGTGAGAGGCATCCTATCTGCTGCTCACATACTTTGCTCAACTAAAGCACTGGACAACAAACTGAGACATACTTCCAATGCCGAGGTGGAACAGTGTCCGGAATTGGTAGGCTCTTGGTCTCACTGACTTCAAGAATGAAGCCGCAGACCCTTGCAGTGAGTGTTACAGTTCTTAAAGGTGGCGTGTCTGGAGTTTGTTCCTTCTGATGTTCAGATGTGTTCGGAGTTTCTTCCTTCTGGTGGGTTCGTGGTCTCGCTGGCACAGGAGTGAAGCTGCACACCTTCGCGGTGAGTGTTACAACTCTTAAGGCGGCGCATCTGGAGTTGTTTGTTCCTCCCGGTGGGCTCGTGGTCTTGCTGGCTTCAGGAGTGAAGCTGCAGACCTTCCCGGTGAGTGTTACAGCTCACAAAGGCAGTGTGGACCCAAAAAGTGAGCAGTAGCAAGATTTATTGCAAAGAGCGAAAGAACAAAGCTTCCACAGTGTGGAAGGGGACCTAAGCGGGTTGCCACTGCTGGCTCAGGCAGCCTGCTTTTATTCTTTTATCTGGCCCCACCCACATCCTGCTGACTGGTAGAGCCCAGTGGTCTGTTTTGACAGGGCACTGATTGGTGCATTTACAATCCCTGAGCTAGACATAAAGGTTCTCCAAGTCCCCACCAGATTAGCCAGATACAGAGTGTTGACACAAAGGTTCTCCAAGGCCCCACCAGAGTAGCTAGATACAGAGTGTCCATTGGTGCATTCACAAACCCTGAGCTAAACACAGGGTGCTGATTGGTGTGTTTACAAACCTCGAGCTAGATACAGAGTGCCGATTGGTGTATTTACAATCCCTGAGCTAGACATAAAGGTTCTCCAAGTCCCCACCAGATAGCTAGATACAGAGTGTGGACTGGTGCATTCACAAACTGTGAGCTAGACACAGGGTGCTGATTGGTGTGTTTACAAACATTGAGCTAGATACAGAGTGCCGATTGGTGTATTTACAAGACCTTAGCTAGACATAAAAGTTCTCCACGTCCCCACCAGACTCAGGAGCCTAGCTGGCTTCACTCAGTGGATCCCGCATCGGGGCTGCAAGTGGAGCTGCCTGCCAGTCCCGCGCTGTGCGCCCACACTCCTCAGCCCTTGGGTGGTGATGGGACTGGGTGCCATGGAGCAGGAGGTTGTGCTCATTGGGGAGGCTCGGGCTGCACGGGAGCCCACGGAGAGGGTGGGAGGCTCAGACATGGCGGGCTGCAGGTCCCGAACCCTGCCCTGCAGGAAGGCAGCTAAGGCCTGGCGAGAAATCGAGCACAGCGCCCGTGGGCTAGCACTGCTGGGGGACCCAGTACACCCTCCGCAGCCGCTGGCCCAGGTGCTAAGCCCCTCATTGCCCGGGGCCAGCAGGGCCGGCCGGCTGCTCCGAGTGTGGGGCTCCAAGCGCACGCCCATCCGGAACTCCAGGTGGCCCACAAGCAGCGTGTGCAGCCCAGGTTCCCGCTCCTGCCTCTCACTCCACACCTCCCTGCAAGCTGAGGGAGCTGGCTCCGGCCGTGGCCAGCCCAGAAAGGGGCTCCCACAGTACAGCGGTGGGCTGAAGGGCTCCTCAAGTGCTGCCAAAGTGGGAGCCCAGGCAGAGGAGGTGCCAAGAGTGAGCGAGGGCTGTGAGGACTGCCAGCATGCTGTCACCTCTCAGAACTAATCACCCTCAGAATGAATACACCATTTAGGCAGTGCTCAGGAGATGATTAAATACCCTCCTGCTGCCACAGAGTTCAACTTTAAAAAAAATAATGTATTTTACTTAACCCAGTACATCCAAAATATTATCTTGAAACATAATTAGTATAAAAAGCATTAAGGAGATATTTTAGACTCTTTTTTGTATTAATTTTTCTTTTTTTTATACGTTAAGTTCTAGGGGTACATGCGCACAACGTGCAGGTTAGTTACATGTGTATACATGTGCCATGTTGGTGTGCTGCACCCATTAACTCCTCATTTACATTGGGTATATCTCCTAATGCTTTCCCTCCCCCCTCCCCCCACCCCACAACAGGCCCCAGTGTGTGATGCTCCCCTTCCTGTGTCCAAGTGTTCTCATTGTTCAATTCCCACCTGTGAGTGAGAACATGTGGTGTTTGGTTTTTTGTTCTTGTGATAGTTTGCTGAGAATGATGGTTTCCAGCTTCATCCATGTCCCTACAAAGGACATGAACTCATCCTTTTTATGGCTGCATAGTATTCCATGGTGCACATGTGCCACAATTTCTTAATCCAGTCTACTATTGATGGACATTTGGGTTGGTTCCAAGTCTTTGCTATTGTGAATAGTGCCTCAATAAACATACGTGTGCATGTGTCTTTATAGCAGCATGATTTATAATCCTTTGGGTATATACCCAGTAATGGGATGGCTGGGTCAAATGGGATTTCTAGTTCTATATCGCTGAGGAATCAAAACACTGTCTTTCACAATGGTTGAATTAGTTTACAGTCCCACCAACAGTGTAAAAGTGTTCCTATTTCTCCACATCCTCTCCAGCACCTGTTGTTTCCTGACTTTTCAATGATCGCCATTCTAACTGGTGTGAGATGGTATCTCATTGTGGTTTTGATTTGCATTTCTCTGATGGCCAGTGATGATGAGCATTTTTTCATGTGTCTTTTGGCTGCATAAATGTCTTCTTTTGAGAAGTGTCTGTTCATATCCTTCACCCACTTTTTGATGGGGTTGTTTGTTTTTTTCTTGTAAATTTGTTTGAGTTCATTGTAGATTCTGGATATTAGCCCTTTGTCAGATGAGTAGATTGCAAAAATTTTCTCCCATTCTGTAGGTTGCCTGCTCACTCTGATGGTGGTTTCTTTTGCCGTGCAGAAGCTCTTTAGTTTAATTAGATCCCATTTGTCAATTTTGGCTTTTGTTGCCATTGCTTTTGGTGTTTTAGACATGAAGTCCTTGCCCATGCCTATGTCCTGAATGGTATTGCCTAGGTTTTCTTCTAGGGTTTTTATGGTTTCAGGTCTAACATTTAAGTCTTTAATCCATCTTGAATTAATTTTTGTATAAGGTGTAAGGAAGGGATCCAGTTTCTGCTTTCTACATATGGCTAGCCAGTTTTCCCAGCACCATTTATTAAATAGGGAATCCTTTCCCCATTCCCTGTTTTTGTCAGGTTTGTCAAAGATCAGATGGTTGTAGATGTGTGGTACTATTTCTGAGGGCTCTGTTCTGTTCCATTGGTCTATATCTCTGTTTTGGTACCAGTACCATGCTGTTTTGGTTACTGTAGCCTTGTAGTATAGTTTGAAGTCAGGTAGTGTGATGCCTCCAGCTTTGTTCTTTTGGCTTAGGATTGTCTTGGCAATGTGGGCTCTTTTTTGGTTCCATATGAAGTTTAAAGTAGTTTTTTTTCCAGTTCTGTGAAGAAAGTCATTGGTAGCTTGATGGGGATGGCATTGAATCTATAAATTACCTTGGGCGGTATGGCCATTTTCACGATATTGATTCTTCCTATCCATGAGCATGGAATGTTCTTCCATCTGTTTTTGTCCTCTTTTATTTTGTTGAGCAGTGGTTTGTAGTTCTCCTTCTCATCTGCAAACAGTGACAATTTGACTTTCTCTTTTCCTAATTGAATACCCTTTATTTCTTTCTCCTGCATGATTGCCCTGGCCAGAACTTCCAACACTATGTTGAATAGGAGTGGTGAGAGAGGGCATCCCTGTCTTGTGCCAGTTTTCAAAGGGAATGCTTCCAGTTTTTGCCCATTCAGTATGATATTGGCTGTGGGTTTGTCATAAGTAGCTCTCATTATTTTGAGATGCATCCCATCTATATGCTTTTTTACTCTTTACATTAGTGTACTATTAATGTCAACTCCAATTCTTAATATAACCTTACTCAGTTTTAATGCCTGACTATAAGGTAAGATTTTCATTAACATTTGGTAACCCTTTACAAATTTTTGTTAAAGAGCATGTCAGTGCTCTTTGAGAAACTTGCTGTGCTTTTATTTTAATGTTCAATTTCAATGAGATAATACCCTTTTAATTTTGTTAATGTTCACACACACAATTTCTTTTACCAGATTAATTTTTCACAAACTTTCCACAACTTGCAGAAACCTCCAGTTTTTTCCTATATAACTTAAAATAATCCTTTAGCCCTCCACACTAGGCAAACAAAAATTCACATTCCCATGAAGCACATTTTACTTTCCTTATAAACCTTGCATGTAAAACTGTTTTTATTTCCCAAAGATTACTTAAGTCATGTGACTAAAAGGCATTGCACTTTTTACTTTTCTGACAAAATATTTAAGTGCTTATTATTTTAAACCAATTAATAAAACTTTTGCATATATAGACATCACACTCACAACACGTGTAAATACACAGACACAAGATCCTGTAGTTGTAAAGTTTTCCATTTGCCAGTTTTTAAATTGGATTACTGGTTTCAGGGTGAAGCCCTTGGAGGAGCAGGGCCAGGAAAGTATGCAGTTTCTATGACTTAATAAGCAGGCATAGCTGGAAGGCTAAGACAGATCCCCCATATTAGGAATCCTATCCTATACCAGATCTTGGATTCCCAAAAAAAGAAATGCTATGGAACAAGACAGTGCAATAAATTTACTGTGCATTTCATTGCAAAGCAACCCAAAGCCAATCAGCCCATTCTGTGATTAGCCCATCCCCCATGGGGGTGTCAGCTCACGGTGGAGGTGGAGAGTGGGAACATCGCCATACCTTCCAGGTGACCAACAGCATGCTTCTCTGATCCAAACTCCAAATGCGCAAAGAACCGAATATACCCCCCCATAACTGCCATTGGTTGTCTGTCCCCAAAAGTATATTTCCTACATAGTTAGCACACACCAAAGTTCTCTCATAAAGCCAAGCGATTTCTGATACTCCCAAAAGTTAAAAACATCAGATAATGCAATGTGAAACAGAACAGAGCCTTAGATTTTGAGATGAATCTATCCACTTTAAATTCCTGAGGTTTCATGAGGAAAACAGAGGTTTTTCCCAAAACGGGGGTCTATGGCACCTCCTGTTTTTCCCAAGGAGTCCCAAGCTGTTAGAACTTGAATATCTGCTTTTAGTTAAGCTGACTTTTAACCATAGTTCTCTAAAAGTACCTTTAAATCTCTTATTACCCAACTTTAGCCATGCCAAACCCCCAATATTTCTGGCTTTTGCACTTTACCAAAGGTAACTTCCCAGGTGAAACCAATAAGCCTTAAATAAAGGTTATGACGTAACCACGAGTGTACCAGGTATTTTCAAAGGGGTGGTAAGCAGTTTTTACAAGATCTAGAATTTCCAGTGGTGGCTCAGAGAAAGGAAGGTTCAAGAAGGTGAGCCAGAAGATGTACATGGAGCGGAAGAGAGTCAACAAATGGTAAAGGTCACACAGATATCAAACCAGAAAGGACTCATACCCTAAGCCAGGATTAAACCCGGACTGTCATTGTAAAATTGCTCAGCCACAGCATTGGGCAGTTTCCATTGCCCTTCCCTGAAGGAGCCTAGAGCAGTCAATTTTGAGCTTGTAATGGCTTTTAGCTGCTTGAGATAATTTTTAGGGCTATGACATGAACCCCCAGTTTCCTGTTTTTTGGATGGCAGAGATCAAGAGAAAGTACTGGCACTTGGTTACAAGGTCAAGCTCCCAAGGGCCTAACTGACCAGTTTGCTGGGCCATCTTGCTCAAGGCACAAGCCATCTTAAGCCTGTGTTCTATCCTAAGATACCCCTTTTTCTAACAGAAAGATGCAGAAAGAGAAATTCATAGCACAAAGTACAACCAATTTGCTACGGCTTAAGACTAGCCTCACTAATTCTTTTTCCAACTAATAACAACTTTACAGAGGCGATAAGCAGTGATTTTTACCATTCCTTCAACTGGTTTGCACAGAGAGGGGAAAGACAAGGGAGAAAATCGTTGTCTTCAGTAGGGTGGGGAAGGTGAGGTGCTCAAGGAGGCCAGAGAAAGACCCATCCATCCCTGTAACACTGAATCAAAAGTTCAGGCAGCCGCTTGTCAATCTCAAAGGTATCTTTTCCAGCAGTCCCAGCAGCTCTCAATTTTACCCCTTTGGGGAGGAAAAAGCTACCCATGACTTATAATCCTGTGCATGCCTAATCCTGTCATCTATAGCTGTCAGCAAAGAGTGTAAGGCAGATTAATCCAAAGAGAATGGCAGTTAACAGCCCATGGTGCCACACCCATTCTTAGCCGAGAAGGACTTTACCAAGAGGGGGCCTCTAATGCCCTAAATCTTAGGAAGGACTCTAACTTTCCTAAATTGGGCCTCGAACCCAAGTCTGGTCAAGCATCCTTGCCTGTAATTGAGAGGAGCCTTTAACCCCTTCAGTCATAGAAGAGACTCTAACTCCCCTAAGTTGGGCCTCTAACCCAGTTCCATCCTCTACCTGGGTACCCCACCACTTACTCAACGTCATCCAATCAGCACTGCAGTGTATTTCTTTTGGGTCGGCGGGGGGGTCTCCTCAGTATCACCCCTTCATGGTAGCCAGGAAGATGTTACTGAAAAGGTGTCTTGATCCAGACTCCAAGAGACAGTTCTTGGGTCTCACCCAAGAAAGAATTTGAGGTGAATCCATAGAGTAAAGTGAAACCAAGTTTATTAAGAAAGTAAAGGAGTAAATGAGTGACTACTCCAAGGCAGAGCAGTGGCTTGGGCTGCTTCACTAAGGACACCTCTAGTTATTTCTTGATTATATGCTAAACAAGGGGTGGATTATTCATGAGTTTTCCAGGAAAGGGGTGGGCAATTCCTGGAACTGAGGGTTCCTTCCCTTATTAGACTACATAGGGTAATTTCCTGATGTTGCCATGGCATTTGTAAACTGCCATGGTGCTGGTGGGAGTGTCTTTTAGCATGCTAATGCATTATAATTTGCATATAATGAACAGTGAGGATGACCAGAGGTCACTTTTATCACCATCTTGGTTTGGGCGGGTTTTGGCCAGCTTCTTTATTGCATGCTGTTTTATCAGCAGGGTCTTTATGACCCGTATCTTGTACTGACCTCCTATTTCATTCTGTGACTAAGAATGCCTTAATCTCCTGACAATGCAGCCCAGTAGGTCTCAGCCTTATTTTACTCAGCCCCTACTCAAGTTGGAGTCCCTTTGGTTCAAAAGCCTCTGACAGTTTCTAACACCCTGGGAATCCTTAAATAAAACAGAGGAGGTGCCAGACTCCCTTTCGGGAAAAAAAAAAAAAAAAATTCTATTTTTCCTTATGAAACTCCAAGAGTGCAAACACACAAGTTTGTGTCAGCTCTTAAACTGCTTGCGTTTGTATTTTGTATTTTGTTACCTGACTTTTTTTAACCTTTGACTAAAATAGTTACTATAACAGAGGCTATTTTGAGGTTTAAAGTACGGAAGCATGCAGTTTAGACACTTACAGAAATGTCTTTGTTTAAGAAAAGGTGCACTGTGAAAGTGTCACGTGGTATAACCTCACAATAATTTTCTCTTTTTGAAGACCCAGGATTCATGATCAGAGATCCAGTTAAAAGGTACAGAACAAATTTACACGATGTATCTAAATAAAATTGATCTTCTCACACAATTTTATCATAGATTTCTATGAATTTGTGTTTGATTTGCCATTCATTTTTAATCTCTCTCTAGTACCACCAAACTCTTTCTGTCTGTACTTTGAGGTGTACGTCATTTTGCTATCTGGTTTTTCTCCTAAGTGTTGTTCCTCTAATACGCAAATTTAGGACTATCTAGCTGACAATTGCCTAGGGTAATGAAATCGGTTATCAAGAAATTGGAAGTCTAAAGGAAGAGAAAAAAAAGAGGTCTTATGAATTTATAAGATCTACTTCTATCAATGTGTCTAATACTTCTGTGTATTTATGTGTCATGTATATGATGTTTCACTACTAAGAATACTAAAAGAACTCTGATTGATTGGCTTTAAAAAGCACTAAAATCAAATGCTTTATCAGATAAACAGAGACTTTAAGACAAATGTTTTTTCAAGTTCATGTGAGTTAAGTAAATCTCTAACAAATAAGCTGGTTTGTACAATGTTGGTGAAATAGAATTAGAAATGGCTTTAGAATTGCCAACATACATAATCGTTTAAATTTACTTTTCAAGTGGTTTTATGTTTATCTCTGCTTGATGTCAAAATATGTCATGAGGGTTATACAGCTGTAAATGCAGTTCAAAAAAGAATTATCGTTGCTTATATAGAATTTGATAAATAAGGCATTTAATATTTTTTGTTTAATGAAAACAGCTAAATCCTGAGTGATTGGCAAAAAAACAACCCTATTAATGTAACCTCAAGGTTTATACTTGGAAAAACCTGAAATTCACAAGTTATAAAACGTGTAAACAAAAAAATAACATAAAATAATAACTATCAGAGTTTTCATAAGTAATCTAGGCAAACTATTAAAAAATTAATCAACTGGGTAAATTTAATGGAATAAATGCTTGTAAATAATCTTGCCATATGATTTAAAATCTAAAGTTATATTAACTTAAATAATACATGTTTATTAAATGTCTGGGTTACTTTCCATTTTACAAGTTATATTATCGAAAAACATTAGAAAAAATAAATGTGTTCTTATTTAAAAGAAAATAAATGTTGTCTAAAGGTCATTTTAAAAGGTATTTATAAAACAAGGTAAAGGTAATCAGTAAATAAGAGCAATGTAAAGAATATATATATTTATATATGTATACTAATAAATACAAAAAGGTATTTTTGAAAAGAAAGGTTAAAATAAAATAATTTTATACGAGAAAGACTCTTTTTCTTTATTTCAATAGGTTTTGGGGGAATAGGTGGTGTTTGGGTACATCTATAAGCTCTTTAGTGATGATTTCTGAGATTTTGGTGCAACCATCACCTAAGCAGAGTACACTGTATCCAGTGGGTAGTCTTTTATCATTCACCCCCTCCCACCCTTTTCCCCAAGTCCCAAAAGTTCACAGTATTACGTTTATGCCTTTGAGTCCTCATAGCTTAGCTCCAACTTATGAGTGAGAACATAAGATGTTTAGTTTTTCATCACAGAGTTACTTCACTTAGAATAATGATCTCCAAATCCATCCAGGTTGCTGTGAATGAAATTATTTCATTCCTTTTTATGGCTGAGTAGTATTCCATGGCATACGCATATATAGATATGTAATATTTTCTTTATCCACTCATTTATTGATGGGCATTTGGGCTGGTTCAATATTTTTGCACTTGCGAATTGTGTGATGTTTCAGGCTTCAGGACAGTAGGGAAAGTGTCCCTGTGTAGAAACCGGTTGTGGCTAAAGCAGTTGGGTAATTTTGCAACACCCAATGTTGGGCAGTTGTCTCAGCCTTGACAGAAGTGGCTAGAGAAGCTCTCAGAGAGTTCCACTGAGGTCTTAACATGGGGAGGAGTTGGAGCCACCTGAGTCTCCTGCCAGGACAGCAGAAAAGCTATCCACCTCTCAGTCACTCTCCTGTCCCAGTGCTCAAGTTATTCAAATTAGAGAGGCACCATTTTTTTTCATATGCAGGAATGTTGATATTTCAAGTAGAGAGGAATTGTGGCTCTGTCTGTCATGCAAGCCTGAACCTGTAAAGTGTTCCTTCTTCAGGAATGGAGTCACCCTGAATGTCATGTCCTCTTCTTCAAGACCCTTCATATGCACCAGGGCTGTTTGACTGTTGGGTTGTAGCTGCAGACTTTCCTCTCTGAGCCCAGCACTACAACTGCGCCTCTGCTGAAAGAAACTTCCCACCAGTGGAAGGACCTGCCACTCAAGGCCTGCTGTCCAGATTCTTTTGTCTCATGGGGTGTTCCCTTGATGTGGTGCACTCTCCCTTCCCTTCCCGTAGGAGTGGGAGTCACTGAAAGCCAGACTATTGTGAGTGTTGTTGCTCTTCTGGGTCTAGCCACCCAGTGAAGTTGCCACACTTCAGCCTGCTACTGGGCCATGTGTGCGAGGGGTTCGGTGATGTGATCTGTCCTCAAGTTTCCCAGCGGTGGGTAGCAGCACCAGCTCTAATGGGAGTGGCAGGTGACTGATGTAGACTGTGTGAGATTTTTTAGTTAACGATACCCTTAGTGTGTTGGCTTTCTCAAATGCCATTTACAGTAGTAATGAACTGGTCATGTGGACAAACTCAGGACCTTCTGCTTAGGCATAGTGGTGCAGGCAGTGGTGATAGTTGAGGTTGTGCAGCCATTTTCTTCTTCTTAGGTGCAGTGTTATTCTACCAGGAGATGCTTAATGGACTGTGTTTCTTGGCCTCCAGCAAGAAAGTGGCACTTTCAAAGGAGTATCAGCTCTGGTAGTAACCGTGGGGGTTTCTGCTTGCCTTATGTTGCCCAAAGGGTGTGCTCTGGTTTCTCAGGCAATGGGCGGGACCATATAGTATTTATTAATTTTCATATAGCACTTATTGGACTATGTTTCTGTCCTTTGTGTTAAGCCACCAGGGCAGGTGGTGGGGCAAGGGCAGGTGGGAGCTTGGTCAGTCAGATCTTTTCTCTGACTCACCGTGTTCAGGGCAAGGAGGCACCTCTGTCGGTGTCAGGGAATGGGGGTGATTCTCAAGCCCCTGGTTTTTACAGAGGGGATAGTTGTTGCCTCTGCCGCATAGAAGGGCTCATGCAGGAAGTGGGGAGTAGCAGGTGGCAGTAAGCCCCACACAGATCCCACGCACTTGGTGAGGCAGATCCACCCCTGCAGTGTTCCACTGGTAGCAGTGAGCTAAGTTCCAGGAAGCCTGCACTCAGAACTAACAACTGCCCCAGGTTGTAAGCTTTCCCCATGGGGATAACAACCATGGCTTTTAGGCCATGCCCCTCCCTGTCTGCTCACAAAGCCAGGCACCTCATTCCTGCACTTCTGGCTGCAGCTCACTTTTCACTTACCCCCATCCTGGCGCTGGCCAAAGGGGTTTGTCTCCATCCAAGGATATACCATGAAACACGGTCAGGGGCTTCTTTCAGCCTACAACCACTGCCTGAACTATTTGGCTGACCTTTGCAGGGTCCCCTGTGAGAAACAATAAAGACTGGCTTCTTTCAGTCTGCTCTGGAGATTGGGAGTGCACGCCAGGGTCTTCCTGCTGCTGCTCCTACTTTTATATTCCATGACCTTCTCCAATTTGGTTCCTGCACTGAGTAGGGTTAAGGCTTCCCACTGCGGCCTGGATTTTCAGGCTCCCTGGGAGGGGTGTGTATCCCAGAGGCAGTTTCTTCCCCTCTCACACACTGAGGACCCACACTTGACTCGTGGTGTAGGCTGCAACCTGCCACTTCCTTCAAAGGGTCTGTGGATTCCTTCCATTTTCCTGTTCAGTTCCTGCATTGCTTCATGAAAAATAGTTCACAGTGTGAACCTCTGCACACTATTTTGTCCTTCCAAGTGGGAGAGATATGCTAGCAATGCCTCTAATCCACCATGTTAAAAAAAAAAGTATGATCTTTTTAATTATATCGATTCTTCCAATCCATGACCATGAGATGTTTTTCCATGGGTGTCTTGTGATTCTTTATGTAGAGATCTTTCACCTCCCTTGTTAAATGTATTTCTAGCTACTTTACTTATTTTGTAATCGATGTAAATGGGATTGCCTTATTGATTTCGTTCTCAGCTTCCTTGTTATTGGTGCTTAGAAATGCTACTGATTTTTGTATTTTGATTTGTGTCCTGAGACCCTGAAGAATTCATTTAACAAATCTAGAGTCTTTTTGGGGAATCTTTAGGGTGTTTTGGTATAAAATTATATCATCAGTAAACAGAAAGAATTTGACCTCCACTTTTCCAACTTGGAACTCCTTTATTTCCTCATTTTGCCTGACCGATCTGGCTAAGACTTCCACCAGTATGTTGAATAGGAGTAGTGAAAGTGGACATCCTTATATTGTTCCAGTTTCTAATGAAAATGCCTTCAACATTTTCCTATTCAAGATGATGTCAACTGTTGATTTGTCATATACGTCCGTTATTATTTTGAGGTATGTTTCTTCAATGCCTAGATTGCTGAGAGTTTTTATTATGAAGAAATGTTGAAATTTGTCAAATAATTTTTCTGCATCTATTGAGATAATCACATGGTTTGTGCCCTTGATATATATTTATGTGCTGTATCACATTTATTGACTTGCATATGTTGAAACATCCTTGTATCCCAGTAATAAAATTCACTTGGTCATGGTGTCTTATCTTTTTGATGTGCTGTTACATTTTATTTGCTAGTATTTTGCTGGTGATTTTTGCATCAGTGCTCATCAGGAATTATGGTATGCACTTCTCATTTATTTTGGTAGTGTTCTTATCTGGCTTTAGTATCAGGGTAGTACCGGCTTCACAGAATGAGTTAGGAAGAATTCCATGCTTCTCTATTTTTGACATGTTACAGAATGATTGGTATCTGTTCTTTGTGCATTTGCTAGAATTGAGCTGTGAATCATTCTGATTCTGGGCATTTTTGTTGCTATTGTTGGGAGATTATTATTACTGGTTCAGTCTCACTACGCAATATTGGGCTGTTCAGGATTTCTTGTTCTCCTTGGTTCAATCTTGAGAGGTTCAATTTTTTCCCCCCAGGAATTTATACATTTCTTCTCTGTTTTCTAGTGAGAGGAGTTAACTAGGTTGCCTTAGGTAGACAGCAAGGGAAGGGTCCCTGGAGAGCCCCTGACCCACGGGTCAGTGCCTCATCCCCATATAACACAAAAAGCTGCCTGGGGGAAAAAAATTAAGCTGCTGGCACTGATAAGGGAACTAGCACAGGGGGTTGTGCCTGGAGACATGCCCGTGGCTGCATGGATAGGAGAACCTCCAGCCCATTCAGACAAAAACTTGCACAAACCTCTGGCTCACTCAGATAAGGGAACAAGGCCCAACATAGAAACGCCTTTGTCCTATGTATAATCAACGGGCTCCAAGGAAAAAGTTTCCTCTCCTTTTGTGGGCATGAACATGGTGTGCTTCGTTGGGTTCAAGTGGGCACTTTCCTTTCATTTTTGGACTGTGATCCCAGCCTCTATGAATCATCACTTCAGCCCCTGATTGGTCCCGGGCCAAACTTTCACTTCAGCTCCTGATAGGTCCCAGGCCAAGCTGACTAGCCTCTATGAATCATCAACTCCTGATTGGTCCCGGGCCAAGGTCCTGGGCCAAGCTGAATCATGCTTTCTCCAAGACAGCCCACAGACTAAGCACATTTCTTTCCCCTTTCCAGTCCATAAAATCCCCAGACCCCAGCCTCATAGTGGGCAACCCATTCGGGCTCCCCTCTCTGCTGCAGAGAGCTTTCTTCTTTCACTTATTAAACTTTCATTCCAACCTCACCCTTGTGTCCCCGCTTCTTAGTCACCTTGGACATGAGACAAAGAACTCCAGGTATTATCTCAGACAATGAGAGACTGTTACATCTTGGTGAACTGGCGAGACTACAACACCAGTTTATGAGTACATAGTTGTTCACAGTAGTCTTTGAGGATCTTTTGTATTTCTGTGGTATCAGTTGTAATGTCTCCTTTTTTATTTCTGATTTGGTTTATGTGGATCTTCTATTTTGGTTTGTCTAGCTAGTGGTTGGCACATTTGGTTCATCTTTTTGAAGATTCGACTTTTCGTTCTATTAATCTTTTGTATTGTTTTCTGATCTCTATTTCATTCAGTTGTGCTTTGATCTTTGTTATTTCTTTTCCTCTGCTAACCATGATTTGGGTTTGCCCTTGTTTTTGTTTTAGTCACTTGATTTATAATGCTATGTTTATTTGTGATCTTTCTACCTTTTTATTTTTTTAAAATAAGTTCAGGGGGTCATGTGCAGGTTTGCTACATGGGTATATTGTATGATACTGAGATTTGGGTTTTTATTGCTCCCATCACCCAAATAGTGACCATAATACCCACTAGGTAGTTTTTAAACCCTTGCTCGCTTCTCTCCTTTCCCCCATTTGGAGTCCCCAGTGTCTGTTGTTCCCATCTTTTTGCCCATGTGTACCCAATGTTTACATGCTCCTTATAAGTGGGAATATGTGGTATTTGGTTTTTTGTTTCTGCATTAGTTCACTTAGGATAGTGGCCTCCAGCTGCAGGCATGTTGCAGCAAAGGACATGATTTTATTTTTTCAATGGCTGTGTAGTATTCCACAGTGTATATACACCACATTTTCTTTATCCAATCTACCATTGATGAACACATAAGTTGATTTCATGTCTTCGCTATGTCAACACTATATGAGTAGTCTGGCAATAAACATATGAGTGCATGTGTCTGTTTGGTAGAACGATTTATTTTCCTTTGAGTATGTATGCTGTAGTGGGATTGCTGGGTTGAAGGGTTGTTCCACTTTTAGCCCTTGGAGAAATATGAAAACTGCTTTCCACAGTGACTGAACTAATTCACATTCCCACCAACAGTGTATGAGCATTCCCTTTTCTTCATAGGCTCACCAACATCTGCTATTTTTTCACTTTTCAGTAATAGCCATTTTCACTGGTTTGAAAGGATGTCTCAGTATGGTTTTGATTTTCATTTCTCTGACGATTAGTGATGCTGAGCATTTTTTCATGTCTGTTGACTGCTTTTATGTCTTTTTTGAGAAGTGTCTGCTCATGTCTGCTGCCCACATTTTATGAGATCATTTGTTATTTTCTTACTGATTTGTTTAATTTCCTTATAGAGTCTAGATATTAGTCCTTTGTGGGATCCATAGTCTTTTAATATTTTCTTGTATTCTGCAGGTTATTTTAAAAATCTAGTCATAGTTTGTTTTGCTCTGAATATGCTCTTTAGTTTAATTAGGTCCAAATTGTCATTTTTTGCTTTTGTTACCTTGGCTTTTTAGAACATAATTATAAATTCTTGGCCTAAACCACTGCCCAGAGCAGTGTTTCCTAGGTTTTTTTTTTTTTTTCATATATAGTTTGATATCTTACATTTAGGTCTTTAGTCCGTCTTGAGTTAATTTCTATATATAGTGAGAGGTAGGCATCCAGTTTCTTTCTTCTGCATATGGTTAGCCAGTTTTTCCAGCATCATTCATGGAATAGTGTGTCTTTTCTCCGTTGTTAATTTTTGTTGACTTTTTCAAAGATCAGTTGGTTGTACATTTGCAGCTTCATTTTTGGGTTCTCTATTCTGTTCCATTTGTGTACGTGTCTGTTTTTGTACCGGTGTCATGCTACTTTGATTAGTGTAGCCTTGTAGTACAGTGTAAAGTTGGGCAGTGTGATGCCTCTGGCTTTGTTTTGTTTTGTTTTGTTTTGTTTTGTTTTGTTGCTTAGCCTCACCTTACGTAATCATGCTCATTTTTTGTTCCATATAAATTTTAGAATAGTTCTTGTCTAATTCTGTAAAAAATGACCTTGGTAACTTTGATAATAATAGCATCGACTCTGTAGGTTGCATTGGGCAAAATGGACATTTTAGCAATATTGATTCTTCCGATCCATGTGCATTTAAGGTTTTTCCATTTGTTTTTGCTGTCTCTGGTTTCTTTCAACAGTGTTTTTTTAGTTCTCCTTGTAGAGATTTTTCACCTCCTTGGTTAGGTGTATTCCTAGGTATTTTATTTTTTTCTGACTAATGCAAATGGTATGTTGTGTCTCCATTTTCATTTATTTCAAATAATTTTTAGATTTTTGTTTACTTTCCTTATTTACCCCAAAGTCTTTCAGAAGCAAGTTGTTTAGTTTCCAAGTATTTGCATGGTTTTGAGTTCCTCTTGGAATTGATTTCTGTTTTTATTTCACTGTGGTTAATAAGATGCTTGGTATGATTTCAATTTTTCTTGATTCACTGAGACTTGCCTTATGGCCAAGCATGTGGTGAAGGCATGAGTACCTTTCTTGTGCAGATGAGAAAAATGTGTATTCTATTATTGTAGAGTGGAGTATTCTACAGATGTTTTAGGTCTAGTTGGTCAAATGTCAAATTTAAGTTTAGAAATATTTTTGG
Source organism: Pan troglodytes (assembly GCF_028858775.2). Taxonomy (NCBI): domain Eukaryota; kingdom Metazoa; phylum Chordata; class Mammalia; order Primates; family Hominidae; genus Pan; species Pan troglodytes. The sequence continues at coordinate 60,909,717 of NC_072421.2, forward strand.
CTTCTTTTCTGCCCTGACGTATCTATTGCTGTCAGTGGGGTTATCATTGTTTGGTTGTCTACATCATTTCATAGGTCTATTCGTAATTGTTCTATAAATCTGTGTACTCCAATATTGAATACGTATATATTTAAGTTAGTTATTTATTCTTGTAGTATTAAACAAACCCGTTATTATTAAGTAGTGCTTTTCTTTGTCCTTTTTAATGTTGCTGGCTTAAATTCTGTTCTATCTGATACAAGAATAGTGACCCCTGCTCTTTCTTGTTTTTCATTTGCAGGTAAATCTTACTCCATCTCTTTCCTTTGAGCCTGTAGGTGTCGTTACATGAGAGATGGGTCCCTTGAAGGAAGCAGATGGTTGGGTGTTCTTTTTTAAATTATATTTGTCAATCTATGTATTTTATGTAGAGCATTAAGTTCATTTACATTTAAGGTAAATATTGACATTCGAGGTTCTGTTCCTGTCATAGTAGTATTCACTTTGTATTCTCAATTGTGTAATTGCTTTATGAGATCTGTGAATTTGTACTTATGTGTTGTTGTCTGGTAGCAAGTAATGTCGTTTCCATGTTTAGAACTCCTTGGAGCATTTTTGTAATCCCAGTCTGGTGCTGAATAATGTTCTTAGCATTTGCTTGTCTAGGATAGACTTTATTTCTCCTTCATTTATGAAGCTTAGTTTGTCAAGTTATAAAATTATTGGCTGGCTTTTTTTTTTTTTCCTTTAAGAAGGCTAGAATTGGGCTCCCTATCTCTTCTTACTTGTAAGGTTTCTCTGAGAAGTCTACTATTTATCCGATGGAATTCCCTTTACAGGTAATTTGACCCTTTTTCTCTAGCTGCTTTAAGATTTTTTCTTCCACATTGACCTTGTAAAGTCTGATGACTATATGCCTTGGTGATAGTCATCTTGGCATTGTATCTTGCAGGTGCTCTTTCAGTTCCTTCTATCTGGATGTCAACCTGTTTAACAAGATTAGAGAAAATTTCCTAAATTATTCCCTCAGCTGTGTTTTCCAAGTTACTTACTGTTTCTCCTTTGCTCTCAGTAATGCCAATAAGTCATAGGTTTGGTCGTTTTACATAGTTTCATATTTGAAACTTGAAGACTTTGTTCATTGTTTTAAACATGTTTTCTTTATTTTTTTATCTGACTGAGTTAATTCAAAAGGGCGTTTTTCAGAGTCAAATAATTTTTTTCTGCTGTGTGTAGTCTATTATTAAAGCTTCCAAATGTATTCTGAATATATTTTGAAATTTCTATAGTGAGATGTTTAATTCTAGGATTTCCATTTTATTTTTAAAAATATAACTATTTTTTCTTTCTTACCTTGTGTTGTTTTTCTGATTTCTTTGTGTTGGATTTAAATTTTCTATTGGATCTTGTTGAGTTTTCTTGCAGTCTATATTTTAAATACTTTATCTGTCATTTCAGACTTTTCATTTTGGTTAGGATTCATTATTAGACAACTAACGTGACCTTTGGAACGTGTCAAGACACGGTCTTTTGGTACTGCCAGCATTCTTGTTCCAATTTCTTCTCTTCTGAGGGAACTGCCACTTCTTGTTTTTGAATTTGCTATTATTTAGATGGTAATTTTGGGTTTTTTTCTTAATTCTTTTTTCCCTCGAGTGTATGACTGGTGTATGTTGCGTATAATAGTTTGGCTTTATTCTGAGCGCTTTCAGGGGGCCAACGGTCTGTGTGTGATTCTTGGTTATGTATAGCTTCTGCAGGATGGTTTTCTTAGATGTCACTTCTTATCGTGATAGATCAGACATATGGGCCAACACATTATCTCTTGCAGGGCTGAGAGTGCAGAGGTCCCAGGAAGCCTCGTGCACTAGCACTAAGCCCTTCTGACAGCAAGCTTTTAATTTGGTGGTGCAGTTTAGGCTCTAGTCCGCTAGGTGGCACTTAAAAGTAAAAGCTAACTCACCCTCAGGTAGGCTGATGATGACTGGAAGCTTCTGTCCTGATAGTGTGGTGGTGGGGGGAGATCATGTGGGGGTGTACAGAAGTCTTAGGGGAAGGGATGTGCACCAGCTTCTCATCAATAGAAGGAAGGAATGCTATCTGCTTTCCTATCACAGCCCGGTCACAGGGCTCATGACCTTCGGCTTGTATAAACTTTGTCCTTTGATTCTTGGCCTCAGTGTGGCTGTGGACTGAAGGACATGCTTCTGTGGCAGCTGCCACCAAAATGGGCTCAGGGCAGAGCCTCTCTCACCAGTCCTGAGCAGGCAGCTCTGCAGCTTGTCTGGCCTCTGTTGCTGGGAAGCTGTAGTTCTGTGTAGTGAGGGGCAGTTGGGCCCCACCTTCTTGCAAGTGCAAGCAGCAGAGGCTCCCTTCCAACAAGAATGAAGCTGCTATTAAAAGTATGAGAAGTGCTTTCTCCTGGTGCATACATGCTGGCCCCTAGTGGGGAGAACCTGTGCTGCACCCACAACAGTAGACAGGGAATTGGAAGATGACCTTCTCTCTATGACGGTTCCTGGCAGCTGGTGATGCCCCTTCAGTAATTGACACCATGCCCATACTTCCTTTGTCCCAAGGTGGGCTATGATGGACCCTGTCCCCCTTCTCTCAGGGGCTGCTCACTCCACAGGATAGATTGTCAGGGGTCCCACAGCTTCCTGGGGACTGGCTGGCCAGAGAAGGTTGTGGGGTGTGTTTGTGGGAAATCTGGTGGTGTGGTGAATCAGGAGCAGAGATTTCCCAGGAAGGGAAGTGGCCTACCACGGGTGCACAACCAGTATGGTGCCCTTCATCTCGTTTAAGGCCTGAAGGAAGAGCAAGCACACCTGTGCCAGCTGGCCATCCAGTTTTCTGTCCCTGGGAAGTTCTCAAGTCACCCAAAACAGAATTGTCCTTGGTCACAAGGGCAGAGGGGCTTCCCAACAGTTTGGCATTCAGCAGGTTGCTGAAGGGGTGATGAGATTAGACAAGCACTCCCACCCGTTCTTTCCGTGGGGCTCCAAGTTCCTCAAGGGTCATTCCCTGCCAAACTCTTGCTGCTCTATTTTTCTGTATTCCAGCTTCTGCCCATGTGCACTCCAACAGGTCCTGGCTCTCTTCCATCAGTTTTTCATACAGATCATGTCCATTTTCCAGCACCTGTAGTCTTCTTACTGGGGAAAACTGGCATTCAATGTTCCCAGTCAGCCATCTTGAAAATCCACCCTCCCCTGTTATTACACTGATTTATTCACATCTGAATGAACAGTTACTTCTTATTTTTTAATTTACTTTTGTTGTGGTAGGACCTGTTTTTTGTTGTTGTTGTGGTTGTTGTTGTTGTTTTCTTTTGAGGATGCGACTATGATGTATGCTGAACAAGTCTGTTTGGCTTTGTTTCTGTGTGCATTCAGTGGCAAAGACACTATGTTTTCCATGGTTATAAATAGTTTTAGTGTGGAGTTTTCTCAAATGCCAGTTGTAATAGTGGTGTACCAGGATGGTGAGCAGGCCCATGCCCTCTTGGGTAGCTTGGATTGCATGAGCAATCATGGTAGCAGAGGTTGCGAGAAGCTCGTCTTGTTCCTAAGTGCTGTGCGCAGGTGTCAGCTGATGTGGTGATGGGATGTGCAAGTTGACCTTCAGACCAGCAGGTGTCACTTGCAGGTAAAAGCCAACTTCAGTGGAGGTGGTATGCTTTATGCTTGACCTTTGTAAGCCCTGAGAAGTGCACCCATGTCCCAGTTGGTCAGTTGGGCCCTGGAGCAAACAAGAGCCTGGGTTTCACCCGCTGTCATGGAGGGGATTGGCAAAGCTGAGTGATGCCAGAATGAGAAAGCCTGCACTAAGTCTTTCCACTGACAGGCACAAGCAACAGCTTTGACAGGGGTGGCAAGGGAGTCTTCGGCCTCCTGGTAAAATGCTTGAGCAATGAGCGATCACTGAGGTGTCTGTATGGGGAGGTAGGAGAGGTGCCAGTGCCATAGTCATGGCAGGAAGGAAAGGGATCAGCCTTCCCCTCACGCCCGTCTTAGAATTTGGGATACTCATATAGGTTAGGAAATACAGTTTGCTTTTAAGCACCAATGTAGCCCACGAACACAGGAGAAATCAGCCCAGCCGCTCCACACTAAACCCCTGTGGTGGCTGGAAGTGGATGTAGTGTGAAGTCTCCCTCCATGGCTCCAAACACAGCTCTTGGGCTCTCCTGCTCTCTGTAGCAGCAGTACTGCATCTCTGCACAGAGAGAGGGCGGGAACCCACTGTTTACACAAGCCTGGCCATTGGGGTCACAGTTGCCCCTCACAGCCCCAGATGGAATGCCATACAGTACATCTGCCCCAGCCTCCTGGGACAGCAGCAGTGCTTGTGGTTTCAACAGTGTGCATGGGGAAGAAGGGTCTCCTCTAGGCCTGGTTATGACACTAAGGCTGCTCATCTGGTGAAAGGGGATTTCACTGTTTGCTTGGAGAGCCAAGCACAAATTTTGTGCCACTGCTAAAAATGAAGTCACTTTTCACAGCCCCAGTCAGGAAGCTTTTGGGCCCTGGAAAGCATGCACTTTGGTTTCCTTTCTCTCAGGGGTTGCCTTTTTGGTGTACTGCACTCTTATTTCTCCTAGGAGTAGCATTCCCTGAAGGTTAGGTTACTGGGGACCCTGCAGCTCCTTTGGGTCCAGCCAGCACTCTGCCACTGCAGCCCTTTGAGCAGGACTGGAGAATGTGAGCAGGAGCTCCTGGGTTTTGGATACACAAGGACTGTGGTTCCCAGAAGAGGATACAGTTCCCTTACGGATGCACCTTCAACAGTAGCACAGCATAGCACCTGCTTGGGTCTGGGGAAATGGTAAATAATAACCCAGTGTGAATCCACAGTCCAGTGCACTGCCCTCAGGGGTCTCCAAATTGCGGTCCATGCTATTTTCAGGATTTGGGAGGACAGAGGAGCTTTCCCACTGTAAGGATCTTGGCAGTTCACAGCAAGAATGAGGACTATCAAAATACTTCTACTTACCCTTTCCCTGAACACTGAGTTCCTCTGGACTCCTAACCAATGTCAGCTGCATTGGCCTCTAGCTTTCTTTTCTTTTCTTTTCTTTTCTTTTTTTCTTTTCTTTTCTTTCTTTTTTTTTTTTCTTCTGTGGCTTAGGGTTTTGTTTTTCATAAATTATATTTTGAATTCTAGTACTCTCTCTTTGATATTCTATTAGAGGTATGATTATCTATTCATAATTTAGGTTCTTCTTTCTAGGGAGAACTTGCATCTGTCATCTCTAGTCAGCCATCTTAAACTTCCTTGTTTCCATCTTAATGTTTTTATCTACCCAACAGTCATTTAGGAGCATCTTGTTTAATTTTCATGTATTTGTATAGTCTCCAGGGTTTCTCTGGGTATTGATTTCTAGTTTTGTTTCATGGTGACCTTAAAATACACTTGATATGATTTAAAACATTGTTCATACTCTTTTGGTGGCCTCACATGTGGTCTGTCATAAAGAATGTTCTGTGTGCTGATAAAAAGAATGTATGGGCCGGGCACGGTCGCTCATGCCTGTAATCCCAGCGCTTTGGGAGGCCGAGCCAGGTGGATCACCCGAGGTCAGGAGTCTGAGACCAGCCTCGCCAACATGGTGAAACTCCGTCTCTACTAAAAATACAAGAATTAGCCGGGTGGGTGCTTGTAATCTCAGCTACGTGGGAGGCTGAGGCAAGAGAATCGCTTGGACCTGAAGGCAGAGATTGCAGTGAGCCGAGATCACGCCACTGTACTCCAGCCTGGGGGACAAGAGCGAAAACTTGGTAAAAAAAAGAAAAAAAAAAAAAAGAAAAAGGAAAAAAAACAGAATGTATGCTCTGCAGTTGTTGGATAGAATGTTGTGTAAATGTCTTTCAGGTCTACTTGGTCTAACATTCCCTTTAAATCTAATGTTTCTTTTTTGATTTTCTGTCTAGATGATCCGTCTAATGCCGAGAATGGGGTGTCAAAGTCCCCTGCTGTTATTATAATTTAGTCATCTCTCTCCTTGGGTCTAGTAATAATTGCTTTATAAATCTGGGTGCTACAGTGTTGGGTACATGTATATTTAGAATTTTTGTATACTCTTGCTGGATTGATTTCTTTATTATTATATAATGACCATCTGTTTCTTATTGTTCTTGACTTAAAGTGTGTTTTATCTGATATGAGTATAGCCACTACTGCTTACTTTTGGTTTTCTTTTATGTGGAATCTTTTTCCATTTCTTTACTTTCATCCTAGATGTGTCTTTACTGGTAAGGTAAGTTTCTCGTAACCAACATGTAGTTAGATTATGATTGTTTTTATCCATTTATCCAAGCTATATCTTTTAAGAAAATAATTTAAGCCATTTGCGTTCAAGGTTATTATTGATATGTTAGTCTCTATTTCTGTTATATTATTCATTGCTTTCTGGTTGTTTTATCTATTATTTGTTTCTTTTTTCTCTTATAGTTTGTCATTGTGAATTGGTGAAGTTTGGCAGTGGTATGATTTGGGCCTTTTCTCTTTTGTGTGATAGTTTTACCAATGAGTTTTGTACTTTCCTGTGTTTTTATAATGGTAAATGTTGTGCTTTCACTTCCAGGCTTAGGACTCCCTTGAGCACTTTTTTCTAGGGCTGGTCTAATGGTACTTAATTCCCTCAGCATTTCTTTGTGTGGGAGTGACTTTATCCTTCATCTGTGAAGGATGATTTTCTTGGGTGTCATATTCTTTAGTGGGAGATTATTTTTTATTTCAGCACTTTGGATATATTATCCTATTCTCTCTTGGTCTATGAGGTTTCTGCTTAGAAATTTGCTGCTTATTTTTCTTCTCTTTATTTTTTTGAAATTTTCTTTATAGAGGACTAGATGCTTTTCCCTTGCTTTTTCATGTTTCCTGTGTCCTTCCATTGATGTCTGTACATCTCTATATTTTCTTCAATGAGTCATCCTCTTGCTTTATAGGAGACTAGAATTTCCTCTTTAACTATGACTTGAGACAGTCTGATTATAATGGGCTGTGTATAGTTTTGCATTGTATCCACCTAAGGATCATTAAGACTCCTGTATCTGAATCTCTAATCTCTTGCTAGACTTGAAAAGTTTTCATCTATTGTTTTGTTAGTAGATTTTCTAATCCTTTCTTTGATTTTTGCCTTCAGGGATACCAATACTTTATAAACTCGGTCACTTTATGTTTTCCTAAATGTCACCAAGGGTTTGACCATTCATTTTAATTCTTTTTAAAATGTTTGCCTGACTGGAATATTTTATAATACCTGTCTTCAAGTTGTGTGATTCTTCTTTCTACTTGATCTAGTCTATTCTTGAAGCTTTTTTATTTATTTATTTATTTATTCATTCATTCATTCATTCATTCATTCATTCATTTTTCGAGACAGAGTTTCGCTCCTGTTGCCCAGGCTGGAGTGCAATGGTGCGATCCCGGCTCACTGCAACCTCCGCCTCCCGGGTTCAAGCGATTCTCCTGCCTCAGCCTCCCGAGTAGCTGGGATTAGAGGCATGCGCCACCACGCCTGGCTAATTTTGTATTTTTAGTAGGGATGGGGTTTCTCCATGTTGTTCAGGCTGGTCTCGAACTCCCGACCTCAGGTGATCTGCCAGCCTCGGCCTCCCAAAGTGCTGGGATTACAGGTGTGAGCCACCGCGCCCGGCCTCTTGAAGCTTTTAAATGTATTTTGTCTTTTCTTCAATGAGTTATTCAGTTTCAGAATTTTTATTAGGGTCTTAAAAAATACCTTTCTCTTTATAAATTTCTCATTCATATACTAAATTGGTTTTTTTGATTTCTTCATATTATTTTCAGAATTCTCTTGACTCTCACCGAACTTCTTCAAAATTAATATTTTGACTTCTTGACTTTGGGGTTCAAAAATTTCTTTTTTAATCAAAATCCTTCCCTGGAGCATTATTGTGTTTATTAAATATGCCATGTTTTCTTGCTTTTTCATGTTTTCTGTGGCCTTCCATTGACATCTGTACATCTGGTGTAACAGTCACTCCTTTCTATTTTTTTAATTTACTTTTGATGAGGAGGAATTTTTGAAGATGCATCTATGGTTTTTGGCTGGATTGGCTACTTTGGCTTTGCTCCTGGGGGCATACAGTAGTGTAGTCTCTTTATGATCAATTTGGCCGTAAACAGCATTAGTGGTATCTGTGATTTCCTCAGTGGGTTAGGGCACGTTTGTTTATGGAGGCTGTGATGGTATTGTGCTGGGGACTTGAATGCCAGTTGGGCCAGTCTTCCGGCCCCAGTGTAGACAGTGGTGGGCTTAGCATGCCTATCTTGTGCCCCAGGGTGGTGCACACTGGCACCTGTGCTGGCAGTTACTAATGGGTTGATTTTTGGAGCTCCAGATGGCTTGCTAGGATTCCTGTCGTGGCAGTGGTGGACGAGATTGTTGGGTGAGTTCTCCGTCCTATGGGCAACTGGTGTTGCATGGGGAATGGGAGTAGCAATGGCAGGAAGATTCTCTGGGTCTCACGTGGTGTGCATTGATGTTGGCACTGGCTGCAATGTTCTGGGTGGGCAAGTCTCCAGGCCTGCAGGTGGTTCTTACAGATAGTTTCCAGGTGAGGTGGTAGCAGCGTGAAGTTTACGCCCAATCTCAGGACCCTTGGAGGAATGCTCATGTGCCCAAGGTGGTGGTTTGGCTTGTGCAATACTCAGGTCTCTAGATTATGTGATCTGTCTTGGAATGGGGAGCAAACTCGGCTGGACAGTCTTGTGCTCAGGCCCCCTATTTTGAGAGTACTCACCAGCCACGGTGGGCAGGGGGTAAGGGTATTTCTCATGCCCCAGGGAGAGTCATTGGGTGAGGGTGGTGGCCTCTGTGTTGGGGATAATGCCCAGAGATGATGGGCTACCCTCGGTAGTCACAGCCTGGGCCATGGTGTGGAGAATGCATGTTCTCCCCTTCACAGCTCAGTCCCAGTGAGACTCAACTTCTTGCCCAGACTGCAGGAGCCCACACTCAGCTCATGATCAAGTTCCAGTGGCAACTCATGCCCTCTTCATGACTTCATTTTAGGTCCTGGCAGTGCAATACTCATTTTATGGCACTGGCTGCTACCATCCAGGCCTCATGCACTTCTTAGCCCCAGCTAAAGGGGTAGTGCTAGCTCCCTGCCCAGTCCCAGCTGTGGCAGCCTGAGTTTCCGGAACGTCTAGTCCTGGTGCCTCTGGGTCTCAGAAAAGCATGCAGTTTGCTGGAGGCTAGTTTTGAAAATGGCACCTTTCTATCAACTTAGATCTCAGAAAGGGTGTCAGCATGAACTCCCTCCCTGGAGCAGTTCTGTCCCCACAGTCTCCTGGCAACTTTCTCTGTTAGTTTCCAGGTTCGAGAAGGTTAAGCATTTCTCAAGTGGCCAGGATTGCACACTTCTATGGTGGGGTCATGGGACACTGGCAGTCTCTTACTCATCCCTCCCCTGCACTGGGGAGTCAGTACTGGCTCTTGGCCAATCCTGGCCAGGGAGGCTCCCTCTCCTCCTTCTCCTTTCCTGTTTTTAGTGCCCCCTGTCACTTGTATGTTGAATTCCAGCATTTTCTCTAGGAAGTGTTACTGTCTATGCACTACTCTGGTTCATCCAAGTGAAAGAGGTAGGCATAAAATATTTCTAGTCAGTCATCTTGAAACCCCCTTTTGTTTCAAAAAATTTAGATCAGTTTTCTTGGCTAATGCCATATAAACAATAATCTTATCTATGAGCCAGCCTAAGACTCTTTATACTTTGTCTTGAGTTTCTCATTTTTACTCTCATAATAAAATGTTTTCTGCGTTGTTTAGAGAAACGTATGCTCTATTCACTAAATTTCTCCCCTGTTGTCATTTCAAATGTTCCATAATATTATGTCAAAGCAACATAGGGCTGCTTGTATTAAGCATATATATATATATGCATCTATATATACGTATATATAGATGCATATACATATATATGCATCTATATATACGTATATATAGATGCATATATATGTATATATATATGCATATATATATGCATATATATACATATATATACACATATATACATATATATACACATATATATATGTAAAATATATATATTTTTTAATTTTCTCTTTTCTGATGTATTGAGATCTGGGGCCCTGCTGACCCTGGAGGGACTGCTCATCCCAGGGTTAGCCATTTCCTAGAGCAAGAAAATAACTAATCTGACAGTGTGCTTTTCAAATACAAGTCAATCAATACAGAGGATACACGGTTAACCACTTCCTTTTTTGGTCTTTTATCTCTGGGCCACTATCCCTCTGCCTTAATCACTGCCAATGCAAGGTATTCTTGAAATTATTAAAACCAGACACTTGTAAACCAGCTTAAATAGGCTCACCAATTTCTTCCCATAGGAACAACAACAGAGGTTCTTGACCACAATTCTCTCCTCTTCCTCTACCTTCTGGCAGACCCTAGTGCTTTTTTATTTGGCCTCCCGTGGCACGGTGTGCCCCTTCCTTGTGGGAACTGTAGCTAGTAAACTATCTTATTAATGGCAATCATCTCCTTGTATGTTCGACTTACTCACTATACCTGAAATTTTCTATTAATACATTACATTTTAAAACATAACATAGTACATCTGTTTTGTTATGTATATATGTATATTTCAGAAATACACTCACACATATATATGTGCATATATTCTTACCATTAATATATAATCTTAAAAGCAAGATATGCACACTCTCAGGATAAGAATTTTAAAAATGAGTATACTAACATTAATGTCGTCCTGTTATCTAATTTAGGTGTTAGTAAACTAAAACCCGTGGGACAACTGCCTGTTTTTGTAAATAAAATTGTGTTGGAACAATGCCAAGCCTACTGGCTTATCTCTTGTCTACAGCTGTTTTTGTTTTACAAGGACAGAGTTCAGTGGTTTCAACAGTGATCCCATGACCCAGAAAGTCTAAAATGTTTACTCTCTGGCAATTTAAGAAGAAGTACTCCTACCCTGATAATCTAAAATCCTCATTTGAATTTCACCATCTATCCCACTAATGTCATTTAAAGCCAAATAAATATATTCCTTTTTCTGGTCCAGGATCTGATACATTATCAGATACCACATTTAGTTGTAATGTCTCTTTAGTCTCTCTTGATGTGGATTGGTTGTTTAACATTTGTTTTTTATTACTTTAGTACTTAAAATATAAAGGCCAGTATTTTGTAGACTGTCCTTCAATTTGTGCTTTTTGCTGGTTTGTTTCCTATTAATTCACTTGATATTGTACAGTTTAGGAAGGATTAGCACACCATTGTTACTGTGTTATTCTCAGTACGTCATAACAGGAAGCAAAGAATAACTATTTGCACCATTAACTCTTGATATTAAATTTGATCGCTTGGCTAAGGTGATATCTGCTAGATTTGTCCACTGCCAAGTTACTGTGTTTTCCTTTGTAATTAATAAATACTTTTAGGGAGATATAATGTGAGAATATGTAAATATCTCTAGTCTCACCATACTTTCACCCAATAATTCTAGTATTTATTGATGATTTTCATCAGAAATAAATAGCTTTATGGTGGTGGCCAACTTGTGATTTTTTTTCATATCAACATTTTCTTCTACATTTACTTGCAATTATATTGTAAAAATGACCTTTGATGTTTCCAGTACTTATTTATTCATTTATCTATCTAAGTATGAATACACGGATATGTCCCTGATTTGGTAAGGGAAATCCTGTTCAAACTGTCTTCCGTGTTCTTTGTGTGTACTTATCAGTCTTTGAAACTTCCTTAATTAATGGCACAAAAATATATGTCTGGTTCATCTTGTATTTTCTCTGTACTAAACATAGAGTTAGCCATTTCTCCAAGGAGCTCTGGTTCCATTTAGTAGATAATAGTAAATGGAAGCCAAGATCTTTGTGCTAGATGTGCTTATTGCTGTTGAGGTGTCCATGCTTCTACTTACTCCTCTCAGGGGGCAAGAATGCAAACATAGAAGATTATATATAATAATATATAGATATAGAAATATAGATACAGAAATAAAAATATAGATAATTTTTACACACATACACACAAAAACACATAGAAGCGTGTGCATAATATCTATAGATGATAGATAGATAGATAGATGATAGATAGATAGATAGATAGATAGATAGATAGATAGATATAGATAGATGATAGATAGAGATAGACATAGAACATAAGCTACATGTTTGTTTGTTCATACTAACATCTATAATTCTAGTCCAACACCACCGGGCTCATTTTCGCATTTCCTTTACCACATTTGTAATTCACTTCTCTAAGAATAGAAAATTTGGTTTCAATTATCAACAAAATACAATTTCAATACACATTAAATAATTTTGAAATTTCTAACCCATAAATCTATACAGAACAAATCTATTACACGGAGCTCAATATTTGTACCATATATTTTTATTGTGGTAAGTCCACTTAACATAAGAAGTTCCATTTAACAAATTTTTAATTGTACAATACAATACTGGTAACTACTGTTACTGGGTTGTACAGCAAATCTCTAGGAGTTATTTATCCTGCATAACAAAAATTTTAAACCTGGTAAACAACAACCTCCCATTTTTAATGCCACTAGCCCCTTGAAATCACCATTCTATTCTCTGCTTCTTTAATTTTTAATATTTCAGATATACAAGGACAGTCATGCAGTGTTTATCTTTCTCTAACTGGCTTATTTCCCTTAGCATAATATCCTTTACGATTATCTATGTTGTTGTTTACGGCATGATACTCTCCTTTGTGAAGTCTGAATAACATTCTATTTTGTATATACCACATTTGTTTCACTATTCATCAGTCAATGGCTACTTGGATTGTTTCTATATGTTGGCTACCGTGAATGATGTTGTAATGAACATGGGAGTACAAATTTCTCTTCAGGATTTTGATTTCTATTTTGCGGGGTATATGCACAGCAGTGGAATTGCTGGGTCATATAGTAGTCCTATTTTTAATCTTTTCCAGAACCTCCATACTATTTTCCATAGCAGCTGCACCATTTTACATTCCCACCAACAGAGTACAAGGGGTCCCATTATTTAACATTTTCTTCGTAACTTGTTATCTCCCGTCTTTTTCATAGTAGCCATCCTAACAAGTGTGGAGTGACATCTCACCATGGTTTGATTTGCATTTCTCAGGTTAGTGATGTGGAACACCTTTTCATATACTTGTTGGCTGCTTGTATGTATTCATTGGAGAAGTGTCTATTCAAGTCCTTTGATGATTTTTTAAATTGTGTTATTTGATTTGTGCTATTGAGTTGCAGGAATTTGTTATATATTTTTATACTAACACGGTAACAGATATAGCATTTATAAACATTTCTCCCTTTCAATAGGCTGTATTTTATTTTGTTGATTGTTTTCTCTGCTGTGTAGAGGCTCTCCAGTTTGATGTAATACCACTTGTATCTTTTTGCTTTTGTTGCCTTTGATTTTAGTGACATATCAAAAAAATCATTGCCCAGGTTAATGTCAGCGAGTTTTTATCTATACTCTTGTTTAAGAGTTGAACAGTTTCAGGTCTTATACTTAAATCTTTAATCTATTTTAAGTTGATTTATGTATATGGTGTAAAATTAAAGAACCTACTCACCAACGAGGTATAATAATTATAAACACATACATACCAAACATCAGAGAACATAAATATATAAAGCATACAGTGAATAACTGAGAGGTAAAAATATACAGCAATTTAATAATCATAGGAGATTTTAATACTGCACTTTTAACAATGCATAGGACATGCATACAGAAAATTGATGAGGAAATAACAAACTTGAACAACATTATAAACAGATGAACTTAGATACATGCAGAACACTGCAACCAACAGTCCCAGAATACACACTCTTTTCTTCTTCTTCTTCTTTTTTTTTTTTTTTGTCTTCAACTTTTATTTTAAGTTCACGTGTGCAGGATGTGCAGGTTTGTTACGTAGGTAAATGTGTGCCGTGGTGGTTTGCTGCACCGATCACCTCATCACCTAGGTATTAAGCCCAGTGTCCATTAGCCATTCTTCCTGATGCTCTCCCTGACCCCACCGTCCTGACAGGCCACAGTGTGTGTTGTTCCCTCCATGTGTAAATGTGTTCTCATCATTCAGCTCCCCCTTGTAAGTGAGAACATGCGTTGTTTGGTTTTCTGTTTCTGCATTAGTTTGCTGAGCATAATTGCTTCCAGCTCCACCCATGTCCTTGCAAAGGACATGATCTTGTTCCTTTTTATGGCTGCATAGTATCCCATGGTGTATATGTACCACATTTTCTTTCTCCAGTCTACCACGGATGGGCATTTAGGTAGATTCCATATCTTTGCTATTTTGAATAGAGCTGTAACGAACTCACACATTGCATGTATCTTTATAATAAAATTATTTATATTCCTTTGGGTATATACTCAGTAATGGGATTGCTGGGTCAAATGGTATTTCTCCCTGGAGGTCTTTTGAGGAATTGCCATGCTGTCTTCCACGATGGTTGAACTACTTTACGCTCCCACCAACAGTGTAAAAGCGTTCCTTTTTCTCTGCAACCTTGACAGCATCTGTTGTTTTTTGACTTTTTAATAATAGCCATTCTGACTGGTGTGACGTGCTATCTCATTGTGGTTTTTATTTGCATTTCTCTGATGATCAGTGATGTTCAGCATTTTTTCATATGTTTGTTGGCTGCATGTATGTCTTCTTTTGAGAAGTGTCTGTTCATGTCCTTTGCCCACGTTTTAATGGTTATATCTTTTCTTGTAAATTTGCTTACGTTCCTTGCAGACTCTGGATGTTAGACCGTTGCTAGATGGATAGATTGAAGAAGCATTTCTCCCATCCTGTATGTTGTCTGTTCACTCTGATGATAGTTTCTTTTGCTGTGCAGAAGCTCTTTAGTTTATTTAGATCCCATTTGTCAGTTTTTGCTTTTGTTGCAATTGCTTTGGGTGTTTTCATCATTAAATCTTTGCCCATGCCTATGTCCTGGATGGTATTATCTAGATTTTCTTCTAGGGTTTTTATAGTTCCGGGTTTTACGTTTAAGTCTTTAATCCGTCTTGAGTTAATTTTTGCATATGGTGTGGGGAAGGGGTCCAGTTTCAATTTTCTGCCTATGGCTAGCCAGTTCTTTCAGCATCATTTATTAAATAAGGAATTCTTTCCCCATTGCTAATTTTTGTCAGGTTTGTCGAAGATCAGTTGGTTGTAGGTGTGTGGTCTTATTTCTGCATTCTCTATTCTGTTCCATTGGTCTGTGTGTCTGTCCTTGTACCAGTACCATGTGGTTTTGTTTACTGCAGTCTTGTAGTATAGTTTAAAGTCAGGTAGCAGCTTTGGTCTTTTTGCTTAGGATTGTCTTGGCTATTCGGGCTCTTTTTTGGTTCCCTATGAATTTTAAAGTCTTTTTTTTTTTTTTTCTCTATTTCTGTGAAGTCTGTCCATGGTAGTTTAATGGAAATAGCATTGAATCTAGAAATTACTTTGGGCAGTATGGCCGTTTTTATGATATTGATTCTTCCTGTCCATGAGCATGGAATGCTTTTCTATTTTTTTTTGTGTGTTCTCTCTGATTCCTTTGAGAAGTGGTTTGTGGTTCTCCTTAAAGAGGTCCTTCATTTCCCTTGTTAGCCGTGTTTCTAGGTATTTCTGTCTTTGTGTAGAAATTGTGAATGGGAGTTCAATCATGATTTGGCTCCCTGCTTGCCTATTGTTGGTGTATAGGAATGCTAGCCATTTTTGCATATTCATTTTGCAGAATAGACATCCTTTTCAAGCACACCTGGAACATTCTCCAGGACAAGTTACATGTTACACCACAAACCAAGTCTTAACAAATTTAAGAAGATTGAAATAATAGCAAACCTCTTTTTCAATCAGAATAAGATGGATCTAGAAATTAATAACAACAGGACAATTGGAAAATACACAAATATGTGGAAACAAAACAACACACACATGAATAAGCAATGGATCAAAAAAGGGAAATCATGAAATATCTTGAGACAAATGAAACTGAAAACACGATATAGCAACACATAAGGGATACCGTGAAGGCAGTTTCTTTTCCGAATTTCAACTTTTGTTTAAGATACAGGGAGATACAGGGGTTACATGTGTAGGATTGTTACATGGCAATTTTGGACCCAGGTAGTGAGCCTAACGTTCAATAAGTAGTTTTTCAACCAACATTCCACTCCCTACCACCTACCTCTAGGAGTCCACAGTGTCTATATTTCTCATGTTCATGTTCATGTTCCCATGCTCAGTGTTAAGCTCCCACTTATCCATGAAAACATGTGGAATTTTGTTGTTTCTTCTTGTGTTAACTCCCTTATGATTATGGCCTCCCCCTGCATCCATGTTGCTGCTAAAAAGAAAAAGAAAAAAGATTTTATTACATTTTTATGGCTGCATAGTATTCCATGGTATATATACACCACATTTTCCTTATCCAATCTACCATTGATTGTCATCTGGGTTGATTCCATGTCTTTGCTACTGTGAATAGCACAGCAATGAACATAAGAGTGCATATGCCTTTCTGGTAGAATGATTTATTTTCCTTTGGGTACATAGCCAGTAATTGAATTGCTGCATCAAAGGGTAACTCCGTATTGAGATGTTTGAGAAATCTCCAGAGTGTTTTCCACAGTGGCTCTACTAATTTACATTTCCACCAGGAATGCATAAGTGTTCCCTTTTCTCTGCAGCCTCACCAGCATCTATTGTTTTTTGACTTTTTAATACCCATTCAGACTCGTGTGAGATGTTGTCTCAATTTGGTTTTCATTTGCATTTCTCTGATGATTAGTGATGCTGAGCATTTTCCATGAGTTTTTGTTGCTTATATGTCTTCTTCTGAGAAGTGTCTGTTCAATGTCATTGCCAATTTTTTTTTATTATACTTTAAGTTCTAGGGTACACGTGCACAACGTGGAGGTCTGTTACATATGTATACATATGCCATGTTGGTGTGCTGCACCCATTAACTCGTTATTTACATTAGGTATATCTCCTAATGCTATCCCTCTCCCCTCCCCCCACCCCACAACAGGCCCCGGTGTGTGATGTTCCCCTTCCTGTGTCCAAGTGTTCTCATTGTTCAATTACCACCTATGAGTGAGAACATGTGGTGTTTAGTTTTCTGTCCTTGTGATAGTTTGCTGAGAATGATGGTTTCCAGCTTCATCCATGTCCCTACAAAGGACATGAACTCATCCTTTTTTATGGCTGCATAGAATTCCATGGTGTATATGTGCCACATTTTCTTAATCCAGTCTATCATTGATGGACATTTGGGTTGGTTCCAAGTCTTTGCTATTGTGAATAGTGTCGCTGTCATTGCCAATTTTTAATGGAGTTATTAGTTTCTTCTTAATGATTTTTTTAAAGTTCTCTATAGATTCTAGATATTAGGCCATCGTAGAATGCATAGTTTGTGGATGTTTTCTCCCATTCTGTATGTTGTCTGTTTACTCTGTTGATAGTTTCTTTTGCTGTGTATAAGCTCTTTATTTTAATTAGGTCTCACATATCTGTTTCTGTTATTGTTGCAACTGCTTTTGGGGACTTGGCCAAAAATTCTTTGCCAAAGCCAATGTCAAGAGGAGTATTGCCTGGGTTGTCTCCTAGGACTTTTGTAGTTTGAGGTCCTACATTTAAATCTTTAACTCATCTTGAGTTAACTTTTGTATATGGTGAAAAGCAAGGGTCCAGCTTTACCTGCCTGTGGCTAGTCAGTTATCTCAGCACCATTTCCTGAATAAAGAGTCGTTTTCCCATTGCTTGTTTTTATCATCCTTCTTGAAGATCACACGGCAGTAGGTGTTTCATTTTACTTCTAAATTTTCTGTTCTTTTCTTTCCATTAGTCTATGTGTCTGATTTTGTACCAGTACCATGCTGTTTACATTACTGTAACTTTGTAGTATCATTTGAGGTCAGGTAGTGTGATGCCTCCGGCTTTGTTCTTTTGCTTAAGATGTCTTTGGCTATTTAAGGTCTTTTTTGGTTCTGTCTGAATGTTAGAAAAAGTTTTTCTAATTCTGTGGAGAATGACATTGGTCATTTGATAGAAATAGCATTGAATTTGTAAATTACTCTGTGTCATGTTGACATTTTAATGATATTGATTCTTCCAGTCCATGAGCATATATTTTTGTTTTGTTTTGTTTCTGTCATCTCTGATTTTTTAAAATAGTGTTTTGTAGTTATTCTTATGGTAATCTTTCACCTTCTTGGTTAACTGCATTCCTAGGTACTCTGTTTTCTCTGAGCCTACTATAAGGGAACTTCCGTTTTTGATTTCACTCTCAGCCTACGTGTTGTTGGTAAAAATGCTACTGATATTTTTGTACATTGGTTTTGTATCCTGAATCTTTACAGAAGTAGCTGATCAGTTCTAGGAACCTTTTGGCATAGCCTTTAGGATTTTCTATGTATGGAATCATATTGTCAGGGAAGAGAGATGGTTGGACTTTTTCTTTTCCTATTTGGATGCCTTTTATTTCTTTCTCTTTTCTGATTGCTCTGGCTAGGGCTTCCAGTACTGAATAGGAGTAGTGTGAGTAGATATCTTTGTCTTGTTCCACTTCTCAAGGAGAATTGTTCCAGCCTCTTCTCACTCATATAATGTTGGCTATGGGTTTGTCAGAGACAGCTTTTATTATTTTGAGGTATATTCCCTTGATGCCTAGTCTGTTGAGGTTTTTTTTTTTTTTATCATGAACAGATATTGAATTTTATTGAAAGCTTTTACTGCATCTATTTCAATGATCACATTGTCTTTGCTTTAAATTCTGTTTATGTGCTAAAGCACATTTATAATTTGCATAAGTTGAATCATCCTTTCATCCCAGGAATAATGCTTACTTGATTATGGTGTACTAACTTTTTGAGGTGTTGCTCTGCTGCTGGATTTGGTTTGGTATTATTTTGTTGAGCATTTTTACATCTATGTTCACAATGAATATTGGTCTGAGATTTCTTTTGTGTGTGTGCGTGTCTCTGTCAGATTATGATACAGGTCTGATGCTCATTTCATAGAATAAGTTAAAAAGGAGCCCTTCTTTCTCAAATTTTTGAGATAGTTTCAGCAGGGTTAGTACCAGTTCTTCTTCGCATGTCTGGTATCCCTCTTTTTCTTTGTTAATCTAAGAAAGGGTCTAGCAATCGTATCTATTTTTCTGAAGATCCAATTCTTGGTTTCACTGATAGTTTGTATAGATTTCTGCAATTCAAATTTATTAAGTTATTCTTTTTTATTTTTTTTATTATACTTTAAGTTTTAGGGTACATGTGCACAACGTGCAGGTTAGTTACATACGTATACATGTGCCATGTTGGTGTGCTGCACCCATTAACTCGTCATTTAACATTAGGTATATCTCCTAATGCTATCCCTCCACCCTCCCCCCTCCCCACAACAGGCTCCGGTGTGTGATGTTCCCGTTCGGGTGTCCATGTGTTCTCACTGTTCAATTCCCACCTATGAGTGAGAACATGCGGCAGTTTGTCCTTGCAACAGTTTGCTGAGAATGATGGTTTCCAGCTTCATCCATGTCCCTACAAAGGAAAGGAACTCATCATTTTTTATGGCTGCATAGTGTTCCATGGTGTGGTGTATATGGGCCACATTTTCTTAATCCAGTCTATCATTGTTGGACATTTGGGTTGGTTCCAAGTCTTTGCTGTTGTGAATAGGGCTGCAATAAACATACGTGTGCATGTGTCTTTATAGCAGCATGATTTATAATCCTTTGGGTATATACCCAGTAATGGCATTGCTGGGTCAAATGGTATTTCTAGTTCTAGATCCCTGAGGAATCGCCACACTGTCTTCCACCATGGTTGAACTAGTTTACAGTCCCACCAACAGTGTAAAAGTGTCCCTATTTCTCCACATCCTCTCTAGCATCTGTTGTTTCCTGACTTTTTAATGATCGCCATTCTAACTGGTGTGAGATGGTATCTCATTGTGGTTTTGATTTGCATTTCTCTGATGGCCAGTGATGATGAGCATTTTTTCATGTGTCTTTTGGCTGCATAAATGTCTTCTTTTGAGAAGTGTCTGTTCATATCCTTCGCCCACTTTTTGATGGGGTTGTTTGTTTTTTTCTTGTAAATTTGTTTGAGTTCATTGTAGATTCTGGATATCAGCCCTTTGTCAGATGAGTACATTGCAAAAATTTTCTCCCATTCTGTGGGTTGCCTGTTCACTCTGATGGTGGTTTCTTTTGCTGTGCAGAAGCTCTTTAGTTTAATTAGATCCCATTTGTCAATTTTGGCTTTCGTTGCCATTGCTTTTGCTGTTTTAGACATGAAGTCCTTGCCCATGCCTATGTCCTGAATGGTGTTGCCTAGGTTTACTTCTAGGGTTTTTATGGTTTCAGGTCTAACATTTATGTCTTTAATCCATCTTGAATTAATTTTTGTATAAGGTGTAAGGAAGGGATCCAGTTTCAGCTTTCTACATATGGCTAGCCAGTTTTCCCAGCACCATTTATTAAATAGGGAATCCTTTCCCCATTGCTTGTTTTTGTCAGGTTTGTCAAAGATCAGATGGTTGTAGATATGTGGCATTATTTATGAGGGCTCTGTTCTGTTCCATTCGTCTATATCTCTGTTTTGGTACCAGTACCATGCTGTTTTGGTTACTGTAGCCTTGCAGTATAGTTTGAAGTCAGGTAGCGTGATGCCTCCAGCTTTGTTCTTTTGGCTTAGGATTGACTTGGCGATGCGGGCTCTTTTTTGGTTCCATATGAACTTTAAAGTAGTTTTTTTTCCAATTCTGTGAAGAAAGTCATTGGTAGCTTGATGGGGATGGCATTGAATCTATAAATTACCTTGGGCAGTATGGCCATTTTCACGATATTGATTTTTCCTACCCATGAGCATGGAATGTTCTTCCATTTGTTTGTATCCTCTTTTATTTCACTGAGCAGTGGTTTGTAGTTCTCCTTGAAGGGGTCCTTCACATCCCTTGTAAGTTGGATTCCTAGGTATTTTATTCTCTTTGAAGCGATTGTGAATGGGAGTTCACTCATGATTTGGCTCTCTGTTTGTCTGTTATTTGTGTATAAGAATGCTTGTGATTTTTGCACATTGATTTTGTATCCTGAGACTTTGCTGAAGTTGCCTATCAGCTTAAGGAGATTTTGGGCTGAGATGATGGGGTTTTCTAGATATACAATCATGTCATCTGCAAACAGGGACAATTTGACTTCCTCTTTTCCTAATTGAATACCCTTTATTTCCTTCTCCTGCCTGATTGCCCTGGCCAGAAATTCCAACACAGTGTTGAATAGGAGTGGTGAGAGAGGGCATCCCTGTCTTGTGTCAGTTTTCAAAGGGAATGCTTCCAGTTTTTGCCCATTCAGTATGATATTGGCTGTGCGTTTGTCATAGATAGCTCTTATTATTTTGAGATAAGTCCCATCAATACCTAATTTATTGAGAGATTTTAGCATGAAGGTTGTTGAATTTTGTCAAAGGCCTTTTTCTGCATCTATTGAGATAATCATGTGGTTTTTGTCGTTGGCTCTGTTATTCTCTAATTTTAGTTTTTTCTTTTAATTTTCTGCTGGATTTTGGGTTGGTTTGTTCTTTCCTTTCTAGTTCCTTTATGTGAAAAGTTAGATTGTTAACTTGAAACATTTCTAACATTTTGATGAAGACGTTTAGATCTATACATTTTGCTCTTAACACTGATTTGGCTGCATCCCAGAGATTTCAATAAGTTGTGTTCCTGTTTTTATTAATTTAATTTTTGTTAAATTTCTGCCATAATTTTGATGCTGTTCAAGAGTAAGTTGTTTTATTTTCAGGTGTGCATGTAGTTTTGAGAGGTCTTCTTGACTTTGATTTCTATTTTTATTGCACTGTGGTCTGAAAGTATGCTTGGTATGATTTCAAAATTTTTGAATTTATTGAGGCTTTCTTTATGACTGAGCATGTGGTCAATCTTAGAAATTATTTTACGTGCAGACGGGAAGAATGTATTTTTTTTTATTGTTGGATGAATGTTCTGCAGATGTCTATTAGGTCAATTAGTCAAGTGACTGGTTCAAGTCCAGAGTTTACCATTTCCTACCTTGATGGTATGCCTACTGCTGTCAGTGGGATGTTGAAGTCCTTCACTACTATTGTGTGGTTGTATAAGTCTTTTTGTAGGCCAAGAAGAACTTGTTATATGAAACTGCGTGCTCTAATGTTGGGTATGTATATATTTGGATTATAGTTGAAGCTTCTTGTTGGATTGTAGTCTTTATCATTATGTAATGTCCTTCTTTACTCTTCTTATCTTTTATTGGTTTAAAGTCTATTTTATCTGATATAAGAACAGCGACTCCTGCTCTTTTAATTTTGCATTTGCATGGCAGATATCACTCTCCCTTTTTACATTGAGCCTTTACGTGTTTTTACATGTGAGATAGGTCTCACGAGGACAACAAATGATTGAGTTTTGTTTTTTTTTTTTTAATCCAGCCTTCCATGCTGTGTCTTTTAAGTGGGATATCTGGCCCTTTTACATTCAAGGTTACTGTTGATATATGTGATTTTGATCATCTCATCATTTTCTTAGCTGGCCGTTATGTAGACTTGATGACGTAGTTGCTTTACAGTGTCTGTGTGCTATGTGCTGAAGTGTGCTTTTGTGGTAACAGGTATTGTTCTTTCGAATCCACGTTTTGCACTCCCTTAAGGGCCTCTTGTAATGCTGATCTGGTTGAAATGTATTCCCCCAACATTTGCGTGAATGAAAAGGATTTTATTTCTCCTTCACTTAGGAAGTGTAGTTTGACAAAATATAAAATCATTGGTTGATTTTTTTTCCTTGGAGATGTTCAAAATATGTGCCCAATCTCTTCTGTATTGCAAGGTTTCTACTGAGAGGTCTACTGCTAGCCTGATGGGGTTCCCTCTGTAGGTGACCAGCCCCTTCTCTCTAGCTGCCTTTAATTTTTTTCTTTGGCATTGACCTTGGTGAACCTGATTACCATGTGCCTTGGGGATGGTTGTCTTGTATAGTATCTGCCTGGAGTTCTCTGTATTTCTTGGATTTGCATGTAAACCTCTCTAGTGAGAGGAAGATAATTTTCATAGACTATAACTTCAAATATATTTTCCAAGATGTTTATTCTCTCTCCTATCTCAGGGATGCTGATTAATCATCGATTGAGTCTCTTCACATAATTCCATATTTCTCAGAGGTTTTGTTCATTTTTGTTAGTTTTTTTCTCTTTAATTATTTATTTGTTTTTGACTAAGTTGATTTGAAGAACTGGTTTTCAAGCTCTGAGATTTCTTTCTCAGCTTGGTTTATTCTGGTATTAATACTTCTGATTGTGTTATAAAATTCTTGCAGTGAATCCTTCAACTCAAGAAGTCTAGCCTGGGATTGGCTTAAAATGGCTATTTTGTCTTTCAGCTCTTGAATCATTTCACTGGATTACTTGGTTTTCTCAGATTGGGTTTCAGCTTTATACTGAATCTTGAAGAGCGGCCTTGCCATCCAGATAATTCCATGTCTGTCATTTCATTTATTTCAGACTGGTTAAGAGCCATTACTGGTCTCATTTTAATTTTATTATTATTATTATACTTTAAGTTTTAGGGTACATGTGCACAATGTGCAGGTTTGTTACATATGTATACATGTGCCATGTTGGTGTGCTGCACCCATCAACTCGTCATTTAGCATTAGGTATATCTCCTAATGCTATCCCTCCACCCTCCCCCCACCCCACAACAGTCCCTGGAGTGTGATGTTCCCCTTCCTGTGTCCATGTGTTCTCATTGTTCAATTCCCTCCTATGAGTGAGAACATGCAGTGTTTGGTTTTTTGTCCTTGCGATAGTTTGCTGAGAATGATGGTTTCCAGTTTCATCCATGTCCCTACAAAGGACATGAACTCTTCATTTTTTATGGCTGCATAGCATTCCATGGTGTATATGTGCCACATTTTCTTAATCCAGTCTATCATTGTTGGACATTTGGGTTGGTTCCAAGTCTTTGCTATTGTGAATAGTGCTGCGATAAACATACGTGTGCATGTGTCTTTATAGCAGCATGATTTATAATCCTTTGGGTATATACCCAGTAATGGCATTGCTGGGTCAAATGGTATTTCTAGTTCTAGATCCCTGAGGAATCACCACACTGTCTTCCACCATGGTTGAACTAGTTTACAGTCCCACCAACAGTGTAAAAGTGTTCCTATTTCTCCACATCCTCTCTAGCATCTGTTGTTTCCTGACTTTTTAATGATCGCCATTCTAACTGGTGTGAGATGGTATCTCATTGTGGTTTTGATTTGCATTTCTCTGATGGCCAGTGAAGACGAGCATTTTTTCATGTGTTTTTTGGCTGCATAAAGGTCTTCTTCGGAGAAGTGTCTGTTCATATCCTTCGCCCACTTGTTGATGGGGTTGTTTGTTTTTTTCTTGTAAATTTGTTTGAGTTCATTGTAGATTCTGGATATCAGCCCTTTGTCAGATGAGTGGGTTGCGAACATTTTCTCCCATTCTGTAGGTTGCCTGTTCACTCTGATGGTAGTTTCTTTTGCTGTGCAGAAGCTCTTGAGTTTAATTAGATCCCATTTGTCAATTTTGGCTTTTGTTGCCATTGCTTTTGGTGTTTTAGACATGAAGTCCTTGCCCATGCCTATGTCCTGAATGGTGTTGCCTAGGTTTACTTCTAGGGTTTTCATGGTTTCAGGTCTAACATTTATGTCTTTAATTCATCTTGAATTAATTTTTGTGTAACGTGTAAGGAAGGGATCCAGTTTCAGCTTCCTACCTATGGCTAGCCAGTTTTCCTAGCACCATTTACTAAATAGGGAATCCTTTCCCCATTGCTTGTTTTTGGCAGGTTTGTCAAAGGTCAGATGGTTGTAGATATGCGGCTTTATTTCTGAGGGCTCTGTTCTGTTCCATATGTTCTGTATCTCTGTTTTGGTACCAGTACCATGCTGTTTTGGTTACTGTAGCCTTGTAGTATAGTTTGAAGTCAGGTAGCGTGATGCCTCCAGCTTTGTTCTTTTGGCTTAGGATTGACTTGGCAACGCGGGCTCTTTTTTGGTTCCACATGAGCTTTAAAGTAGTTTTTTCCAATTTTGTGAAGAAAGTCATTGGTAGCTTGATGGGGATGGTATTGAATCTATTAAATTACCTTGGGCAGTATGGCCATTTTCACGATATTGATTCTTCCTACCCATGAGCATGGAATGTTCTTCCATTTGTTTGTATCCTCTTTTATTTCACTGAGCAGTGGTTTGTAGTTCTCCTTGAAGAGGTCCTTCACATCCCTTGTAAGTTGGATTGCTAGGTACTTTATTCTCTTTGTAGCAATTGTGAATGGGAGTTCACTCATGATTTGGCTCTCTGTTTGTCTGTTATTCGTGTATAAGAATGCTCGACACTCTGGCTTGTTGCATTCTCAGAGTTCTTGCATTTATTCTTCCTCATCTTGGGAGGCTCATATTTTTTAACTGTGATGTAAATTGAGTATGGCTAGTTGGCTTTGTTTCTGGAAGTTTTCAGAGGACCAAGTCTCTGCACGGGGTGTTCGTTGTTGAATTCTTGCCCCTTCGGTTTCACAGTGAGTAGTTTTTTGCTCTTGTAGTTTTGTCTGTGTTCCAGTAGATGGCGCTTGAGAGCAATGGGCGGTAGGTAGGCTGTTAGTTGCGTGGTTTCTTTGTGCATCCTTGTGCTTGCAGTTCTGTTGTGAGGTGCGAGGGGAAGATAGTTAACCCTCTCGCCAGACCTGCTCCTGGGCCTTTCAGGCGCCACCTACAATCACTGGCACTGTGCCCACAATTTTGTTGTTATTGATGTTGTTGTCGGGTCTTTTGGGCCATGGGGCTCCTTTAAGGGGAAGTCCCCTTTCCCAGGCACTGTCTGGGGCTGGGAACCAGACTTGGTGTTCAGGTACTCCGTGCCGTGTTCCCAGTTTCCTCCCTTTACAGCCTCAGCATCTGCGTCTCTTCTCCGTCCACATTTGGCATTTTCTCTCCAAAGATCTGTTCAATTTATGTTGGTGTAGTTGAAATCATATTTTCCTTCCGTGGGAGCAGGACTTCTCAGCTGCATCTAGTCAGGCTGCTTGCTCAGAATTTTTTTGAATTTTTTGAGACTTGTTTTGTGGAGTAATATTTGGTCTATCCTGGAGAATATTCCATGTGCTGATGAGAAGTATGTGTATTCTGCAGCTGTTGCATGAAATGTTCTATAAATGTATATTAGGTTCACCTGATCTAGAGTGAAGATTAAGTTGAACCTTTCTTTGTTGAGTTTCTGTCTGGTTGATCTGTGTAATGATTAAAATGAGGTGTTTAGGTCACCTGCTACCATTGTCTCTCTCTTTTTTAATAGTATTTTCTTTATATATCGGGGTTCCATACGACGGTTATATTCTCTTCCTGATTTGACCACTTTATCATCATGTAATGATCTTCTTTGTCTCTTTGTGTAGTTTTTGTCTTGAAATCTATTTTACCTGATATAAGTGCACTACTCCTAGTGTTATTTGATTCTGATTTCCATGGAATAACTATTTCTATTCCTTTATTTTTAATCTATGCATATCTTCACAGGTATAGCCACTTTCTTGTGGGCCGCATATAGCTGAATCTTGTTTTTTATCCATTCAGCTGTTCTTAACTTTTACTGAATAATTTAGTGTAAATTTAACCTGATTATTCATTGGTAAAGAGTAGTACTGCCACTTTTTAACTTTTTTTTTTTTTTCGTTGTCGGTGGTGCTCTCTTTTTTCTTGTCTTCCTTTGTGTAAAAAAGGATTTTATCTAGTAGCTTGTTTTGATTTCTTGATTTTCAATATTTAAATCTATGTTATAGGGGTTTGTTTGTGGTTACCATGAAGCTGATGAATAACATCTTATAACCAATTTTTAAACTGATGACAACTCTGATTGCCAAAAAGAGCAAAACAAATAAGCAAAGAGAAAACTATGAAAACATTCTACACTTTAATGTCATTTCCTCTGATTTATGACTTTGTCTGTCTCTGTATCTTTTTATATTGTCTATCTATTGAAAGATGTTTGTCACTATCAGTTTTGGCAGTTTATTTGTCTTCCTGCTAAAGATATGAGTGGCTAAGACAGTGCAATT
Source organism: Pan troglodytes (assembly GCF_028858775.2). Taxonomy (NCBI): domain Eukaryota; kingdom Metazoa; phylum Chordata; class Mammalia; order Primates; family Hominidae; genus Pan; species Pan troglodytes. Next base: position 60,936,855 of record NC_072421.2, read on the forward strand.
GCAGTGTTATAGTATTGTGTACTTCTCTGTGTACTTGCTATTACTGACAGGTTTTATATCTTCAGATAATTTCTTTGTCATTTTGTAACTGCCTTTTCTTCCTGATTGAAGCACTCTCTTTACCATTTCTTGTAGGACAGGTCTGATGTAGACATGATCTCTCAGCTTTTATTTGTCTGGGAAAGTGTTTATTTCTTCTTCATAGTTGAAGGATAATTTTGCTGAATACGATATTCCATGTTGGGATTTGTTTTTCTTCAGCATTTTGGATATGCTATCTCACTCTCCCCTGGTCTATAAGAATTCTGCTGAGAAGTCTGCTGCCATACATATTGGAGCTCCTTTATGTGCTATTTGTTTATTTTTCTCATGGTGCTTCTAGTATCCTCTCTTTGTCTTTGACTTTTGAGAATTTATTAAATGCCTGGAGATGTTTCATTTGGCTTTAATCCACTTGGTGTTCTAGGACCTTCTCGTACCTCGGTATTCCTATGATTCTTTAGGTTTGGATAATTGTCTGTTACTATATCTTTGAATAAACTTTATCCCCTTTCTCCCTACGTCTTGTTCAAGGCTAAGAACTCTTAGATTTGCCCCTTTGCAGATACTTTCTATATCTCATAGTCATGCTTTAATTTTTAAATTCTTTTTTCTCTTCTGTGTATTTTCATATAGCCTGTCTCTAAGCTTACTATTTTTTTTCTGCTTTATCAATTCTGCTGTTGCTAGGGTCTAATGCATTTTTTTCAGTATGTTAATTGTACTTTTCAGCTCCAGCATTTCTGCTAGATTTTTCATAGTTTCTCAGTCTCTTTTTGCAATTCATCTAATAAAATTGTGACTCTATTGTCTGTATTATCTTAAAGTTTGTTGAGCTTCATCAAGGCAGGTATTTTGAACTCTCTGTCTGAATGGTCACATATATCTGACACTTCATAGTTGGTCACTGGTGCCTTACTTAGTTCATTTGGTGAGGTCATGTTTTTCTGTATGTTCTTGATGCTTGTGGATATTTTTCAGTGTCTGCTCATTGAAGAGTTAGGTATGTACTCTAATCTTAGTATTCTGCACTTATTTTTACCCATACTTCTCGAGAAGGCTGTTTACATATTCAAAGGGTATTTAGAGTGGTAATTTAACTTTGTGGTCACTGCAGCCATATCAGGATTGTAAGGCACACTAAGTTCTAAATTCAGTAACAGCGCAGCTCTTGCTGACTCCTTGAAGCACCATGTTGGTGGTGTTGGTTAAGTTAAGGGAAAATTTCCCGGGTTACCAGAAAAATTATCTCACTCTCTTCCCTCTCTTTGTCCTAATCAAAAGGAGTCTCTCTCTCTCTCTCTCTCTCTCTCTCTCTCTCTCTCTCTCCTCTCTCTCTCTCTCTCTCTCCATGCTGGGCTGCCTGAAGTTTTTGGAGGAGTGCCACAAGCAATCCCACGGCCACCGCAGGTAGCACTGCACTGGATGACACTTGAAGCCAGTACACTGTTGGATTGCACCCAAGGCTCATGGCAATGACTGCCTGGCTACTGCTTATGGTTATTCAAGGCCCAGAAGCTCTTATGTCTGAATGTGGTGAACTCTGTCAGAACTAAGTTTTAATTTTTTTTTATTTCTTTCAGAACGGTGGATTTTCTTTTGGTCCAGAGTGGGTCTAGAAATGCTGTCCAGTAGCTAAGGCCTGGAATCTAGAGCTTCAGTAATCTGCTTGGTGCTTTATTTCAGTGTGACTAAACTGGTACCCGAGTTGCAAGATGAATTTCTCTGTACTCTTCCCTCTCATTTTCTAAAGTGGAAAAATTTTATCCCTGAGCTGCACTGCCTGGAACTGGGGAGCTGTTACACAGTCTTAATAAACTATTTTATTACCCTAGGCAATTGTCTGCTAGATAGTCCTAAGTTTGCATATTAAAGGAAATCTTACGTTAAAAAAAATATGGTAATGACATTTACATCTCATAGTACAGAGAGAAGTAGTCTGGTGCTAGAGGGAGATTAAAAATGGATGCCAAATAAAAATTATAGAAATCTGTCATAGGACTGTAAGGGGAGACCGGTTGTATTTAGATAGAGACTACCTATCTTTTAACTGTATCTCTGAACTCTGGATAGGGCCCATACTGAATCCTGGGTCTCCAGACAGGGAGAATTATTATGAGGCTAGACCACATGATGCTTTTACAGTGCACTTTTAAAAACATTAACAAAGACCGTTCTAAATGTCTAAACTATCCTCTTTCTTAAGTACCCAAGAATAGCCTCCATTATAATAACTATTTTAGTCAAAAAATCTGGTAACACAATGCAAAAGCAAGTACTTTATGATCTGAGACAAACTTTTCTTTTTACCCACTCTCGGGGTTCCATAAAGAAAAACAAGTTTCTCCCCAGAAAAGAGTCTGGTGCTTTGTCTGTTTTCTTCAGTGAATCCCGGGCTATTATAAGCTGTTTTAGGCCCCTCATGCAGCAGACGGAGGCAAGAGAAAGCAGAGACAGCAGAACTAAATGAAGACAATGAAATTCAATAAACTGAGAAAAAAATAATAAACTTTTGCTCAGAGGAGACAAGGTCTTAGGAGAGAAAAAAAACCATAAAGTCTTTTAATGCAAACATACACACACGTGCACATGTACACACACACACACACATGCACACATCTTGGATGTTAGCTTTTAATTAAGCTGACTTTTAACCATTGAGCTCCTTAAAATAATATTTTTAAATCTCATTGTTACTGTAAAGGAGTCCAGATCCAGACCCCAAGAAAGGGTTCTTGGATCTCATGCAAGAAATAATTTGAGGTGAATCTACAAAGTGAAAGCAAGTTTATTAATAAAGTTAACTAATGAAAGAATGTCTACTCCATAGGAAGAGTAGTGGCTTGGGCTGCTTCACTAAGGATACTTCCAGTTATTTCTTGATTATATGCTAAATAAGGGGTGGATTATTCATGAGTTTTCCAGAAAAGGGGTGGGCAATTCCCAGAACTGAGGGTTCCTACCATTTTTAAACCACATAGGGTAACTTCTTGATGTTGCCAAGGCATTTGTACATTGTCATTGCACTGGTGGGAGTGTCTTTTAACATGCTAATGCATTATAATTAGCATATAATGAGCAGTGAGGACAACCAGAGGACACTTTTGTTGGCATCTTGGTTTTGGTGTGTTTTGGCCAGCTTCTTTATCACAAACAGTTTTATCAGCCAAATCTTTATAATCTGTATCTTGTGGAGACTTCTTATCTCATCCTGTGAATTAGAATGCCTAACCTCCTGGGAATGCATCCCAGTAGGTCTCAGTCTTATTTTACACAGGGACTATTCAAGATGGAGTTTCTCTGGTTCAAATGCCTCTGACATATTTACCCCCTCCCTTTTATAAGAGAACCCTTAATCCTAAGGGCTGTAGAGAGAGGAAGATTCATCTTCTGTAACTTCTTCAGGCTGAACAGGGGGGATGATATTCATGCCTAACCTCTTGCATTCAGGTTAGAGAAGAGCTCAGTCAAAAAGCATCATTATGGTGAAGGCCATTCATAACTCTTGAGTTATGACAAAAGGTGATATCTGGAAGATTAATAAGTGTTCAATTTAAGAATACATTCAGTAAGAGAACCCTTAATCCTAAGGGCTGTAGAGAGAGGAAGATTCATCTTCTGTAACTTCTTCAGGCTGAACAGGGGGGATGATATTCATGCCTAACCTCTTGCATTCAGGTTAGAGAAGAGCTCAGTCAAAAAGCATCGTTATGGTGAGGGCCATTCATAAGACTTGAGTTATGACAAAAGGTGATATCTGGAAGATTAATAAGTGTTCAATTTAAGAATACATTCAGTAAGCTTATCCTGCATTCCTACGCAAAGAGTACGACAGCACTATATTTCACAACAGTAAAACAAAATAAGTAAAATTATCCCAAGTAAACTAAATAAGAAGGCTTTTCATGAACTGGGAGACTTTGGAACCAAAGTGATATGGAGTTGCTATACATGCTATACATTCCAATATGTGCTCAGAATTAGAATATTGATCTAGATTTTTTACATTACCCACCTCTCTTTTTACTTTTGAACAGCCATAAGAGATCACTGGTTGGTTCACAGAAATAAGCAGGTTCAGTCTAAATCGTAGAAAGAAAACTCAAAAATAACTGATGAGATCACAATTTTATAACAAGTGTACCATTGTTTTTAAAATATGTTTTTTCTATCTCTCCATTCTCCCATTTTTACTAAAGACAAATCCTAACAGGGCTGATTTGTTTGCAAAAATACGCCATAGTCTTACACTTAGCCTGATTATTTGTGTAAAGTACAGCAAAAATAATCATTTTTCACATAGGCTTTTTAAATTGGCTTTGATTGGACTTTGTTCCACAAAAGGAATCTCAGATAAGGCTTTTTTCCAAAGCCAAGCCTAGCCATAGGTTTGTACTATCAAATATTTATCAGTTAGGTAAATTCCTCTTTTTTCGAGGTCCCAAGATAACCTAGGGCTCCTGGGCCTGTTAGAAAGTGACATTCTTTATTTACTACAGGTCAGGAACCCTGTACAGGACAGTGTAGACAGGGTATGAGGCCAGTTTTCCCAAGGGGCTTTTATTGGCCCTGTAAGCCAAATTCGATTCCTTAAAGGAAAGCAAGCCATTCCAGTCAAAGCCTTGGTAAAATAACTGGTTTCTTTTATTTTGTCCTGTTACAGAAGAAAACATTCTTATTGCACTTATGCAAATAACTGTATTGTCATAAGTTAAGAATACTCACGAATAGTTTCCAAATTCTGGAGAAATCAGGTAGAGAGAAACAAATATGCTCCAAATTTTGTTCACAGGAGTATATTTTACTTACTTGTTAAAAGCTGCAAATCACTCAAAAGAAAAGTTTTATTGGCTCTGAAAAACAAAACAGAGGATCCTTTTAAGCAAAAAGTCAAGAAGATTACTTTAGTCTTCTATTAGTCCAGTCCATGTTGTTAACTCCTGTTCTGCCTGATATTCATGAACATTTCAGCACTCCAGGAGATCCTGAAAGTTTTTTCTTCTATTCTAACATCACAATCTCCAAATTTATCAGAAACCTGCATTTAAGAACACCTATTAGGGTTCTGTAGCTGATTATGAAACCACCTCTAAAGAAAAACAAAAACAAAACAAAACAAAAAAAAACAAGGCAACAATTGTCCCTGGATGACAAAACACTTTAGGGCAGTCTCTATTAAAGCCACAATTGACTAAGAATTTTGGTGACTTCTGTGGCATACAACAATTTTACATAACAATTATTATAACTATTAATAGCATACACTAAGTTATATCAGGGTTACAGAAGTTTCTAATAATTTTGGAACACCTACCAAAAACATATATTCACAAATACAGCCTAAAGAAAGAACTCTTAGGAACCATTGGTGGAAAAACCTGGATTGTAGGTGATTTTAACTATGTACTACCTTTGGAGCCTAGGACACAGAAAGAAGTGCAGATAAGGTTTGACTATCCAGCATAACTAGGAGGCATGGCTAACACCACATATCCCCAGGCTTTACCTAGAATCTGCTTCAAAGTAAGTAGGTTGAACAATTTTCAAAAATCAAAGAAGCCGTTTATGACCCTAACACATCTAGCAAACTTAATATTTAACCTACTTCAGACCAAATGTCTGAATTTTGAAGACATTTGAATTTTACCAATGATCTTCAAAACTGTTTTTATTTCTGAAACTTTACTAAAGTCACATGAACTAAAAGGCATTCGTTTGTTTTTATTTTCTGATAGAATGTTAGATTTAAGCTCTTATGATTTTCGAAAACAATCAAAGCTCTTTCATATCACACACACACAACACATATAAATACATAGACAGAAATGTTCCAGTAGTTTTAAGATTTTTTATTTGCCAGGTTCTTAATCAGATTACTGCTTCAGGGTGGAGCCCTTGGAGGAACAGGGCCAGGAAAACATGCAGTTTCTATGGCTTAATAAACAGGCACAGCTGGAAAGCAAAAAAGATCCCCCAAAATTTAAGGGTCCCACTTTATATCATATCTTAAATCCCAAAAAAGACAAATGCTACAGAACAAGACAGTGCAATGATTTTACTGTGCATTTCACTGCAAAGCAATTCAAAGCCACTCAACCTACTCTGTGATTACCCCATCTTCCATGGGAGTCTTCTTAGGTCTCAGTGTGGGGCAGGGATGAGCACGTTGCCATACCTTCTAGGTGGCCAAGAGCATGCTCCTCTGATCCAAACATGTGAAAAGCCAAGTATTCACCTTTAACTGTCATTAGCTATTCCCCAAAGCATATTTCCTACCCAGTTATTACACACCAAAGTTCTATTTTAATGTGGAGCAATTTCTGATCCCCCCAAGGGTTAAAAACACCTGATAATGCAATGCAAAAGAGAAAAGAGCCTTAGATTTTGAAGGGATCTCTCCACTTCTGGTTCCTGGGGTTTCATGAGAAAAAACAAACAAAAAAAAAAAGAGTTTTTTCCCAAAACAAGGTCTGTGGCACTACTTGTTGTTCACAAGGAGTCCCAGGCTTTTAGAGCTTGAATATCCTCTTTTAATTAGGCTGACTTTTAAATGTAATACTCTTTTTAAAAAGATCCTTTTAAATTTCTTATTACCCAAATTTAGCCAGGCCAAATGGCCAATATTTCTGTCCTCAAAGAAAGAAAAATTCAACATGGTTTGTGGAGGGGAAGATAATCAACAAATGGTAAATGTCATGCAGATATCAAACCAGAAAGGGCTTATTCCCTAAGCCAGGAATTGAACCCTGAACCTGTGCCACCACTGGAAAAACACAAAGCCTTAGCTGCTAAGCTGTAGAATTGAAAATATTTTATTGCTCTTCCCAGGAGACTAGAGCAGTCAATTTTGAGATTGCATTGGCTTTTAATGGCTCAATTTAATTTTCAGAGATAACTATGACATGTACCCCCAAATTCCTCTTCCCTGGATGGCAGAGACCAAGAGAAAGTACCACCACATGTATACAAGATATGGCAGAGACCAAGACAAAGCTCCCAAGGACATTTTTCAACATGCGATCTCTGGGCAAGAAGGTTCCCCTGAATGACAGAAAAGATAGGACAGGGAAAGAAGAGAAAGGGAGAAAAGCATTGCCTGAAGCAGGGTGGGGAAGGTGAGGAACTCAGGGAGGCCAGAGAAAGACCCACCCACTGCAGTTAGACTTAATCAAAAGTTCAAGCAGCTGCTTTTCAGTCACAAAGGGATCTTATCCAGAAGTCCCATCAGCTCTCGAGTGTCTCCCTTTTGGGGAAAAATAGCTCGCCATGTCCTTTGATCCTGAATATGTTTAATTCTGTCTCCCATAGCCATCAGCAAAGAGTGCAAGGCAGATAAGTCCAAAGAAAATAGCAGTTAACATCCAGTAGTGCCAAACCCACTTTTAGCCGAGAGGAACTTTACTGAGAGGGGCCTCCAACCCCATAAATCTTAGGAAGGGCTCTAACCTTCCTAAGTTGGGCCCCAAACAGGTTCAGTCAAGCACCCTTGCCTTTTATTAAGAGGGGGTCTTTAACCCTCTCTATCTTAGGGCAGACTCTAACTTTTCTAAGTTGGGTCTCTAACCCAATTCCATTCTTTACCGAGTTAAATGCGCCTCACTTACCCAAAGTTGGCCAAGTGGTGCTGCACACAGAAGATTTTCCTTTGGGTCGGGGGTCATTTCAGTATAATCCCTTAGTGGTTTGCCAGAAAGATGTTACCAGAAAGGAGTCTGAATCCAGACCCCAAGGGAGGGTTCTTGGATCTCACACAAGAAAGAAATCAAGGCAAGTCCATAAAGTAAACACAAATTTATTAAGAAAGTGAGGGAATAAAAGAATGGCTACTCCATAGGCAGAGCAGTGGCTTGCACTGCTCCATTAAGGATACTTCTAGTTATTTCTCGATTATATGTTAAACGTGGGCTGGATTATTCATGAGTTTTCTGGGAAAGGGATGTGTGCTTCTAGGAACTGAGGGTTCCTCCCCTTTTTAGACCATATAGAGTGACTTCCTGACATTGTCATGACATTGGTAAACTGTCATGGTGCTGTTGGGCGTGGCTTTTAGCGTGCTAATGTATTATAATTAGCATATAATGAGCAGTGAGGACAACCAGAGGTCACTTTCATCCCCAAATTGGCTTTGGTGGGTTTTGGCCGGCTTTTTTTGCTGCAACCTGTTTTATCAGCAAAGGAAGACTTTATAACCTGTATCTTGTGCTGACGTACTAGATCATCCTGTGACTTAGAATGCCTAACCTCCTGGGAATTCAGCCCAGTAGGTCTCAGTCGTATTTTACCCATCCCCCATTTTAGATGGAGTTGCTCTGGTTTAAACACCTCTGACATCATTACCACATTTTAGCTAGGACAGATTGTTGATATTTCAGAGGTAACAAGTATCAAAACACAAAGGTCTTGATTTAGGAAGCAAACTCAGGCTGTCATAGGGAAAATAAGAAAGAAAGTAGAACCTCAGCTATGAAACTGCAGCATGGGGTGACAGCCATTGCTCTTTCAGTTTGGTTTGTCTAGCAAAAAGATGGGCTTATTATGTAAATAAAGCCGGTTAAGTAGTCAAAATAAAAAATCGTTTTTGTTGTTTGCTGTTTTTCTCCCAACCCATTCCCCATCTTTTTTATTTTTATTTTTTGTGTGTGGAAATTTAGCCACTTCAGAGGCCTTGTTCTCCATAATTTGGAACTTTCCTTTGGATTTGATCAAGTCGGATAGAGTTGGTCAAACCCAATGGGAAAAAGACCAAATCAACAACAAATACAGAAACAAACAAAGAACAACAAGAAACCATTAAGCAAAACAAATGATCTCCCAATTTATCTGATTACTGAGTGCTCTAATGTTAAGGAGAAATTAAGACCAGCTTGTTGTTAGTCTTAACTTTAGCCAAGAAAAATACCCCAATTCAGCTACATACCTAGGGATGGATCTCAGGCTGAAGACTGTTCTCTACCATCCTAGAAGCAGGAAAAAACTTAAACTTTTCTCCCGTTGGAAACAAGCTCAAGCTCCAGAAAGGAGTTACCTGCCTTTCATCATCATGGAAACAGGAAAACTTGCCTTCCTTATTGGAAGCAAGTAAAACTCCAAAAAAAGGGAGCTGTACAGCAAAATACACTTTAGACTTTAACCAAATTATTGAAGATCAGGGATTCTCTGGAAGCACGGGGGAAGTTGGGGGGGGAGGGGGAAGGTGGCTTCCAGACCTCAGCAAAATGTTCTATTAGTTTGAGCCTTAAGGATAGCTCAAGCTGGTACCGGACACCAATAGGAGTTTTGTCAATGTCAGGGCACCTCCACTAAGAATCCCTTAATGGTTACCAAACTGTGGACCCCAAATATCTGAGACTGATCTCAGCAAATTTAGAAAGCTTATTTTGCCAAGTGAGAACATGTGCCGTAACACAGCCTCAGGAGGTCCTGAAGACATGTGCCCAGGTAGTCAGGGAACAGTTTGGTTTTATACATTTTAGGGAGACATGAGAATTAAATCAATATATGAAAGATGAACATTGGTTAGGTCCAAAAAAGGTGGGATGACTAGAATTGAGGAGTGGGCTTCCAGGTCATAGGTAGATAAGAGACAAAGGTTGAATTCTTTTGAGTTTCTCATAAGCTTTTCCAACAGAGGCAATCAGATATGCATTTACCTCAGTGAGCAGAAGGATGACTGAATAGAATGGGAGGCAGGTTTGCCCTAAACAGTTTCTAGCTTGACTTTCCCTTTAGCTCAGTGATTTGGGGGTCCCACGATTTATTTTTCTTTTGCACTACAGTACACCTGTTGTTAGATTCTAGTCTTGCCTCATGTTTTTGAATTTTTATTATTTTCTACAGCATGGACTGAATTCTAAAATTTTTCCTGGCTACAAGTCTTCAAAATAATAGTTACAATTTTATTTTCTTTCCTTCCCCCTCCCAACTTTTCCTGATTTGAAATCACCAAAAATTAACCTGTGCTTTCTTTAAGCCCTGCAAACTGAAGCGAGAAAAGGTAAACTTCAGAAGAAAATGAAATGGCAGCAACCTATTTACATATATAAACCACTTGCATACCTGCCTACTGATGTATGAACTTCAGAGTAAGATGGCCTATATTGATTTTTCAGGATTGCTCTTCATATTTTTGTTGTTGTTGTTTTTCTCCCTTCTTCCTCCTGTTTTTTCTTTGTAGAATGTAAGAATTCACAACCTACTAAAAATGACCTTTCCTGATAACGTGAGACCTACCTGTCTAGGAAAAAACCATCCTAGCCATGAGGCAAATCTGGAACAAAAAAAAACTCTTTTTCTTCTAAAATGCTTTCTCCAAAAGATTTTAAAAAGGGGGTAAATGTCAAAGGAAAATAAATCTTGGGACCCCCCGCCCCCCCGCCCCCCCCCGCCCCCCCCCCCCCGCAAATCACTAAGCCAATAAAAACATCAAGCTGGGGACTATGTCAGGCAAATCTGTCTCCCATTTTATTCCTAAACAAGATAGCTACAAAGATTAAAAAAAAAAAAAAAAAAAAAACTACATATCTCCCTCATTATTTGCCCACAAAGAAATTCTTTGTGGACAAAGGACAGACAGACCTCAAAGTCATCCCTCTTAGGCCAAGGGCATG